>NC_139027.1:92013457-92654214 GCF_964662115.1 Mustela nivalis
CTTCGCTGCTGCTTCCTCAGCAAGGCTTTGGGTGTTCGCTCTGTCGCATCAGGGAAGAAGCGCTGCGGGAGAGCTGGTCCCTCTTGGTCCTTGCTTTCCCGGGCTCTATGTTGGCACCCTGGGTTCACCCTGCCAGTCCGAACTAAGCAGACACAGCCACAGCGCTGCAGCAGCGTGCGTGGCCTAGGATGGCACTCAATGCACACTACATTCTCCCAGTGTAGGCAACGCTTGGCCTTTTGCACAGGCCCTCAGGCCGACTCGCGGACAAGGCCAGTGCCTTCCCCACAGGAGAGGAGAGGCGACAGGATCCCTGAACACCGCCCGTTCACTGGAATGGGGAGCTTTGGGAGATTGTCCCCACTCCTTCCCCGGCAAACCCCCTGCCACCGAAAACGCTGTCACATCTTGGAGGAAGATGGCATCTGACTGCCCGTTTCTCGAGGGAGCTATTTCTGCGAGTTCCGGGTATGGCGCCTGGTAGCTAGCCCAAGTCGGCCCTATGGACAGGTGGTCAAGGAGATGCTGTCCCCTTGGGACCAGAGGCACAGGACAGGCCTGCCTTCTGCCCAGACTCCTTCCTCAGAGTGGAGCATGCATCCCTGCCCTAGTCATCCCCTCATGTCTCCTTAGGAACCAGGCTTTGTCTCTCTGCACAGGGAGCGGGTGACACTTGTCTTGCCACCGGCCTGCTGTTCCTGCCACGGCAGGCTATTCTGCTTCCCGACCTTTCCCGACCACAAGGCCAACGTATCCTTCTCTTCTCCTGGGGTGGCGTGCTGCACCTTCCCCAGACATGCTCTTGGGGAGCGCAGTGACACACGTGTGCAACCACGCTTCTCTCTCAGATCTCAAATACCCAACATAACCCTACACCTAAAGGAGATGGAGAAAGAACAACAAAGAAAGCCTAAACCCAGCAGAAGAGGAATAATAAAGATCAGAGCAGAAATCAATGAAATAGAAACAAATAAACAAACAAATAAAAACCACAAAAAACCACCACCAACAACAAAAAACAATAGAACAAATCAACAAAACTAGGAGCTGCTTCTTTGAAAGAATTAATAAGATTGATAAAACCCTTTCCAGACTTATCAAAAAGAAAAGCGAAAGAACCCAAATAAATAAATTAATGAATGAAAGAGGAGAGATCACAACCAACACCAAAGAAATACAAACAATTATAAGAACATACTATGAGCAACTCTACGCCAACAAATTCAACAATCTGGAAGAAATGGATACATTCCTAGAGACATATAAACTACCACAACTGAACCAGGAAGAAACAGACCCATAACCAGTACGGAGATTGAAACAGTCATCAAAAATCTCCAAACAAACAAAAGCCCCGGGCCAGATGGCTTCCCAGGGAAATTCTACCAAACATTTAAAGAAGAATTAATTCCTATTCTCATGATACTGTTCCAAAAAAATAGAAATGGAAGAAAAACTTCCAAACTCATTTTATGAGGCCAGCATCACCTTGATCCCAAAACCAGACAAGGATCCCATCAAAAAAGAGAACAGCAAACCAATATCCTTGATGAACACAGATGCGAAAATTCTCACCAAAATAGTAGCCAATAGGATTCAACAGTACATTAAAAGGATTATTCACCACGACCAAGTGGGATTTATTCCAGGGCTATAAGGTTGGTTCAACATATGCAAATCAATCAATGTGATACAACGCATTAATAAAAGAAAGAACAAGAACCACATGATACTCTCCATAGATGCTGAAAAAGCATTTGGCAAAGTGCAGTGTCCCTTCCTGATTAAAACTCTTCAAAGTGTAGGGATAGAGGCCACATGTTATCAATATTATCAAAGCCATCTATGAAAAACCCACTGCAAATATCATTCTCAATGGAGAAAAACTGAATACTTTTCCGCTGAGGTCAGGAACACGGCAGGGATGTCCGTTATCACCACTGCTATTCAACATCGTACTAGAAGTCCTAGCCTCAGCAATCAGACAACAAAAAGAAATTAAAGGCATCCAAATTTTGCCAAATTGGCAAAAGAGAAGTCAAACTATCCCTGCTTGCAGACGATATGACACTGTATGTGGAAAACTTAAAGGACTCCACTCCAAATCTGCTATAACTTGTATAGGAATTCTGTAAAGTGTCAGAATATAAAATCAATGCACAGAAATTGGTTGCATTTTTTTTAAGCCAACAAGACTGAAGAAATAGAAATTAAGGAGTGAATCCCATTTACAATTGCACTCAAAACCCTAAGATACCTAGGAATAAACCTAACCAAAGAGACAAAGAATCTATACTCAGAACTCTAAAGTGAGTACTCATGAAAGAAATTGAAGAAGACACAAAGAAATGGAAAAATGTTCCATTCTCCTGTATTGGAAGAAATGTATTGTGAAAATGTCTATGCTACCTAAAGCAATCTACACATTTAATGCAATCCCTATCAAAATCTCATCCATTTTTTTTCCAAAGAAATGGGACAAATCATCCTAAAATATATATGGAACCAGAAAATACCTCGAATAGCCAGAGGAATATTGAAAGAGAAAGCCAAAGTTGTTGGCATCACAATTCCAGACTTCAAGCTCTATTACAAAGTTGTCATCATCAAGATGGTAGGGAACTGTCCCCAAAACAGACATACATCAATGGAACAGAATAGAGAGCCCAGAAATACACCCTCAACTCTATGGTCAACTAATCGTCAACAAAGCAGGAAGGAATGTCCTATGGAAAAGAGACAGCCTCTTCAAAAAATGGTGTTGGGAAAATTGAACAGCCACATGCAGAAAAATGAAGTTGGACCATTTCCTTACACCATACATGAAAATAGACTGGAAATGGATGAAGAAGCAAAATGTGAGAAAGGAATCCATCAAAATCCTTGAGGAGAGTACAGGCAGCAACCTCTTTGACCTCAGCAGCAGCAACTTCTTCCTAGGAACATCGCCAAAGGCAAGGGAAGCAAGGGCAAGAATGAACTCTTGGGATTTCTTCAGATCAAAAAGCTTTTGCCCAGCAAAGGAAACAGTTAACAAAGCCAAAAGATGACTGTCAGAAGTTATCTGGGAGAAGATATTTGCAAATGACATACCAGGTAAAGAACCAGTATCCATCCAAAATCTATAAAGAGCTTATCAAACTCAACACCCTAAGAACAAATAATCGAATGGAGAAATGGGCAGAGGACATGAACAGACATTTCTGCAAAAAATACATCCAAATGGCCAACAGACACATGAAAAAATGCTCCACATCACTCGGCATCAGGGAAATACAAATCAAAACCAGAATGAGATACCACCTCACACCTTTCAGAATGGCTAAAATGAACAAGTCAGTCAATGACAGATGCTGGCGAGGATGTGGAGAAAGGGCAACCCTCCTACACTGTACGTGGGAATGCAAGCTGGAGCGACCACTCTGGAAAGCAGCGTGGAGGTGCCTCAAAAAGCTGAAAATAGAACTAGCCTATGACCCAGTGATTGCAGTACTGGGTATATACCCTACAAATACAAACGTGGCATTCTGAAGGGGCACATGCACCCAAATGTTTATAGCAGCAATGTCCACAATAGTTAAACTATGGAAAGAACCTAAATGTCCTTCAACAGATGAATCAATAAATAAGATGTGGTATATATGTACAATGGGATACTATGCAGCCATCAAAAGAAATGAAATCCTGCTATTTGTGATGACGTGGATGGAACTAGAGGGTATTATGCTTGGCGAAATAAATCAATCTGAGAAAGACAACTATCATATGATCTCCCTGATATGATGAAGTGGAGATGCAACATAGGCGGTTTCGGGCGTACGAAAAGAAAAATAAAAGAAGATGGGATTGGGAGGGAGACAAACCATAAAAGACTGAATCTCACAAAACAGACTGAGGGTTGCTGGGGGGAGGTGTGTTGGGAGAGGATGGTGGGGGTATGGACATTGGGGAGGACAGGTGCTATGGTGAGTGATGGTGAGTGCTGTGAAATGTGTAAACCTGGTGATTCACAGACCTGTACCCCTAGGGATAAAAACACATTATATGTTTATAAAAAATTTTTTTAAAAATAATTTAAAAAATCCATTAAAGAAAAACCACATATTGCAAGCCCAGCGCTAATCTCATATTCAATCAAAAAAGTTTGAAAGTTTTCCCCTTAAAGATCAGAAAAAAGACAAGTGTGTCCACTTTCACTACTCTCATTTGACATAGTACTGGATGTCCTAGCCAGAGAAACAAGGAACACAAAGAAATAAGAGACTCCAAAAAAAAAAAAAAAAAGGAAGAAGTAAAATTTTCTTTTTTTGGATAACATGAACTTACATGTTAAAAAATCCTAAAAACTTCACAAAAAAAATTTGAATAAACAAATTTAGTAAAGCCGCCAAATACAAGATCAATATATAAAAGACAAGAATTTTGTTTTGTTTCATTTTTTTTAATATGGAATTCTTCCCTGTTTTTCATATCATCCAAAGTAAGCAAAAGACAGGAGCATTTTAACACTCTAATGATGAACTACCTGAAAAAATAAAGAAAACAATCTAATTCACAATAGCATCAAAAATAATAAAATACTTAGGAATAGATTTAACTAAGAAGATGAAAGATCTGTACTCCATAAACTATGACATTGATAAAGAAATTGAAGGAGACACAAATGGAAAGATAGCTCATATTTATGAATGGTAAGAATTAACATTGTTAAAATGTCCATACTACCGAAAACCATCTGTAAATCCAATTCCTATCAAAAATCCAATGTTAGGGGCGCCTGGGTGGCTCAGTGGGTTAAGCCGCTGCCTTCGGCTCAGGTCATGATTCCAGGGTCCTGGGATCGAGCCCCGCATCAGGCTCTCTGCTCAGCAGGAAGCCTGCTTCCTCTTCTCTGTCTGCCTGCCTCTCTGCCTGCTTGTCATCTCTCTCTGTCAAATAAATAAATTAAAAATCTTTAAAAAATTCAATATTATTTTTTACAGAAGTAAGTAAAGAATCCTACAATTTATATGAGACCATAAAAGACAACAAATAATCAAAGCAGTTCTGAGAAAGAATGAAGAAGAGAAATTACACTTCTTGATTTGAAACTATACTACAAAGCCCTCATGCTCAAAACAATAAAGTATACTGGCATAAAAACAGACCAATAAACAAGTAGAACAGAAATAAATCCTTTCATACAGTCACCTAATATTTGACAGGGGCCAACATATGTAATGGGTAAAGATAGTCTGTTCAATAAATGATATTTAAAACTGAATAGTCACATAAACAGTATGAAACCGGAACCTTATATCACTCATAAGTCTTAACTTGAAATAGATTAAAGACTTAAAGGTGATGCATGAAACTACATTTCCTAAAGGAAAACATAGGAAAAATTCTCCTTGACATTGGTCTTGCCAATAGTTTTTTGGATACCAGACCAAAAACACAGGAAAAAAAGCAAAAATAAATAAATCGTATTACATCAAACTAAAGTGTCTGCATTGCCAAAAAAAAAGAGAGAGAGAGAGAATGAAAACACAATCCACAGAATGTAAGAAAATACTTACAAATCTTATATCTGAAAAGAGGTTAATAACCAACAGATACAAATAGAAAAAATATATATAATTAAAAAAATAGCAAAAGGATCTCAATAGACTTTTTTTTTTTCAAAAAAGTTATATAAATGACCAACAGGAGCATTAAAAAGTGCTCAACGTAAAAAACTCAGGGCAAAGTCATTATGATGTTGTTGTTGTTGTTTACCTCTGAAAAACACAGCAAGATATTACTACCTATTAGAATATATACTACCAAAACTGAAACTAACAAATTTTGGTAAATATTGGGGAAAATGCACTGTGATAGGGATATAAATTTGTATGGAAAACAGTATGGAGATTATTCATATTATTAAAAGTAAAATTACCATATGATTCAGTAATCCCACTTCTAGGGATATATCTAAAGGAAACGAAGTCACAGGTCAAAGACATATCTGCACTCTTATGTTTATTATCACATTATTAACTCTAAGCAAGAGATGGAAATAACTTCAGTATCCATTAATGGATGAATGAATAAACTAAGTATGGTAAATATATACTATGGAATACTACTTACCCATGAAAAATTAAGAAATACTGCCATACAACAGCATGGATGGATCTTGAAGGTGTTATACTAAGTGAAATATTTCAAAGATTTTATATATTTTTTAAATTTATGTATTATGATATCCCTTACACACAGAATCTGAGGAAAAGGCAAACTAATGGAAACTTAGAGTTGAGTTGACAAGGGGTGAACCTGGGGTGGAGTAAGGTGGTCAAAGGGTGCAAACTTGCAACTATAATACGAAAAAGTTCTGGGGATCTAATGTACAGCATGATGATCATAGTTAATAAAATATACATACTTTTTTTTAATTGTGCTTCCCTTTATTAAACTTTGCATATATCACATTCTTACAAGTTGAAAGTTTATAGCAATCTTGTATAAAAGAGGTCTGCTGCCACCATTTTTCTAACAACATTTGTTCATTTTGTGTCTCTCTGTCACATGTTGGTAATTCTTGCAATATTTCAAGTTTTTTCATTATTATTGTATTTGTTATGGTGATCTGTGATCAGTAATTATGACCCACTGAAAACTCAGAACTAGTTTACTTAAGGTATATACATTGTTTTTCTTTAAAAACATAATGCTTTTGAACAGTACAGGATAGTGTTTATTTTTTATATGCACTGGGAAACATAATTTTTTATATGCACTGGGAAACCAAAAAAAAATAATAATAATTTGACTTAGTTTATTGAGATAATCACTTTATTGAGGCAGTCTGGAACAAAACCCACAAGACCTCTGAAGTTTATCTCTACTATACTATATACATAGAAGTTGCTAAGAGAGTAGATCATAAATTCCTTATGATACATGCATAAAAAACAGTGGCAACTATACGAGATAGTAGATGTATTAACATTTTTATGTAGATTATATTGCAATAAAGATGTATACCGATTTATCAAATTGTACAAAATTTACACAATGTTAAAAGTTTGCAATGTTATAAGAAATCATTTCTTAAATTTACAAATTATAATATGTCGATTTTTTTTCAATAAAGCTGGCAAAAACTTTTTGTAGAATTAATCTATTTTTCAAAAAAGGAAGTAAGGAAGTAGAAACGGCAACTAACTCTGAAATAATAGAATATAAAATCCATTTTCGTTATATACACTGTGACAAACACTATTACTTAGTTTACAATGAAGGAGTACTTATGAAGCATGAAGGATGGTCTATAAATAAGGCTGAAAGAGCTCAGTTTTAAGGTTCAAATTTAAAATCTTCTTTTGAAATACTAAACTGACCACCCAGTTTTCCAAACATAAATGTCTTAACTGCATGAATTTATTTCATACAACTCTATAATCTAGTTTCATAAGAAAGCAGCATGCAAATTTTGAATAAGACAGACTTGCTTAAGTTTCTTTATGTTCAACAGTAAAGGATACTTCCCTAAAAATAAATAGAAGAAAAATCAGCATATTTATTATGATAATTATTACTCATAATGAGATTCATATTGAATTAGGGAATACATATCCTCAGAGGGGGTAACGTAAAATGAAATTTATTTTGGTAAATGTGTCTATGAATAGTCAATACAATGCCTCAATATAGATGAATATTACTATTTTGAACAATTTAATTACTATTATTAGAATTATTATAAGTATAAAAATAGCTATCATTTTAGCATGGAATATGAGACTCTCATGCTCCATGCTTCATCACATCCGCACAACAACTCTGCATAATAAGTATTATCATCACCATTTCATGGGTGAAAAAACTGAGACTAACACATTTAGATAACTGGTTTATGATTACATGGCTAGTAAAGATGCATCACACTAATTTAGGCTTTATGATTTCAGAATTGTACTCTTTCCACTGCACATTCTATTACTCTGTAAATACTTGGCCTGTTTTCATTTAGTTCTTTAATTTTATTCATGTGGTGATGGCTTAAAGCTTCATTTAAAGGAAGCTTAAAAAATTCATTTAACCAACAGCTCCCAAGAATTAAAAATGTCATGGATCTAATGTAGACATGGATATCATTAGTTAATGGGTAACTATATATTTTCCACTCTAGTGAGATAACAATCAGAGTATTTTTCTAAGTTTTAGTCTCTCAGTTTTAAAAAGGACTTTGTTAAAATAGAAATATTTAGACAAAGGTGATCAAAAGTCTGGATCAGGTCACCTTAAGATAAATATTAGGAAACTGAGGAAACAAATGGAGATTTGAACACTGAGCTATGATATAATGAATGGTTTCAAGTGTTTACTAGAGTATAGAAAAGCCCTTTAAAGCCTGGTCTTAGACTAGCCTTGCAGCTTCTGGGATATCTGTCCATCTATCCTCTATCTATCTAGATATAAATTTGAAAACTTTTTTAACTTAAAGATTTTGAGAAATAGAACATAATCAGCACCATAGAAGATCTGTTTATGATAACAACCTCGCCCCTCCTCCCAGTTTGTTAATATTCTCTCTTATTTAATGTAACATTGTGCAAATAGACCACTACTGATCTGCCGTTATGAATAAAATAGCTATAATCATCTGTTTGCATATCCTGGTGAAAATATTTATTTAGTTCCATGTTGTATTTCTAGGAATGGACCAAATCTTTATTTTTATTTTTAAGTTTTCTAAATATTGTCCAACTTAGCTCAAATGTTTTTATTATGGGCACTTTCATTCTTTCACATTCTTGCAAGACAATTTTACTGTTGCCCAATATGGTAAGTGTGTAATAGTATGTCATTTTAGGTTTTAATTCATTTTTAATTTAATTTAATTCCAGATTCATAATAAAGATAAACAGTTTTTATATATGAGTGGCCATTTGGATTACACTTTCTGTAAAGTACATGCTCAAATCTTTTGATATCTTAACATTGTGTCATACTGACTTCTTTAATAGTAGATTTTCTGAATGAACTTTTAGCTGTGTAGGTCTTCTCTATTTTATTTAGAACTTGTTTTCATTTCAAAATCTTTATATTTATTTTCATAATCTGCTTTTATTTTGCTTTGTCTATTATCTATCTATCTATTTATTTGCAAGCAACAGAGAGTGAGCAAATGAGAGCGCAGGGAGGGATAGAAAAAGAACGGAAAAGAATCTTAAGCAGGCTCCAGGCTCAGCACAGAGCCCAACTCTGGGCTCTATTTCACAACCCTGACATCACGACCTGAGCCAAAATGAAAGAAATAAAATAAAATTAAGGTGTTAAAAAAAAAAAAAAGAACAAGAATTGGAGGTTTAATTAAGTGAGCCACCCAGGCACCCCTGTGGTATCTTAAATTAGCAGTCATATCCTTAAAGTTCTAGAGTATCCATTTGGTTCATTTATAAAACCTTTCTCAATATCATTTTTAGTTTCAGTTTTTTGTTCAATTTGCTTCCCCTCTCATTTCTTTGAGCAGAGTACTCAAGCCATTTTACAATCTTTATTGATCATTTTAACATCATACTTAATCCCATTTTGTCTATCAAATCTTGTTAATGGTTTTTCTTTGTGCGCTTTGTTACATTTTGCTATGTTCAAGACATTATATTTGAAACTCTTATTGAGTAGGGATAATTAAGAGCTATAATAATGGTATGGTCCTCCTTGGCAGGATTTTCTCTTATATCTGAGACTGTACAAGACAATCCTACTCCAAATTCAGTGATTGACTTTCTCAGTTTACACAGAAGGCAAGGTAGGCTATAGTCTTATTTCTGCTTCTCCTTGTGCTTTGGGGATCTCAACTTAAATTTGGGTTGTACCAAAGTCCTCAAATTTGATTGCTGCTGGATTATGAATTTTGTTTCTCTAGTATCAAGAGTCTATTAACAACACAGTTCAGTGTGTTTTAGCAGTTTCAAATGCTCTCATAGCTAAAATGGCTTCAGGGCATATATCTCTAGGCTCTCATTGTATTTCGTATTTTGGCCCAGTAATCTCACACTTAATTTTTATAATCATTCTGATATTTTTAATTTTAAAAGCTATTTTGTCTGGATTTTTAGTTGTCTTAAGTAGGAGTTTTTAGATCACCATTACTAGAAGCAACAACAAATATACATGAAAATGTCTGCAGTAGTTTATCACATTTTTATGGCTTTGAACTTCCATAAGCTGAGGCATCCTTCTCTAATCACTTAGGCAAACTCCAATTTACCCTTTCAAACAACACAAGAATTGCTTTATTTAAGAACATGTTCAGGGATGACTCTTCCCAACTGTTCTTACCAACATTCCCACACACTCTTTGCTACCCACACCTTGTTTCTGAACTTTCATTAGGTATATCAGCGTGACCAGAATTTTGCTCTATTGTATTTTTGTCCTTTAGAGCTTTAATTAAATATGAATTCCATAGAAAGTCTGTCCCTTTTCTTTCAAACCTGGGTTAGTTATTTCTTCTCATTCTTTGTCAGAAGTTACTTTATTAGAGAAACTTATGGCTCTATTGTGACTTTGGAGCCTTTACAGTTTTTTGACTGGAAAAATCACCCATCCCTGAGATTTTTACGCAGCTTCCTGGCTGATATTATTCAGAAATCTGTTCAAAACAGACTTTTTCAGGGAGGCCCTTTCAGACCACTCAGTTAAAAAGCCTCTTCTCAATCACTGCTCTTTTTAAAATGTGCTTATTTAGTTCAAATATGCATCACTATTAAAGAAAAACCAGTACGATTTTTTTTTAAAGTTGGCTTACCTATTATCTATCTCTCCCATTAAAATGATTCCTCTGTGCTGGGGTTTTGTTGTGCTCATCTTAGGCCAGACACTCAATAAATTGTCTCTGAATGATTGAATTGTTAGACTCCCTTGCTAGATTCTCAACTTCATGAGGCCAAGGATTGTTCTATTCAGTCCTTCTTTACCCTCAATGTCTGTTATATTGCAGTCACTTACCTGACTAATGGGAAAAATCACAGAAAGAAAGAGTTAAAACTACAGAAAAACCCTGTAGGTTCAATAACACAAAGCTTTCTAAAATTATTTAGCCCAGGAATTGAATACTGGCTGCACTTTTGATTTTTTTTAAATGGTATTGAATTTAATTTAAATGGAAATACTTGAATGGTAGAATAATAAAAAAAATTATAAAAGCAACTTGCTCCTTAAAGTAAGAATTATATAGGGCATCTCTTCTAGAAGCAAAATTTTCAAATGTCAAACATCTGAAAGCATAGAAGGAGAAGTAAGAGTGTGAATTGTACTTCAATGCTCTTTTCTTTATATTCAGCTAAAAGCTTCATTCACACCTTTCCAATTTTTTCAACCCATTTGACAAAGCCTTCAGAGGAGTTACTGCTCATGACAACCATCACAGCCTAACAGGAGAAATTTTATAAAGAAAAATAATAGCATGTTTTTCCCAAGTTGTTAAGGATATAGTGAAGCTCTGTCGGATTCAAAGGAGGAATGTGCAATACCATGCTATATATCATAATAACTTATTTTAATAGTGGCTTTGCAATTTTTCAGATATATCCATTTACTGAAACCACTATCAAATAAACAAAACAAACAAATTAACAGGAGTTCGAGACAGAAGTTATCTAATCTAAAAATAGCACAGAATACACAACACATATCCCAAGTACTACTATAGGTTTCAAGTAATAGTCAAAACAATAGTAAAAATGATTCAGACCCTACCAGTCAAATCATAAATGGGACCTTAACTGTAAATCCTTATCTTTAGATCAAAGCGGGTAATTGGGTGCTGAAGATACATTCTAGAACTAATATGTTATAGAACTCCTCTGAAATGAGTCATTTATTCCATCACTTTTCCTGCACAGCTGCTGACCCATGTTTTGGTTCCTGGAAATAGCTGCTACCCTGTCATACTTCTTAAAAGCACATATATTGATAACTCTACTCATTCCTCCATTCCTCTGTGACTGTCACTGTGTTAAAATGTGGAGTCAGCTGACTCACTTGTGGTGGTAATAAAGTAGATGAGTTTGCAAAGTATTTTGTTATTTCTAAAAATGCAAAAACCAAATTACATTGAAATCATAAGCGGTGTTTCAGGGAGAGCTGTAGGATGTGGTTTCTTGTGTAATCCACAGAGATTAGCTCCAACACATATTTAAACTCTCCTCTAGGAGCAACCTTAGTGGTAAAGCAAGAAGATAAACAGATGTATACACACCCTGGCACAAAAGTATCACTTATGTTTGGCTTCCTAGTCTCCTCGTGTTCCTTATTTATCTTAACTTCTCTCTGAAATCAGGGAACACAGAATCTCAATCAGTTGACATTTTTCTACTGAATTACCCAATAGTCTGATCATACCCCTAAGACTTTTTAAAATTATTTCACTCATAATCCCAAATCTGCTTTGCTTCCTCATCTTAGTACACTGTAATTTGATTTCAAAATGAGGACAGTTGTCAGTAATGCCACATTCATTAATCTATTTTACAATTCCATGTACTTATAACTATGAAGATATGTTAATAACATCCATTCCAATAAGCCACCCTAAATTGATTATCATGAAACAAGACCTCAAGAAAGAGAATTCAAAATCATCCATGTATTTGCAACTTATTGCAATAAAGCCTTTATCAATAGACTTCCCTGTGCACATGGTGGTGAAATTGCTGGTGAAAACCAGCCAGATCTATTACAAGCTTTCTCATGGCTTCTAGGTAACCCAAGTGAGCCTTTATTGATACTGGGAAGGGATAAAGCAGGGAAGGGATAAACAGTGGTGTAAGAATTGGCTAGACAAAAGTAATGACTCTCATTACAAAGTGAGTATTTTAAAGCAAAAGAGCCTGTTGGGAATATTGTTTTATAAAATAGTGGGTTTTTTTAAATTAACTTTTTAAAATTCAATTAGTTAACGTATAGTGTACCATTAGTTTCAAATGTAGATTTCAGTTATTCATCCATAGCATATAATAGCTAATGCTCAGTACTTACTGTTATAGCTTCTTGAAAGCAGAATTTTAACCCACTGAGCCACGCAGATACCCTTGAAAGCAGACTTTTAGATCACATTTTCTGATTACTTCCATGTAGTACAACAATTTCCTGCTAGCAACCTTCAAAACATACTGTTTGTTAGAGGAATTTCTTTAATAATAAATAAATAGGAATTTATTTAAATTTATAAATATATAAAATAAATAGGAATTTATTTAAATTTATTTAAATATTGCACACTGTTTAATTGTTCATAAATAAGGTGATGATATTATAGCCATTAGTTGGTAGCACTGATATATCACTTTCTTTTTACTTCTCAGTGCATTCTGTTTACACAAAATAGATATATATTTTAAAAGAATCTAAATCTGTGGCAAACTTTTAAAAACCCTATACAATAAAGTTTATCATTTTAAGTAATCTCAATTATCTTCCTCAATTGTGATAGTATATCCTTCTATCTAGGCCAGATATTGTATGAGGGATTTGAAGAGACATACTTTTCTAAATTTCACTTTTCTCATCTGCAAAATGCTGATCATGATCCTACAATAAAATACACTTACTATTTTTTGATGAAAATTTATTTATTTATTGTTGAAAATAGAACTGCCCTATGACCCAGCAATTGCACTATTGGGTATTTACCCTAAAGATACAAACGTAGTGATCCAAAGGGGCACGTGCACCCGAATGTTTATAAGATTTTATTTATTTATCAGAGATTGTGGGCGAGAGAGCAAGCACAGGCAGACAGAATGGCAGGCAGAGGCAGAGGGAGAAGCAGGCTCCCGGCCGAGCAAGGAGCCCAATGTGGGACTCGATCCCAGGATGCTGGGATCATGACCTGAGCCAAAGGCAGCTGCTTAACCAACTGAGCCGCCCTGGCATCCCTTTTGATGAAAATTTAATCTGTATAAACAATATATTTGCTGTAATGCGTGGTTCATGAAAAACATCTTATTTAATTATAAGCAACAACAGTATTAGAAATTAAGTAAATGGGTCTATAATATTTAAAGTTTTAACACATAATTCCAGTGCTTTGCCTTATTTTCTCAAATCCCTTTACCACTTTCACTGACAGAGTCAAATGTACTTTTTCTACTAGTAGCCAGCTCTTTGTCTTTTTTCAGAAAGATGCCCTTGTGAATTATTTATAATAGAGATATTAGCAATAATAATAATAATAATAAATATCAATGAAAATGTTAAAAAAAGTTTTCTTAACTAATTAGGGTTCTTAGACATCAAATAGAGGAACCACCTCTGGCAAGCAAATTAATCTGCAAGACATTCCCAGAATTTACAAGTCAGTCAGATACAGGGTTGTCCGTACACTGAAAGGTGAAGCAAAAGGACTAGGTTTGGAAAATAGGTAAGGACAGTGAAAAAAATGATCAAAGTTTTGGGCAAAATAAATTCTTAGGTGTCCTTTCAATGGAGTCCTGGGCATTATGTAGCAGAAACTCTGGAGATTATCTCAATTCATTGGAGTCACCCTGTTTACTAGCTTGCTATTGACAAAGTTATTTACAAACTGTAGAGCAAGAGGTTATAATGTAGAAAACTGATGGTAATGCACAAGATTCTTGTTAACAATAATGCAAGTTAGTGATATTTCATTAGAAAACATAAATTCTATAACCCAAATTATGGGCCCAGAGCACTTCTGCTGCACAACTCTGCTTATATCCCAAATAACCATGTGAACTAGTTTTAATATCTGCTTCTTATTAATTTTTGAATAAAAATTCTTGACACAAGTATTTTATAATTGTGTGATAATCATGCATTTAATTTCTTGGAGAACAAAACACACTTTAGCGTAACTAGGTTCGTTCACAGGACCAGCCTTGATAACACACTTCTATATGTTAGAAATGATATAATAAATGTAGAATATTGGGCACTCGTTTGGTATTCTTTGCCATGTTTTGCACTATCTAAAAAGAGATCAGTGAACTTGGACTGGAGTTAGTAGACATGGAAGAAAATAAAATATTACAGAGAGGAATACTCTGTGGTCCACAACCTAAACGGGCTGGGATTCCCATCATTTGGATCCCTGTAGCTTTACAAAAGTCAATTAAATTTTTGTATCTCCAATTAAAGTTGATCCCCCAGTACTTTTCCAAACATCTCTTGTAAAGTATTGTTTCCCAGAAAAAAAGGGATTTTGCACATGTATCTGCCTTTGTCTCTGGTCATGATCTCAGTCAGGATCCTGGGATCGAGCTCCATATCGGGCTTTTTGCTCATTAGGGAGTATACTTCTCAGTCTCTCTCTGCTGCTACCTCCCCCTGCCCCACTCATGCTCTCTCTCTCTCTCAAATAAATAAATACAATCTTTAATTTTTTAATTAAAAATAAGATAAATTAAATAAAATAAAAAGTCTGGTCTTACTGCCCCATTTAGCTCCTTTTTTCTTTTTGAGTTGTATTTAAAGCAGCATGAGAGAACATGAGGCTCTCAAACTTAAAAAAAAAAAGGAAAAAAATTGAGTTTTGTTAGGATTTAAGATCTTGTCTGCTAGAAAAAACGTTGGCTTTGTTAACATGTGAAAATTAACAAATGAGAATAAGATAGAATTCTAATAATTTTTGTAGAAATTTAAAATTTCCTCCAACACAATGACATACAGACCCATTAAGTAAATTCATTCCAATGTCCGAAACCAACCTTTTCTAATAGTAATGCATCTGTGTAAACAGAGTCAACCCAAGGAATAAATAAATATTATTATTTTTTTCCTGTCTCTTCCACAGTCACATCTGGGTATATTGGTAGCAAGCCAATTATCTATCTTATAAGACATGATATCATAAGGAAGGGTATTCTGTCCATTTGGAACAACTGAAAATCATTGTAATTTTATCTTGGTGCAGTAACTTGATATGGCACAGTGTGGGTTATGAATATATTTTATTTTTTTTTACTGGGAAGAAGAGATTATAGAGATATTGGTTATCCAAGAGAGACTGACAGGTGTTGATAGTTGCCAGGTCAATATCCATTTACTTTTTCCTTGAATCTCAGAAAGCACTGAGGGATTGACAACAAGGAAACTTAAAACAACATCAAATATTTTATTGTCTCTTTTCTATTTATATTGAAACCACATGACAAAGTATCAGTCGTACAAGATATCATTCTCTTTACCTCTATCTTTCTGCCAGAAATGTGGGCTTAATAGTGAGAGCTCCAACAGCAATTTTTGCAACTGTGAATAAAAAGCCATGAAAACCTCTAAGATACTTCACTTGACTTTCTTAAGACGCTGAACCAACACCAGAAAACACTCTCTGTAGTCTTCTTGTTAAATGAAAAAATATGGTTAAACCACTTTTGAAAGTCTACTACATACAGCAAAATGTAAATCTTAATTGAAATATGTCCTCTTAGCTGTGCTTAAGCAACTGAGTCCTGAGCTTTTCAGGTTTTCAGTCTGAAAGAGTACACCTCTGGTGCTCTGAAAGGGAAGAGAAAGGACACCCTGTTCTCCATATAAATTAAAGAAGAGAAATCTGTGCATTTAAGTGGGCCATATAAAATTTATCAAGCAATTATCTCCTAACTCCTTCCTATCCAAATTACCTGATATGCTCTCCCTACTCCTTTATTCCACGTTACTGCCTTTTCCAGGATTCTGTATCACATCACAACATGTCTTCTGTTATTTCCTTCTTGCAAGCTAGTTTTGTTTTCTCCATCTAAAAAAATCAACAATCATTGTGTATTTCAATTCCCATTTTCCTCAAATGCATTGATTCTTCTTATCTATTACTCTTTTCTCATACTCAGTGTCTTTGTCTTTATGGGGTTTGTACTTTGCTTTTCCCCATCCTTTACTGCCATTATATAATCAAATCTAATAACTTCTTAGAGAAAGTTAAAAATTCCTGCATAGCCACACGTGAACACAAAGTCACTGATTTTTAGCAAACCTATAAGATAGTCAGACATCCATTCAATTTGTTTTTTTTTAAGATTTTATTTATTTATTTGACAGAGAGAGATGACAAGCAGGCAGAGAGGCAGGCAGAGAGAGAGGAGGAAGCAGGCTCCCTGCTGAGCAGAGAGCCTGACTTGGGGCTCGGTCCCAGGACCCTGGGATCATGACCTGAGCCGAAGACAGTGGCTTAACCCACTGAGCCACCCAGGCGTCCCTCCATTCAATTTCTTAACTGAGTCTCAAATGCATCCTGAGTTCTAACCTAAACCTAAGTTCTACTTCTTACACGTTGTTCTATGACCAAATCCTTTCAGTTCAGTATTTTGTAACATTTAAATATTAATCAATTGATGCTTTGTCTGTGTATTTCTATGATAATAATTTGAATACTGTAGATTTATTGTTATATTTATAGATTTATAATCAAAGTTTCATCAGTTGAAGTTTTTGGAAATTTCAGATATAATGATTAACCTAAAATGATACTGCCTCAAATCCCTCTGATATCAAGGCCCAACACTTGATTATAGCCAAACCTGTGGTGGATAGTTCCATGGGAAATTGCAGTTACTTAACACTGATAGCATCTCATGTTCTCTCTCTCATTTTAGAATGTCTCCAACACAACCCAAAAGTGTAGGAGAGTTAATGTCCTCTGAGGACAGCTCTCAGTGAAGTGGAAATAAGAGCCATAGATAAAATTGTCAGTTTTCAGGTCTTCATGAGGACAACTTAAAGAAGTTTCTCAGGACCTTTCAGTAAAAGCAAGCCTTCATTTTCTATCCACAACAATTATATCAACAATGTACCTCTTTGACAAAGTTGCTTCTTCACTGTATCACTTTCCCATTCTTTTCTACCTTGGATAATCTCCCAGATAAACTAACAGTACTCAAATCCTTTGTCCTACTCTTTGCTCTCAGGATAAATGGAGCCAAAAGACTTAGATTAATATCAAGTTCTGAATGGGATCTCAGAGCTATTTCTGTCCAGATTTTCATAAACATAGGGACCTTTGAATTATCAGGCTATAAATAAGTTCTAAATGGAGGGGGCAAAAGCAAAAAGTAGGAATTTTTATGTTTGATTTTTAATCATGATTAAAAATAATGTTAGTACATTATAAAAGTGTGGATCTTTGTAAAACAATGTCATAATGTAAGAAATAGGTTGCATAGTCCTTTTGAGAATATTAAACCAAGTGTTCAGGTGCCATCTAATTTCTTGTTTAATCCAGAACTTTGGTGTGCATTATCTTGAGGAATAGAATTTTGAAGTCCAGACAGACTAACAGAAAACTGACCCAAATGTGTGTGTTTATATTTCTGCTTTTGTTGTAAAGATCAAAGTGTGATTGCTGGTTTAAAATGGTAGAAATAATAATGTTCATGGACTCTATTATAAATTTTCTAATTGTATGGGAAGAATCCAAGAAACATATAATTAATTGATTTGCAAATCCTCAAAGAGCTACAGGATCAGGTAGTGGTATGTTCTGATTCAACAGCATCATAATGCAGCATTTTATATGTGTGGCTAATGGATATTTTCATGAATGTTTGCTAGCTAGTCAACCAATACAGAGAAATATTAGGTAGGGTAATTACTCACAGTTGTGTTTAATAAAATGAGAGAAAATGATCAAATGACACTAATAATAATAATCCTATAGCAGGCTAAATAATTCAATGATAATTACAAGTATTAATCTACCTTTCTTCCCTGATTATGACTCTTCTCTCCTTTATCCTAATGGGAGTAGCAGATTGTCTGCTATGAATTGTGAAAACCCAGCAGTGACTTTGGCAGTGAAGGCCTCCCATCAATTTTGATAGGTTAAAATGATTCTGGATGGTCTTGAGCAAATGTGTCAATTTTTTTTTCTGTGTGTGTCAAAAAAGAAAGAAGCAATAGTAAATTCTTGCTGTTATTCCATGGAGCCAATAAAATCATACTGCCAACAAGAGGCTGTTGACACCGTAAGTGTGGTTAACTGTCTTGAAATACTAGACCTCGAAATAAAATTCCAATATTTCACATAACCTCTTTTTATTTTTAAAGCACAAAACAAAACAAAACAACTATACTGCTTACATTTAGGGCCCTGCTGTTGTGTAACTATTTTTGAACATGTCTACTGTAAGTGTATATATATATATTTTTTTTCCTGTGCAATACATTCATTTAGAGATAAATTTGGATTGCAAATTATTTGGGGGGAGGCATGGTATTTGTGGCTAGTCTTACAAGTAAAAAGGACTAAAAGAAAGAAGAAAAACTTTTTTTATTACAGCATATTTACATCTGTCCAAAGTACTTATTTACTATCATACTGACTAATGTATAATACTGTACACAAAGAAAGAAGTTAAATGAGTTATAATTCAGTCGAAGTATAGCTGGCCATTTTAAAACTTACCACTGAATCTTTCTGGTATGAAATGTGATATCTGGCAATCTGGTCCAGTTCATTACATCAGGTCATTTGTATGTTCTTATTACCATTTTGATAGCATAGCACATTTTATAACCCAGACATTTTACAATGGAACTATGATGCATGTATTTTCAAAAGTATAGACATACATGAAGCTATGAGGTCAAAAAAGATGAATGTCCGTAGTACCATATAGACTCAACAAATAAAAATGTCCAAGGCTCTGAGTGAGATTTATGAATATTGTATAAGATTAGGCCAACATGTGGTTTTGATATAAATCATCTGTTCTTAAATTAGAATTACAATCGTTGAGTACAGTGTTGAAAATGGCAGATAGATTTTAGCTATCTTTGCTCAGTAGGGAAAATGGAAAAATGTTTAGTTTGGTCAGATTTTCACTTAACTTCTAAAAAATCTTACGTTTGAGAGAACCCTTCTGAAATAAGAATCCTTAAAGAAATAACCCCTTTGGCACAAGTTTTCAAGAAACTTGTTGGATATTGTAGACAATTATATGGCACATGTACTGTTCTAGATGTTTCATGCCAATAATATGTAAGCCATACCAAGGCTACATATACATATAGAGATGTTCCTCAGCTTACAAGGGGGCTATGTACAGAGAAACACATAAAAAACTGAAAATGCATTTAATACCCCTAAACTATCAAATATCATAGCTTCTCTTAAGCTTATTTCAACATACTCAGAACACTTACATTTGCCTGCATTTGGGCAAAATCATCTTAAGCAAAGCCTATTTTATAACAAAGTATCAAATATCACATGCAATTTATTAAATATTACACTAAAAAAAAGAAGAATGGTTATATATAGAATGCTTGTAAGAATATCAGGTGTTCACCCCTGTAATCTTCTAGCTGACTGGGAGCTGTGGCTCACTACCCCTGCCCAGCATCACAAGACGGCACCATACCACATGTCACTGGCCCTTTTTATAAAGACCCAAATTCAAAATTCAAAGTACAGTTTCTACTGAATCACTTTCACTTTCACATCTTTGCCAAATATATTGTAAGTTGAATCATTGTAAATCAGGAGCCATCTTATTTGAAAGTTAAATCACAGTCACCCGTATACACACAAAAAAAGGCCTTTATGTAGGGCCATCTATGGATCTCTAAACAACATAGCATGACCTATCAACAGCAACAAATGGATGTGAAGGGGACAATTGCTTCGCGTCAGTACTCTGAGCAGTAACATACATGGCCTTACTCACCTAGCAGAACTCCAGAGCTAGCTGATGGCAAGGAATTTTACAAATGTTTGCTGAACAGCTTAAGCACGATTCTTTTTAAATTAGTGTGCATATCTGTTTTCTAAAGATATCTTAATTTATTTTATTGACTTATTACAAAACCAAATAATTTCCTCTTATTTAAGTGGCAGGTAAATAGAATTCTTTTTAATTTAAATCAAATGGCTTTTTAGGGAAAATATACTAAAAATTCTGAAACTTGTATTGCTTATGAATCTTTTATTGGAATCCTTATCAAGTTGTATTTTTCAAGTTTTTCCTAAATAATCTTCAATGAATTGAAAATATTTTTTGGATTTTATTCAAGGCTATTAACTCACATTTCACTTTGTTAAATAGAGTGCTAGCCTTTCAACCAAAACGTTGTGTCTTTTTTTTTTCCACTACCACATCCTCCATCTACTGACTGGATTCTCTCCCCAACTAGCACATATATACCATTGTCTATCTTTAGGATAAGTAAGGGTCATCTTTTGTCTTTATTCTATTCCTCGCATGCTTCTGAACTTGTTGAATTTTAATATAGTCACACCATAAGCATCACATATTGGATTCCCCTTTCAATAGTAAACAGTGCACAACCAGAGCATACCTTCAAAGCTATCAATAGACTTACTCTGATATATTATTTTTGTATTTTTGTAAATTAAAATAATTAAATTATAGAACAAGAGTTTCAGGTGGTAGGTGTTGTAAGTTTTACCCAAACTGACTTTTGTCAAACTCGTTTTTGTCATCATATATGACAAGTAGTTTTCTCACGTTGATTTTTAGAATATCCTTGTATAATGAATATTTACACTGATATCTACTATAAAAATCTTGCAATTTATTTTAGAAACATTAAGATATTGAAAATCAAGCTATTTCTTTGATTCATTAAAGACATTTTTGGCTTGTTTCCAGTACTTTCTTACTGGTTAAAAAATGAATTTGAAGTAGTCTGAATTTCATTATTATATGGCACTTTCCCTTTGATGAATACAAAGACGATATTCTATATTAGCTATCTGAGAAGAATTTGTTTTTTTAATTTTATTTATTTGTGAGTGAGAGAGAGCACAAGCAGGGGGAGCAGCAGGGTGAGGGAGAAGCAAACTCCTGGCTAAGCAGGGAATCTGTTGCAGAACTGAGTCCCAGGACCCTAAGATCATGACCTGAGCTAAAGGCTCAGGCGTTCAAATGACTGAGCCACCCAGGTGTCCCAATCTGAGAAGAGTTCTGTATGTTATTCCTATTAATATGCAGTTTAAAGTCTAGGTGATTAACTTAATATTTTAGTGGCTATTACATAGATAGCACTATGTTCCAGGCAGAGAGTAAGAAAGAAATATTAAATCAACCATATTCTATGCATTCTAAATGAAAATAATTAATCAATCATAATAAATCCTTCTATTTATGGAATACCAACTTATAAGCTTTCCTCCAAATGAACAATGCCAAATACCAGAATAAAGGGTCATCTAATACAAATAAAGGATAGAATTAAAGAATTCTGGTAAGCCATTTAATTTTGAAAAATTATGTTCTATTGTTGCTGAGTTGTGGTTTCCAGTTACATAATATCTGATAAGTGTAGAAGTAACATGAGTGTTACGTGAGATGAGAAATGGTTTATAATTAAGATAATTTTAAAAGTACAGATAAATACAAATTTGTAAACATAGCATTATGGAGGAATAAAAATAAATGATAGCTACACACTCTAAACTGAATAAATCTTGGAAAGTTAATAGAGAAGTAAAACAAGGGCAGTGCAAAAAGTATGATACATTTTTATGAAGTTCAAACAAATTCTGTGAAACCATAGATGGACTTAAAGATACTATTATGTATCAAATATTGTAAAAATTAATCAAGGAAATAGCAAACATAAAATAACCAAAGCATACAAACTTGGGTAGATACAATAGGTGTGATCATGTTCTACTTCATAAAGAGATGAGTTAATAGATAAATAGAAGTAACTAGACTTTTTAGAAGTTAATAAAACTTTGCCTGTTATTTCTTAGTAATATAAAATATATGGTTTTCTAACAAAAACGTTTATCTTAAAAATATTTAAAAATAAATTTCAGGCTACTCATAAGGTTATATTTACTTTTCCACTGAAGGAAAAGCTGGTTGTTGTAGTTGTAGTTGTTTGTTTGTTTTAGTCTCCTCCTAGTTTTTATTATTATAATGTGGAATAAGGAATGTTAGATTGAAAAGTGAATTATTTTATAGACAAAATCATTACTTGATTCACCTCCTGGTACAGCAGATGGAACTCTTGAAAATATGCCCTTTTGCCTTACAGAAGAGTAACAGTTATGCTTACTTTTGAAACATACTTGGTGGTGGCCCTAAATAGTGACACCATAGTAAACATTTTGAATATTTGCAATTAATTTTTATAGTCATAGGGCTCCAAAAGGCACTGCTGGTATCTTAGCAGGTATTTCAATAAAGCTAAAAGTTGCCTGACTGTTTAAAAATATTAACAAGGCAGAAAACGGCAGAAGTATTGCCCTCAGATATTATTTTTTCCCATACGCTCCTGATTCCAGACATGACAAGTTATATTTTTAAATTTTTTTATAAATGATTTTATTTATTTATTTGACAGAGATCACAAGTAGGCAGAGTCAGGCAGAGAGAGAGGAAGAAGCAGGAACCCTGCTGAGCTGAGAGCTCAATGTGGGACTCGATCCAAGGATCCTGGGATCATGACCTGAGCCGAAGGCAGAGGCTTTAACCCACTGGGCCACCCAGGCGCCCCCATGACAAGTTATTTTTGATAGATATATACACAATGTATTTTCCAGTTATAAGAAAAATGGTTCTGCTATTTTTAACCTTTTTTAAAAATTACATAATTTTTTAAATTAAAATTTTATTTTTTAATGTTTTAATTTTCTTTTCTTTTTTTTAAAAGATTTTATTTATTTATTTGAAAGACGGAGATCACAAGTAGGCAGAGAGGCAGGCAGAGAGAGAGAGAGAGGGAAGCAGGCTTCCTGCGGAGCAGGGAGCTCGAGGTGGGGCTCGATCCCAGGACCCTGAGATCATGACCCGAGCCAAAGGCAGCAGCCCAAACCACTGAGCCACCCAGGCGCCCCAATGTTTTACTGTTCAATATACTACTTAGAATATAAAACCTATTCCATTTGGTAAGATATTTACCATTTAAAAAATGGTAATTTTCTCATAGTGTGTTCCCCTCACATTGCTTTATTTTGAATAAAAAAATTTCACAATAAACATAACTGATGCTTTCCTTTCGATTGTCCCTCTGTTGGTCATACTGTATATGAGCCATGACAATTAGTTTTACAAAATGTATTCATGTTTGTTGATATGTTTTATCATCACTAATTTTCCCTCCCTTATCTAGATTCCCGAGCTTTCAGACAGGTGGACACTTCAATAAACCATACCCAAGGGATGTATCAAGTACTTCTTAGACATCTCTCAGATCCTTGAGATCTCATTTTACCTAGGGATTTGCAAAAGGCTCTGCCAGAGGCACCACTGTGACAACTGATGACCATGGTCTATCTCCTGCTAAGCTCAAGAGGTCACTGGTTTCCAAGTTTATCTATACAATTAATGCATTCCAGCAAGTTCTTTGTTTTTTAATATTAACAAACTTACTTTAAAGTTTATATGAAGAGGCAAAGACTCACAATAGTCAACATAGTGTTGAAGGAGAACAAAGACTGAGGACTGACTTCAAAGTTTACCATAACGATGGGGCGCCTGGGTGGCTCAGTGGGTTAAGCCTCTGCCTTCGGCTCAGGTCATGATCCCAGGGGCCTGGGATCGAGTCCTGCATTGGGCTCTCTGCTCAGCAGGGAGCCTGCTTCTCCTCATCTCTCTCTCTGTCTGTCTCTCTGCTTATTTGTGATCCCTCTCTGTCAAAAAAATAAATAAAATCTTTTAAAAAAAGTTGACCATAACGATAATTGTAAGCAAGATATTGTGATACTACAGAAAGACTAGATTAAAGGAACAGAATATATATTATCAATTATATTTTATATTTAATATAAAAGCAAAAGCAATACAAGAGAGCAAAATACAATCTTTTAAACAAATGGTTCTGGAGTAATGGTGAAGCTAATTGTAAAAATATAAAATAAAAATAAAATAAAATAATAAAATAAAATAAATCCAGGCAGATATCATACACTCTTCACAAAAATTAACTCAGATTGGATTATAAACCTAAACATGAAACATGTAGAAGGTAATATATAAGAAAATTTAAATGACCTTGGTTTTGGCAATAACTTTAGCTACAAAAGCACAAGCACTGAATTTTAAAATGTCTACTCTGTGAAACACAATGCCAAGAGAATGAAAAGGCAAAGCACAGACTATGAGAAAAAATTTGCAAAATACACATCTGGCAAAGGACTGTTAATCAAAAATACACAAAGACCCCTTAAAACTCAACAATGGGGGAAAAACCTGATTAAAAATGAGCCAAAGACCTTAGCAGATACCTCACAAAAGAAAATATTACAGATGGCAAATAAGCATATAAAAAGATGCTTCACATCATAGGTCATCAGGAAAATGCAAATGAAAACAAAAAAGAGACACCCGTACATACCCCGAATTCAGAACACTGAAAACAGAACATGAAATGTTGGTGAGGATGTTGAGCAACAGGAATGTTCTTCCATGTCTATTGAGAATAAAGAATGGAAAACAACTTGGCAGTTTCTTACAAAACTAAACATATTCTTGCCAGATGATTCAGCAGTAGCAGTTCTTGGTATTTATCCAAAGAAGATGAAATCTATACCCACAAAGATGTCTATAGTAGTTTTATTCATAACTGACAAAAGCTCGGAAGCAACCAGGATATCATTCCACAGGTGAAAAGTCAAATAAAGTGTAGTACATGCAAACAATGGAATATTATTTAATGCTAGAGATATGAATTACCAAGCCATGAAAAGATATGGATATAAATATTTAATAAATAATTGATTTTAGGCTTCTACCAGTCTATCAATAGTATTAGTATATTTTAACAGTGAATGCTCAGCATTCATGAATTTACCTAATAAAATATTTTGGGTTCAATATTTTAAATACTTCAACCTCTATGATTATATTCCTAATAATTTTGAATTGGGGTAAATAAACCTTAACTTTTTGTAACTTGTTTCAATATGCAAAAGAGCTCAATGAAATTTTAGAAAATAAAAATTTACAAAAAAAGAGTTTAGTTTACTATTGCCAAATAATTTAAAACTTTATCTTATATTCAAATACATATATTTTTCTAAATTGATTTATATGCTACTAAAACCAAAAACTTTTAGTTATACTAGATTTCATATCATGCAACCAATGCCAGAAAGCCATCTGTCGATGACTTGTCTTAAATAGAGTTAAGATGGGCGTTATAACAATGCAAGATGGAAACAAAGATAGTATAACAATTGGTGTTACATAACTTTTCTGTTTTGATCAAGTTACTAATCTACAAAAGGCTTTTATCAGTGACAGACTTGGGAATTTAACAAAACTTTTAAACTAGCATGTGCGACTCATTCCTAGAAAACAACACAACCAATAACACTTTATTTAGATTAAATCATGACTATTTCTCCATTTGAATAAAAAAGGTAGCAACCCCAATAAGTTTATTGAACATGAAAAGTTGAAATGCTGTAATGCTCCTAAGGTATCAAATGATCCAGTCATGAATTACAAAAAAAATGATATAAATACCAAAGTGTTTGTATAATTGTAATGTACATCTGCCCATTATCGTTCAAGAGTGTAGGCTTGTACAAGAACTCTATAAAGAACTCCACTTCTAAACTGTGGAAAATATGTTCCCTTTCTCCCTATATAAAACTATTAAGCCATTCATTTAGCTTTTAAAATATCCACTTAATACAGGCTTTTTACTCATTTGAACCCGGCAGCAGGACTCTATTCTTATTGCTTACATCTGAAGGATAGACTTCTAGCGTAAGAGGTAAAGCCCATAAAGGAGCCCAATAATAACAACAAAATACAGTTTAGTGATCCCTTACAATCTGCCAGCTACCTTTCTGAGAATACTTCAATTAATAAAACATATAAAATAGCTGACCAGAAAGAGCTTACATTCTTTTGAAATATAATAGTGAAATAAACCAATAATAGAGGGGCGCTTCAGTGGCTCAGTCCATTGAGTGACTGCCTCTGGCTTGGGTCATGATCTCAGGGTCCTGGGATGTAACTCCGCAGCAGGCTTTCTAGGCAGTGGGGTGTTTTCTTCTTCCTCTGCGCACCCTCCCAATTCTCTCTCTCTCTGTCTCAAATAAAGAAATAAACCAGTAATAGAATAATGATTGATGGTTGATGGTGATAAGTGTTACAAAGAAATACAAGAAAGGTAAAAGCCATTGGAGAATGCTGGGATGAAAGTTAATTTTATTTTGTGTTGGGTGGTTATATCTCATTTAGGAGATGTTATTTGCACAAAGACCCAGGACGTGAAGGAGGGTGTTATACAAATATTAAAGGAAAAGATTGCTCTAGGCAGAGCAAGTAAGTATATAGACTTTGTGTGAACAGCTTGTCAGTTACTTTTGAGGAAAAGCAAGGAGGCCAATGAGGAGTTCATAGTGGTGGAGAGAGGAAGAACGTATTGATGTATGACCTTCTAGTACATTGAAACGCCTTCAGTTTTTATTTAATATGAAAGGGGAAGATACCAAAAGACTTTCAACAGCAGAATAAAATCATCTGACTTGATTTTTAGGTTAAGTTGCTGTACCAAAATAAATTTGCAGGGAGAAAGGAGTGCAGTATGTGTGGAAGTGGGGCTATCAATCAAGTCAATAATTCAGGAACATATATGATGGTGTTTTTAGCATGCTGGGTGGTAATAGAAGTGGTGAGGTATGCTTTTTATTTTGTATATATTTTGATGGTGAATATTCCAGTGAACAGGATGGGGTATGTGCAGGACAGACAATATCAACATTTATTTTACCTGCACAAACAGAAGGGTGGAGTCTTCATTCCCTGATATGGAGAGAACTCTGAGTTCAATTGTTCTTTGTCATTAAGTGGCATAGTGATGATGAGGATTTAGTCAGACAGTGAAAGAGAACAGTAAGCATAGTGTTAAGCGGTAAGACATTATAATACATTTGAACAACAAAAAACGTTGTGTTGGATCATGTGTTTATGTGAGTAAATAAATAAATAAAGCTTCCTGGGTTTCTGATAGAGGTAAAGAAGACTAGTATATGATCCAAAGGGGCATGTGCACCAAATGTTTATAGCAGCAATATCCACAATAGCCAAACTATGGAAAGAAACTAGATGTCCATCAACAAATGAATGGTATATATATATACGATGGAATACTATGCAGCCATCAAACAAATGAAATCTTGCCATTTGCGATGACATAGATGGAACTAGAGGGTATTATGCTTAGCAAAATAAGTCAACCAGAGAAAGTCACTATCATATGATCTCTCTGATATGAGGAAATGGAGGTGCAATGTGGGTGCTTGGGGGACAGGAAAAGAGTAAATGAAACAAGATGGGATCAGGAGGGAGACAAACCATAGGAGACTCTTAATCTCTCAAAACAAACTGAGAGTTCCTGGGGGGTGGGGAGGGTAGGGAGAGGGTGGTGGGGTTATGAACATTGGGGAGGGTATGTGCTGTGGTGAGTGCTGTGAAGTGTGTAAACCTGGCGATTCACAGACCTGTACCCCTGGGGCTAATAATGCATTATATGTTAATTTAAAAAAAAAGAGGAAGAAGAAGACTACTATAAATCAAATGCTATGGTTTTCAGCAAAGAGTGTGTAATCAGGCATATTTTATTAAAGTAACCATGTAAAATGATGGTTGAAAATTGGAATAACAGAAAACATAAAAATTAGAGATTTTAAAAAGAGATCTGGGACAGTGTAGAGAATATAATCAATGATATTATAATAGTGTTATATGGTGACAGATGGTGGCTATATTTATAGTGATCATAGAATAATGTATGGAGATATTGAAAACCTGAAACCAATGTAACACTGAATATCACTATACTCAAATAAAAAATAGTAAAAATAAAACATTTTATTTTAAAAAGATAAAAAGAGGGACAAGAATTTGTAAAGTGAATTTCAAAAAGCTTAAAGATGAGGCGAAGACATACTCTGAACCTTGAGGAAAACACCATTTTGAAAATTCTTCCCATTTTGAGAAAACTCAAATGAATCAATACCATAAAAGAACCCATTTTAACTGAGAGATATAATGAATGCTCAAGAAATAATTTTATGACAGGATAATTCTTCCCTATGAAACAGAATCCAGAAACCAGGGGAAACACCTGGAAGCAAAATAAACTATACTGAAAATAAGAATTAGGAAAAAGATAAATAATGAAAGATAAGAAAATTAGACCTGTGACAGAGACCTAGTGAAGAGAATTTTTAGCTTGTGGTTTAATGTTTTTGAGGATAATCTAGAGTTCATAACTGCCTTGAGGCAGGCTGGTTGTAGGCAGTTTAGGCAGACCCCTAAGACAGGCCTACTTTGGGCAGGTGGTGTTGGAGGAAGCCATTGGGCTGGACAAAGACAAATCCAACCATTTGACTAAAGTTTCTGTGAAGATGTTGAAGTCAGATGCAACAGAGAAAGACCTGTTAAACCTAATCTCAGAAATGGAGATGATGAAGATGATTGGACAGCACAAGGACACCATCAACCTGCTGGGTTTTGCACACAGGATGGTCCTTCGTACACTCTCATGGAATATGCCTCCAAAGACAACATACAGGAGTACCTGCAGGCCCAGAGGCCTCCTGACCTGGAGTACTGTTACAATATCAGCCACAATGCAGCAGAGCAACTCTCCTCCAAGGACCTGGTATCCTGTGCCTATCAGGTAGCCTGAGGCATGGAGTACCTTGCCTCCAAGAAGTGCATACACCAAGACCTGGCACCAGGGAAGTGCTGGTGACAAAGGACAACATGATGAAGATCTCAGACTTCAGCCTTGCCAGAGATATCACCACATCAGTTACTATAAAAAGACAACCAACAGTGGACTGCCTGTGAAGTGGATGGTCCCTAAGGCCATGTTTGACCAGAGCTACATCCACCAGAGTGACTTCTGGTCTTTTGGGGTGATCCTGTGCAAAATCTTCAATCTGGAAGCCTCCCATATCCTGGAGTGCCTGTGGAGGTGGTTTTCAAGCTGCTGAAGGAGTCATTTGATGGATAAGCCAATAAGTGCACCAGAGAGTTATACACAATAATGAGGGGTGGCTGGCATGTGGTTCCTTCAAGCTGCTGGTAGAAGACCTGGATCATACTGTGGCCTTGACCTCTGACCAGGAGTACCTGGACCTGTCCTTGGACCTGGAACAATACTGTCTATGCTTTCCCAACACCTGAAGCTCAACCTGCTCCTCAGAGAAGAATTCCACCTTCTTTCATGTGCCATTGCCCAGGGAGGCCTATCTGCCCTGACACCCAGCCCAGCTTGCCAATGGTGGACTCAAATGACTAGTATCCCTATTACTCCTGTCCAGATTCCGTCATAAGCTGTAACCCTTACCCCCCACCCTCCCTGCAAGACTCACTGCCTTCTCCTTTGTCCCTTTCCTACTGGCAGGAGCCAGCTGCCTACCTGAGGCCTTCACCCCTTGAAGTTCACCTCTCTTCCCCTTCCTCTTCCTCCTCCTTACAACCTGCTCATGAAAGAAAGGCACAGAGAGGCAGGTACTTGCTCGTGGCTACTTCCTTTCCGCCCATATGTTGGACCAAGACCCCTCCCTGGCATCTGGTACTGCCTGGACGTCGTTGGGAGTGGGAGATGAGGCATGCCAGTGAAAGGTGTCGGAGCTTTCCTGTTTTGGTTTTGTCTGCTTAGCATAACATGTAAGACTGAGTTCTGGTGGCAGGGACCTAGTCCTTGGGGCTATAGCACTAGCGAGGGGAGGTCAACTGCTCTGGGCCTTGGCTAAGAGCAACCCCTGCTCCAGAGATATGGTGCCAAGGGCTTATTAATTTTGATACTAATATACTTTGCTGACCAAATACCTAGTATCAAAAGATGGGAAGGCAAAGGCTGAAAGCAGTGTTGTCACCATGGGGTCCAGCCCCAAACTATGAAGAAAACACAAAGTGTATAAATCTGAGTAAGTATATATTTACACACCTTTTTAAATAGGTTGTTATCAAAGATTTAATCAATGGGTAATGTGCTCCTCGTGGCTGGGAAGCATCAGTTGCCATATATTAAAAACAAAGAAAAGAGGTGTCTGGGTTGCTTCCTCCATAAGTGTCCCTTCTTTTCAGGTCATGATCCCAGGGTCCTGGGATGGAGCCCCACATCAGGCTCTCTGCTCAGTGGGAAACCTGCTTCTCCTTTTCCCTCTTCCCTGCTTATAGTTCCTCTTCCTATCTCTCTGTCTGTCAAATAAATAAAATATTTAAAAAAAAAAAGAAAGAAACAAAATGTTTTTAAAAGGTCTTTTTTTTTTTTTAATTTTCTAGGGGTGCCTGGATGACTCAGTTGTTTAAGCAGATGTTTGCCTTTGGCTGAGGTCATGATTCCAGTGTACAGGGCTCCAGCCCTGCATGGGACTACTTGCACCCCAAGGAGCTTGCTTCTTCCTCTCCCTTTGCACGTGATTCCCCCCGCTTGTGCGCTTCCACTCTCTCTCTCTCTCTTTCTCTCTCTAGCTGTCAATAAACAAAATAAAATCTTTTCCTAAATAAATAAATAAATAAATTTCTAAACCTACTTTCAGTTTCGGTCCCTTAACAAAAATTGCTACTGCTTCATTAAAAAAAAAAAAGATAATTTAGAAATGTGCTTCCAGAGCTAAAAAGCTGTTTCGTTTTTTTTGTCAGGATTAAATATAGAAGTGCTTTAAAAAGTAAAAGAAAAAATATGCTATATTAACACTAATCACACTATAACTTTGGTGGTTATATCAAGATAATGAAAAGTGATTTTAAAGCAAATTTCATTATCAGACATAAAGATCAAGTCAAAAACACAGAAGAGTAAAAGGATGAATTCCTCAGGGAGTATAATAATTCTTGACTTTTAATACTTAATAACAGATTTGGGGATATATAGGGAAAAACTAAGAACAAAAATCATAACTTCTACCTTAGAAGAGAAATGGAAAAAAATTTCAACACCTTTATTTTAAGATTATATAGACAAATGGTCATCAAATTGGTAAGATATGTAAGACTTGAACAAAATTATCAACTAACTAGATATGCTTGATATTACAGAACACACCCAACAACCGCAGACTACATATATCTTAAGCCATGATTTTCTTTGCAAAGGTCAACATTGATAATGTTCTAGTCATTCCTCCGTGTACCAGGAAAGAAGTAGCACTTTCTTGAAAGACACAGCTATCAAAGCTCCATTAAGAAACCGTAAAGATGGAGAAGGGATTTGCAAATTATATATCTGATAATGGACATCTACTCTGATTATTAAAAAATGAATAAAAATGAAAAACCTTACTAATAACCAGAGTATCCAATTTTACATGTGAAGGAAATAATGGAAGAGACATGTCACCAAAAGTATATGGATGGCTTATAAGCACATGACAAATTTCTCAACATTTAGACATTAAAGAAATACAAATTAAAATCATAATGAGGCATGCCTACATATCTATTAGAAAGGCTAAAATTATAAAGGCTAATTGTACTTTGTCTGAGCTAGATTGAGAAGCAACAAAAAATCTAAACTGTTGTTGGCATATATCATGATACCACCACTTTGGAAAATATCTGCCATATAATAGGTTCAGTAGACAATTTGTAAATTTCAGAAAAAAATAATGTTGAGAGTATACTGAGTTTCATAAGTCATTTCAATATTTTTTTCCAAAAAATAAACTATGTAAAACATACTTTAAATTTACTTTCAAAATATTTTATAGCATATAATGGACAATATACATAAGCCTTAAAGAAACAATCATATAAATAACCATTTCATACCTACTTAAAAATTGCATAATACCACACTCCTAGATACTCTCTGAATGCTCTAAAATAACCCTTCAAAGGAAATACATTTTTAAAAATAACAGATTTTTTTGGCAAATAATTTAATAAATAAAAATTTCATTCATCTACGTAGATCATAATAAATGTTTTTAATAAGCATGAAATTATAAGTCTGAAGTGTGCTAAAATGAAACCACCTGCTAAGGGTGAGAGAACAAAAATAAACATCATTTTTCCAAATAAGAGGAATTTATTACCTTTGAATCCAATCATGTGGATTTGTTCAAACTGGCAATAAAGGAATATGGACACACAAACCATAGAAAGTCATATTTTAGATTTCTGAAAGACTTCAAAGTGAAGAGTATACATTTTTTAAATGTTGCATAATGCTACATAATGACAAGATAACAGGTTGTGACAAATAGCATTTTAAAAGCTCTACTCATAATGGAACGGAAGGTGTCATTTCCCTATAATTTTATATATGTCATTAATTTACTATATCTGGATACAACATATTACCAAACAGATGGTCATCAAAGACTAAATCATTTTTAATGGAACATAATAATTTGAACCTACATCTATTAATCATTTTTTTCAATCAAACATTTATAGTCTCGCTAAACATTTTATCAGTTGTTGACAAAATTAAAAAACAATAGGATAAAAAGTCGTGTTTGGAAAAGTAGATTTTCTTTGAAATTTGCATTTAAATGAAAATATTTGCTGATATTTTTAAAACTTTAAATGTAATTTTATATATATCTGACCTATCAAATGATATAAAATTTTTGGAGACAATATAGTTTGGGGCACATGGTAAGCAATAATCAATTTTTTTGTTGATCCAAGTGTTCTTGTATTATTTTTCTTAATTATTCTAGTACCACAATTTATAGTTCTAAGATTTTTCCACCCCCCCCCCATTTTAATATCTCTTAAGGTGGCAATCACCTTGCACTTGATGACATATCCTAGTTTAACTGACAGCATTTCACTTTCTTAGTCGAACATAAACTATAGTGCATCTTACCCTTGATGAAAGCTAGGATGCAATTAAATACTCTATTATGGTTACGATTCTGATATGTGAAATCCTCCGGTAGCTCCCTGTGCCCCCACAGTGTAGTACCTCACCTCCTCGCCAAGTATACAAACCTTCTCACCCCCAGTGTTAACCCCGGGGCTCAGCCTCCATCCCCAGGTGATGCTGCCAGATCAGCTGTCGGTTGTCATGAACTTGCTGTAGATTCCCAAATGCACTGTGCTGCCTCCTGACACTTTGAAACTTGACACACTCATCCTCATTCTTCGCTTTGCCCTTGTCTATCACCTCCCCTGAAAATCTGTTCCTAAGTGGCTTTTCCCAGTTCCCACCTACCCTTGGCAGTCTTTTATCTCCCTGTGGTAAAGCCTGTCACACTGCACCATGGACATGCTTGTTGTCCCCCTGAGAAGAGAAAAGGGACAGTGAGGGCCCCCAGCATTTGCAGCTATAGTGCAGAGCCCCATGCCTGGCTTGCAGGAAATGCCAGATCATGAAGACAAACAGAGATCATCCTCTGACTAAAACCAGCTCTTCTTTGCCTACCGCAGAATCTGGATCAATAAAGAGCAGCCAGTTATTATTGCTGTTTGTCTAGGGATTTTTTCCCCATATATTTCCCAGGTCTTTACTCTTTTTATAGCACTTTAATTCAGGCTTCAACCACTTCCTAGTCAGATCAGGTGAAATCATTTTCCTTCCCATACCCTCGATGTATTTCACATCTAGTAATTCTTTTTTTAAAGATCTTATTTACCCATTTGACAGACAGATCACAAGTAGGTAGGGAGGGAGGCAGAGAGAGAGGGGCTAAGCAGGCTCTCCGCTCACCAGAGAGCCCGATGTGGGGCTCCATCCCAGGACACTGAAATCATGACCTGAGCTGAAGGCAGAGGCCTAAACCACTGAGCCACCCAGGAGCCCCCATATCTGGTAATTTTTAACCAACGTGGATTTGCTGCATCACATAGTTCCTTCTTCTTCAAATATAAATATATAAATATATTGATCAAGTCACTTGCATGTCTTACGAGAATGTTATACTTTAGTAGCAAACTTGTAATCTTGGCCATTGGTTTTGATTTTTGTTATAGTTTGATTTGGTTCGGTTTTTGTAATTTTAAAAATCCCTCCAGCCCTTGGCTCTGTCTGACCTGATTGCTTTCAGCTGTTTCTGCAACAAAAATGTCCCAGCAGCAAAAACACTCATTGTTTACAGTGGCGCCCCCTTCTGAACACTTTGTTAATAAAAATATTTTTTTTTGTTTTTGTTTTTTTGCTACGGTAAATGTGGAACAACAATGAGGTATTTCAAAGAGGTGAACCACAGATAAATTTCTCTAAGGGTGGGGTGAGGGTTACTCAAAAAGGAACTTGACAAGGCTTTTAAAGATATCGACAATCATTATAACATAATGTGACTGATTGTTACCGTGCTCTTAACTGGGCCAACACTTGTTGGCTTCCAAGAAAGACTAACATCCTTGAGATGGTTCTAGCGGCCTTCTAGCACAGGGTCTCATGAGGCAGGGATTCTAGCCACTGGATGTGCAAGGCATGAGGCCTGTTAGTGATTCTATTTTTTCCTCTGCAGAATGGGTCTTTCTACATCCCAGGTCCTTTCGACCCCAATAAATAATGCGGCGATTCTCTCAGTGAGTTGTACTTTTGGTTTAAACAGCCAACTGCCTCTTAAAAAGGACTTTTGTTTAAATTCCTTTAAAAAAAAGTCTTTTTAAAAAAATCTTTTTTTTAATTTTTATTTTTTAATCCCATATGTATACTCTGATCGTGGAACTTTGTCATTATGACCTTCTCGGCTGATTAAAATATTCATCATCAGCACCTACTGCTCTCCTCTCCTGGTGGTCTCTCCGGAAGGGGACTTCTCTAGCTCTTATAGCAGAAGATGGGCACTTCCCCTCTACCCCTATTGCCGGACGAGCCTTACCAATTTTGCAGGGTCAGGTCGTTCTGGCCTTTTATCTGTTGTTCTCTTCTGAGTGGTTAGTTTTTCATAGATACCGTGCTTTCCTTTTGTCAGGATTTACCCTGGACTATCAAAACCCTTTTCTTGTGCCAGTGAAGCCTAAGAAACAGTCCTGGTGAGAGAACCAGGAACTCAAACAGATCATATTTATCCTGAATGTTCTGTCCAAAATGAAAAATACATTTCCGAGGAGCCTCAAGATCTCTGAGAAGGTAAGTTTCACCAACTCTGTCATGTAGGGGCATCAATTCCGATTCTGTGTCAATTTTCCTACTTTCCCAGCTAATAATTCTCTACATCTTAAAGCCCAATCTCAACCGTTTCCTCTCTCAAAGGCAGTTGCTCTTAGAGTCTTCACATGGCACCTGGGGCCTGCTGGTCGTTGGCTACTGCGCTCTGTACTTTGGGTCTAACAGCTGCGCGGCATCAGATGAGAACTTCTCTTGTTCTAAGACTTAATATATTTTGGGGCACATGGTAAGCAATAATCACTTTTTTAGTTGATCCAAGTGTTCGAACTTTTCTCAATTATTCTAATACCACAATTTACTTTTCTAAGATTTGCCCCCCCCATTTTACTATCTCTTAAGGAGGCACTCACCTTGCACTTGATGACATATCCTAGCTTAACTGACAGCATTTTTCTTTCTTAGTCGAACATAAACTAGAGTGCATCTTACCCTTGATGAAAGCTAGGATGCAATTAAATACTCTATTATGGTTACGATTCTGATATTTCTGTTTAGGTTCTGTTTTATGAGTAGGTTCAGGATCAGGGTTAGCTTTAGGGTTACGATTCTGTTCAGGATCACGGTTTGCGTCAGAGTTAGGTTTACAGTCTGGGTTAGGGTCAGTGTTAAGGTCAAGGACAGAGTCAGGTTTAAGTTTAAGAAATGACAAAGGCAAATTTCAGAGTTAGGGTTATGATCATGGTCAGGGAGAGGTTCGGGATTATGGTTAAAGTGTGGTTAGGGTTAGGGTAGAGGTAGGTTGAGGGTTAGGGTTAGACCAGGTTAGGGTCAGTGTCAGGGATAATGTTAGAGGTTAGTTTTAGGGTTAGGTTCAGTGTTAGGTTTCGGGTCAGGGCCCGTGTTAGTGTCAGGGAGGGTTAGGTTTAGGGTTAGAATTAGGGTCAGGCTCACATTCAGTGTCAGGGTTAGTGTTAGGGTCAGGGTCAGGGTCACTTTTAGGTTCAGGGTTAGGTTTCTGGTGTTTGCCTGAGTCAGGGTCAGGGTGAAGTCTAGGGCCAGTGTCAGGTTTACGGTCAGGATCAGGTATTGGTTTAAAGTCCACATTAGTGTCAACGACAGGGTTATGTAGTAGTCAGTGTTAGAGTAATGGATTGGATTAGGATCGTAACCATAATAGAGTATTTAATTGCATCCTAGCTTTCATCAAGGGTAATATGCACTATAGTTTATGTTCGACGAAGAAAGACAAATGCTGTCAGTTAAACTAGGATATGTCATCAAGTGCAAGGTGAGTGCCACCTTAAGAGATATTAAAATGGGGGGGGGACAACTCTTAGAACAAGACAATTGTGGTAGTAGAATAAATAAGAAAGGTCCCACACTTGGATCAACTAAAGAAGTAATTATTGCTTACCATGTGCCCCAAACTATATTAAGTCCTAGAAAAAGAGACGTGCTCATCTTGATGCCCCGCAGCTGTTAGACCCAAGGTACAGAGGGCAGTAGCTAGTGACCAGCAGGCCCCAATTGCCATGTGCAGACTCTAAGAGCAACTGCCTTTGAGAGAGGAAACGGTTGAGAGTGGGCTTTCTGAGGTAGAGAATTACTAGCTGGGAAAGTAGGACAATTGACAAGAATCGGAATTGATGCACCTACATGACAGAGTTGGTGAAACTTCCCTTCTCAGAAAACTTGAGGCTCCTCAGAAATGAATTTTTCATTTTGCACAGAACATTCAGGATAAATATGATCTGTTCGATTTCCTGGTTCTCTCATCCGTACTGTTTCTTAAGCTTCACTGGCACAAGAAAAGGGTTTTGATAGTCCAGGGAAAATCCTGACAAAAGCAAAGCAAGGTATCTATGAAAAACTAACCACTCAGTGGAGAACAACAGATAAAGGACCAGGCTGACCTGACCCTACAGGATAGGTAAGGTTAGTCTGGAAACAGGGGTAGAGGGGAAGTGCCCATCTCCTGCTAGAAGAGCTAGAGAAGACCCGTTCCGGAGAGACCACCAGGAGAGGAGAGCAGTAGGTGCTAATGATGAAGAATATTTTAATCAGCAGAGATGGTCAAAATGACAAAGTTCCATGATCAGAGTAAACATATGGGATTTAAAAATAAATAATAAAAAAAAGATTTTTTTGTAAGGACTTTTTTTTAAAGGAATTTAAGCAAAAGTCCTTTTAAAGAGACAATTAGCTGTTTAAACCAATTGTACAACTCACTGAGAGAATCGCCGCATTATTTATTGGATTAGAAATTACCTGGAATGTAGAAAGACCCATTCTGCAGAGGAAAAAATAGAATCACTAACAGGCCTCATGCCTTGCACAGCCAGTGGCTAGAATCCCTGCCTCATGAGACCCTGTCCAGAAGGCCGCTAGAACCATCTCAACGATGTTAGTCTTTCTTGGAAGCCAACAAGTGTTTGCCCGTAAGAGCACGGTAACAATCAGTCACATTATGTTATAATGATTGTCGATAACTTTAAAAGCCTTGTCAAGTTCCTCTTTGAGTAACCCTCACCCCACCCTTAGAGAAATTTATCTGTGGTTCACCTCTTTGAAATACCTCATTGTTGTTCCACATTTACCATAGCAAAAAAACAAAAACAAAAAAAAATCTTTTTATTAACAAAGTGTTCAGAAGGGGGCGCCACTGTAAACAATGAGTGTTTTTGCTGCTGGGACATTTTTGTTGCAGAAACAGCTGAAAGCAATCAGGTCAGACAGAGCCAAGGGCTGGAGGGATTTTTAAAATTACAAAAACCGAACCAAATCAAACTATAACAAAAATCAAAACCAATGGCCAAGATTACAAGTTTGCTACTAAAGTATAACATTCTCGTAAGACATGCAAGTGACTTGATCAATATATTTATATATTTATATTTGAAGAAGAAGGAACTATGTGATGCAGCAAATCCACGTTGGTTAAAAATTACCAGATATGGGGGCTCCTGGGTGGCTCAGTGGTTTAGGCCTCTGCCTTCAGCTCAGGTCATGATTTCAGTGTCCTGGGATGGAGCCCCACATCGGGCTCTCTGCTGAGCAGAGAGCCTGCTTAGCCCCTCTCTCTCTGCCTCCCTCCCTACCTACTTGTGATCTGTCTGTCAAATGGGTAAATAAGATGTTTAAAAAAAGAATTACTAGATGTGAAATACATCGAGGGTATGGGAAGGAAAATGATTTCACCTGATCTGACTAGGAAGTGGTTGAAGCCTGAATTAAGTGTTACAAAAAGAGTAAAGACCTGGGAAATATATGGGGTAAAAATCCCTAGAAAAACAGCAATAATAACTGGCTGCTCTTTATTGATCCAGATCCTGCGGAAGGCAAAGAAGAGCTGGTTTTAGCCAGAGGATGATCTCCGTTTGTCTTCATGATCTGGCATTTCCTGCAAGCCAGGCATGGGGCTCTCCACTAGAGCTGCAAATGCTGGGGCCCTCATTGTCCCTTTTCTCTTCTCAGGGGGACAACGGGCATATCCATGGTGCAGTGTGACAGGCTTTACCACAGGGAGATAATACACTGCCAAGGGTAGGTTGGACCTGGGAAAAGCCACTTAGGAACAGATTTTCAGGGGAGGTGATAGACAAGGGCAAAGCGAAGAATGAGGATGAGTGTGTCAAGTTTCAAAGTGCCAGGAGGCAGCACATGCATTCGGGAAACTACAGGAAGTTCATGACAACCGACAGCTGATCTGGCAGCATCCCCTGGGGATGGAGGCTGAGCCCCGGGGTTAACACTGGGGGTGAGAAGTTTTGTATCCTATGGCGAGGAGGTGAGGTACAACACTGTGGGGGCACAGGGAGCTACCGGAGGATTTCAAATATCAGAATCATAACCATAAAAGAGTATTTAATTGCATCCTAGCTTTCATCAAGGGTAAGATGCACTATAGTTTATGTTCGACTAAGAAAGAGAAATGCTGTCAATTAAACAAGGATATGTCATCAAGTGCAACGTGAGTGCCACCTTAAGAGATATTAAAAGGGGGGGGGGACAACTCTTAGAACAAGTCAATGGTGGTAGTAGAATAAATAAGAAAGATCCAACACTTGGTTCAACTAAAGAAGTGATTAGTGCTTACCATGTGCCCCAAACTATATTAAGTCCTAGAACAGGAGACGTGCTCATCTTGATGCCCCGCAGCTGTTAGACCCAAGGTACAGAGGGCAGTAGCCAACGACCAGCAGGCCCCAAGTGCCATGTGCCGACTCTAAGAGCAACTGCCTTTGAGAGAGGAAACGGTTGAGAGTGGGCTTTCTGAGGTAGAGAATTACTAGCTGGAAAAGTAGGAAAATTGACACAGAATCGGAATTGATGCCCCTACATGACAGAGTTGGTGAAACTTCCCTTATCAGAGGTCTTGAGGCTCCTCAGAAATGTATTTTTCATTTTGGACAGAACATTCAGGACAAATATGTTCTGTTCGAGTTCCTGGTTCTCTCATCACGACTGTTTCTTAGGATTCACTGGCACCAGAAAAGGGTTTTGATAGTCCAGGGTAAGTCCTGACAAATGCAAAGCACGGTATCTATGAAAAACTAACCACTCAGAAGAGAACAACAGACAAAAAGCCAGGCCGACCTGACCCTGCAGGATAGGTAAGGCTGGTCTGGAAACATGGGTAGAGGGGAAGTGCCCATCTCCTGCTAGAAGACCTAGAGAAGACCCCTTCCGGAGAGACCACCAGGAGAGGAGAGCCGTAGGTGCTGATGATGAAGAATATTTTAATCAGCAGAGAAGGTCACAATGACAAAGTTCCACGATCAGAGTAAACATATGGGATTTAAAAATAAAAAATAGAAAAAAAAAAGATTTTTTTGAAAGGACTTTTTTTTAAAGGAATTTAAACAAAAGTCCTTTTAAAGAGACAATTAGCTGTTTAAACCAATAGTACAACTCACTGAGAGAATCGCTGCTTTATTTATTGGTGTAGAAAGGACCTGGAATGTAGAAAGACCCATTCTGCAGAGGAAAAAATAGAATCACTAACAGGCCTCATGCCTTGCACAGCCAGTGGCTAGAATCCCTGCCTCATAAGACCCTGTGCTAGAAATCCCCTAGAACCATCTCAACTATGTTAGTCCATCTTGGAAGCCAAAAAGTGTTGGCCCAGTTAAGCACACAGTAACAATCAGTCACGTTATGTTATAATGATTGTCGATATCTTTAAAAGCCTTGTCAAGTTCCTTTTTGAGTAACCCTCACCCCACCCTTAGAGAAATTCATCTGTGGTTCACCTCTTTGAAATACCTCATTGTTGTTCCACATTTACCATAGTCCGAAAAAAAAAAAAAAAGCTTTTTATTAACAAAGTGTTTAGAAGGGGGCACCACTGTAAACAATGAGAGTTTTCGATGCCGGGTCATTTATGTTGCAGAAACCGCTGAAAGCAATCAGGTCAGACAGAGCCAAGGGCTGGAGGGATTTTTAAAATTACAAAAACCGAACCAAATCTAACCAATGTTATAAGTTTGCAATGTTATAAGAAATCATTTCTTAAATTTACAAATTATAATATGTCGATTTTTTTTCAATAAAGCTGGCAAAAACTTTTTGTAGAATTAATCTATTTTTCAAAAAAGGAAGTAAGGAAGTAGAAACGGCAACTAACTCTGAAATAATAGAATATAAAATCCATTTTCGTTATATACACTGTGACAAAAACTATTACTTAGTTTACAATGGAGTACTTATGAAGCATGAAGGATGGTCTATAAATAAGGCTGAAAGAGCTCAGTTTTAAGGTTTAAATTTAAAATCTTCTTTTGAAATACTAAACTGACCACCCAGTTTTCCAAACATAAATGTCTTAACTGCATGAATTTATTTCATACAACTCTATAATCTAGTTTCATAAGAAAGCAGCATGCAAATTTTGAATAAGACAGACTTGCTTAAGTTTCTTTATGTTCAACAGTAAAGGATACTTCCCTAAAAATAAATAGAAGAAAAATCAGCATATTTATTATGATAATTATTATTCATAATGAGATTCATATTGAATTAGGGAATATATATCCTCAGAGGGGGTAAAGTAAAATGAAATTTATTTTGGTAAATGTGTCTATGAATAGTCAATACAATGCCTCAATATAAATGAATATTACCATTTTGAACAATTTAATTACTATTATTAGAATTATTATAAGTATATTATAAGTATAAAAATAGCTATCGAGTCCCACATCGGACTCCTTCCTCAGCAGGGAGCCTGCTTCTCCCTCTGCCTCTGCCTGCCATTCTGTGTGCCTGTGCTCGCTCTCTCCCCCTCTCTCTCTCTGATAAATAAATAAAATCTTTAAAAAAAATAGCTATCATTTTAGCATGGAATATGAGACTCTCATGCTCCATGCTTCATTACATCCACACAACAACTCTGCATAATAAGTATTATCATCACCATTTCATGGGTGAAAAAACTGAGGCTAACACATTTAGATAACTGGTTTATGATTACATGGCTAGTAAAGATGCATCACACTAATTTAGGCTTTATGATTTCAGAATTGTACTCTTTCCACTGCACATTCTATTACTCTGTAAATACTTGGCCTGTTTTCATTTAATTCTTTAATTTTATTCATGTGGGATGGCTTAAGGCTTCATTTAAAGGAAGCTTAAAAAATTCATTTAACCAAAAGCTCCCAAGAATTAAAAATGTCATGGATCTAATGTAGACATGGATATCATTAGTTAATGGGTAACTATATATTTTCCACTCTAGTGAGATAACAATCAGAGTATTTTTCTAAGTTTTAGTCTCTCAGTTTTAAAAAGGACTTTGTTAAAATAGAAATATTTAGACAAAGGTGATCAAAAGTCTGGATCAGGTCACCTTAAGATAAATATTAGGAAACTGAGGAAACAAATGGAGATTTGAACACTGAGCTATGATATAATGAATGGTTTCAAGTATTTAGTAGAGTATAGAAAAGCCCTTTAAAGCCTGGTCTTAGCCTAGCATTGCAGCTTCTGGGATATCTGTCTATCTATCATCTATCTATCTAGATATAAATTTGAAAACTTTTTTAACTTAAAGATTTTGAGAAATAGAACATAATCAGCACCATAGAAGATCTGTTTATGATAACAACCTCGCCCCTCCTCCCAGTTTGTTAATATTCTCTCTTATTTAATGTAACATTGTGCAAATAGACCACTACTGATCTGCAGTTATGAATGAAATAGCTATAATCATCTGTTTGCATATCCTGGTGAAAATATTCATTTAGTTCCATGTTGTGTTTCTAGGAATGGACCAAATCTTTATTTTTATTTTTAAGTTTCCTAAATATTGTCCAACTTACCTCAAATGCTTTTATTATGGGCACTTTCATTCTTTCACATTCTTGCAAGACAATTTTACTGTTGCCCAATATGGTAAGTGTGTAATAGTATGTCATTTTAGGTTTTAATTTATTTTTAATTTAATTTAATTTAATTCCAGATTCATAATAAAGATAAACAGTTTTTATATATGAGTGGCCATTTGGATTACCCTTTCTGTAAAGTACATGCTCAAATCGTTTGATATCTTAACATTGTGTCATACTGACTTCTTTAATAGTAGATTTTCTGAATGAACTTTTAGCTGTGTAGGTCTTCTCTATTTTATTTAGAACTGGTTTTCATTTCAAAATCTTTATATTTATTTTCATAATCTGCTTTTATTTTGCTTTGTCTATTATCTATCTATCTATCTATCTATCTATCTATCTATTTGCAAGCAAGAGAGAGCGAGCAAGTGAGAGCGCAGGGAGGGATAGAAAAAGAACGGAAAAGAATCTTAAGCAGGCTCCAGGCTCAGCACAGAGCCCAACTCTGGGCTCTATTTCACAACCCTGACATCACGACCTGAGCCAAAATGAAAGAAATAAAATAAAATTAAGGTGTTAAAAAAAAAAAAAGGAACAAGAATTGGAGGTTTAATTAAGTGAGCCACCCAGGCACCCCTGTGGTATCTTAAATTAGCAGTCATATCCTTAAAGTTCTAGAGTATCCATTTGGTTCATTTATAAAACCTTTCTCAATATCATTTTTAGTTTCAGTTTTTTGTTCAATTTGCTTCCCCTCTCATTTCTTTGAGCAGAGTACTCAAGCCATTTTACAATCTTTATTGATCATTTTAACATCATACTTAATCCCATGTTGTCTATCAAATCTTGTTAATGGTTTTTCTTTGTGCGCTTTGTTACATTTTTGCTATGTTCAAGACATTATATTTGAAACTCTTATTGAGTAAGGATAATTAAGAGCTATACTAATAGTATGGTCCTCCTTGGCAGGATTTTCTCTTATATCTGAGACTCTACAAGACAATCCTACTCCAAATTCAGTGATTGACTTTCTCAGTTTACACAGAAGGCAAGGTAGGCTATAGTCTTATTTCTGCTTCTCCTTGTGCTTTGGGGATCTCAACTTAAATTTGGGTTGTACCAAAGTCCTCAAATTTGATTGCCGCTGGAATATGAATTTTGTTTCTCTAGTATCAAGTGTCTATTAACAACACAGCTCAGTGTGTTTTAGCAGTTTCAAATGCTCTCATAGCTAAAATGGCTTCAGGGCATATATCTCTAGGCTCTCATTGTATTTCGTATTTAGGCCCAGTAATCTCACACTTAATTTTTATAATCATACTGATATTTTTAATTTTAAAAGCTATTTTGTCTGGATTTTTAGTTGTCTTAAGTAGGAGTTTTTAGATCACCATTACTAGAAGCAACAACAAATATACATGAAAATGTCTGCAGTAGTTTATCACATTTTAATGGCTTTGAAATTCCATAAGCTGAGGCATCCTTCTCTAATCACTTAGGCAAACTCCAATTTACCCTTTAAAACAACACAAGAATTGCTTCATTTAAGAACATGTTCAGGGATGACTCTTCCCCACTGTTCTTACCAACATTCCCACACACTCTTTGCTACCCACACCTTTTTTTTGAACTTTCATTAGGTATATCAGCGTGGCCAGAATTTTGCTCTATTGTATTTTAGTCCTTTAGAGCTTTAATTAAATATGAATTCCATAGAAAGTCTGTCCCTTTTCTTTCAAACCTGGGTTAGTTATTTCTTCTCATTCTTTGTCAGAAGTTACTTTATTAGAGAAACTTATGGCTCTATTGTGACTTTGGAGCCTTTACAGTTTTTTGACTGGAAAAATCACCCATCCCTGAGATTTTTACGCAGCTTCCTGGCTGATATTATTCAGAAATCTGTTCAAAACAGACTTTTTCAGGGAGGCCCTTTCAGACCACTCAGTTAAAAAGCCTCTTCTCAATCACTGCTCTTTTTAAAATGTGCTTATTTAGTTCAAATATGCATCACTATTAAAGAAAAACCAGTACAATTTTTTTTTTTTAAATTGGCTTACCTATTATCTATCTCTCCCATTAAAATGATTCCTCTGTGCTGGGGTTTTGTTGTGCTCATCTTAGGCCAGGCACTCAATAAATTGTCTCTGAATGATTGAATTGTTTGACTCCCTTGCTAGATTCTCAAATTCATGAGGACAAGGATTGTTCTATTCAGTCCTTCTTTATCCTCAATGTCTGTTATATTGCAGTTACTTACGTGACTAATGGGAAAATCACAGAAAGAAAGAGTTAAAACTACAGAAAAACCCTGTAGGTTCAATAACACAAAGCTTTCTAAAATTATTTAGCCCAGGAATTGAATACTCGCTGCACTTTTGATTTGTTTTTAAATTGTATTGAATTTAATTTAAATGGAAATACTTGAATGGTAGAATAATAAAAAAAAATTATAAAAGCAACTTGCTCCATAAAGTACGAATTATACATGGCATCTCTTCTAGAAGCAAAATTTTCAAATGTCAAACATCTGAAAGCATAGAAGGAGAAGTAAGAGTGTGAATTGTACTTCAATGTTCTTTTCTTTATATTCAGCAAACAGCTTCATTCACACCTTTCCAATTTTTTCAACTCTTTTGACAAAGCCTTCAGAGGAGTTACTGCTGATGACAATCATCACAGCCTAACAGGAGAAATTTTTATAAAGAAAAATATTAGCATGTTTTTCCCAAGTTGTTAAGGATATGGTGAAGCTCTGTTGGATTCAAAGGAGGAATGTGCAATTCCATGCTATATATCATAATAACTTATTTTAATAGTGGTTTGCAATTTTTCAGATATATCCATTTACTGAAACCACTATCAAATAAACAAAAACAAACAAATTAACAGGGGTTCTAGACAGAAGTTATCTAATCTAAAATTAGCACATGTTCACAGAATACACAACACATATCCCAAGTACTACTATAGGTTTCAAGTAATAGTCAAAACAATAGTAAAAATGATTCAGACCCTACCAGTCAAATCTTAAATGGGACCTTAACTGTAAATCCTTATCTTTAGATCAAAGCGGGTAATTGGGTGCTGAAGATACATTCTAGAACTAATATGTTATAGAACTCCTCTGAAATGAGTCATTTATTCCATCACTTTTCCTGCACAGCTGCTGACCCATGTTTTGGTTCCTGGAAATAGCTGCTACCCTGTCATACTTCTTAAAAGCACATATATTGATAACTCTACTCATTCCTCCATTCCTCTGTGACTGTCACTGTGTTAAAATGTGGAGTCAGCTGACTCACTTGTGGTGGTAATAAAGTAGATGAGTTTGCAAAGTATTTTGTTATTTCTAAAAATGCAAAAACCAAATTACATTGAAATCATAAAGGGTGTTTCAGGGAGAGCTGTAGGATGTGGTTTCTTGTGTAATCCACAGAGATTAGCTCCAACACATATTTAAACTCTCCTCTAGGAGCAACCTTAGTGGTAAAGCAAGAAGATAAACAGATGTATACACACCCTGGCACAAAAGTATCACTTATGTTTGGCTTCCTAGTCTCCTCGTGTTCCTTATTTATCTTAACTTCTCTCTGAAATCAGGGAACACAGAATCTCAATCAGTTGACATTTTTCTACTGAATTACCCAATAGTCTGATCATACCCCTAAGACTTTTTTAAATTATTTCACTCATAATCCCAAATCTGCTTTGCTTCCTCATCTTAGTACACTGTAATTTGATTTCAAAATGAGGACAGTTGTCAGTAATGCCACATTCATTAATCTATTTTACAATTCCATGTACTTATAACTATGAAGATATGTTAATAACATCCATTCCAATAAGCCACCCTAAATTGATTATCATGAAACAAGACCTCAAGAAAGAGAATTCAAAATCATCCATGTATTTGCAACTTATTGCAATAAAGCCTTTATCAATAGACTTCCCTGTGCACATGGTGGTCAAATTGCTGGTGAAAACCAGCCAGATCTATTACAAGCTTTCTCATGGCTTCTAGGTAACCCAAGTGAGCCTTTATTGATACTGGGAAGGGATAAAGCAGGGAAGGGATAAACAGTGATGTAAGAATTGGCTAGACAAAAGTAATGACTCTCATTACAAAGTGAGTATTTTAAAGCAAAAGAGCCTGTTGGGAATATTGTTTTATAAAATAGTGGGTTTTTTTAATTAACTTTTTAAAATTCAATTAGTTAAGATATAGTGTACCATTAGTTTCAAATGTAGATTTCAGTTATTTATCCATAGCATATAATAGCTAATGCTCAGTACTTACTGTTATAGCTTCTTGAAAGCAGAATTTTAACCCACTGAGCCACCCAGGCGCCCTTGAAAGCACACTTTTAGATCACTTTTTCTGATTACTTCCATGTAGTACAACACTTTCCTGCTAGCAACCTTCAAAACATACTGTTAGAGGAATTACTTTAATAATAAATAAATAGGAATTTATTTAAATTTATAAATATATATAAATATATATAAATTTATAAAAAATATATAAAATAAATAGGAATTTATTTAAATATTGCACACTGTTTTATTGTTCATAAATAAGGTGATGATATTATAGCCATTAGTTGGTAGCACTGATATATCACTTTCTTTTTACTTCTCAGTGCATTCTCTTTACACAAAATAGATATATATTTTAAAAGAATCTGAATCTGTGGCAAACTTTTAAAAAACCCTCTATAGTAAAGTTTATCATTTTAATTAATCTCAATTATCTTCCTCATTTGTGATAGTATATCCTTCTATCTAGGCCAGATATTGTATGAGGGATTTGAAGAGACATACTTTTCTGATTTCACTTTTCTCATCTGCAAAATGCTTATCAGGATCCTGCAATAAAATACACTTACTATTTTTTGATGAAAATTTATTTATTTATTTTAAGATTTTATTTCTTTATCAGAGAGAGTGGGCGAGAGAGCAAGCACAGGCAGACAGAATGGCAGGCAGAGGCAGAGGGAGAAGCAGGCTCCCGGCGGAGCAAGGAGCCCGATGCGGGACTCGATTCCTGGACGCTGGGATCATGACCTGAGCCAAAGGCAGCTGCTTCACCAACTGAGCCACCCAGGCATCCCTTTTGATGAAAATTTAATCTGTATAAACAATATATTTGCTGTAATGCGTGGTTCATGGAAAACATCTTATTTAATTATAAGCAACAACAGTATTAGAAATTAAGTAAATGGGTCTATAATATTTAAAGTTTTAACACATAATTCCAGTGCTTTGCCTTATTTTCTCAAATCCCTTTACCACTTTCACTGACAGAGTCAACTGTACTTTTTCTACTAATAGCCAGCTCTTTGTCTTTTGTCAGAAAGATGCCCTTGTGAATTATTTATAATAGAGATATTAGCAATAATAATAATAATAATAATAAGTAGCAATGAAAATGTTAAAAAAAGTTTTCTTAACTAATTAGGGTTCTTAGACATCAATTAGAGGAACCACCTCTGGCAAGCAAATTAACCTGCAAAACATTCCCAGAATTAACAAGTCAGTCAGATAGATACAGGGTTGTCCATAGACTGAAAGGTGAAGCAAAAGGACTAGGATTGGAAAATAGGTAAGGGCAGTGAAAAAAATGATCAAAGTTTTGGGCAAAATAAATTCTTAGGTGTCCTTTCAATGCAGTCCTGGGCATTATGTAGCAGAAACTCTGGAGATTATCTCAATCCATTGGAGTCACCCCGTTTATTAGCTTGCTATTGACAAAGTTATTTACAAACTGTAGAGCAAGAGGTTGTAATGTAGAAAACTGATGGTAATGCACAAGATTCTTGTTAACAATAATGTAAGTTAGTGATTTTTCATTAGAGAACATAAATTCTATAACCCAAATTATGGGCCCAGAGCACTTCTGCTGCACAACTCTGCTTATATCCCAAATAACCATGTGAACTAGTTTTAATATCTGATTCTCTTATTAATTTTTGAATAAAAATTCTTGACACAAGTATTTTATAATTGTGTGATAATCATGCATTTAATTTCTTGGAGAACAAAACATACTTTAGCATAACTAGGTTTGTTCACAGAACCAGCCTTGATAACACACTTCTATATGTTAGAAATGATGTAATAAATGTAGAATATTGGGCACTTGTTTGGTATTCTTTGCCATGTTTTGCACTATCTAAAAAGAGATCAGTGAATTTGGACTGGAGTTAGTAGACATGGAAGAAAATAAAATATTACAGAGAAGAATACTCTGTGGTCCACAACCTAAACGGGCTGGGATTCCCATCATTTGGATCCCTGTAGCTTTACAAAAGTCAATTAAATTTTTGTATCTCCAATTAAAGTTGATCCCCCAGTACTTTTCCAAACATCTCTTGTAAAGTATTGTTTCCCAGAAAAAAAGGGATTTTGCACATGTATCTGCCTTTGTCTCTGGTCATGATCTCAGTCAGGATCCTGGGATCGAGCCCCATATCGGGCTTCCTGCTCATTAGGGAGTATACTTCTCAGTCTCTCTCTGCCGCTACATCCCCCTGCCCCACTCATGCTCTCTCTCTCTCTCAAATAAATAAATACAATCTTTAATTTTTTAATTAAAAATAAGATAAATAAAATAAAATAAAAAGTCTGGTCTTACTGCCCCATTTAGCTCCTTTTTTCTTTTTGAGTTGTATTTAAAGCAGCATGAGAGAACATGAGGCTCTCAAACTTAAAAATAAGAGGAAAAAATTGAGTTTTGTTAGGATTTAAGATCTTGTCTGCTAGACAAAAATGTTGGCTTTGTTAACATGTAAAAATTAACAAAAGAGAATAAGATATAATTCTAATAATTTTTGTAGAAATTAAAAATTTCCTCCAACCCAATTACATACAAACCCATTAAGTAAATTCATACCAATGTCCCAAACCAACCTTTTCTAATAGTAATGCATCTGTGTAAACAGGGTCAACCCAAGGAATAAATAAATATTATTATTTTTTTCCTGTCTCTTCCACAGTCACATCTGGGTATATTGGTAGCAAGCCAATTATCTATCTTATAAGACATGATATCATAAGGAAGGGTATTCTGTCCATTTGGAACAACTAAAAATCATTGTAATTTTATCTTGGTGCAGTAACTTGAGATGGCACAGTGTGGGTTATGAATATATATATATATATATATTTTTTTTTTACTGGGAAGAAGAGATTATAGAGATATTGGTTATCCAAGAGAGACTGACAGGTGTTGATAGTTGCCAGGTCAATATCCATCTACTTTTTCCTTTAATATCAGAAAGCACTGAGGGATTGACAACAAGGAAACTTAAAACAACATCAAATATTTTATTGTCTCTTTTCTAGTTACATTGTAACCATATGACAAAGTATCAGTCGTACAAGATATTATTCTCTTTTACCTCTATCTTTCTGCCAGAAATGTGGGCTCAAAAGTGAGAGCTCCAACAGCAATTTTTGCAACTGTGAATAAAAAGCCATGAAAACCTCTAAGATAGTTCACTTGACTTTCTTAAGACTCTGAACCAACACCAGAAAACACTCTCTGTAGTCTTCTTGTTAAATGAAAAAATATGGTTAAACCACTTTTGACAGTCTACTACCTACAGCAAAATGTAAATCTTAATTGAAATATGTCCTCTCAGCTGTGCTTAAGCAACTGAGTCCTGAGCTTTTCAGGTTTTCAGTCTGAAAGAGTACACCTCTGGTGCTCTGAAAGGGAAGAGAAAGGACACCCTGTTCTCCATATAAATTAAAGAAGAGAAATCTGTGCATTTAAGTGGGCCATATAAAATTTATCAAGCAATTATCTCCTAACTCCTTCCTATCCAAATTACCTGATATGCTCTCCCTACTCCTTTATTCCATGTTACTGCCTTTTCCAGGATTCTGTGTCACATCACAACATGTCTTCTGTTATTTCCTTCTTGCAAGCTAGTTTTGTTTTCTCCATCTAAAAAAATCAACAATCATTGTGTATTTCAATTCCCATTTTCCTCAAATGCATTGATTCTTCTTATCTATTACTCTTTTCTCATACTCAGTGTCTTTGTCTTTATGGGGTTTGTACTTTGCTTTTCCCCATCCTTTACTGCCATTATATAATCAAATCTAATAACTTCGTAAGGAAAGTTAAAAATTCCTGCATAGCCACACATGAACACAAAGTCACTGATTTTTAGCAAACCTATAAGATAGTCAGACATCCATTCAATTTGTTTTTTTTTTAAGATTTTTTTTATTTATTTATTTGACAGAGAGAGATGACAAGCAGGCAGAGAGGCAGGCAGAGAGAGAGGAGGAAGCAGGCTCCCTGCTGAGCAGAGAGCCTGATTTGGGGCTCGGTCCCAGGACCCTGGGATCATGACCTGAGCCGAAGACAGTGGCTTAACCCACTGAGCCACCCAGGCGTCCCTCCATTCAATTTCTTAACTGAGTCTCAAATGCATCCTGAGTTCTAACCTAAACCTAAGTTCTACTTCTTACACGTTGTTCTATGACCAAATCCTTTCAGTTCAGTATTTTGTAACATTTAAATATTAATCAATTGATGCTTTGTCTGTGTATTTCTATGAAAATAATTTGAATACTGTAGATTTATTGTTATATTTATAGATTTATAATCAAAGTTTCATCAGTTGAAGTTTTTGGAAATTTCAGATATAATGATTAACCTAAAATGATACTGCCTCAAATCCCTCTGATATCAAGGCCCAACACCTGATTATAGCCAAACCTGTGGTGGATAGTTCCATGGGAAATTGCAGTTACTTAACACTGATAGCATCTCATGTTCTCTCTCTCATTTTAGAATGTCTCCAACACAACCCAAAAGTGTAGGAGAGTTAATGTCCTCTGAGGACAGCACTCAGTGAAGTGGAAATAAGAACCATAGGTAAAATTGTCAGTTTTCAGGTCTTCATGAGGACAACTTAAAGAAGTTTCTCAGGACCTTTCAGTAAAAGCAAGCCTTCATTTTCTATCCACAACAATTATATCAACAATGTACCTCTTTGACAAAGTTGCTTCATTATCTGGGTAATCTCCCAGATAAACTAACAGTACTCAAATCCTTTGTCCTACTCTTTGCTCTCAGGATGAATGGAGCCTAAAGACTTAGATTAATATCAAGTTCTGAATGGGATCTTAGAGCTATTTCTGTCCAGACTTTCATAAACATAGGGACCTTTGAATTATCAGGCTATAAATAAGTTCTAAATGGAGGGGGCAAAAGTAAAAAGTAGAAATTTTTATGTTTGATTTTTAATCATGATTAATTGACTTTATTGATTATTAAAAATACTAACATTATAAAAGTGTGGATCTTTGTAAAACAATGTCATAATGTAAGAAATAAGTTGCATAGTCCTTTGGAGAATATTAAACCAAGTGTTCAGGTGCCATCTAATTTCTTGTTTAATCCAGAACTTTGGTGTGCATTATCTTGAGGAATAGGATTTTGAAGTCCAGACAGACTAACAGAAAACTGATCCAAATGTGTGTGTTTATATTTCTGCTTTTGTTGTAAAAATCAAAGTGTGATTGCTGGTTTAAAATGGTAAAACTAATAATGTTCATGGACTCTATTATAAATTTTCTAATTGTATGGGAAGAATCCAAGAAACATATAATTAATTGATTTGCAAATCCTCAAAGAGCTACAGAATCAGGTAGTGGTATGTTCTGATTCAACAGCATCATAATGCAGCATTTTATGTGTGTGGCTAATGGATATTTTCATGAATGTTTGCTAGCTAGTCAGCCAATACAGAGAAATATTAGGTAGGGTAATTACTCACAGTTGTGTTTAATAAAATGAGAGAAAATGATCAAATGACACTAATAATAATAATCCTATAGCAGGCTAAATAATTCAATGATAATTACAAGTATAAATCCAGCTTTCTTCCCTGATTATGACTCTTCTCTCCTTTATCCTAATGGGAGTAGCAGATTGTCTGCTATGAATTGTGAAAACCCAGCAGTGACTTTGGCAGTGAAGGCTTCCCATCAATTTTGATAGGTTAAAATAATTCTGGTTTGTCTTGAGCAAATGTGTCAATTTTTTTTTTCTGTGTGTGTCATAAAAGAAAGAAGCAATAGTATATTCTTGCTGTTATTCCATGGAGCCGATAAAATCATACTGCCAACAAGAGGCTGTTGACACCGTAAGTGTAGTTAACTGTCTTGAAATACTAGGCCTGGAAATAAAATTCCAATATTTCACATAACCTCTTTTTTTTTTTTAAAGAAAAAAACAAAACAAAACAAAACAACTATACTGCTTACATATAGGGCCCTGCTGTTGTGTAACTATTTTTGAACATATCTACTGTAAGTGTATATATATATTTTTTTTTTCTGTGCAATAAATTCATTTAGAGATAAATTTGGATTGAAAATTATTTTGGGGGAGGCATGGTATTTGTGGCTAGTCTTACAAGTAAAAAGGACTAAAGGAAAGAAGAAAAACATTGTTTATTACAGCATATTTACATCTGTCCAAAGTACTTATTTACTATCATACTGACTAATGTATAATACTGTACACAAAGAAAGAAGTTAAATGAGTTATAATTCAGTCGAAGTATAGCTGGCCATTTTAAAACTTACCACTGAATCTTTCTGGTATGAAATGTGATATCTGGCAATCTGGTCCAGTTCATTACATCAGGTCATTTGTACGTTCTTATTAGCATTTTGATAGCATAGCACATTTTATAACCCAGACATTTTACAATGGAACTATGATGCATGTATTTTCAAAAGTATAGACATACATGAAGCTATGAGGTCAAAAAAGAAGAATGTCCGTAGTACCATATAGACTCAACAAATAAAAGTGTCCAAGGCTCTGAGTGAGATTTATGTATATTGTATAAGATTAGGCCAACATGTGGTTTTGATATAAATCATCTGTTCTTAAATTAGAATTACAATTGTTGAGTACAGTGTTGAAAATGGCAGATAGATTTTAGCTATCTTTGCTCAGTAGGGAAAATGGAAAAATGTTTAGTTTGGTCAGATTTTCACTTAACTTCTGAAAAATCTTACATTTGAGAGAACCCTTCTGAAATAAGAATTCTTAAAGACATAACCCCTTTGGCACAAGTTTTCAAGAAACTTGTTGGATGTTGTAGACAATTATATGGCACACATACTGTTCTAGATGTTTCATGCCAATAATATGTAAGCCATACCAAGGCTACATATACATATAGAGATGTTCCTCAGCTTACAAGGGGGCTATGTACAGAGACACACATAAAAAAATTGAAAATGCATTTAATACCCCTAAACTATCAAATATCATAGCTTACCTTAAGCTTATTTAAACATACTGAGAGCACTTACATTTGCCTGCATTTGGGCAAAATCATCTTAAGCAAAGCCTATTTTATAACAAAGTATCAAATATCACATGCAATTTATTAAATATTACACTAAAAAAAGAAGAATGGTTATATATAGAATGCTTGTAAGAATATCAGGTGTTCACCCCTGCAATCTTCTAGCTTACTGGGAGCTGTGGCTCACTGCCGCTGCCCAGCATCACAAGATGGCACATACCACATGTCACTGGCCCTTTTTATAAAGACCCAAATTCAAAATTCAAAGTACAGTTTCTACTGAATCACTTTCACTTTCACATCATTGCCAAATATATCGTAAGTTGAATCATTGTAAATCAGGAGCCATCTTATTTGAAAGTTAAATCACAGTCACCCATATACACACAAAAAAAGGCCTTCATGTAGGGCCATCTATGGATCTCTAAACAACATAGCATGACATATCAACAGCAAAAAATGGATGTGAATGGGACAATTGCTTCGCGTCAGTACTCTGAGCAGTAACATACATGGCCTTACTCACCTAGCAGAACTCCAGAGCTAGCTGATGGCAAGGAATTTTACAAAAGTTTGCTGAACAGATTAAGCACGATTCTTTTTAAATTAGTGTGCATATCTGTTTTCTAAAGATATGTTAATTTATTTTATTGACTTATTACAAAACCAAATAACTTCCTCTTATTTAAGTGGCAGGTAAATAGAATTCTTTTTAATTTAAATCAAATGGCTTTTTAGGGAAAATATACTAAAAATTCTGAAACTTGTATTGCTTATGAATCTTTTATTGGAATCCTTATCAAGTTGTATTTTTCAAGTTTTCCTAAATAATCTTCAATGAATTGAAAATATTTTTTGGATATTATTCAAGGCTATTAACACACAATTTTACTTTGTTAAATAGAGTGCTAGCCTTTCAACCAAAACGTTGTGTCTTTTTTTTTTTCCACTACCACATCCTCCATCTACTGACTGGATTCTCTCCCCAACTAGCACATATATACCATTGTCTATCTTTAGGATAAGTAAGGGTCATCTTTTGTCTTTATTCTATTCCTCGAATGCTTCTGAACTTGTTGAATTTTAATATAGTCACACCATAAGCATCACATATTGGATTCCCCTTTCAATAGTAAACAGGGCACAACCAGAGCATACCTTCAAAGCTATCAATATACTTTCTCTGATATATTACGTTTCTATTTCTGTACATTAAAATAATTAAATTATAGAACAAGAGTTTCAGGTGGTAGGTGTTGTAAGTTTTACCCAAACTGACTTTTGTCAAACTCGATTTTGTCATCATATATGTCAAGTAGTTTTCTCGGGTTTATTTTTAGAATATCCTTGTATAATGAATATTTACACTGATATCTAGTATAAAAGTCTTGCAATTTATTTTATAAACATTAAGATATTGAAAATCAATCTATTTCTTTAATTCATTGAAGACATTTTTGGCTTGTTTCCAGTACTTTCTTACTGGTTAAAAAATGAATTTGAAGTAGTCTGAATTTCATTATTATATGGCACTTTCCCTTTTTTTTTTTTTTTTTGGTTTTATTTATTTATTTGACAGACAGAGATTGTAAGTAGACAGAGAGGCAGGCAGAGAGAGAGAGGAGGAAGCAGGCTCCCTGCTGAGCAGAGAGCCCGATGCGGGGCTGGATCCCAGGGTCCTGGGATCATGACCTGAGCCAAAGGCAGCGGCTTAAATACTGAGCCACCCAGGCGCCCCGGCACTTTCCCTTTGATGAATACAAGGCGATATTCTATATTAGCTATCTGAGAAGAATTTGTTTTTTTAATTGTATTTATTTGTAAGAGAGAGAGTGAGAGAGAGCACAAGCAGGGGGAGCAGCAGGGTGAGGGAGAAGCAAACTCCTGGCTAAGCAGGGAATCTGTTGCAGAACTGAGTCCCAGGACCCTAAGATCATGACCTGAGCTAAAGGCTCAGGCGTTCAAATGACTGAGCCACCCAGGTGTCCCAATCTGAGAAGAGTTCTGTATGTTATTCCTATTAATATGCAGTTTAAAGTCTAGGTGATTAACTTAATATTTTAGTGGCTATTACATAGATAGCACTATGTTCCAGGCAGAGAGTAAGAAATATTAAATCAACCATATTCTATGCATTCTAAATGAAAATAATTAATCAATCATAAATAATCCTTCTATTTATGGAATATCAACTTATAAGCTTTCCTCCAAATGAACAATGCCAAATACCAGAATAAAGGGTCATCTAATACAAATAAAGGATAGAATTAAAGAATTCTGGTAAGCCATTTAATTTTGAAAAATGGTGTTCTATTGTTGCTGAGTTGTGGTTTTCAGTTACATAATATCTGATAAGTATAGAAGTAACATGAGTGTTACGTGAGATGAGAAATGGTATATAATTAAGATATTTTTAAAAGTACAGATAAATACAAATTTGTAAACATAGCATTATGGAGGAATAAAAATAAAATACACACTCTAAAGTGAATAAATCTTGCAAAGCTAATAGAGAAGTAAAACAAGGACAGTGCAAAAAGTGTGGTACATTTTTATGAAGTTCAAACAAATTCTGTGAATCCGTAGATGGACTTAAAGATACTATTATGTATCAAATATTGTAAAAATTAAGCAAGGAAATAGCAAACATAAAATAACCAAAGCATACAAACTTGGGTAGATACAATAGGTGTGATCATGTTCTACTTCATAAAGAGATGAGTTAATAGATAAATAGAAGTAACTAGACTTTTTAGAAGTTAATAAAACTTTGCCTGGTATTTCTTAGTAATATAAAATATGTGGTTTTCTAACAAAAACGTTTATCTTAAAAATATTTAAAAATAAATTTCAGGCTACTCATAAGGTTATATTTACTTTTCCACTGAAGGAAAAGCTGGTTGTTGTAGTTGTAGTTGTTTGTTTGTTTTAGTCTCCTCCTAGTTTTTATTATTATAATGTGGAATGAGGAATGTTAGATTGAAAAGTGAATTATTTTATAGACAAAAATCATTACTTGATTCACCTCCTGGTACAGCAGATGGAAGTCCTGAAAATATGCCCTTTTGCCTTACAGAAGAGTAACAGTTATGCTTACTTCTGAAACATACTTGGTGGTGGCCCTAAAGAGTGACACCATAGTAAACATTTTGAATATTTGCAATTAATTTTTATAGTCATAGGGCTCCAAAAGGCACTGCTGGTATCTTAGCAGGTATTTCAATAAAGCTAAAAGTTGCCTGACTGTTTAAAAATATTAACAAGGCACAAAACGGCAGAAGTATTGTCCTCAGATATTATTTTTTTCCATACGCTCCTGATTCCAGACATGACAAGTTATTTTTGTAAATTTTTTTATAAAAGATTTTATTTATTTATTTGACAGAGATCACAAGTAGGCAGAGTCAGGCAGAGAGAGAGGAAGAAGCAGGAACGCTGCGGAGCTGAGAGCTCAATGTGGGACTCGATCCAAGGATCCTGGGATCATGACCTGTACGAAGGCAGAGGCTTTAACCCACTGGGCCACCCAGGCGCCCCCATGACAAGTTATTTTTGATAGATATATACACAATGTATTTTCCAGTTATAAGAAAAATGGTTCTGCTATTTTTAACCTTTTTTAACAATTACATAATTTTTAATTGAAATTTTATTTTTTAATGTTTTACTTTTCTTTTTTAAAGATTTTATTTATTTATTTGACAGACAGAGATCACAAGTAGGCAGAGAGGCAGGCAGAGAAAGAGAGGGAAGCAGGCTCCCTGCAGAGCTGAGAGCCCAATGCGGGGCTCAATCCCAGGACCCTGAGATCATGACCCGAGCCGAAGGCAACAGCCCAACCCACTGAGCCACCCAGGTGCCCCAATGTTTTACTTTTCAATATACTACTTAGAATATAAAACCTATTCCATTTTGTAAGAAGTTTAACCATTTAAAATATGGTAATTTTCTCATTGTGTCTTCCCCTCACATTGCTTTATTTTGAATAAAAATTTCACAATAAACATAACTGATGATTTCCTTCTGATGGTCCCTTCGTTGGTCATATTGTATATGAGCCATGACAATTAGTTTCACAAAATTTATTGATGTTTGTTAATATGTTTTATCATAACTAATTTTCCCTCCCTTATCTAGATTCCCCAGCTTTCAGACAGGTGGACACTTCAATAAACCATACCCAAGGTATGTATCAAGTACTTCTTAGACATTCTCTTAGATCCTTGAGGTCTCATTTAGCCTAGGGATTTGCAATAGGTTCTGCCAGAGGCACCACTGTGACAACTGATGTCCATGGTCTATCTCCTGCTAAGCTCAAGAGGTCACTGGTTTCCAAGTTTATCTATACAATTAATGCATTCCAGCAAGTTCTTTTTTTTAATATTAACAAACTTATTTTAAAGTTTATATGGAGAGGCCAAGACTCACAATAGTCAACATAGTGTTGAAGGAGAACAAAGACTGAGGACTGACTTCAAAGTTTACCATAACGATGGGGCGGCTGGGTGGCTCAGTGGGTTAAGCCTCTGCCTTCGGCTCAGGTCATGATCCCAGGGGCCTGGGATCGAGTCCTGCATTGGGCTCTCTGCTCAGCAGGGAGCCTGATTCTCCTCATCTCTCTCTCTCTCTGTGTCTCTGCCTATTTGTGATCTCTCTCTCTGTCAAATAAATAAATAAAATCTTTTAAAAAAGTTTACCATAACGACAATTGTAAGCAAGATATTGAAATACCACAGAAAGACTAGATTAAAGCAACAGAATATATATTATCAATTATATTTTATATTTAATATAAAAGCAAAAGCAATACAAGAGAGCAAAATACAATCTTTTAAACAAATGGTTCTGGAGTAATGGTGAAGCTAAATGTAAAAATATAAAATCAAATCAAATCAAATAATAAAATAAAATAAATTCAGGCAGATATCATACACTCTTCACAAAAATTAACTCAGATTGGATTATAAACCTGAACATGAAACATGTAGAAGGTAATATAGAAGAAAATTTAAATGACCTTGGTTTTGGCGATAACTTTAGCTACAAAAGCACAAGCACTGAATTTTAAAATGTCTATTCTGTGAAACACAATGCCAAGAGAATGAAAAGGCAAAGCACAGGCTATGAGAAAAAATTTGCAAAATACACATCTGGCAAAGGACTGTTAATCAAAAATACACAGAGACCCCTTAAAACTCAACAATGGGGGAAAAACCTGATTAAATATGAGCCAAAGACGTTAGCAGATACCTCACAAAAGAAAATATTACAGATGGCAAATGAGCATATAAAAAGATGCTTCACATCATAAGTCATCAGGAAAATGCAAATTAAAACAAAAAAGAGACACCAGTACATTCCCAGAACCCAGAGCACTGACATCAGAACACAAAATGTTGGTGAGGACGTGGAGCAACAGGAATGTTCTTCCATGTCTATTGAGAATAAAGTATGGAAAACAACTTGGCAATTTCTTACAAAACTAAACATATTCTTGCCAAATGATTCAGCAGTAGCAGTTCTTGGTATTCATGGTAAGCAGTAATCACTTCTTTAGTTGAACCAAGTGTTGGATCTTTCTTATTTATTCTACTACCACAATTTACTTGTTCTAAGATTCCCCACCCCCTTTTAATAACTCTTAAGGTGGCACTCACGTTGCACTTGATGACATATCCTTGTTTAATTGACAGCATTTCTCTTTCTTAGTCGAACATAAACTATAGTGCATCTTACCCTTGATGAAAGCTAGGATGCAATTAAATACTCTTTTATGGTTACGATTCTGATATTTGAAATCCTCCGGTAGCTCCCTGTGCCCCCACAGTGTAGTACCTCACCTCCTCGCCATAGGATACAAACCTTCTCACCCCCAGTGTTAACCCCGGGCCTCAGCCTCCATCCCCAGGTGATGCTGCCAGATCAGCTGTCGGTTGTCATGAACTTGCTGTAGTTTCCTGAATGCACTGTGATGCCTCCTGGCACTTTGAAACTTGACACACTCATCCTCATTCTTCGCTTTGCCCTTGTCTATCACCTCCCCTGAAAATCTGTTCCTAAGTGGCTTTTCCCAGCTCCCACCTACCCTTGGCAGTGTATTATCTCCCTGTGGTAAAGCCTGTCACACTGCACCATGGACATGCCCGTTGTTTCCCTGAGAAAAGGGACAATGAGGGCCCCCAGCATTTGCAGCTCTAGTGGAGAGCCCCATGCCTGGCTTGCAGGAAATGCCAGATCATGAAGACAATTGGAGTTCATCCTCTGGCTAAAACCAGCTCTTCTTTGCCTACCACAGGATCTGGATCAAAAAAGAGCACCCAGTTATTATTGCTGTTTTTCTAGGGATTTTTACCCCATATATTTCCCAGGTCTTTACTCTTTTTATAACACTTAATTCAGGCTTCAACCACTTCCTAGTCAGATCAGGTGAAATCATTTTCCTTCCCATACCCTCGATGTATTTCACATCTAGTAATTCTTTTTTTAAACATCTTATTTACCCATTTGACAGACAGATCACAAGTAGGTAGAGAGGGAGGCAGAGAGAGAGGGTGTAAGCAGGCTCTCCGCTCAGCAGAGAGCCCGATGTGGGGCTCCATCCCAGGACACTGAAATCATGACCTGAGCTGAAGGCAGAGGCCTAAACCACTGAGCCACCCAGGAGCCCCCATATCTGGTAATTTTTAACCAACGTGGATTTGCTGCATCACATAGTTCCTTCTTCTTCAAATATAAATATATAAATATATTGATCAAGTCACTTGCATGTCTTACGAGAATGTTATACTTTAGTAGCAAACTTGAAATCTTGGCCATTGGTTTTGATTTTTGTTTTGGTTACATTTGGTTCGGTTTTTGTAATTGAAAAAATCCCTCCAGCCCTTGGCTCTGTCTGACCTGATTGCTTTCAGCTGTTTCTGCAACAAAATTATCCCAGCAGCAAAAACTCTCATTTTTTACAGTGGCGCCCCCTTCTGAACACTTTGTTAATAAAAAGCTTTTTTTTTTTGTTTTTTTTGTTTGTTTGTTTGTTTTACGGCTATGGTAAATGTGGATCAACAATGAGGAGTTTCAAAGAGGTGAACCACAGATAAATTTCTCTAAGGGTGGGGTGAGGGTTACTCAAAATGAACTTGACAAGGCTTTTAAAGATATCGACAATCATTATAACATAACATGACTGATTGTTACCGTGCGCTTAACTGGGCAAACACTTGTTGGCTTCAAAGAAAAACTAACATAGTTGAAATGCTTCTTGTGGCCTTATAGCACAGGGACTGATGGGGCAAGTATTCTAGCCACTGGCTGTGCAAGGCATGAGGCCTGTTAGTGATTCTATTTTTTCCTCTTCAGAATGTGTCTTTCTACATTCCAGGTCCTTTCTACCCCAACAAATAATTCGGCGATTCTCTCAGTGAGTTGTACTTTTGGTTTAAATAGACAACTGTCTGTTAAAAAGGTCTTTTGGTCAAATTCCTTTAAAAAAAAAAGTCCTTCCAAAAAAATTTTTTTTATTTTTTTATTTTTAAATCCCATATGTTTACTCTGATCGTGGAACTTTGTCATTTTGACCATCTCTGCTGATTAAAATATTCTTCATCATTAGCACCTCCTACTCTCCTCATCTGATGGTCTCTGCAGAAGGGGTCTTCTCTAGCTCTTCTAGCAGGAGATGGGCACTTCCCCTCTACCCCTGCTGCCAGACTAACCTTACCTATCCTGCAGGGTCAGGTCAGCCTGGTCCTTTATCTGTTGTTCTCCACTGAGTGGTTAGTTTTTCATAGATACCTTGCTTTGCTTTCGTCAGGATTTTCCCTGGACTATCAAAACACATTTCTTGTGCTAGTGAAGCTTAAGAAACAGTACGGATGAGAGAACCAGGAACTCGAACAGATCATATTTATCCTGAATGTTCTGTCCAAAATGAAAAATTCATTTCTGAGGAGCCTCAAGTTTCTCTGAGAAGGGAAGTTTCACCAACTCTGTCATGTAGGGGCATCAATTCCGATTCTTGTCAATTGTCCTACTTTCCCAGCTAGTAATTCTCTACCTCAGAAAGCCCACTCTCAACCGTTTCCTCTCTCAAAGGCAGTTGCTCTTAGAGTCTGCACATGGCAATTGGGGCCTGCTGGTCATTGGCTACTGCCCTCTGTACCTTGGGTCTAACAGCTGCGGGGCATCGAGATGAGCACGTCTCTTGTTCTAGGACTTAATATAGTTTGGGGCACATGGTAAGCAATAATTACTTCTTTAGTTGATCCAAGTGTGGGACCTTTCTTATTTATTCTACTACCACAATTGACTTGTTCTAAGAGTTGTCCCCCCCCCCATTTTAATATCTCTTAAGGTGGCACTCACCTTGCACTTGATGACATATCCTAGTTTAACAAACAGCATTTCTCTTTCTTAGTCGAACATAAACTATAGTGCATCTTACCCTTGATGAAAGCTAGGATGCAATTAAATAATCTATTATGGTTACGATCCTAATCCAATCCATTACTCTAACACTGACTACTACATAACGCTGTCGTTGACACTAATGTGGACTTTAAACCAATACCTGATCCTGACCGTAAACCTGACACTGGCCCTAGACTTCACCCTGACCCTGACTCAGGCAAACACCAGAAACCTAACCCTGAACCTAAAAGTGACCCTGACCCTGACCCTAACACTAACCCTGACACTGAATGTGAGCCTGACCCTAACTCTAACCCTAAACCTAACCCTCCCTGACACTAACACGGGCCCTGACCCGAAACCTAACACTGAACCTAACCCTAAAACTAACCCCTAACATTATCCCTGACACTGACCCTAACCTGGTCTAACCCTAACCCTCAACCTACCTCTACCCTAACCCTAACCACACTTTAACCATAATCCCGAACCTCTCCCTGACCATGATCATAACCCTAACTCTGAAATTTGCCTTTGTCATTTCTTAAACTTAAACCTGACTCTGGCCTTGACCTTAACACTGACCCTAACCCAGACTGTAAACCTAACTCTGACGCAAACCGTGATCCTGAACAGAATCGTAACCCTAAAGCTAACCCTGATCCTGAACCTACTCATAAAACAGAACCTAAACAGAAATATCAGAATCGTAACCATAATAGAGTATTTAATTGCATCCTAGCTTTCATCAAGGGTAAGATGCACTATAGTTTATGTTCAACTAAGAAAGAGAAATGCTGTCAGTTAAACTAGGATATGTCATCAAGTGCAAGGTGAGTGCCACCTTAAGAAATATTAAAACGGGGGGGGGGCAAATCTTAGAAAAGTAAATTGTGGTATTAGAATAATTAAGAAAAGTTCGAACACTTGGATCAATTAAAAAAGTGATTATTGCTTACCATGTGCCCCAAAATATATTAAGTCTTAGAACAAGAGACGTGCTCATCTGATGCCGCGCAGCTGTTAGACCCAAAGTACAGAGCGCAGTAGCCAACGACCAGCAGGCCCCAGGTGCCATGTGAAGACTCTAAGAGCAACTGCCTTTGAGAGAGGAAACGTTTGAGATTGGGCTTTATGAGGTAGAGAATCATTAGCTGGGAATGTAGAAAAATTGACACAGAATCGGAATTGATGCCCCTACATGACAGAGTTGGTGAAACTTCCCTTCTCAGAGATCTTGAGGCTCCTCGGAAATGTATTTTTCATTTTGGACAGAACATTCAGGATAAATATGATCTGTTCGAGTTCCTGGTTCTCTCATCAGAACTGTTTCTTAGGCTTCACTGTCACAAGAAAAGGGTTTTGATAGTCCAGGGTAAATCCTGACAAAAGGAAAGCATGGTATCTATAAAAAACTAACCACTCAGAAGAGAACAACAGATAAAAGGCCAGAAGGACCTGACCCTGCAGGATTGGTAAGGCTGGTCCGGCAATAGGGGTAGAGGGGAAGTGCCCATCTCCTGCTAGAAGAGCTAGAGAAGTCCCCTTCCGGAGAGACCACCAGGAGAGGAGAGCAGTAGGTGCTGATGACGAATAATTTAATCAGCCGAGAAGATCATAATGACAAAGTTCCACGATCAGAGTAAACATATGGGATTAAAAAATAAAAATTAAAAAAAAGATTTTTTTAAAAAGACTTTTTTTTAAAGGAATTTAAACAAAAGTCCTTTTTAAGAGACAGTTGGCTGTTTAAACCAAAAGTACATCTCACTGAGAGAATCGCCGCATTATTTATTGGGGTCGAAAGGACCTGGAATGTAGAAAGACCCATTCTGCAGAGTAACCCTCACCCCACCTTAGAGAAATTTATCTGTGGTTCACCTCTTTGAAATACCGCATTGTTGTTGAACATTTATCATAGCCAAAAAAAAAAAAAAAATCTTTTTATTAACAAAGTGTTCAGAAGGGGGCGCCATTGTAAACAATGAGAGTTTTCACTGCCTGGACGATTTTGTTGCAGAAACAGCTGAAAGCAATCAGGTCATACAGAGCCAAGGGCTGGAGGCATTTTTAAATTACAAAAACCGAACCAAATCTTACCAAAACAAAAATCAAAAATCAAAACCAATGGCCAAGATTTCAAGTTTGCTACTAAAGGCATGACATTCTCCTAAGACATGCGAGTGACTTGATCAATATATTTATATATTTATATTTGAAGAAGGAAGTATTTGATGCAGCAAGTCCACCTTGATAAAAAATTACCAGATATGGGGTCTCCTGCGTGGCTCAGTGGTTTAGGCCTCTGCATTCGGCTCAGGTCATGATCAGGGTCCTGGGATGGAGCCCCACATGGGGTTCTCTGCTGAGCGCGGAGCCTGCTTCCCCCCTCTCTCTCTGCCTGCCTCTCTACCTACTTGTGATCTGTCTGTCAAATGGGTAAATAAGATCTTTAAAAAAAGAATTACTAGATGTGAAATACATCGAGGGTTTGGGAAGGAAAATGATTTCACCTGATCTGACTAGGAAGTGGTTGAAGCCTGAATTAAAGTGCTATAAAAAGAGTAAAGACCTGGGAAATATATGGGGAAAAAATCCCTAGACAAACAGCAATAATAACTGGCTGCCCTTTATTGATCCAGATCCTGCGGTAGGCAAAGAAGGCTGGTTTTAGTCAGAGGATGATCTCTGTTTGTCTTCATGATCTGGCATTTCCTGCAAGCCAGGCATGGGGCTCTGCACTAGAGCTGCAAATGCTGGGGGCCCTCACTGTCCCTTTTCTCTTCTCAGGGGGACAACGGGCATGTCCATGGTGCAGTGTGACAGGCTTTACCACAGGGAGATAAAAGACTGCCAAGGGTAGTTGGGAGCTGGGAAAAGCCACTTAGGAACAGATTTTCAGGGGAGGTGATAGACAAGGGCAAAGCGAAGAATGAGGATGAGTGTGTCAAGTTTCAAAGTGTCAGGAGGCAGCACAGTGCATTCAGGAAACTACAGCAAGTTCATGACAACCGACAGCTGATCTGGCAGCATCACCTGGGGATGGAGGCTGAGCCCCGGGGTTAACACTGGGGGTGAGAAGGTTTGTATACTTGGCGAGGAGGTGAGGTACTACACTGTGGGGGCACAGGGAGCTACCGGAGGATTTCACGTATCAGAATCGTAACCATAATAGAGTATTTAATTGCATCCTAGCTTTCATCAAGGGTAAGATGCACTATAGTTTATGTTCGACTAAGAAAGTGAAATGCTGTCAGTTAAACTAGGATATGTCATCAAGTGCAAGGTGATTGCCACCTTAAGAGATATTAAAATGGGGGGGGGGTGGAAAAATCTTAGAACTATAAATTGTGGTACTAGAATAATTAAGAAAAATAATACAAGAACACTTGGATCAACAAAAAAATTGATTATTGCTTACCATGTGCCCCAAACTATATTGTCTCCAAAAATTTTATATCATTTGATAGGTCAGATATATATAAAATTACATTTAAAGTTTTAAAAATATCAGCAAATATTTTCATTTAAATGCAAATTTCAAAGAAAATCTACTTTTCCAAACACGACTTTTTATCCTATTGTTTTTTAATTTTGTCGACAACTGATAAAATGTTTAGCGAGACTATAAATGTTTGATTGAAAAAAATGATTAATAGATGTAGGTTCAAATTATTATGTTCCATTAAAAATGATTTAGTCTTTGATGAACATCTGTTTGGTAATATGTTGTATCCAGATATAGTAAATTAATGACATATATAAAATTATAGGGAAATGACACCTTCCGTTCCATTATGAGTAGAGCTTTTAAAATGCTGTTTGTCACAACCTGTCATCTTGTCATTATGTAGCATTATGTAACATTTAAAAAATGTATACTCTTCACTTTGAAGTCTTTTAGAAATCTAAAATATGACTTTCTATGGTTTGTGTTTCCATATTCCTTTATTGCCAGTTTGAACAAATCCACATGCTTTGATTCAAAGGTAATAAATTCCTCTTATTTGGAAAAATGATGTTTATTTTTGTTCTCTCACCCTTAGCAGGTGGTTTCATTTTAGCACACTTCACAGTTATAATTTCATGCTTATTAAAACATTTATTATGATCTACGTAGATGAATGAAATTTTTATTTATTAAATTATTTGCCAAAAATAATCTGTTATTTTTAAAAATGTATTTCCTTTGAAGGGTTATTTTAGAGCATTCAGAGAGGATCTAGGAGTGTGGTATTATGCAATTTTTAAGTAGGTATGAAATGGTTATTTATATGATTGTTTCTTTAAGGCTTATGTATATTGTCCATTATATGCTATAAAATATTTTGAAAGTAAATTTAAGGTATGTTTTACATAGTTTATTTTTTGGAAAAAAATATTGAAATGACTTATGAAACTCAGTATACTCTCAACATTATTTTTTTCTGAAATTTACAAATTGTCTACTGAACCTATTATATGGCAGATATTTTCCAAAGTGGTGGTATCATGATATATGCCAATAACAGTTTAGATTTTTTGTTGCTTCTCAATCTAGCTCAGACGAAGTACAATTAGCCTTTATAATTTTAGCCATTCTAATAGATATGTAAGCATGCCTCATTATGATTTTAATTTGTATTTCTTTAATGTCTAAATGTTGAGAAATTTGTCATGTGCTTATAAGCCATCCATATACTTTTGGTGACATGTCTCTTCCATTATTTCCTTCACATGTAAAATTGGATACTCTGGTTATTAGTAAGGTTTTTTATTTTTATTCATATTTAATAATCAGAGTAGATGTCCATTATCAGATATATAATTTGCAAATCCCTTCTCCATCTTTACGGTTTCTTAATGGAGCTTTGATAGCTGTGTGTTTCAAGAAAGTGCTACTTCATTCCTGGTACACGGAGGAATGACTAGAACATTATCAATGTTGGCCTTTGCAAAGAAAATCATGGCTTAAGATATATGTAGTCTGCGGTTGTTGGGAGTGTTCTGTAATATCAAGCATATCTAGTTAGTTGATAATTTTGTTCAAGTCTTACATATCTTACCAATTTGATGACCATTTGTCTATATAATCTTAAAATAAAGGTGTTGAAATTTTTTTCCATTTCTCTTCTAAGGTAAAAGTTATGATTTTTGTTCTTAGTTTTTCCCTATATATCCCCAATTCTGTTATTAAGTACTAAAAGTCAAGAATTATTATACTCCCTGAGGAATTCATCCTTTTACTCTTCTGTGTTTTTGACTTGATCTTTATGTCTGATAATGAAATTTGCTTTAAAATCACTTTTCATTATCTTGATATAACCACCAAAGTTATAGTGTGATTAGTGTTAATATAGCATATTTTTTCTTTTACTTTTTAAAGCACTTCTATATTTAATCCTGACAAAAAAACAAAACAGCTTTTTAGCTCTGGAAGCACATTTCTAAATTATCTTTTTTTTTTTTTAATGAAGCAGTAGCAATTTTTGTTAAGGGACCTAAACTGAAAGTAGGTTTAGAAATTTATTTATTTATTTATTTAGGAAAAGATTTTATTTTGTTTATTGACAGCAAGAGAGAGAAAGAGAGAGAGAGAGAGTGGAAGCGCACAAGCGGGGGGAATCACGTGCAAAGGGTTAGGAAGAAGCAAGCTCCTTGGGGTGCAAGTAGTCCCATGCAGGGCTGGAGCCCTGTACACTGGAATCATGACCTCAGCCAAAGGCAAACATCTGCTTAAACAACTGAGTCATCCAGGCACCCCTAGAAAATTAAAAAATTTAAATTAAAAATTTAAATTTAAATTTAAAATATTTTATTTATTTGACAGACAGAGAGATAGGAAGAGGAACTATAAGCAGGGCAGAGGGAAAAGGAGAAGCAGGTTTCCCACTGAGCAGAGAGCCTGATGTGGGGCTCCATCCCAGGACCCTGGGATCCTGAACTGAAAAGAAGGGACATTTATGGAGGAAGCAACCCAGACACCTCTTTTCTTTGTTTTTAATATATGGCAACTGATGCTTCCCAGCCACGAGGAGCATATTACCCATTGATTAAATCTTTGATAACATCCTATTTAAAAAGGTGTGTAAATATATACTTACTCAGATTTATACACTTTGTGTTTTCTTCATAGTTTGGGGCTGGACCCCATGGTGACAACACTGCTTTCAGCCTTTGCCTTCCCATCTTTTGATACTAGGTATTTGGTCAGCAAAGCAAATTAGTATCAAAATTAATAAGCCCTTGGCACCATATCTCTGGAGCAGGGGTTGCTCTTAGCCAAGGCCCAGAGCAGTTGACCTCCCCTCGCTAGTGCTATAGCCCCAAGGACTAGGTCCTTGCCACCAGAACTCAGTCTTACATGTTATGCTAAGCAGACAAAACCAAAACAGGAAAGCTCCAACAGCTTTCACTGGCATGCCTCATCTCCCACTCCCAATGACGTCCAGGCAGTACCAGATGCCAGGGAGGGGTCTTGGTCCAACATATGGGTGGGAAGGAAGTAGCCACGAGCAAGTACCTGCCTCTCTGTGCCTTTCTTTCATGAACAGGTTGTAAGGAGGAGGAAGAGGAAGGGGAAGAGAGGTGAACTTCAAGGGGTGAAGGCCTCAGGTAGGCAGCTGGCTCCTGCCAGTAGGAAAGGGACAAAGGAGAAGGCAGTGAGTCCTGCAGGGAGGGTGGGGGGTAAGGGTTACAGCTTATGATGGAATCTGGACAGGAGTAATAGGGATACTAGTCATTTGAGTCCACCATTGGCAAGCTGGGCTGGGTGTCAGGGCAGATAGGCCTCCCTGGGCAATGGCACATGAGAGAAGGTGGAATTCTTCTCTGAGGAGCAGGTTGAGCTTCAGGTGTTGGGAAAGCATAGACAGTATTGTTCCAGTTCCAAGGACAGGTCCAGGTACTCCTGGTCAGAGGTCAAGGCCACAGTATGATCCAGGTCTTCTACCAGCAGCTTGAAGGAACCACATGCCAGCCACCCCTCATTATTGTGTATAACTCTCTGGTGCACTTATTGGCTTATCCATCAAATGACTCCTTCAGCAGCTTGAAAACCACCTCCACAGGCACTCCAGGATATGGGAGGCTTCCAGATTGAAGATTTTGCACAGGATCACCCCAAAAGACCAGAAGTCACTCTGGTGGATGTAGATCTGGTCAAACATGGCCTTAGGGACCATCCACTTCACAGGCAGTCCACTGTTGGTTGTCTTTTTATAGTAACTGATGTGGTGATATCTCTGGCAAGGCTGAAGTCTGAGATCTTCATCATGTTGTCCTTTGTCACCAGCACATCCCTGGTGGCCAGGTCTTGGTGTATGCAATTCTTGGAGGCAAGGTACTCCATGCCTCAGGCTACCTGATAGGCACAGGATACCAGGTCCTTGGAGGAGAGTTGCTCTGCTGCATTGTGGCTGATATTGTAACAATACTCCAGGTCAGGAGGCCTCTGGGCCTGCAGGTACTACTGTATGTTGTCTTTGGAGGCATATTCCATGAGAGTGTACGTAGGACCATCCTTTGTGCAGAACCCAGCAGGTTGATGGTGTTTTTGTGCTGTCCAATCATCTTCATCATCTCCATTTCTGAGATTAGGTTTAACAGGTCTTTCTCTGTTGCATCTGACTTCAACATCTTCACAGAAACTTTAGTCAAATGGTTGGATTTGTCTTTGTCCAGCCCAATGGCTTCCTCCAACACCACCTGCCCAAAGTAGGCCTGTCTTAGGGGTCTGCCTAAACTGCCTACAACCAGCCTGCCTCAAGGCAGTTATGAACTCTAGATTATCCTCAAAAACATTAAACCACAAGCTAAAAATTCTCTTCACTAGGTCTCTGTCGCAGGTCTAATTTTCCTATCGTTCATCATTTATCTTTTTCCTAATTCTTATTTTCAGTATAGTTTATTTTGCTTCCAGGTGTTTCCCCTGGTTTCTGTATGCTGTTTCATAGGGAAGAATTATCCTGTCATAAAATTATTTCTTGAGCATTTATTATATCTCTCAGTTAAAATGGGTTCTTTTATGGTATTGATTCATTTGAGTTTTCTCAAAATGGGAGGAATTTTCAAAATGGTGTTTTCCTCAAGGTTCAGAGTATGTCTTCGCCTCATCTTTAAGCTTTTTGAAATTCACTTTACAAATTCTTGTCCCTCTTTTAATCTTTTTAAAATAAAATGTTTTATTTTTACTATTTTTTTATTTGAGTATAGTGATATTCAGTGTTACATTGGTTTCAGGTTTTCAATATCTCCATACATTATTCTATGATCACTATAAATATAGCCACCATCTGTCACCATATAACACTATTATAATATCATTGATTATATTCTCTACACTGTCCCAGATCTCTTTTTAAAATCTCTAATTTTTATGTTTTCTGTTATTCCAATTTTCAACCATCATTTTACATGGTTACTTTAATAAAATATGCCTGATTACACACTCTTTGCTGAAAACCATAGCATTTGATTTATAGTAGTCTTCTTCTTCCTCTTTTTTTTTAAATTAACATATAATGCATTATTAGCCCCAGGGGTACAGGTCTGTGAATCGCCAGGTTTACACACTTCACAGCACTCACCACAGCACATACCCTCCCCAATGTTCATAACCCCACCACCCTCTCCCTCCCTACCCTCCCCACCCCCCGGCAACTCTCAGTTTGTTTTGTGAGATTAAGAGTCTCCTATGGTTTGTCTCCCTCCTGATCCCATCTTGTTTCATTTACTCTTTTCCTGTCCCCCAAGCACCCACATTGCACCTCCATTTCCTCATATCAGAGAGATCATATGATAGTGACTTTCTCTGGTTGACTTATTTTGCTAAGCATAATACCCTCTAGTTCCATCCATGTCATTGCAAATGGCAAGATTTCATTTCTTTTGATGGCTGCATAGTATTCCATCGTATATATATACCGTTCATTTCTTGATGAACATCTAGGTTCTTTCCATAGTTTGGCTATAGTGGATATTGCTGCTATAAACATTTGGTGCACATGCCCCTTTGGATCATATACTAGTCTTCTTTACCTCTATCAGAAACCCAGGAAGCTTTATTTATTTATTTACTCACGTAAACACATGATCCAACACAACGTTTTTTGTTGTTCAAATGTATTATAATGTCTTACCGCTTAACACTATGCTTACTGTTCTCTTTCACTGTCTGACTAAATCCTCATTATCACTATGCCATTTAATGAGAAATAACATTTGAACTCAGAGTTCTCTCCATATCGGGAATGAAGACTCCACCCTTCTGTTTGTGCAGGTAAAATAAATGTTGATATTGTCTGTCCTGCACATACCCCATCCTGTTCACCGGAATATTCACCATCAAAATATATACAAAATAAAAACCATACCTCACCACTTCTATTACCACCCAGCATGCTAAAAACACCATCATATATGTTCCTTAATTATTGACTTGATTGATAGCCCCACTTCCACACATAATGCACTCCTTTCTCCCTGCAAATTTATTTTGGTACAGCAACTTAACCTAAAAATCAAGTCAGATGATTTTATTCTGCTGTTGAAAGTCTTTTGGTATCTTCCCCTTTCATATTAAATAAAAACTGAAGGCGTTTCAATGTACTAGAAGGTCATACATCAATACGTTCTTCCTCTCTCCACCACTATGAACTCCTCATTGGCCTCCTTGCTTTTCCTCAAAAGTAACAGACAAGCTGTTCACACAAAGTCTATATACTTACTTGCTCTGCCTAGAGCAATCTTTTCCTTTAATATTTGTATAACACCCTCCTTCACTTCCTGGGTCTTTGTGCAAATAACATCTCCTAAATGAGATATAACCACCCAACACAAAATAAAATTAACTTTCATCCCAGCATTCTCCAATGGCTTTTACCTTTCTTGTATTTCTTTGTAACACTTATCACCATCAACCATCAATCATTATTCTATTACTGGTTTATTTTCTTGTTTGAGACAGAGAGAGAGAGAATTGGGAGGGTGTGCAGAGGAAGAAGAAAACACCCCACTGCCTAGAAAGCCTGCTGGGGAGTTACATCCCAGGACCCTGAGATCATGACCCAAGGCAGAGGCAGTCACTCAATGGACTGAGCCACCGAAGCGCCCCTCTATTATTGGTTTATTTCACTATTATATTTCAAAAGAATGTAAGCTCTTTCTGGTCAGCTATTTTATATGTTTTATTAATTGAAGTATTCTCAGAAAGGTAGCTGGCAGATTGTAAGGGCTCACTAAACTGTATTTTGTTGTTATTATTGGGCTCCTTTATGGGCTTTACCTCTTACGCTAGAAGTCTATCCTTCAGATGTAAGCAATAAGAATAGAGTCCTGCTGCCGGGTTCAAATGAGTAAAAAGCCTGTATTAAGTGGATATTTTAAAAGCTAAATGAATGGCTTAATAGCTGTATATAGGGAGAAAGGGAACATATTTTCCACAGTTTAGAAGTGGAGTTCTTTTATAGAGTTCTTGTACAAGCCTACACTCTTGAACGATAATGGGCAGTTGTACATTACAATTATACAAACACTTTGGTATTTATATCCTTTTTTTGTAATTCATGACTGGATCATTTGATTCTTTAGGAGCATTATAGCATTTCAACTTTTCACATTCAATAAACTTATTGGGGTTGCTACCTTTTTTATTCAAATGGAGAAATAGTCATGATTTAATCTAAATAAAGTGTTATTGGTTGTGTTGTTTTCTAGGAATGAGTCGCACATGCTAGTTTAAAAGTTTTGTTAAATTCCCAAGTCTGTCACTGATAAAAGCCTTTTGTAGATTAGTAACTTGATCAAAACAGAAAAGTTATGTAACACCAATTGTTATACTATCTTTGTTTCCATCTTGCATTGTTATAACGCCCATCTTAACTCTATTTAAGACAAGTCATCGACAGATGCCTTTCTGGCATTGGTTGCATGATATGAAATCTAGTATAACTAAAAGTTTTTGGTTTTAGTAGCATATAAATCAATTTAGAAAAATATATGTATTTGAATATAAGATAAAGTTTTAAATTATTTGGCAATAATAAACTAAACTTTTTTTGTAAATTTTTATTTTCTAAAATTTCATTGAGCTCTTTTGCATATTGAAACAAGTTACAAAAAGTAATTCAAATAATTCAAAATTATTAGGAATATAATCATAGAGGTTGAAGTATTTAAAATATTGAACCCAAAATATTTTATTAGGTAAATTCATGAATGCTGAGCATTCACTGTTAAAATATACTAATACTATTGATAGACTGGTAGAAGCCTAAAATCAAATATTTATTAAATATTTATATCCATATCTTTTCATGGCTTGGTAATTCATTTCTCTAGCATTAAATAATATTCCATTGTTTGCATGTACTATACTTTATTTGACCTTTCACCTGTGGAATGATATCCTGGTTGCTTCCAAGCTTTTGTCAGTTATGAATAAAACTACTATAGATCTCTTTGTGGGTATAGATTTCATCTTCTTTGGATAAATACCAAGAACTGCTACTGCTGAATCATCTGGCAAAAATATGTTTAGTTTTGAAAGAAACTGCCAAGTTGTTTTCCATTCTTTATTCTCAATAGACATGGAAGAACATTCCTGTTGCTCCACATCCTCACCAACATTTCATGTTCTGTTTTCAGTGTTCTGAATTCTGGGTATGTACGGGAGTCTCTTTTTTGTTTTAATTTGCATTTTCCTGATGACCTATGATGTGAAGCATCTTTTTATATGCTTATTTGCCTTCTGTAATATTTTCTTTTGTGAGGTATCTGCTAAGGTCTTTGGCTCATTTTTAATCAGGTTTTTCCCCCATTGTTGAGGTTTAAGGGGTCTTTGTGTATTTTTGATTAACAGTCCTTTGCCAGATGTGTATTTTGCAATTTTTTTCTCATAGTCTGTGCTATGCCTTTTCATTCTCTTGGCATTGTGTTTCACAGAGTAGACATTTTAAAATTCAGTGCTTGTGCTTTTGTAGCTAAAGTTATTGCCAAAACCAAGGTCATTTAAATTTTCTTCTATATTACCTTCTACATGTTTCATGTTCAGGTTTATAATCCAATCTGAGTTAATTTTTGTGAAGAGTGTATGATATCTGCCTGGATTTATTTTATTTTATTATTTTATTTGATTTTAATTTTATATTTTTACATTTAGCTTCACCATTACTCCAGAACCATTTGTTTAAAAGATTGTATTTTGCTCTCTTGTATTGCTTTTGCTTTTATATTAAATATAAAATATAGTTGATAATATATATTCTGTTCCTTTAATCTAGTCTTTCTGTGGTATTACAATATCTTGCTTACAATTATCGTTATGGTCAACTTTTTAAAAACGATTTTACTTATTTATTTGACAGAGAGGGATCACAAATAGGCAGAGAGACAGACAGAGAGAGAGATGAGGAGAATCAGGCTCCCTGCTGAGCAGAGAGCCCAATGCAGGACTCGATCCCAGGCCCCTGGGATCATGACCTGAGTCGAAGGTAGAGGCTTAACCCACTGAGCCACCCAGCCGCCCCATCGTTATGGTAAACTTTGAAGTCAGTCCTCAGTCTTTGTTCTCCTTCAACACTATGTTGACTATTGTGAGTCTTTGCCTCTTCATATAAACTTTAAAGTAAGTTTGTTAATATTAAAAAACAAAGAACTTGCTGGAATGCATTAATTGTATAGATAAACTTGGAAACCAGTGACCTCTTGAACTTAGCAGGAGATAGACCATGGTCATCAGTTGTCACAGTGGTGCCTCTGGCAGAGCCTTTTGCAAATCTCTAGGTAAAATGAGACCTCAGGGATCTGGGAGATGTCTAAGAAGTACTTGATACATCCCTTGGGTATGGTTTATTGAAGTGTCCACCTGTCTGAAAGCTCGGGAATCTAGATAAGGGAGGGAAAATTAGTGATGAAAAACATATCAACAAACATGAATAAATTTTGTAAAACTAATTGTCATGGCTCATATACAGTATGACCAACAGAGGGACAATCAAAAGGAAAGCATCAGTTATGTTTATTGTGAAATTTTTTTATTCAAAATAAAGCAATGTGAGGGGAACACACTATGAGAAAATTACCATTTTTTAAATGGTAAATATCTTACCAAATGGAATAGGTTTTATATTCTAAGTAGTATATTGAACAGTAAAACATTGGGGCGCCTGGGTGGCTCAGTGGGATCGAGCCCCGCATCGGGCTCCCTGCTCCGCAGGAAGCCTGCTTCCCTCTCTCTCTCTCTCTGCCTGCCTCTCTGCCTACTTGTGATCTCTGTCTGTCAAATAAATAAATAAAATCTTTAAAAAAAAAAGAAAAGAAAATTAAAACATTAAAAAATAAAATTTTAATTTAAAAAATTATGTAATTTTTTAAAAAGGTTAAAAATAGCAGAACCATTTTTCTTATAACTGGAAAATACATTGTGTATATATCTATCAAAAATAACTTGTCATGGGGGCGCCTGGGTGGCCCAGTGGGTTAAAGCCTCTGCCTTCGGCTCAGGTCATGATCCCAGGATCCTTGGATGGAGTCCCACATTGAGCTCTCAGCTCAGCAGGGTTCCTGCTTCTTCCTCTCTCTCTGCCTGACTCTGCCTACTTGTGATCTCTGTCAAATAAATAAATAAAATCTTTTATAAAAAAATTTTTAAAAATAACTTGTCATGTCTGGAATCAGGAGCATATGGAAAAAAATAATATCTGAGGACAATACTTCTGCCGTTTTGTGCCTTGTTAATATTTTTAAACAGTCAGGCAACTTTTAGCTTTATTGAAATACCTGCTAAGATACCAGCAGTGCCTTTTGGAGCCCTATGACTATAAAAATTAATTGCAAATATTCAAAATGTTTACTATGGTGTCACTATTTAGGGCCACCACCAATTATGTTTCAGAAGTAAGCATAACTGTTACTCTTCTGTAAGGCAAAAGGGCATATTTTCAGGAGTTCCATCTGCTGTACCAGGAGGTGAATCAAGTAATGATTTTTGTCTATAAAATAATTCACTTTTCAATCTAACATTCCTTATTCCACATTATAATAATAAAAACTAGGAGGATACTAAAACAAACAAACAACTACAACTACAACAACCAGCTTTTCCTTCAGTGGAAAAGTAAATATAACCTTATGAGTAGCCTGAAATTTATTTTTAAATATTTTTAAGATAAACGTTTTTGTTAGAAAACCATATATTTTATATTACTAAGAAATAACAGGCAAAGTTTTATTAACTTCTAAAAAGTCTAGTTACTTCTATTTATCTATTAACTCATCTCTTTTTGAAGTAGAACATGATCACACCTATTGTATCTACCCAAGTTTGTATGCTTTGGTTATTTTATGTTTGCTATTTCCTTGATTAATTTTTACAATATTTGATACATAATAGTATCTTTAAGTCCATCTATGGTTTCACAGAATTTGTTTGAACTTCATAAAAATGTACCATACTTTTTGCACTGCCCTTGTTTTACTTCTCTATTAACTTTCCAAGATTTATTCACTTTAGAGTGTGTAGCTATCATTTATTTTTATTCCTCCATAATGCTATGTTTACAAATTTGTATTTATCTGTACTTTTAAAATTATCTTAATTATAAACCATTTCTCATCTCACGTAACACTCATGTTACTTCTACACTTATCAGATATTATGTAACTGAAAACCACAACTCAGCAACAATAGAACACCATTTTTCAAAATTAAATGGCTTACCAGAATTCTTTAATTCTATCCTTTATTTGTATTAGATGACCCTTTATTCTGGTATTTGGCATTTTTCATATGGAGGAAAGCTTATAAATTGATATTCCATAAATAGAAGGAAGAATGGCCGTATGCCTATATATCAGGTGTCCTGTTTTCACTCCCTTTGTGGAGCACCTACCCTGGAGGTCATGTAATAACCAATGACCAAAAAACAAACAAAAAACCCAAACATCCAGGTCGAAGTGCCATCCCTGACTGGAGATGAGTAAACTGCTCAACAGACCCTGGGCAGGCATCTCAGCCCAGGCCTGTGCTGGGGAAGCTGGAGCTGGCTTTGGGCGCAATCAGGAAGCCAGCAAACTGACCAGAGAGTGCAGCCACGGTGAACAGGACTGATGATCTTTTAGCAGCCAGGCCACGCGCGGACACCCGCTCAGGGAGCCAGGCTAGGAGGCTGCCCAGCGCCTGAGCTGGCAATGCTTACAAGCCCCCTGGGGCTTCGCCCCGCGCCCCAGCACCGGCCTGGCCTCAGGAGGGAGGGGGGCGGGGCGGTGCAGAGAAGGGGCTTTGCTAATTGCCAAAAAGGGAAGTGAGCTCGCTGAGGACTCAGGAGGGATGGGGGCGGGGGCGGGTCGAGGGCGGCCAGGAGAAGGGACTTTGCTAATTGCTGAAGTGGGAAGTGAGCTCAAGGAGGATGTGGCGGAGAGTCTGGGAGGAGGTGGAGCGGCTGGAGGAGGAGGGGCGCGCAGCGCCGCGGTGCTGTGCTGCGGCCCAGTTGGGACTGCAGGACCCACCGGACTCGCCGCCCATGCACTCCCGCGAGAGGTCCTGCTGTCCCGCTCCTGCTGCCTGCTGCCAGCTGCCCCTTCCCACCCCAAGGCTTCTCCTGACCACCCTCTGTGCACAGGTAAAGTGACACCGCGCCTCACCCTCACCTGGAGCAGAAAGCGGGGGACGCGACCTGGGGGCGGGGAGGGGGGTTGTTGTAACCCAGCCTCCCGGGAACACCAGGGCACCGGGACCACCCCGGACGCTGGGCAGAATCCGGGTCCGCATGGGGTCGGGCTGGGGACAGCGCCTTGCGAGGTGCCCCCCGCCAGTGGGCGCGCTAGCCCCCATTATTCGGAACCCACCTGTGAGAGCCCACCTGTAGAGGCCTTTCATTAGAATGGTCTCTGGTTCTAGCCTCAGTTCAGAATACTGCATGTATCTGAGGACCGAGTCCAGATGTTTCTTTCATCTCTGACTTGAATTTGAAATCCTCCTCAGACTTCAGCTTCCAGGATTTCTCCAGTCCTTGCTCTCCCACTGTCTTGGTGGGGATCCGCCATGAGTGTTGAACCCAGGAATGAATGAATGATATATACCCCAGATCTCTGGGGCTTTGTCTTCTTTTGCTGAGTTTGGAAAGGCTTGGGCGAGACCCCCTGTATGCAGATACAGAGCTGCATGCAATTGCTTAAACGTGTTCCCCACTTAATTGCTTGGGCATTGAACATTTCGCCCTTAACCTGTGGCTTGAGCAGTTAGGAGGAGACAATCTGGAGGCGAATCAGAAGATGGCTGAATCCACATGGTGGTGGTCTGGGTTTGGGAGATTTTCCTGGAGATTCAAACGAAAGATCTAAATTCTTCCAGTGGGGAGTGGTAAACATTTTATGGATGGGAGATTAAAAATAAATGGTCTGGTTAACCTTTCCCTCCCCCTCAAAACCCATTATTTGAAAAAACAAAAAGGGAAGTGAAGGGAGAAATCCTCCCACTCCCATCCCCACTCACCTCCATAGCCACCTCCTCTTCCAAGAACCTAACAGACAAGGTGCCAAGAAGTGTTAGGTACCAGCAGTGGTCTCAGATCTCATTCAAGGATCATGGTGAAAGGCATTCAAAGAGATTGTGGGGGCACAGGGATCCAATTAAGGGGGACAAGTTTAAGGTTTGCCTGGTCCCCTAAAAATTAATGGCACTAGAGAAGATGAGCTTTGGGAACTATAGCTTAATGGATACAATGTGTAAAAAGCTTCAGTGAGTCATGGTGGGAAGAGGCCATGAGGGCAGCAAATACAGTCTTAGATGATGTTATTAATAGCACTACAGGCTCTAGATTTCTTGTGGTGGCAAGACCAGCCCGGCCAAAGTGGATACTCACAACCTGGAACAGAGGGTCTTGGAGATCCCAGCACGTGAGGTATGATGAGAGGGTAAAATGATAGGAGGTGTCCTTTGGAAGGACTGTCTCCTTGACTTTAAAAGGGAGAACCCAAATCTGTAGGCGAAATCTTTTTGGCTACAAAGAGGGCCGAGGCCTCCTAAGGTCAAGGTCTCCTCGTCACTTGCAAAGATGTCGAAGAACATATTCAGACATTTCAAAGATGTCCTCATGTCCATCGGTTCCCACTCTGGAATTCTATCAATAAGGTGAGAGTTCCTCTAGTTGAAAAAAAGATCTAAAATGACGTCCCTTTCTCATGTAATTTCTGTAAACTCCAGGACACACCCACCTCCCCCTTCCAGCTCTGTAATGAAGCCACAGCTGGTGCCAATTTGTGGAACTCCTTAAAGGCTATTCTCCATTATATACCCCCTGACAAAGTTCCCATGCTCCCTCACCTGATTTCCTGCACTCACCTCCCACCTGGTGTGTTCACACCTGCAAGTGCCTTTTACCAACCCCTTTGCCAAAAGGCAGCCAGAGTGACCTTTCAAAGACCTATCAGTTCCTGGCATTTGTCTCCATAGAAATCTGCACTGATCTTCTAACAAATTCCCAGTCCTCCAAAGGCACCCATAATCCTCCCATCAGTCTCTTCATACCCCTCCAACTGACTGATGCCTGTTCTGCCCCATCTCTCTGCCCTTCAACCACACTGCCTCCCTCTTCCTGTGGAGACCCCTCATGGTGCCTGCCTCCAAGCACAGGTGATTCCCATTGATGGGAAGACCCTCTTCCTCTCCCCCATCTCCCCACTCCAGTTACTCCCACTTATTCGTGAGCTAACTAGCCCCATGGTACACACTCTCCATGCAGCCTGCTCTCTCTTTTCTAGCACTGGCCTCTGTTTCTAGCTGTGGTTGTGTCATGGATGTCCCTCCCCAGCCAGTCTCCAAGCTCTCCTTCCCTTTAGCTCCAACACCTGACACAGTGCCTGGCACGTAGTAAGCCCTGGCTAGCTTCTAAGAGCCTCACTGAGGGACTGAAAGCATTTTAAAAAGGTCACCACGTAGGCTCCAAACTGTAGGCAGAAAAAGCTTTGCCTGGATTGACATTTTAGAGACGTATTCATCAAGTTGGATGTGTTCACTGACTTTACCTTGTAAAATTAAAAAAAAAAAAAAAATGACCTCTGTATCGCTTCGCATCTAACGAAGGCACATGTATACTATTAGACCACGTTATGAGCTTAATGGAAGGAGACAAGGTGTTTTCGCTAAGAAAATGTATAAGACTGTTGAGGTCAAGTGGGAGAAAACAGTCCGTTTGTTGGAGCATTGCTATCTTACTCTATCACAGCCACTCATAAAAATCTGACACGGGGTGAGTCAGAATTGTCTGTTGGAGATGAGTTAGATCTGGCTCATGTTCTTACAGACATGAAAGCCAGGAACGAAGAAGGAGGCTTTGAAAGCCTGGGTTGAGGAGGCGGTTTGGTTCACTGCGATGAGCTAAGTGCCCAGGGCTAGGGGCAGACATGCGGGCCTGTGTCCTTCCTTTGTTCTGGGGTCCCTCTTGCACCATGTGGTGAGGCTGGTGGCTGGGAGCAGCTCAGGACAGGACCCGGTGGCATCTTACCTCTCTCACCCTCCTGTGGGCTCCAGTGGGCTCCAGTAGGTCCCAGGGGACAGCCTGCCTTCCTTGAAAAGCCCAGTAGCACTGGGAGCAGAAACTGGGACCAAAGAGTGAGCACCCTGTTTGACAAGCTGGACCAGCCACCTCTTCTTCAGATGCAGAGGGAACCCTGGCATGCTGACTCCTCCCTTCTCCCTTTCCCCTTTCCTCTCTTCCTTCCTCTTCCCTTCCCCTCTCTCCTTCCCTGGTGGTGCCCTTTCCCAATGCCCACTTCATCCCTTTTCCTTTCTACATGCCTGACTTGTAGAGTTTCTTCTCTTTCCTCCCCATTACTTCCCTTCATCTGAATCTCCTCTTTGTTCCCTTTGTCCCTGCTCTCTGCTCCTCCTCCCCTTCCCTGGGCCCTGTTCAGCTCCATCCCGACTGCAGGCAGAGCTGGACTAACATGCTCACTTGCTACCTCAGTCACCCTCCAGAGAAGTCTCTCTTTGGTAGCCACCTTCCTGACCCCCTGGTCCCTTCTCCACTTGTTCAGATATTGCTCTGAAGTCTGAGGAGGACAGAGCGGGGCTGCCACAGAATCAGGCCAGAGGAGAAACCAAACCATGTGTCCACACTGTCGCCCAGCACTGCTGCTCTGAGAGTTTTCAGAGTCCTCAACAGGGTTAGGATTTAGGGGCTTCTTCAGAACCGGGAGTGAAAACAACCATAGGTCAAAAGAAAAGCTATGGCCCCCACACAAAAATAATAATCACAAATGAAAACTATGTTAACTCTGAAGTCCCAAAGTCGAAGAATTGCCTTGAATCTGTCACAAGAAAGCACCCAAGGCCTCACTCTCTGGGTTCTGGGTGGCCTGGAATGGCAGGAGGCTCTGACCCGCGTGTGGGGGTGCCAAAGGAAGGGGGCTAGCCCGCCCCTTTTCCGGTCGGGAATACCTCGTGCAGCACTGTGCCTGGCCCGACCCCTGGGGGTCGGGGTGCAGCGCCGCGTCCAGGGTGGTCCCGGTGCCATGGGGTTTGCTGGAGGCTGGGCCCCGCCCCCCCCAGCTCGTGGCCCCCCTTTTCTGCTCCAGGTGAGGGCGCGGCGCGGTGTCACTTTACCTGTGAGCAGAGGGTCTTCCGGAGAAGCCATGGGGCCTGGAGGGGCAGCAGGAGGCGGAACGGGACAGCGAGGCCTCGGGGGCTAGGCTGGAGCAGGGAGCGCACGGGCAGCGAGGGCGGCGGTATGGTGGGTCCTGCAGTCCCGACTGGGCTGCAGCACAGCACCCTGGCGCTGAGCGCCCCTCCTCCACCAGCCCCTCCACCTCCTCCCAGACTCTCCACTGCGTCCTCCTAGAGCTCACATCCTGCCTTGGCAATTAGCAAAGCCCTTTCTCCGGGCTGCTCCCGCCTGGCCCCCGACCCTCCCTCCTGAGTCCTCAGCAAGCTCACTTCCCGCTTTGGAAATTAGCAATGCCCCTTCTCTGCGCCGCCCCTGCCCCCCTCCCTCCTGAGGCCCCGCCAGCCTGGGGTGGGGGGCAAAGCCTTGGCGGGCTGCAAGTGTTGCAAGTGTTGCCAGCGCCAGTGCTGGGCAGCCTCCTAGCCTGGCTCCCTGAGCAGGTGTCTGCGCCCGGCCTGGCTGTGAAAAGGTCATCAGTCCTAAATGCCGGCTGCACACTTGGGTCAGTTTGCTGGCTTCCAGATTGCGCCCAAAGCCAGGAACCAGCTACCCCAGCACAGGCCTGAGCTGAGATGCCTGCCCAGGATCTGTCTGAGCAGTCTCCTCATCTCCAGGGTGGTCAGGAGAAGCCTTGGGGCGGGAAGGGGCAGCAGGCAGCAGGCAGCAGGAGCGGGACAGCAGGGCCTCACGCGGGAGCGCATGGGCGGCATGCTCAAGTGTTGGTATAAAGCTATTATGCTTTTCAAAACCCCGAACACTAATTCATGTATCGTGGTCATTATTTATCATATCACACAGTAGAGAGGTGGCAGAAACGCACTTTCAGGTTAATTTTTTTACAAGGAAGATTGACTTATGAACCTACTTTGTTATTCCCTTTCATTCAATTTCCCTGTACCTCCTTTTCTATGAATTGTAACGGTAAAAAAATTTCCCTTCCCATCATTATTTTTATTGTTGACACGTTCTTTGTGAACCATAAAGTGTATGCTATAAATGGGAGCGCTTTTCTTTTTTTTGTAGTTTACGAAGAACTAATATTTTTAAAATTTATATTTTATTTATTTTCAGCTCCACACCCAGTGCTCCATGCAAGCAGTGCCCTCTATAATACCCAACACCTGGTACCCCAACCTCCCAACCCCCCGCCCCTTCTAAACCCTCAGATTGTTTTTCAGAGTCCATAGTCTCTCATGGTTCAGCTCCCCTTCCAATTTCCCCCACCTCCCTTCTCGTTTCTAACTCCTCATGTCCATGAAAAACTAATTTAAAAACATTCATCCACCAGAGTACCCAAAGGGCTCCCATATAAACTATCTGTCGTTACATTATGTCCCGATGTGGAGCTCAATCCCAGGATCCTGACATCATGACCTGAACTGAAGGCAGAGGCTTTAACCCACTGAGCCACCAGCCCCAATGTATTCTCTTCAGTACCAGAATTTGTAACCAATTGACAGATGAAAAAGGAGGCAGTCAAGTGAAAAACAATAGGTCTTAGACCTGCAAGAAATTCGAATTTGATGAATTCAGCTACTCAGGCACTGTTTCACATTTTCAGATCTCTGCAGAAAAGGGGTTAACCTTTTTACTGCATGTAAAAGAGAAGACTATAACACATAATATGTGTAAGCATGTAAATATCAAAATATATCCCATTAGTTGCTAAGACACACAGGGCCTATTTTTTCTCTCAAATTCATGAATATGTAGGAGCAATAAGTGAGAAGTGAATGTATACTCTTCACTTCGAAGTCTTTTAGAAATCTAAAATATGACTTTCTATGGTTTGTGTCTCCATATTCCTTTATTGCCAGTTTGAACAAATCCACATGCTTTGATTCAAAGGTAATAAATTCCTCTTATTTGGAAAAATGATGTTTATTTTTGTTCTCTCACCCTTCGCAGGTGGTTTCATTTTAGCACAATTCAGAGTTATAATTTCATGCTTATTAAAAACATTTAATATGATCTACATAGATGAAAGAAACTTTTGTTTTATTAAATTATTTGACAAAAAAATCTGTTATTTTAAAAATGTAATTCTTTTGAAGGGTCATTTTAGAGCGTTCAGAGAGGATCTAGGAGTGTGGTATTATGCAGTTTTTAAGTAGGTATGAAATGGTTATTTCTATGATTGTTTCTTTAAGGCTTATGTATATTGTCCATTATATGCTATAAAATATTTTGAAAGAGAATTTAAGGTATGTTTTACATAGTTTATTTTTTGGAAAAAATATTGAAATGACTTATGAAATTCAGTATACTCTCAACATTAATTTATTCTGAAATTTACCAATTGTCTACTGAACCTATTATATGCCAGATATTACTTCAGACTACACTGGTAAATGAAATACTTGGCTTTGTAGAACTTTTATTTTCATGGGTGAGACAATTAAAAGCTATAAACCTTAATAAAAATTGCATAGTGCATTCAAAAATGATGAGTAAAATGGGGAAAAAGAAAAATTCGATCAGGGTGAGAAAAATCAAGGTTGCTAGGCAGGGGATGGGGAGTTAAAATTTTTAATAGGAAGATCAGGGTAGTTACAATGAAGCTGACAATTGAACAAAGGTATGGAAAGGTGATGAATTTGCCCAGAACTATCAGCAATAAGATCACTCCAGACAAAGGAATTGGCTATCTTGAAGGCCATAAGGTTGGATCATGCCTGGCATATCTGAGGAATAGCAAGGAGGCCACTGTGAGTGACTGAAGAGTAGCAGGGAAAGAGGTCACAGAGGTTAAATGAGTGGCTAGATCATGTAAAAGCTTAGAAGTCATTGTAAAACTCTGGCTTTTATATTTGGAAACTTACTGTGTGATAGAATTTCTGCTAATAACTGAGAGTTCAAATGTCCATAAAATTTCAAGGATTCTTATTCTACTAAGACGGAATAAAGAAAAAGAGTTCATATTTTCACATGGTGTAACAAATGCTCGGAGATCCAAGTGTAGGAAGCTATGGGAGCACAGAAGAAGGCACTAAAATCACACCAATATATTTGATGACTGTGACTATATATAAATTTGTATTTTCTAGATTTTTTATAGTCATGGAATCACACAGTATATACTATTCATTGCCTGGCTTTTCTTTGAGAAAAGCATCATTACTTTGAGAATCTCCAATTGTAAATAATTCATTTTGATGTTGAATAGTAATCTCTTTAATGAATAGATCATAATTTGTCTTTGCTCTATTGATGGACATTGATGAACATTTCCACTGTTTTCAATTCTTACAAATAAAGCTGCTATGAAATTCATATACAAGTCCTTGTATGAACATAGGGTTTGTTTCTCTTGGTTAAATGCCTAGAAGTAAAATGGCTATTTGTGTAACTGCAACATACTTTGCATTTAAAAAATTTTCAAACTATTTTCCAAAGTGGTGGTATCATGATATATGCCAACAACAGTTTAGATTATTTGTTGCTTCTCAATCTAGCTCAGACGAAGTACAATTAGCCTTTATAATTTTAGCCATTCTAATAGATATGTAAGCATGTCTCATTATGATTTTAATTTGTATTTCTTTAATGTCTAAATGTTGAGAAATTTGTCATGTGCTTATAAGCCATCCATATACTTTTGGTGACATGTCTCTTCCATTATTTCCTTCACATGTAAAATTGGATACTCTGGTTATTAGTAAGGTTTTTTATTTCTATTCATTTTTTAATAATCAGAGTAGATGTCCATTATCATATATATAATTTGCAAATCCCTTCTCCATCTTTACGGTTTCTCAATGGAGCTTTGATAGCTGTATCTTTCAAGAAATATGCTACTTTTTCCTGGTACACGGAGGTATGACTAGAACATTTGCAAAGAAAATCATGGCTTAAGATATATGTAGTCTGCAGTTGTTGGGAGTGTTCACCATCCTTGCCTCTCACTCATCTCTCACTGCCCACACATTCAGATATAGGGGAATATTGATTGACAAAATATTAATTGCCAAATAACACTAGTTGGAGAATAAGAAAAATGCAGGCACCTGATTATATAATATTACTTAAATAAAATATGTTTTTATAAGTGCTATTGGAAGTAAATTCCTCAATATTTTAATCACACAGAATGATGGAATCCTAGATTTTTTTTTCTTGTATTTACTAAGAAAATGATCATGCCTCAAGTATATTAAAATGGAATAGGGAAAATTAAAAATTGTTTTAAGTTGATTTGCGTGTCTTGTGCGTATGTGAGAGAGAAAGTGAGAGAGAAATAGAAAGAGAGAAAAAGAGAAAGGGAAAGACAGAGAGGTGGCTGCAGTGAATTGATGAGTTGCAGGATAGATTTTAAAGTTTTGTCTTTTGCTTTCTACATTTCCTTTTCCTTAGGTTCAAGAGAACAATCAGTAATATCTCAGATGCCTGCTGGTAACATCAGCAGAAAGAGTTAGAGGTTCCCAGAAAATTAAAGATGAGATATAGTTTTCCTGACATGAAAAAAGTCATTTTTTGTCCCCCGCTATTTTCAATGATCTATACACCACCTGTGTACTTGCCCAAGCACACTTCTTCCAAAACTTCCTGGGAGGTTCTTACAAAGAAATGCAAAAACCTCACTAGTTAAGGATTTTGAGGGAACAAGGCAATGGGAAAACTAACAGTCACCACCAGACCAGGAAATAGCCTAAGCTATTGAGATAATAAATCAGTGGTAAAACTCCTAGTGCTATTTCAAAAGTAATCAAGGACTTGCATTCCTTGTTCCAGAAAATGAGCCCAAGACCCCATCTAGTTTATATTTGCTCTTGAAGCCTGCAGAGTCCCTTTCCTTGTCCAACAGTTACCTCTGCTTTATTCTAACGTTGAAGTTTCTGCCCTCGGTGGAATACAAGCTTCATTCATGTGAACATGCAATACATATTGCACAAATACATATGTGGATGTGCATGCATCCACAACCTTATGACCAACCATACACGGGATAATAAAACTCTCCATTCTGAGTATTCATCTTAAATACTAAATAAAAATCTCTCTCCTGTTCAAACAGTCATGGCTTTGGAACTTATTCCCTGTGATCTCCTTGTATGTTGTAAACAAAGATTCCTTTGTTTGACAACTCCACCTGTTTCTGTGATTCACCAAAGACTGACCTCAGTTAGTTCCGTTACTGTAATGGCTTTCACTACTCTGATTCTACCTCTGCAAGTCTCCAAATTTAATTATTTTTTTCTCCCAATTCCGCATGTTCTTGGCTTTAAACTGCAACTCTGAAGAGATGATTTGCTTGTTTAAAAAAAAATCAAGCAAAGGGAGTAGTAGTCAACATTGTTACTTTGAACTTCCTGCCCTAAGGGGCTCTCCTGTTGTTTCTCTTTGACTTCCTGGACTGAAACGACAGAAATTTGGCAATACATCACTCCCCAATCCAGATTACTGACAGAACAGTTTAGACCCTTAGAAAAATATTAGTTTAAAAGATCACATAATTAAATACTTAAGCATGTAGTGTAATATAGTGGTTTACAAGAAATATATTTTGGTCATCTGAATATTTGGTTTTCAACCATGGCTACTGACTCACAGCTCCTAAAACTCTTGGAATTTCCTGTGATAAGGGTGAGAGAGGTGTGTTTTGTTATGTTAATGAAGTGACATTCAGACCTCACTCAAGGCAAGGGCTCTTTGCCTGAAGGACCAACCACTTGGTGAAAGCCTTCATAACTTTTTGCCCAACATGCCTCCCCTTCCTCCCAATTCAGGATTATCTGGGGAGGGAAGAGGAGCTGGAGATTAGATCAGCAAATGACAATGATTTAGTCAGTCATGACTATGTCATGAAGCCTCCACAGAAAACCTGAAAGGACTGGGTTCAGAAAGCTTTTAGTTTGTTAAATGTATGAAAAGGCAGGAAGAGTGGCAGTCTTACAGAAGGTAATAGAAGCTCTGTGCCCATTCTCCATACCTTGCCCTGTGCACTTCTTTATCTATCTATTGATTTAAATCTTCTATTATATCTTTTAATAAGCTGGCAAACATAAAGTAAGTACTTTTCTGAGTTTTGTGAGTCCCTGTAGCAAATTAAAAGAATGAAAGAAGTAGGCCACTGGGACCTCCAACCTGTAGTTGCTCAGTCACAAGCACAGGTAATAACCTGGGGCCTACAGTGAGACTGGCATCTGAGATGGGGTTGGAGATAGTCTTGGAGGACTGATCCCTTAACTGATGAAATCTTACGCTATGTTCAGGTAGATAGTGTCAGAATTTAGTTGAATTCTTGGAGATCCTGCTGTTGTCTGAAAATTATTTGGCATTGTTGGTATGATGTCCTAAAACCCAAAAAGATATAGCTACCTCAAAATAAGAATAAGGTTGACAGCTTATATATAATAAGTGAGTATATCAGGGATTTAAAATATACCCAATAAATAATGTAAGGAAATAAGAAAAGATTTTGAAATGAAAACAAGAATAAGAACCTAGTGGTACTAATAGATTAAATATATGTAATCTAGTTGAATTAAGAATACAATGGATAGAATACATAATGGATTCAATAGAGATAAGAAGTCACTTAAGGATATAGTCATCTGGATACCAGCAAAGCATTAAAATTATCAATATAAAAGAGGTGTAAGATGTAGGTGATGTGTGTGGAACAAAAGCTAGAGAATAAATTAGATTTCCTTACTACTCATAGCCTGTTGACAAGTCCTTGAATTTCCTCTGGGGACTCAGCTGCTTCCATGTGGACACATCCACTCAGGGCAAAAAGCATTCTTAGCCCACCCCCCCCCCCAGGATACTGAAAATCTAATTTCACATGTAAAAATTACTTTGGAAACTTCTTTATCTCTACTCCCCACCCCTACCCTCAAGATATACATTGGCAATCATCTCCCAAGCATATACCCACTGATACACATCAGAAGAGTCTCTTCCCTAAGTTTTTACTAAATAGTAATAAATGACCTTTCCCTAACAATAGCTAGCCCCCTCAAGGTCCTGGAAACCTTGTTAATAAAATACCTTGGAAGCCTGTGCTATCCCTAACCTCCTCCCAAATTGAAAGTATATAATCAGCCACTCTTCATGACCCTCTCTCTCTACTCCAAATAAATAAATAAATATTTTTAAATAAAATAAAATAAATGACTTTTTTTAAATGAAAGAAGAAAAAGGAAAGAAATATTTGAATATTAATGTACATCTGTTTCTCAAGCATAAAATAGTCAAGACACTGGATTAATACTTACATACAAGAAAAGAAAGAAAATAATCATAACTATAGTTGACTCTATGAATCCCAAACTAGGGCATACATACCAAAGACAAAAAAAAAATCATAAGTGTTAGAGAGAAAAAAAATAATTCATTAATAAAGAGACAAGTATCAGACTGACAGAAATTTTTTAAATAACATCAGATATAAAAAAGAATGAAGTAATAGCTTTATTATCTTAAAAAAAATAATCACAAATGTAAACATTTAGATCCTTATAAAATGTCATTGGAATAGGAAGGCATAATAAAAAAAATTTTCAGGAATACAGACCACAGTTAATTTGCCTTAATTTGTGTAGGCAGCACTTAAATACTAATATTATTTTAACAGTTAAAATGTATCTATGACCTATGGGGTAGGGGAAAAGAGGATGACCAAGTCATCTTGAAATAATTCAGTTTTATGAAAAAAGTAAAAAGATCGAAAAAAAGACTTGAAGAAAAGAGAGATAAAACATATGCACAATAAAAATAAATAAATAAACAACTGGAGTGCCTGGGTGACTTAGTCGGTTCAAGTGTCTGCCTTCAGCTCAGGTGATGATCCCAGGGTTCTGGTATTGAGCCCTGCATCAGGCTCCCTGCTCAGTCTGCTTCAGTCTGCTTCTCCCTCCCATTGAGAAAAAAAATTTGACTTATTTATTTGAGAGAGATAATCTTTAAATTTTACTTATTTATTTGAGAGAGAGTGAGAAAAGAAAAACATGCACACAGCAGGGGGAATAACAGAGGGAGAGGGAGAAGCACCCCACTGAGCAGGGAACCCCCTGCGGGGCTCTATCTCAGGACCCGGGTATTATGACCTGAGCTATAGGTAGACACTTAACTGGCTGAGCCACTCACGTACCCCCAATGAATACAATCTTTACAAGTAATAATAATAATAATAATAATAATAATAATAAATAATATTACAGATAGTATGATTTTTTTAATGTAAGACTTGGTATAAAAACAGGATGACATACTTGTCTAATTATAGTAAAAGATTTTGATAAGTGTAGATGCAGTAGTACATAAAAAATTTAACTTCTTTCATTAACTGATAATTTAATTACATTAAATTAAGAGACATCAAAATTTAGAGAATCTAATAGTCCTGATCTATTAATAAATGTAGCCATCCTGACCCCAAAACAATAGTCTTCAGTAAGTATATAAGCATAAGTTGAACATTTACACAAACAGGCCATTATTTAGGCCAGAAGTATATGCCAATAAATTCCTAGAGTTAAATATCAGGCTATATTTTCCAAGAATAAGGCAATAAAATTAGAAAACAATGACCAAAATATTAAATTCATATAATTGGAAGTTAACTTCATACCTAAAAATAAATAATACAGCTAATTCAGAAATTTTTAGAATTACAGTACTTTGGTAATATCAACTCTCAAAATGAGTAACGGACTGGTGGGGCTAGGGAGGAAGAGATCCATAGGGAACTTTGTGAACAGGCTCTCAGAAATCCCCAAAATGTGGTGTGGTAAAGAGATAAATTGGACCACCCTACCCCGGGAAGAGCACCCTGATCTAGGCATGTAGGATGGAGGACCACCCTGCCCTAGGTGTATGGGGTGGGTCTTGTGGGGTGGGTGTCTCTATGATAAACACCTGTAACCAAAAAGAATAATCAGACCCTCAAAAGGAGGTAAGCCATTGCAGCAGTTATTGATAGAGATGTTAAAAGGATTAAAGTTGCCTGGTTACCTTTTTATAAAAAATAAACCCTGAAGGCACTCATTGTTAACTGAGTGGGGACCCCTCTTAGTTGTGAGAACTTTTTCTATATATTCACTTGATAAACTTCTGTCACTTACTCACTCTCCATTGCCCACGAGATTCCTTCCTTGACTCCAAGAGACAAGAACCTAGCTCTCCCACATCATTCCCTAGAGTTAAGTATCAGGCTATATTTTCCAATGATAAGGCAATAAAACTAGAATAGAATGACCAAAATATTAAGTCCATGTAACTGGAAGTTAACTTTATACCTAAAAAGAAATAATACAGCTAATTCAGAAATATTTAGAATTACTGTACTATGGTAATATCATTTGTGAAAATATGTGACAATAATTAAAGGTATGAAGGAAATCTAAAGGTTTAATTGTATTAATTCAAAAGAAAAACAAAACAATACAACAAAACACCAAAGCATAAAACAACAAAACTAAACAAAAAGAATATAAAGGCAAAACCTAAGAACAGCAGCAGTAATAACAAAATATTATGGAAACAAACAAATTTTTGGAATAGATTAATAAGAAAGATTTGACCAATGAGTACTGGTCAGGAATACTCAGAGATGATGAAGATAAAATAAAATACTAAATGAAATGTATAAAAACTAAATTATAGACTAATTAAAAATGCTTCTAGAAAAAGAGTCTCATTTGAAGACAATAAAATTAATAGCACCATAGACAAAACTGTATTTGTGACATAGGGGAGCAATTAGAGATGATAAAGTATTTCCTTAAATATCAAAGATAACAAGTAGACTCAGTGGCTCAGTCAGCTAAGCCTCTGCCTTCACCTCAGATCATGATCCCAAGGCCCTGAGACTGAGCTTGACTCCCTGCTTGGTGGGGAACCTGCCTTCTTCTTTTCCCTCTCCCTCTGCAGCTTCCCCTGCTTGCGCTTGTTCTTTCTCTCTCTCACTCTCTCTCTCTCAATAAATAAAATTTTAAAAGTTAAAAAAATTAAGAAATAAGCATCAAAGATTAATCCATAAGGTAAAAATCTTTATTAAAGTGATTAATTAATTTATATTAAAATTAAATATTTCCTTGCAATTAAGTGCAGTGTGGAGGAAAAGTTAATAGACAACTGACATAGGAATGAACAATACTTAAAATATTTAAAACTGACAAGGAATTATTAGATTTAGACTCCATGATGATCTCTATGTATGTGCATATAAAACACCTTAATATACTTTGTTGGAATGTGCTACAGGAAATTAAAGAGACAGAAAGATAAAGGGGGAAAAAAATAGCTCAACTTGAAATGACTAGTTGGTTGCCATTTACATTTTCCACCACTTTTTTGGTCAATGAAATTATTTTACATGTATCTATTATTATCTTGTAGGACATGTTACACTAAGATCATTATTAATGAAGTTGAGAATTAGAATATGATGCCTCATTTCATCATAGTTGTTAAAAATGATTCCTAAGCTGGTAAATGCAGGAAGCCAGAAACAAACAAATAATAATTAGCACCAGTACAAAAGCTTGTCCACCTGGAACCTGTAAGAAAATCCAACTAGATCCTGAAAATAATGAGTGATTTGAGGAAACTGGACAGGGATATAGATTTCCAGATGCTTTTTACTTATAATGGCAATAGCAACTTAGACAAGGTAATGGAAAAAAATCTATTAATTGGCAGTAGGAAAATTATTAAAAAAATATAAACCATAAGCCAATGAACTTGGGAAAATTATGAAGAATCTACATAAACATAAAATGAAACAATATATATTCGCCAAGGCACATTCACATTTTAAAAAATAAGTTGAAAGGGGAACAATATGCCATAATACATATATCAATGTTTTTCATAGAAGTTTAGTATAAAAAATAAACATTTTAAATAATTTATTTGGAAATTGATATCACATATCTGAAAAACTTGGAAGAAGAAATGGATAACCATGACTAAACAAATGTAGCAGAAAAATGATTTACAATAATAGATAAAAGCTATTCAAAAATGCAGTGAATATTGGCCAAAGCTTAGAAAAATCGATAAAATATAAAATGTAAAATGAATTCATGAATGAAAAAGAGAATCCCATTAAATCTAATTTGGAATGAACTAATAGTTTTTTTTTTTGCCTGAATCTGATCTGCCTTTCATTAGGTGGGACACTGACCAAGCCCACTCAGCTCCTCTCTCATGCCCAATAATAGTAAAGTCAGGGACATTAATTACTTCTGGGATGAATTTTAACCACTGTGGATAGGATGCAGAAGCCAGTGGGTTAAACAGATTCTTTCTTGTTTCAGGAAAATAATTCTGAGATGTATTCTGTGCATTAGGATTGATGCTCAGTTGTCCACAATCATAATCCACTCAGTCTGAACTCATATATGTTTCTCCTGGACCACTTAGCTCTTCTCATTCTCTCCTCTTCCATGTGATCAAATCCCAAAATAATTATTTAGGTTGTGTATGCAAGTCCTGATTTTGAAGGGAAACTCAGTTACAGAAAGAGATGAAAATAAAGATACAGGGAAAAAAATGGGGCACTTGGGTGACTCAATTAGATAAGCATCTGATTTCAGCTCAGGTTGTTATCTCAGGGCGATGAGATGAAGCCCCTATAGGCTCTGTGCTGGGCAAGGAGGTTGCTTAAGATTCTCTCTTCTTATCCCTTTCCTTCCACCCCTCACCTCCCATGCTGTCTTTCTCTTAAATAATAAGCACTGCTGAACTATCTTAGATTCTGTACCTTCTCTCCAGCCATGAACCTATCACTGTCTTTAACTCTTGAAAACTTTATTATACAAATTAATGTGGTGAAGGAAGCAATATGAGAAAGCCTATTAATCTGATGAGCATGGAACTGAACAAACCCTATAGATACTTTCCCTTTGATTTCTAGCCTATCAATACCTACAGTGAGTCACATACACTCAAGATTATTGTTTTTATTGTAAACTTCATTTATTCATTAATTTTTGACTCGTTATCATTTTGTTGAAGTGTTAAACTATGGTAATAAACAAACTTTTAATTAACTTTTCCTCCTAGGATACAAATATAACTTGCACTTGAGCTTTAGCTAATTTTATGTTCTAAAATTGCCAAAACAAAATGATCAAGGTTTCTAGATTATTTACTGTATTTTCTACTATATAATATTGTTCTATCTCTTCTGTATAAAGAAAATGAATGCTTGGGGCTCTTGGGTGGCTCAGTGCGTTAAAGCCTCTGCCTTCTGCTCAGGTCATGATCCCAGAGTCCTGGGATAGAGCCCCACATCAGGCTCTCTGCTCAGCAGGGACCCTGCTTCCTTTCCTTTCTCTCTGCCTGCCTCTCTGTCTACTTGTGCTCTCTGTCTGTCAAATAAATAAATAAAATCTTAAAAAAAAAGCAAATGAATGCTTGATAACTAAATGAATGCTTTACTGAACAAATTAAATATGGCAATAGCATTTTATTTTGTCATGCTTTACATATGAAACTATAATATTATATCACTAGTCTACAAATAATCTACTCACATAGTGATTTGGAAGCTTTTAGCAAAAGAATTCTTCCTCCTGATTGTAGTATAAAAGCCACAGAAATATTCAGAAGACTCCTAGGATAGAAAGTTAAATCCAGTTATCCGTGATGCCTAGAGTAGGACCTGACCTATGTATGTCCTGGGATGCACTAGTAACTGTTACATGTGATAGGATTATATTTAATATATACAGTTTCATTTACTTCACAAAGGAGATATAAATTTGAGAATAAAATATTTGATGAATCTATAAAGTCTATATCTATTTGTAACCAATGTGGTAGAATTAAGATGTTAATTTGAAAAAAAAATTTCATTGAACACATACACATATTCAATTGTTTTTATATATATAAACAGCATTATTTATTTATGTAAATAAATGCATTGTCAGTAAAATCCATTTACTTATCAATCATAAGGGTAATTTTAAGTACTAAGAATAAGAAATATGTGAAAAGATAAGTGTTCAAGAGTGCAGTTTGTGGTAATTAATACAACATGATAGGCTCATAAAAAAGATATATTACTTGAACTTAAAAGCTTCTATAATTAAGCGATGACCACTTGAAATTTGTAATTAGTCTTGCTGCAGGTTTTCCTTGCACTTATTGCCCTTCCCCAGAAGTTCATTAAGAATTTCTGTGAATGTCCTTATGTTTAATCTCATTCATAGATTCCACTGCTGCTCACAAAACAAAGCCAAAAAGAGAGGTAACTCTATGTGGCACTCCATCCACAAGCAATACATTTATAAATAATTAAAAAGCTCTCTACTTCATTTGTTACACATTCAGCTGATAATTTAAAAGAGTAACTGAGGCCATTTTATCAGCACTTTTAATAGAATGCGACTCAGAAACTTCACAGTGTTATTTAAGAAGAAATGCTCATGTGTTAAGGTTTTTATTTTTTTTTAAATCAACAAAATAATTTTCAAATATTAAAAGCAAATGTCTCCTTTTCCTCCAAGTTTCCTTGCTATGTCAAAGTTATAATTAAATACATTACAATCGTATTTTGAGTCGTAGATAAAAACAAATGTTCTGAAACTGTCTGTGGGTTGAGTGTCTGGGTTAACTAGTATAAATATCTGAACTCAAGGTATTTAGATTGTATTAGATGGTTCTTTTAGACTATTTAAAAATACATGCTCAGATAATGACAACATTATTTTATTCATTTTAATAAATAAATTACTTTATTTAATTATGTTTAGATATTTATTTATTAAATTAATGATTTAATATTTAAAAATCTAAATTTGAAATATTTTAAATTCTAAAAAATAGTTATTTAATTAAATCGATATATTTAATATAAATATTTAATAAATTATTTAATCATTATTATAATGATTATGCAATACATTATGTATTGTGTAATAATTGCATTTTAATAAATAAATAAATGTATTATTTACATTATCTTATTTTACTTTATTTTATTTAGTTGACAAAGAGAGGGAGAACGCAAGCAAAGGGGGCTGCAGGCAGAGGGAGAGGGAGAAGTAGGCTCCCAGCTGAGCAGAAAGTTCAAACTGGGGTTCCATCCCACGACCCTGGGATCACCACCTGAGTTGAAGGCAGATGCTTAACTGACTGAGCCATCCAGATGCCCAAGGCTTTGTATTCTTCGCTTCTAAACATTGATGCTGCTTCATCTCTGGAGTTAGTAAATTGATGCTGAGAATTCATATCAAAGAATTGATAGTAGCTGTTAAACAGAAACATGTAATTTAGGGGAAAAAAAAGAACAGAAGGAAGAGAAAGGCCAAAAGTCAAAAGCATATTAATATAAAATTTAATTAGATAAATAAAGCTGGTATTCCTGAAGGGGGCTAATAAAAGAGCTGCAAAGAGCTGATAGGATTAGGAAAATTGTCCACTCCTGGTCATTTCATAATTTTAAACTATTCCTTATTAATAAATATACTTAGTTCCAGAAACACAACCACATAAGGACATTTCCACCAAGTTTCCTCTAACAGCATTTACAAATAAGACGTTCAAACAATGTAGTTCGTTACATGTTGCATCTGTATCTTAAAGTTTAAACACTTTCTGTGACACATTTTCTAACAATGAAAATTTATATATAAGGTATATATATATATATATATATATATATATATATATATATATACCTTATCCCTAAATGGAAAAAAAAAAATATATATATAGAAACCTTATCCCTAAATGAAACCTTTCTTTGTTTATTAGCTTAAATAGGTAAATTAGCAACAACAACAACAACAAACAGCTAATATTATAGAGGTAGGAACAATTTACCTTTTCATTCATTGCTATTTTCTAAAAAGTCCTATTTTATTTTTTTCTCAAGTCTGTCATAATAATTTTCTAAATCTCCTGCCTTATTCAATTTTTTTCTTTTAGTGGAAATCTCTATTTCATATTTATTTTCTCTTCCTCCACTCTTTGCTCTAATAATTCAATGTATTATTAGATTTTCTGTTTTTCTCTTTATCCAGATATATCTTTTCTTTCTTTCTTTCTTTTCTAAATAATTTCATTTGCTGGCATTTTACATCAGTACATGCTTTCTTATGGATGTTAGAAATGTCTGTGGAACTACTAGAAGAAAAAACTTTTTTACCTTTAAGAAGTTTACAGTCTAGAGTGCCTGGGTGGCTCAGTTGGTTAAGTGTCTTCCTTCAGCTTAGGCCATGATGCCAGGGTACTAGGATCCAGTCCTGCATCAGCTGCCTGCTCAGCAAGGAGTCTGGTTCTTCCTCTCCCTCTGCCCCTCCCTCTCTCTTTCTAATAAATAAATAAAATCATTAAAAAAAAGACTTACTGAAATCTGAGACTGAATTACTAAATTCAGTCTTAATATAAGACAGCTAAACAAAGCAATGATCACAACTGGAAAATTTAATCAGATCATGGTTTAACATTTTTGGTTGACACGGGACCTCTTTCAGTAACAAATTCCCTAAATATCAATTTCTTTTTAAGGCAAAAAATTTTGACAAGAAATCCAGATCCTTCTCATCATTTTCATATCAATTTAATGTGACATCCTCGGAGTATATAATCAAATATGTAATTATTCTATCTGTTGCCTTGTATATTGCCTGTATCTTTTTCAGACTCAAAGTTCCATTGAGGTAGGGTTTTTTTGTTTTGTTTTTAAAGCAGAGATTTTTAAAGTGTTTGATATATACAAGATGCTTAATAAGTGTTTACAAAACCTATGTATTTCAGAAGCCTTAAACAGGCTTTAAAATAATGTAGGTGATATTAGTAGTCATATCAAACAGTTTGTAGGTTTCAGTCATGTAAATAACTACATTTCTCAGAGACAGCGAAACATACAAATGATCTGGGTCCAGTAGGATAATGCTAGCATGTGTTGTAAATTCTCTTATATGACCTTATTCTTGCAAAAATTGGTTATGTGGCAGAAAAAAAGGTATCACTATCTTATACTTTATGATTTAAAGAGATTTATGGAAGTTGTTAATTTCTTACACTACCCCTTTGTTTCAGTGGACCCAATTTCCGTGGTAATGGTGAGAGGAAAGTAGGCAATTTAGGCAGCAGCAAAAATCTCCTACAAGGCACTATAAAATAAGGCTTGTTCTAGATCATGGGTCTGTCCAAAGGGGAATGTTAAGGGGTAGAATGGATGATGGGTGCATTGTGGACTTATAACTATAAGATTAATACTGTTATGCCCCAATAATGGGTCTATGATTAAAGGAGCGAGACTGATGTAAAGCGAAGGTCAAGCAAAGCCTTATTTTATGCCAAGCATCAAGAATCTAACCGAACGTTCAGAGCCACACCTCTTATGAGAGAAGGCAACCCTTCACTGTTTCACAGTCTAGCTTTTTTTTTTTTTTTAAAGAATTTATTTATTTATTTGACAGAGAGAGATCACAAGTAGGCAGAGAGGCAGGGAGAGAGAGAGAGAGAGGAGGAAGCAGGCTCCCTGCCGAGCAGAGAGCCCGATGCGGGGCTCGATCCCAAGACCCTGAGATCATGACCTGAGCCGAAGGCAGAGGCTTAACCCACTGAGCCACCCAGGCGCCCCTCACAGTCTAGCTTTTAAGGGCAAAGGCCATGAAGTCAGGCCTGGCCACGCACAGGTGACCAATGAGATTTTAACACACACAGGAAACTCCACAGTGAGGCTAGGTGACCAATTGAGGTTCAATTTACCCTAGTATAGACATTTGACCCAGCCTATTACACCTTGATTAGGATTGGTGCCAAAATGGTTCCCAAAGGGCAGAGGAGTGGGGCATACTCCTTAGTATCTAGGGAGACAATATGCAAACACCACCCCCCCTCCCGCTGATTGATGTCTCCACCTGGCCTGACCCACCCTTGTATATGGGCTTTGTTACCTGGAGCTGATTTCCAGGTCTTGTTTTTAAGTGAATTCCCTGGGGGAAGGGGAGCAAGGACAGTTTCAGGGTTAACCTCAATGAAAGCCTCTTGCTAAAATATAAAAATATAAAATAGGTTTTTACATTACAACAACTCAGTAGGGAAAGTCCCAGTGTGGTGATCAAAGAAGTGATGTAACTTGCATTGCACATTTTATTTTTAAAACGTGTTTAAGTTGTATTTTTCCCTGCCATGACATCATACTTTATCTTCATCTCTGTCTACTAGTTTAAAACTAGTTAAACAAACTCGACAATTTTTTTAAAAATATTTTATTTATTTATTTAAGAGGAAAAGCCAGAGAGAGAGAGAAAGAGAGAGAGAGAGAGAGAGCATGAGCAATATGGGGCTCGATCCCAGGACTCTTGAGATCATGATCTGAGCCAAAGGCAGACACTTAACTGACTGAGCAAATGAGACTCCCACAAACTCAACAATTTTATAAAATTTTTATTTGTTGGGGTGCCTGGCTGGATCAGTCAGTAAAATATGTAACTCTTGATCTTGGGGTTGTACGTTTGAAAACCACCTTGGGTGTAGAGGTTTTTAAAAATAAAATCTTTTAAAATTTTTTTTTCATTTTTTTATTTAAGCCATTGTATGGCAGTGTTGATCACTATATTGTACACATGAAACTAATATTAACGTTATTTTAACTAACTGGAATTTAAATAAAAACTTTAAAAATAAAATGAAAATAATAATCATAAAAATAAAAAAGAGGAAAAATTATTTGGCAGGCAATATTCTTTTTTTTTTAAAGATTTAATTTATTAATTTAACAAAGAGAAATCACAAGTAGATGGAGAGGCAGCAAGAGAGAGAGAGAGAGGGAAGCAGGCTCTCTGCTCAGCGGGACTCCATCCCAGAACTCTGAGATCATGACCTGAGCCGAAGGCAGCGGCTTATCCCACTGAGCCACCCAGGCGCCCGGCAGGCAATTTTCTTAATTGCATGATTATTTATTATTATTTATTATTATCATAGTCTGTGTGTGTCGGTGGGAAGTGGCTGGTATTACAGTGAGTTCCATATCTGTGTTACACTGAGGTCCATGTCTGTAGTCAGTCTTTTTTTTTTCTTTTAATTTATTTTCAGTGATCTAAAATTCATTGTTTATGTACCACACCCAGTGCTTCATGTAATAAATTCCCTCCTTAATACCCACCACTGGGCTCACCCAACCACCTGCCACCCTCCTCTTCAAAACCCTCAGTTTGTTTCTCAGAGTCCACAGTCTCTCATGGTTTGTCTCTCCCTCCGATTTCCCCCAGCACACTTCTCTCCATCTCCCAGTGTCCTCCACGTTATTCCTTATGTATTGAGTCTTATAAAAACTTTTATTTCTTTCCCTATTCTGCTTTGCATATGCTTACCTTAGATGTTAAAATGTTATATACCTCTCCTGCCTGGTCCATTTTCTCTCTCTTCTCTCATGATTTCTCATGCTCTCCCTGCCAACCCCACATGCCTTACAATATCTGGATATGACTAATTTCTTCCTGAGCTACTTTATTCTACTCTGCCATATGGTTGCCCTTCCCTCTTCTGTACCATAACTTCTATCCCCTGCATTTGTGCTTTAACAATACCTAATTCTTTTCACTACATCTGTATCTTTGAGGTCAATACTCAGTAGTGCAATCGCTGGGTCATAGGCTAGCTCTATTTTACTGGAAAGAAGGGCCATATGCACCCCAGTGTTCATAGCAGCAATGTCCACAATAGCCATTCTGTTGAAAGAGCCAAGATCCCCTTCAACAGACAAACGGATAAAGAAGATGTGATCTATGGATACAATGGAATATCACTCAGCCATCAGAAAGGATGAATACCCAACTTTTGCATCAACATGGATGGGAGTGGAGGAGATTATGTTAAGTGAAATAAGTCAAGTAGAGAAAGTCAATCATCATATGGTTTCACTTATTTGTGGAACCTAAGGAATAGCATGGAGGACATTAGGAGAAGGAAAGGAAAAATGAAGTGGGGGCATTGGAGGGGGAAATGAAACATGAAAAACTATGGACTCCAAGAAACAAACTGAGGGTTTTAAAGATGAGAAGGATGTGGGGATGGGTGAGCCTGGTGATGGGTATTAAGGAGGGCACATATTGCATGGGGCACTGGGTGTTTTACACCAACAATGAATCATGGAACACTACTTCAAAAACTAATGATGTATTGTATGGTAACTAACATAACATAATTAAAAAAAAAAAAAGGAGGGGAACAATACCTAACACTCAATCTGTGCTAGTTTCTTGTTTACCTCCTTTTAAAAGTAAGCTCATTAGTGGTTTTTTGTTTGTTTGTTTGTTTGTTTGTCTCAACTAAAAGAAGAAAAATAATACACATTATTTTGAAAACTTTTTGAACAGTGTACAAACGTTAGTCAAGTCCACAATGTCTCATCTCTTCTTCCTCCTAACATGGCTAAGTTGAAAAACCCTTTATCTGGGAAAAGATCATTCTCCTGCCACCTTGTGTAAGATTTTGGCTTTAGCTTAGATTATCCTTTCTTTCCTTTTCTGAAAATAAGTTGAAAATATTAATAGCCTCAGTTTCTTCTTCCAAAATATGACTGCTTCTTTATCAAGTGCAAAAGCAACCCATTTTGACCATAGTAAACAGCTTGGACCTACTTTTTTTGGCTCACTGTTTTAGTGAGACAAGTGGAGTGAAGATGACACACCATTTCCAAATGTATTCATAATTGGTAGACCATACTTCTAACTTGAAGTTTTGTTGCCATTAAACTACGACCAGACTCGCTATAATTACAGAGGTAAATTCTTTATATTTACTATATTTGAAATTACCATATAATACCAAAATAAAATTATGATTATGTGAAGAGTCTGTAATATTAAGAAGATGACTTTGAAATTATTGCTTATCTAAATGAAATTTCCCATTTTATAATCTTGTATAAGCCTCCGTTGTCATTTTCTATTTAAAATCTATTAGAAGGCATTCTTATTTTCCCTTAAGTGGGAATTCAAATGTGGAGCAAATTCATCCCAAAGGAACAGATTCTATATTCCACTGAAGACCAGGTGGCTTCCATGTGGCATTTTGCCTCTTGCATATTGTTCATCTCCTACAACAAATGGGGGTATGCTCTTTAGTAAACTAATTCAACTCAATTAGAGACATTGTCTTCAAGGGATAACATCATAGAGACTAGAATCAGAATCATGCTTTTGGGAAAATTGGGCCTAGGTTTTTTGTTTTGCTTTGTTTTGTTTTAAGATTTTATTTATTTATTTGACAGACAGAGACCACAAGTCGGCAGAGAGGCAGAGAGAGAGGGGGAAGCAGGCTCCCTACTGAACAGAGAGCTTGATGCAGAGCTCGATCCCAGGACCCTGAGATCATGGCCTGAGCCAAAGGCAGAGGCTTAACCCACTGAGCTACCCAGGCGCCCCTGGGCCCAGGTTTTGATGGCTTCTTTCCTCAATCTTATAAAACCTATTTGAACTCTACTGGATGCCAGAACTGCTTAAAAATATTTGGTCCCTTGTAATTTTAACCTTCCAGTATTCAATGCACCTGATCCATGTAATATCCTATAGTATTTTTGTCAAATGAAGACTCTCAAAGTGTGTTTCTTGGGAGACACTTTTCAATTGGTTGCTTACATTTCTGCATTTATTATTTGTTCTAGACCATCCTTTGAAGATGGTTGTATTGAATAGACTTGGAAGACAGAAATAGTATCTTTTTTTTTTAACTTAACCTGTTGTGTTTGCAAATATTATCTGCCTCTGTTTTGATTCTTCTTGTGGGAACTGGTGCTCAGAACTGATATATAACTCCCACCCCTACACACACACACACACACACGCACACACACAAACACACACACACACACACACACAAATACTGTTAATATTCTGGCTACTTCTATTGCTGTGAATAATAAACTATATTATTTCTGAACCATGAGTCTGCGTCTTCTATCAACACCCAAGAAACCACGGCAGACTCATACACCAGCTTTCAAATAAGGGAAAATAATCTCAGATGCTTTATATTTTTTGATAGTGTTACCTACTTCTGAACATATGACTGAACACATATAAAGCTGGAGCCATGACCATTTAGAGCTTCTTCTGTGGAAGAACTATGCATTCACTAGTAAACAAAAGTAGTTTTATCTTCTTTTTTTTTCCTCCTGGACACCATTTCCTCTCTCACACTGTTGCTCAAATTGGATGGAGTCTAAGGTCCTTTGAGGAAATTTTTGTTTAATGACTCAAAATAAAATAGGAAGAGTCTAAAGTGCTAAATGTAATTCTAGATAAAAGGTATAAGATCATGCCTGAAAGGATAGTAATTTTATCTAACAACTGCCTGTTCACCCCTTATTTGATCATTAACTAATCTCCAAATTCCTGACTAAATCCCTTTTGTAAGCCAGAATGTGAGCTAAAAACTGGGATTTTAAAAAAGTTTTCATTTGAAATCCAGTTAGTTAACATATATGGTTGTATTAGTTTCATGTGTACAATATAACATCTAGCACTCGGTGCTCATCATGACAAGTGCTCTAATTAACCCCCATCACTTATTTAATCCATCACTCCTTTCAGATCCTCTCAAGTAACCATCAGTTTATTCTCCGTAATAAAATGTCTGTTTCTTGCTTTCTTTCTCTTTCTATGTCTTATTATTTCCCCCTTTGCTTGTTGGTTTTGTTTCTTTTATTCCATATATGAGTAAAGGTATTTGTCTTTCTCTGACTGACTTATTTCACTTTTAGCATTATACTGTCTAGTTCCAGCCATGTTATTGCAAATGGCAAGATTTCAGTCTTTTTTATGGCAGAATAATATTCCATTGTATATACATACCACTTATTCTTTATTTATTCATCAATTGATGGATACTTGGGCTCTTTCCATATCTTAGCTTTACAAATAATGCTACTATAAACATAGGGGTGCTAGCATCCCTTTGAATACGTTTTCTTATATTCATTGGTAAATACACACCAACAGGATTGTTGGATCACAAAGGACTTCTATTTTTAAATTTTATGGAAATTCCATACTGTTTTCAAATATGGCTGTATCAGTTTGCATCACCACTAACAGTTCACAATTGTTACTTTTTCTTTTTTTTTAAGATTTTATTCATCTGACAGAGAGAGATCACAAGTAGAGAGAGAGAGGAGGGAGCAGGCTCCATGCCTGGCAGAGAGCCCAATGTGGGACTTGATCCCAGGACCCTGAGATCATGACCTGAGCTGAAGGCAGAGGCTTAACCCACTGAGCCACCCAGGCAGCCCCCACAAGTGTTACTTTTTCACATCCTCTCCAACACCTTTTGTTTCTTGTAGTGTTGATTTTAGCCATTCTGACAGGTGTGAGGTGGTATCTCTTTCTAGTTTCGCTTTGCAATTTCCTGATGATACATGATGATAGACATCTTTTCATGTATCTACTGAACATTTGAATGTGTTCTTTGGGGAAACACTTGTTCATGTCTTCTATCCATGTTTTTATTGGATTATTTGTTTTTGGATGTTGACTAAAAACTGGATATTAAGTAACACACAAGACAGGTTTCCTTGAGCTTAAATTTTATTTGCATGAGTGTCATTAACAGGAAAAAATATGCATATGTGTATGTACAAGTGTGTTTATGTATACATCTATCTATCTATCCTCTATCCCCGTTCCTGTCTTCTAATTGTGGTAAATCTTGTAAAGTGGGAAATGGGATAGTCTGAAGAAATGTGCTGCTGGATATGTTGGGTGAGCAAATTTAATTGCACTCAGATGCATTGGATATAAGTGAATCACTCAAATGAGTTATTTAATATTATATAGAAACAAATTAAAATTTTATGTTGTTGAAAATAATAGGTGGTTAAAATAATTTTTGTTGTTTGTTGTTTTTGTGCCTTTTTTTTGTTTATATATACTATGGTGTGAATGTTTATGTCTCCCAAAATCATATTATGAAATCTAACTCTGGAAGTGATAGTATTAAAACATAGGAGCCTTTGGGAGGTGATTATGTCATAAGTGGGATTACAGTCCTTTTAAAGGAGACCCCAGAGCGTTCTCTTGATTCATTCATCATGTACGTTTACAGTGAGAAGATAGCCATCTATGAGGATGTGGGCTCTCCCTGGATCTGCCCATTCCTTAATCTTGAACTTTTCAGTTCTAGAACTGTGAGAAATAAATTCCTGTTCTTTATAAGCTATTCAGTCTATATCATGTCCATTATAGCAGCCTGCATGCAGAAGAACACTATGACCTAAAACGAGAGCAATAAATATAAAGTTTCAGTAAAGTCAGTTGGTACAATGTTTTTTTACTTAGAGAAGACATGCTGCTTCATGTTAAACCTTGATATTGGATATGTTTCTTGAAGGGCCACTTCTTACTCCTTTGTGTGTTTTCCACAAAGTCCAGGATGATGCCTTACATAAAGGTAATATTTTATAAATACTGTTGGAAATATATACTTCTCTAAAATCTTATTTTGCCTACAGATTACTTGGATCCACTTTGCCTTGTGTAGAATATTTGAAATATATTAAGAACAGAATGTCTCTCTAAATAACATTTAGAATCATCATTAGTTTATGACTCCTGACTCATTTGTTTATGCAGTGATACTTACTGCAAGAACACTGAAGTTTGTAATATAATTTTTGAATTAATCACCAAGCTAGTTTATTATAACTTATGAAAAAATAATTTCTCATGTTGGTTTAATTCTGCTCTTATGTTATGGTCATGACATTTTCATTAAAATAAAGTAGAAAATAGAAGTAAATAATAAATGAAAAATAAAAAATAATAAATAAAAAAATAAAAGTAAAACTCTTGTGAAATGTTAAACTTTTCTTACTTATTTTGTTTTGCTTTTCCTCTACGATGCTGGCAAAGCTGTATTTTGCAGATAGATTCAATTTTCTAGTTGCTAGGTTTGTTACTTTTGCTAAAATTTTCAAAATATAAGAAGTTGAATAGTCATGGATTGTTTATTAAACTCCTTATCTACACATATAAAAATAAAACAATGATGGTGACCTGGGTATTTCTAAAATTGTATTCTGTTTTTCCATATTGTGTTTAACAATGTAATTAATAAAGATTTTGCATATATTAACACCCATCCCCTTCTATCTCATCTGTATGTCCATTACAGAGCATGTATGATTTCTATTCATTGCTATGTTGTGGTGAAGAGATTGTCTGAAGTAGTCCTATATTTATGCAGGTAGATCTTAAGCTACGGTGCTCTTGTTTATTTGCTTGTTCGTGATCAGTATGTCTGAAAGATGGTAACTATTGCATCAGGTATGACGATTAAAAAATATTATTGGTGCCTGATACACTGTGATGAAATAGGTAAGTCGATTCATAATTTGTTAATTAAATTAAAAAAAAATTCCTTTGGATTTGTCCTTTATTAAGAGTTTTTTTTTTCTTAACAAATTGCTTGGGATGTTTTTTGTGTAATATATATCACATGCCTCAACCTTTAAATTTGAATGTAGAAAAGAGTTATCAGAATGAGCCTAGAAAATATTGTTATGAAATATTTGTGTTCTGTTATATTATGTTAACTTAGGAAATAATGGTAGTTATTTTTATTAGCATTTCCTACTTTCCACATGCCCTTACAGATGAGATATCATGTTTTTCCTACTCTTTTTATCGTGGTTGTTATATTCTTCATGATAAATAACAATCAATGAAAATTCATAACATTAATTTTCTTTGGGAAAGTGATATTTTAGCAAGAATCCATGACCAAAAATTTTAGCTGTTGTTCTTCTAGGAGATGAGACTATCAATGTTCCCGAAATTTCAAGAAATAGAACTTATTAATTGTGTTGGTTGATGTTTATTGTTTCTGAACTTAGAGGTGCATAATTCAATTTAAAATTTATTTTGGGGGCGCCTGGGTGGCTCAGTGGGTTAAAGCCTCTGCCTTTGGCTCAGGTCATGATCCCAGGGTCCTGGGATCGAGCCCCGCATCGGGCTCTCTGCCTAGCAGGGAGCCTGCTTCCTCTTCCCTCTCTCTCTGCCTGCCTCTCTGCCTACTTGTGATCTCTATCTGTCAATTAAAATAAATAAAATCTTAAAAAAAAAATGGAGTGGACCTTACGGGGGTGCTTATCTGAAATTGAGGGACATTATAAAAAAAATAAAAAATAAAATTTATTTTGAATTGAAAACAAGATCTTACTGAAGTTTAGGCATCCCACTTTATATCAGGCCTCCAGTACATTATAATTTATTTATAGAAAATTTCATAAACATGAATGTCACTTTTCCTATTGCATTTATACTGAAACTGCAATGACTCAAAGATGTCAGATCTGAAAAGCACTACCTTTCTATAATTTCTGTTTCCTAGAAGGAATGGATATACCATTTTAGCACAATTATCCAACAGTATTCAAAACCACCCTGAATTTTAAGACATAGTTTTTACACCCTAAAAATCAAGTATGAAAATGTATAAACAACCAAATCTCTATCTGTAAATGAAATACTCCCACACAGACGTGTTTTAAAACTTTCTAACTTAAGGGATTTGATAGCACAGACTCAGGGTAGTAGTTTCAGTGCCTACAGTATACTTTCAGGGAGAGAGTAATGTAGGCTCTGAGTCACTTTCTGCCTAGAGATGACCTAATAGTGGTTCTGCCATTGTTTGTTTGTTTTTGAAAATACGTCCCTGGGCGTCATTCAGAAAATGCAGAGTTTGGCAATCTATATAAATTAAGGATGATCTTTTTGAATGTTTGTCTTTCACTACATCAAATTAACATAATTGGACAGAAATTCCACTAAATTAAGCATTGTTAGGAAACGTGTAAATTGGAGCTGCTCAAATTAGTTGCTCTTTGAACTATGTGCTGTTGGTTCAGGATTAGATAAGGAGTTTGAAGGAAAACCTAAATCATTGCTTCCTTTTTTGAGAGAGTCTTAGCATATTTTCTTAAAATTAGCTGAAATAAACAATGTGTTTAGTCGCAAAGTGATTTGCATTTTTGCACAAACTCCCTATCTCCTTGAGAATTATAACAAATATTTCATGAAACATCATTGATCTTTACTTTGTGACACTGCTGTAAAGTACATTCAGAGTTGCCAGTTAAAAGTGTTAGTGTTGAGATGAAATGTCATGCATTTTTCTTCACTTCCATGCAAATGAACACAGTAATTTATTAAGACACAATGAAGAAAAAAAAATTGACAATGAGTTCCAGATTTTAAAAATCACTTGCCATTCAATCCAAATTGTGAGTTTGATCGGTTACCGAACACTTTATAATGCACCCCTGGTAATTTTACAGAGATTATTTTTTTCTTACCAATTCTTGATTATTCTGTCTTGCAATGCAGAGAAAGCTAACTAAATTAAAATAAACTTCCGTTAATTTTGATTGTTATAAACTTAAAACTGATTAATTTCCATATACAGAGTTTAAAATGTTCACAATTTACATTAAATATATATTCTGTGTGTACCTTGGAAAAATTATACTGAAAATTGAAATTAAAATGATGTTGTATATAGCTGCAAGAAGCCGCCTGTCCCATTTCATCTTACTATATAAGTTTTGTCAGGTAATTTATAAAATCCCTACTGCATAACAAGTCTATTTTTATTGGAATGGGTAGTAATGTTTCTTCTTATTTCTAAATAAGAGTTGGTCTATGAGTGCATCTGCAACTGTATTTTTCCTAAGTGGCTTCATGGTCTTGAACTGAGAAATCTCAGAACATTAAACATCAAAATAATATATTTTGACATAATTAGACATCAAGGAAATGCAATTAAAATGACACTGAGATATCACTACCCACTTACCAGAATGGCTAAAACTAAATATAATGACAAGACCAAAAGAAAAAATATACCATTTGATGATACACAATGGCAAGTTGTACCATAACTTAACCATCTCAGACTAGTGAAGTGTTAAATTTGTTTTTCTAAGCAATGTTTTGGGTCACTTACCACTTTTCAAGGATATAAAGTGCTACCATTTTACTTAAAACTGTGAAATTTGGTCAGATTTAAATTTCAATTTATGTTAAAACATTCTGTAAACTGTGTTAAACTTTGACATTTGTTCCCTCTGTTCAGTGAATAACACTATATCATATTCTGAAAAATACGCTAATTTTCATTTTGAAAAATATCCCTTTTTCCTCTTATGGTAATTATTAATATGAATTAATAGTAGAATTTGATATGGTTCCATATGCCCATAAATACGTTTATTGTATATTATCAAATTTAATAATGAATATAATGTACTTCTTTGGACAATTTTTAAAGACCAGTCTACCTGGGGATAAAAATATATGTTTATAAAAAATAAAAAGTTAAAAAAAAAAAAAAAAAGACCAGTCTACTCTTAAAACAAAAAAATGGAGACGCACTTCTTTAGTTCACACAAATTTCATTTTATTATATATAACCTCAGATAAATTTCAACAAATCATAATTTATTAAAATTATGTCTACTTAAAAATCTCATAGAGAGTAAAACCATCAAAAATAAAAATAAACACACACAACACACACATCACCCATGTATTGGCAAATTACAGTTGCTGTAACAATACATTAGGCATTCCACTGTTGAGGGCTATCATATCAAAATTTCCATCAGTGACAAGAAGATTTGTATCCAAATGGACTGATTTTCCAGAATCCAAGAAAAAGTCTCCTAGGGTTTATTTAAAGATAAATATTTGAACAAATACTTCTTAAATTTAGGAAATTCAGAACATACGATTAAGGAATATTTGCAGTGCAGACTATATTCAATCCTTCCTTCAAAATGTGCCTTTGAGTACATAATTCTGTTTTCTCTATCTAAATTGAGCTGTTCTCCAAGGAAGTTTTCTAAAATGTGTATCTCTGTGTGATAAATGTTCTAAGACCTAACATGCTTCATTGTATTTTTACTGTGCTCTCAAATTTAATCAATAATTTGGCTTGATGTATAATATCTAGTTTCAAATATCTTTTCCATCTATACAAACACCCAGCTGTCTCCTTTATATGCTATTACTATTGAGAATTCTGCTGTCAGTATTATTCTTGTACATTTTAGGTGATCTGTTCTTCTCTTGGGCATCATTTATGCTCTTCTCTGTTTTTGATATTCTTAAAACTCACCATAAAGTATATGAGTGGTTTTGTGTGTGTGTGGTTTTTGTTTTGTTTTGTTTCTGATTTCTCATGTTTGGCATCATTTTAAGTCTAGTATCTTTTATCTTTCTTTAATTCTCCAAAATTTATCTCAGTAATTATTTAAATATTTTCTTTATTTTTTTTTCTCTTCTGCTGCATTTGGGCAAAAGTCATTAATTTGTTTGTTTGTTTGTTTTTCCCAACTCATTTATTCATTTTACAGCTATATTCATCTTAGTCTCCATTTATTGTATTCTTTATTTCAACAATTTTCACTTAATTTATATTCACAGTATAGTATCTTTTCTTTGTATATGTATATCATTATTTTATCATATACTTTTAAGCTATTTTTAAAAATATTTTATTTATTTATTTGACCGTGAGAGATCACAAATAGGCAGAGAGGCGGGCAGTGAGAGAGGAAGGGAAGCAGGCTACCTGCTGAGCAGAAAGCCCGATGTGGGGCTTGATCCCAGGACCCTGAGATCATAACCTGAACCGAAGGCAGCGGCTTAACCCACTGAGCCACCCAGGCGCCCCTTTTAAGCTATTTTTTTAAAGTACAGTCATTCTTTTTTTTTTTTTTAAGATTTTCTTTCTTTATTTATTTGACAGAGAGAGATCACAAGTAGACGGAGGGCAGGCAGAGAGAGAGAGAGAAAGAGAGAGAGAGGGAAGCTGACTCCCTGCTGAGCAGAGAGCCTGATACAGGACTTGAACCCAGGAACCTGAGATCATGACCTGAGCTGAAGGCAGTGGCTTAATCCACTGCGCCACCTAGGCGCCCCTAAGCTATTTTTTTAATTCCTGTTCCAATAACACTTGGATTGCCATATAAAGTTAACCACATCACCTTTTTTAGGTAAGTAATTGTACTTTTTATGTGCATAGTTATTTTGGTCCATGAGTTCAGCTCCTCTTAGGATCATCAAATCTCTGTAAAGTCTGGGTATGCTAGGATTTTCTAAGCAACAATAAAATACATTGAAACCTGGTAGCTTAATTATAATAATGTTTTCTTTCTCAATCATTCACAATAGTATTACATTCTGAGTAGCTTCCTTCTATTTTGCAGCTATAGTGTTTGGAAAAACTTGAATTGTGATATCACTGTGATAATGTGAATTAGTCAGGGTTTTTTAGAGAATTGGGAAGATAAAAAAAGGAAGATATTCTCCAGGGCCAACTCTAGAAGTGACTATTCAATTGAACAAAACTCAGAAATGCCATCTCCAGTGAAATACAAAGAAGATTATGTATAGTTCTGGGCACACACATCTCATTTGACCCAATGATGTATATCAATGAAAGACTGAAGGCCAATCACCACTCCATGGGAGAATTTAAAAATAAATTTACTAATGAGGCCAAGAATTCAGAATCACAAATAATTCAGAACTAATTATAACTGCCTTCACTTGATGTAAGATAAATCCTACGATCAAGTTTCAATTTTAAATTCTTACAATTTTAAATTCTTAAATCCTTATGAAGAAGCATCATTTGGAGGGAGCAGTTTTCATAATTTATCATCCATCAGCCTTTTTTTTAAGATTTTATTTATTTCTTGGACACAGAGAGAGAGAAAGAGAGAGAGAGAGAGAGATCACAAGTAAGCAGAGAGGCAGGCAAGCAGGGAAAGAAGCAGGCTTCCTTTTGAGCAGAGCCCGATGTGGGGCTGGTTCCCAGGACCCAGAGACCATGACTTGAGATGAAGGCAGAGGCTTAACCCACCACCCACGTGATGAGAGAGCCACTCAGGTGCCCCTCATCCATCAGTCTTAATTGATTGGAGGAAAATGTGTGGAGGAATAATGCCTTAGGGAGCTAATCTCTCTAAAGAATTTTCAAGTCTTTACCCCTTCAAGGTTTTTGTACAGTTCTGATAGCCTCTAAACATCCAGCTGACTTCTACAGTGACAGGCCTGTTAAAACCTGTCTTCAAACCAGGAATAGAGCTTGAAACATACCAGTCAAGAGCAACTTTGAGTCTTTTAAGGAATTTATCATCATTTCTTTGTTTTTGGTTAATATCTGAAATAGTTCCATATTACACTTGCATAATTTCTCCAGAGCTGACTTTGAAGGAGGCATTCAGTTCCAGCTAGTTCCATATTTTGGCAAGAACTATAATTCTATATATAAAAAAAAAAACATATTTTAGGGCGCCTGGGTGGCTCAGTGGGTTAAAATCTCTGCCTTCGGCTCAGGTCATGATTCCAGGTTCCTGGGATTGAGTCCCACAGTGGGCTCTCTTCTCAGCAGGGAGCCTGCTTCCATTCCTCTCTCTATGGCTGCCTCTCTGCCTTCCTGTGATCTCTGTCAAGTAAATAAATAAAATTTTTTAAAAAACATATTTTATACCAGTTATTCATGTTTATTAACGAAGATATCACAATACAAATAATACAAACAGTTGCTCTTTATTAATACCTTCAACCAAGATCAAAAAATATGTCATATTTTATACAAAAATTTTATATCATCTGATAGGTCAGATATATATAAAATTACTTTTAAAGTTTTAAAAATATCATCAAATATTTTCATTTAAATGCAAATTTGAAAAAAAATCTACTTTTCCAAACACGACTTTTCATCCTATTTTTTTTGAATTTTGTCGACAATTGATAAAATGTTTAGCGAGACTATAAATGTTAGATCAAAAAAAATGATTAATAGATGTAGGTTCAAATTATTATGTTCCATTAAAAATGATTTAGTCTTTGTTGAACATCTGCTTGGTAATATGTTGTATCCAGATATAGTAAATTAATGATATATATAAAATTATAGGGAAATGACACCTTCCGTTTAATTATGAGTAGAGCTTTTAAAATGCTATTTGTCACAACCTGTCATCTTTTCATTATGTAGCATTATGTAGCATTTAAAAAATGTATACTCTTCACTTCGAAGTCTTTTAGAAATCTAAAATATGACTTTCTATGGTTTGTGTCCATATTCCTTTATTGCCAGTTTGAACAAATCCACATGCTTGGATTCAAAGGTAATAAATTCCTCTTATTTGGAAAAATGATGTTTATTTTTGTTCTCTCACCCTTCGCAGGTGGTTTCATTTTAGCACACTTCAGAGTTATAATTTCATGCTTATTAAAAACATTTATTATGATCTACATAGATGAATGAAACTTTTATTTTATTAAATTATTTGCCAAAAAATCTGTTATTTTTAAAAATGTATATCCTTTGAAGGGTTATTTTAGAGCGTTCAGAGAGGATCTAGGAGTGTGATATTATGCAGTTTTTAAGCAGGTATGAAATGGTTATTTATATGATTGTTTCTTTAAGGCTTATGTATATTGTCCATTATATGCTATAAAATATTTTGAAAGTAAATTTAAAGTATGTTTTACATAGTTTATTTTTTGGAAAAAATATTGAAATGACTTATGAAATTCAGTATACTCTCAACATTAATTTATTTTGAAATTTACCAGTTGTCTACTGAACCTATTATATGGCAGATATTACTTCAGACTACACTGGTAAATGAAATACTTGGCTTTGTAGAACTTTTATTTTCATGGGTGAGACAATTAAAAGCTATAAACCTTAATAAAAATTGCATAGTGCATTCAAAAATGATGAGTAAAATGGGGAAAAAGAAAAATTCGATCAGGGTGAGAAAAATCAAGGTTGCTAGGCAGGGGATGGGAGTTAAAATTTTTAATAGGAAGATCAGGGTAGTTACAATGAAGCTGACAATTGAACAAAGGTATGGAAAGGTGATGAATTTGCCCAGAACTATTAGCAATAAGATCACTCCAGACAAAGGAATTGGCTATCTTGAAGGCCATAAGGTTGGATCATGCCTGGCATATCTGAGGAATAGCAAGGAGGCCACTGTGAGTGACTGAAGAGTAGCAGGGAAAGAGGTCACAGAGGTTAAATGAGTGGCTAGATCATGTAAAAGCTTAGAAGTCATTGTAAAACTCTGGCTTTTATATTTGGAAACTTACTGTGTGATAGAATTTCTGCTAATAACTGAGAGTTCAAATGTCCATAAAATTTCAAGGATTCTTATTCTACTAAGACGGAATAAAGAAAAAGATTTCATATTTTCACATGGTGTAACAAATGCTCGGAGATCCAAGTGTAGGAAGCTATGGGAGCACAGAAGAAGGCACTAAAATCACACCAATATATTTGATGACTGTGACTATATATAAATTTGTATTTTCTAGATTTTTTATAGTCATTCAATCACAGAGTATATACTATACATTGCCTGGCTTTTCTTTTCTCAGCATCATTATTTTGAGAATCTCCAACTGTAAATAGTTCATTTTGATGTTGAATAGTAATCTCTTTAATGAATAGATCATAATTTGTCTTTGCTCAATTGATGGATATTGATGAACATTCCCACTGTTTTCAATTCTTAAAGCTGCTATGAAATTCATATACAAGTCCTTGTATGAACATAGGGTTTGTTTCTCTTGGTTAAATGCCTAGAAGTAAAATGGCTATTTGTGTAACTGCAACATACTTTGCATTTAAAAATATTTTCAAACTATTTTCCAAAGTGGTGGTATCATGATATATGCCAACAACAGTTTAGATTATTTGTTGCTTCTCAATCTAGCTCAGACGAAGTACAATTAGCCTTTATAATTTTAGCCATTCTAATAGATATGTAAGCATGTCTCCTTATGATTTTAGTTTGTATTTCTTTAATGTCTAAATGTTGAGAAATTTGTCATGTGCTTATAAGCCATCCATATTCTTTTGGTGACATGTCTCTTCAATAATTTTCTTCAAAATTGGATACTCTGTTTGGTTATTAGTAAGGTTTTTAATTTTTTTCATTTTTTAATAATCAGAGTAGATGTCCATTATCAGATATATAATTTGCAAATCCATTCTTCATCTTTACGGTTTCTGAATGGAGCTTTGATAGCTGTGTCTTTCAAGAAAGTGCTACTTCTTACCTGGTACACCAATGTATGACTAGAACATTATCAATGTTGACCTTTGCAAAGAAAATCATGGCTTAAGATATATGTAGTATGCGGTTGTTTGGAGTGTTCTGTAATATCAAGCATATCTAGTTAGTTGATAATTTTGTTCAAGTCTTACATATCTTACCAATTTGATGACCATTTGTCTATATAATCTTAAAATAAGGGTGTTGACATTTTTTTCCATTTCTCTTCTAAGGTAGAAGTTATGATTTTTTCTTAGTTTTTCCCAATATATCCCCAAATCTGTTATTAAATATTAAAAGTCAAGAATTATTATACTCCCTGATGAATTCATCCTTTTACTCTTCTGTAATTTTGACTTGATCTTTATGTCTGATAATAAAATTTGCTTTAAAATCACTTTTCATTATCTTGATATAACCACCAAAGTTATAGTGTGATTAGTGTTAATATAGCATACTTTTTCTTTTACTTTTTAAAGCACTTCTATATTTAATCCTGACAAAGAAACAAAACAGATTTTTAACTCTGGAAGCATCTTTCTAAATTATCTTTTTTTTTTTAAATAAAGCAGTAGCAATTTTTGTTAAGGGACCTAAAGTGAAAGTAGGATTAGAAATTTATTTATTTATTTAGTAAAAGATTTTATTTTGTTTATTGACAGCAAGAGAGAGAGAGAGATAGAGAAGAAGAAGCTCACAAGCATGGGGAATCACGTGCAAAGGGAGAGGAAGAAGCAAGCTCCTTGTGGTGCAAGTAGTCCCATGCAGGGCTAGATCCCTGTACACTGGAATCATGACCTCAGCCAAAGGCAAACATCTGCTTAAACAACTGAGTCATCCAGGCACCCCTAGAAAATTTAAAAAAAGACCTTTTAAAAACATTTTGTTTCTTTCTTGTATTTTTTTTTAATATTTTATTTATTTGACAGACAGAGAGATAGGAAGAGGAACTATAAGCAGGGCAGAGGGAAAAGGAGAAGCAGGTTTGCCACTGAGCAGAGAGCCTGATGTGGGGCTCCATCCCAGGACCCTGGGATCATGACCTGAAAAGAAGGGACACTTATGGAGGAAGCAACCCAGACACCTCTTTTCTTTGTTTTTAATATATGGCAACTGATGCTTCCCAGCCACGAGGAGCACATTACCCATTGATTAAATCTTTGATAACAACCTATTTAAAAAGGTGTGTAAATATATACTTACTCAGATTTATACACTTTGTGTTTTCTTCATAGTTTGGGGCTGGACCCCATGGTGACAACACTGCTTTCAGCCTTTGCCTTCCCATCTTTTGATACCAGGTATTTGGTCAGCAAAGCAAATTAGTATCAAAATTAATAAGCCTTTGGCACCATATCTCTGGAGCAGGGGTTGCTCTTAGCCAAGGCCCAGAGCAGTTGACCTCCCCTCGCTAGTGCTATAGCCCCAAGGACTAGGTCCCTGCCACCAGAACTCAGTCTTACATGTTATGCTAAGCAGACAAAACCAAAACAGGAAAGCTCCGACATCTTTCACTGGCATGCCTCATCTCCAACTCCCAACGACGTCCAGGCAGTACCAGATGCCAGGGAGGGGTCTTGGTCCAACATATGGGCGGGAAGGAAGTAGCCACGAGCAAGTACCTGCCTCTCTGTGCCTTTCTTTCATGAGCAGGTTGTAAGGAGGAGGAAGAGGAAGGGGAAGGGAGGTGAACTTCAGGGGGTGAAGGCCTCAGGTAGGCATCTGGCTACTGCCAGTAGGAAAGGGACAAAGGAGAAGGCAGTGAGTCTTGCAGGGAGGGTGGGGGGTAAGTGTTACAGCTTATGATGGAATCTGGACAGGAGTAATAGGGATACTAGTCATTTGAGTCCACCATTGGCAAGCTGGGCTGGGTGTCAGGGCAGATAGGCCTCCCTGGGCAATGGCACATGAGAGAAGGTGCTCTTCTCTGAGGAGCAGGTGGAGCTTCGGGTGTTGCGAAAGCATAGACAGTATTGTTCCAGGGCCAAGGACAGGTCCAGGTACTCCTGGTTGGAGGTCAAGGCCACAGTATGATCCAGGTCTTCTACCAGCAGCTTGAAGGTACCACATGCCAGCCACCCCTCATTATTGTGTATATCTCTCTGTTGCACTTATTGGCTTATCCATCAAATGACTCCTTCAGCAGCTTGAAAACCACCTCCACAGGCACTCCAGGATATGGGAGGCTTCCAGAGTGAAAATTTTGCACAGGATCACCCCAAAAGACCAGAAGTCACTCTGGTGGATGTAGATCTGGTCAAACATGGCCTTAGGGACCATCCACTTCACAGGCAGTCCACTGTTGGTTGTCTTTTTATAGTAACTGATGTGGTGATATCTCTGGCAAGTCTGAAGTCTGAGATCTTCATCATGTTGTCCTTTGTCACCAGCACATCCCTGGTGGCCAGGTCTTGGTGTATGCAATTCTTGGAGGTAAGGTACTCCATGCTTCAGGCTACCTGGTAGGCACAGGATACCAGGTCCTTGGAGGAGAGTTGCTCTGCTGCATTGTGGCTGATATTGTAACAGTACTCCAGGTCAGGAGGCCTCTGGGCCTGCAGGTACTCCTGTATGTTGTCTTTGGAGGCCTATTCCATGAGAGTGTACGAAGGACCATCCTGTGAGCAGGACCCAGCAGGTTGATGGTGTCCTTGTGCTGTCCAATCATCTTCATCATCTCCATTTCTGAGATTAGGTTAACAGGTCTTTCTCTGTTGCATCTGACTTCAACATCTTCACAGACACTTTAGTCAAATGGTTGGATTTGTCTTTGTCCAGCCCAATGGCCTCCTCCATCACCACCTGCCCAAAATAGGCCTGTCTTAGGGGTCTGCCTAAACTGCCTACAACCAGCCTGCCTCAAGGCAGTTATGAACTCTAGATTATCCTCAAAAACATTAAACCACAAGCTAAAAATTCTCTTCACTAGGTCTCTGTCGTAGGTCTAATTTTCCTATCGTTCATCATTTATCTTTTTCCTAATTCTTATTTTCAGTATAGTTTATTTTGCTTCCAGGTATTTCCCCTGGTTTCTGGATGCTGTTTCATAGGGAAGAATTATCCTGTCATAAAATTATTTCTTGAGCATTCATTACATCTCTCAGTTAAAATGGGTTCTTTTATGGTATTGATTCATTTGAGTTTTCTCAAAATGGGAAGACTTTTCAAAATGGTGTTTTCCTCAAGGTTCAGAGTATGTCTTAGCCTCATCTTTACTCTTTTTGAAATTCACTTTTCAAATTCTTGTCCCTCTTTTTATCTTTTTAAATTAAAATGTTTTATTTTTACTATTTTTTTATTTGAGTATAGTTGATATTCAGTGTTACATTGGTTTCAGGTTTTCAATATCTCCATACATTATTCTATGATCACTACAAATATAGCCACCATCTTTCACCATATAACACTATTATAATATCATTGACTATATTCTCAACACTGTCCCATATCTCTTTTTAAAATCTTTGATTTTTATGTTTTCTGTTATTCCAATTTTCGACCATCATTTTACTTGGTTACTTTAATAAAATATGCCTGATTACACACTCTTTGCTGAACACCATAGCATTTGATTTATAGTAGTCTTCTTTTTCTTCTTCTTTTTTTTAATTAACATATAATGTATTATTTGCCCCAGTGGTACAGGTCTGTGAATCGCCAGGTTTACACATTTCACAGCACTCACCACAGCACATACCCTCCCCAATGTTCATAACCCCACCACCCTCTCCCTACCCTCCCCACCCCCCCGGCAACTCTCAGTTTGTTTTGTGAGATGAAGAGTCTCTTATGGTTTGTCTCCCTCCTGATCCCATCTTGTTTCTTTTACTCTTTTCCTGTCCCCCAAACCCCCCACATTGCACCTCCATTTCCTCATATCAGGGAGAACATATGATAGTGTCTTTCTCTGGTTGACTTATTTTGCTAAGCATTATACCCTCTAGTTCCATCCATGGCAACGCAAATGGCAAGATTTCATTTCTTTTGATGGCTGCATAGTATTCCATCATATATATATATATATATATATATATATATATATATATATATATATAATTCATTTGTTGATGGACATCTAGGTTCTTTCCATAGTTTGGCTATTGTGGATATTACTGCAATAAACATTTGGTGCACGTGCCCCTTTGGATCATATAGCAGTCTTCTTTACCTGTATCAGAACCCCAAGAAGCTTTATTTATTTATTTACTCACATAAACAGATGATCCAACACAACGTTTTTTGATGTTCAAATGTATTATAATGTCTTACCGCTTAACACTATGCTTACTGCTCTCTTTCACTGTCTGACTAAATCCTCATCATCACTATGCCATTTAATAAGAAATAACATTTGAACTCAGAGTTCTCTCCATATCAGGGAATGAAGACTCCACCCTTCTGTTTGTGCAGGTAAAATAAATGTTGATATTGTCTGTCCTGCACATACCCCATCCTGTTCACCAGAATATTCACCATCAAAATATATACAAAATGAAAACCATACCTCACCACTTCTATTACCACCCAGCATGCTAAAAACACCATCATATATGTTCCTTAATTATTGACTTGATTGATAGCCCCACTTCCACACATAATGCACTCCTTTCTCCCTGCAAATTTATTTTGGTACAGCAACTTAACGTAAAAATCAAGTCAGATGATTTTATTCTGCTGTTGAAAGTCTTTTGGTATCTTCCCCTTTCATATTAAATAAAAACTGAAGGCGTTTCAATGTACTAGAAGGTCATACATCAATACGTTCTTCCTCTCTCCACCACTATGAACTCCTCATTGGCCTCCTTGCTTTTCCTCAAAAGTAACAGACAAGCTGTTCACACAAAGTCTATATACTTACTTGCTCTGCCTAGAGCAATCTTTTCCTTTAATATTTGTATAACACTCTCCTTCACTTCCTGGGTCTTTGTGCAAATAACATCTCCTAAATGAGATATAACTACCCAACACAAAATAAAATTAACTTTCATCCCAGCATTCTCCAATGGCTTTTACCTTTCTTGTATTTCTTTGTAACACTTATCGCCATCAACCATCAATCATTATTCTATTACTGGTTTATTTTCTTATTTGAGACAGAGAGAGAGAGAGAATTGGGAGGGTGCGCAGAGGAAGAAGAAAACACCCCACTGCCTAGAAAGCCTGCTGGGGAGTTACATCCCAGGACTCTGAGATCATGACCGAAGCCAAAGGCAGTCACTCAATGGACTGAGCCACCGAGGTGCCCCTCTATTATTGGTTTATTTCACTATTATATTTCAAAAGAATGTAAGCTCTTTCTGGTCAGGTATTTTATATGTTTTATTAATCGAATTATTCTCAGAAAGGTAGCTGGCAGATTGTAAGGGCTCACTAAACTGTATTTTGTTGTTATTATTGGGCTCCTTTATGGGCTTTACCTCTTACGCTAGAAGTCTATCCTTCAGATGTAAGCAATAAGAATAGAGCCCTGCTGCCTGTTCAAATGTGTAAAAAGCATGTATTAAGTCGATATTTTAAAAGCTAAATGAATGGCTTAATAGTTGTATATAGGGGGGAAGGGAACATATTTTCCACAGTTTAGAAGTGGAGTTCTTTTATACAGTTCTTGTACAAGCCTACACTCTTGAACGATAATGCGCAGTTGTACATTACAATTATACAAACACTTTGGTAATTTATATCCTTTTTTTGTAATTCATGACTGGATCATTTAATTCCTTAGGAGCATTATAGCATTTCAACTTTTCACGTTCAATAAACTTATTGGGGTTGCTACCTTTTTTATTCAAATGGAGAAATAGTCATGATTTAATCTAAATAAAGTGTTACTGATTGTGTTGTTTTCTAGGAATGAGTCGCACATGCTAGTTTAAAAGTTTTGTTAAATTCCCAAGTCTGTCACTGATAAAAGCCTTTTGTAGATTAGTAACTTGATCAAAACAGAAAAGTTATGTAACACCAATTGTTATACTATCTTTGTTTCCATCTTGCATTGTAATAACACCCATCTTAACTCTATTTAAGACAAATCATTGCCAGATGGATTTCTGGCATTGATGGCATGATATGAAATCTAGTATAACTAAAAGTTTTTGGTTTTAGTAGCATATAAATCAATTTAGAAAAATATATGTATTTGAATATAAGATAAAGTTTTAAATTATTTGGCAATAGTAAACTAAACATTTTTTTGTAAATTTTTATTTTCTAAAATTTCATTGAGCTCTTTTGCAATAAGAAACAAGTTACAAAAAGTTAAGGTTTATTTACCCCAATTCAAAATTATTAGGAATATAATCATAGAGGTTGAAGTATTTAAAATATTGAACCCAAAATATTTTATTAGGTAAATTCATGAATGCTGAGCATTCACTGTTAAAATATACTAATACTATGGATAGATTGGTAGAAGCCTAAAATCAAATATTTATTAAATATTCATATCCATATCTTTTCATGGCTTGGTAATTCATTTCTCTAGCATTAAATAATATTCCATTGTTTGCATGTACTACACTTTTTATTTGACCTTTCACCTATGGAAGGATATCTTGGTTGCTTCCAAGCCTTTGTCAGTTATGAATAAAACTACTATAGACATCTTTGTGGGTATAGATTTCATCTTCTTTGGATGAATACCAAGAACTGCTACTGCTGAATCATTTGGCAAGAATATGTTTAGTTTTGTAAGAAATTGCCAAGTTGTTTTCCATACTTTATTCTCAATAGACATGGAAGAACATTCCTGTTGCTCCACGTCCTCACCAACATTTCGTGTTCTGTTGTCAGTGCTCTGGGTTCTGGGAATGTACTGGTGTCTCTTTTTTGTTTTAATTTGCATTTTCCTGATGACTTATGATGTGAAGCATCTTTTTATATGCTCATTTGCCATCTGTAATATTTTCTTTTGTGAGGTATCTGCTAAGGTCTTTGGCTCATTTTTAATCAGGTTTTTCCCCCATTGTTGAGTTTTAAGGGGTCTCTGTGTATTTTTGATTAACAGTCCTTTGCCAGATGTGTATTTTGCAAATTTTTTCTCATAGCCTGTGCTTTGCCTTTTCATTCTCTTGGCATTGTGTTTCACAGAATAGACATTTTAAAATTCAGTGCTTGTGCTTTTGTAGCTAAAGTTATCGCCAAAACCAAGGTCATTTAAATTTTCTTCTATATTACCTTCTACATGTTTCATGTTCAGGTTTATAATCCAATCTGAGTTAATTTTTGTGAAGAGTGTATGATATCTGCCTGAATTTATTTTATTTTATTATTTGATTTGATTTGATTTTATATTTTTACATTTAGCTTCACCATTACTCCAGAACCATTTGTTTAAAAGATTGTATTTTGCTCTCTTGTATTGCTTTGCTTTTATATTAAATATAAAATATAATTGATAATATATATTCTGTTGCTTCAATCTAGTCTTTCTGTGGTATTACAATATCTTGCTTACAATTGTCGTTATGGTAAACTTTTTTAAAAGATTTTATTTATTTATTTGACAGAGAGGGATCACAAATAGGCAGAGAGACAGACAGAGAGAGAGATGAGGAGAATCAGGCTCCCTGCTGAGCAGAGAGCCCAATGCAGGACTCGATCCCAGGCCCCTGGGATCATGACCTGAGCCGAAGGCAGAGGCTTAACCCACTGAGCCACCCAGCCGCCCCATCGTTATGGTAAACTTTGAAGTCAGTCCTCAGTCTTTGTTCTCCTTCAACACTATGTTGACTATTGTGAGTCTTTGCCTCTCCATATAAACTTTAAAATAAGTTTGTTAATATTAAAAAAAAAGAACTTGCTGGAATGCATTAATTGTATAGATAAACTTGGAAACCAGTGACCTCTTGAGCTTAGCAGGAGATAGACCATGGACATCAGTTGTCACAGTGGTGCCTCTGGCAGAACCTATTGCAAATCCCTAGGCTAAATGAGACCTCAAGGATCTAAGAGAATGTCTAAGAAGTACTTGATACATCCCTTGGGTATGGTTTATTGAAGTGTCCACCTGTCTGAAAGCTGGGGAATCTAGATAAGGGAGGGAAAATTAGTTATGATAAAACATATTAACAAACATCAATAAATTTTGTGAAACTAATTGTCATGGCTCATATACAATATGACCAACGAAGGGACCATCAGAAGGAAATCATCAGTTATGTTTATTGTGAAATTTTTATTCAAAATAAAGCAATGTGAGGGGAAGACACAATGAGAAAATTACCATTTTTTAAATGGTTAAACTTCTTACAAAATGGAATAGGTTTTATATTCTAAGTAGTATATTGAAAAGTAAAACATTGGGGCACCTGGGTGGCTCAGTGGGTTGGGCTGTTGCCTTCGGCTCGGGTCATGATCTCAGGGTCCTGGGATTGAGCCCCGCATTGGGCTCTCAGCTCTGCAGGGAGCCTGCTTCCCTCTCTTTCTCTGCCTGCCTCTCTGCCTACTTGTGATCTCTGTCTGTCAAATAAATAAATAAAATCTTTAAAAAAGAAAAGTAAAACATTAAAAAATAAAATTTCAATTAAAAATTATGTAATTTTAAAAAAAGGTTAAAAATAGCAGAACCATTTTTCTTATAACTGGAAAATACATTGTATATATATATCTATCAAAAATAACTCGTCATGGGGGCGCCTGGGTGGCTCAGTGGGTTAAAGCCTCTGCCTTCAGCTCAGATCATGATCCCAGGAACCTTGGATTGAGTCCCACATCGGGCTCTCAGCTCAGCAGGGAACCTGCTTCCTCCTCTCTCTCTCTCTGCCTGACTCTGCCTACTTGTGGTCTCTGTCAAATAAATAAATAAAATCTTTTATAAAAAAAATTTTTAAAAATAACTTGTCATGTCTGGAATCAGGAGCATATGGAAAAAAATAATATCTGAAGACAATACTTCTGCCATGTTTTGTGCCTTGTTAATATTTTTAAACAGTCAGGCAACTTTTAGCTCTATTGAAATACCTGCTAAGATACCAGCAGTGCCTTTTGGAGCCCTATGACTATAAAAATTAATTGCAAATATTCAAAATGTTTACTATGGTGTCACTATTTAGGGCCACCACCAAGTATGTTTCAGAAGTAAGCATAACTGTTACTCTTCTGTAAGGCAAAAGGGCATATTTTCAGGAGTTCCATCTGCTGTACCAGGAGGTGAATCAAGTAATGATTTTTGTCTATAAAATAATTCACTTTTCAATCTAACATTCCTCATTCCACATTATAATAATAAAAACTAGGAGGAGACTAAAACAAACAAACAACTACAACTACAACAACCAGCTTTTCCTTCAGTGGAAAAGTAAATATAACCTTATGAGTAGCCTGAAATTTATTTTTAAATATTTTTAAGATAAACGTTTTTGTTAGAAAACCACATATTTTATATTACTAAGAAATACCAGGCAAAGTTTTATTAACTTCTAAAAAGTCTAGTTACTTCTATTTATCTATTAACTCATCTCTTTATGAAGTAGAACATGATCACACCTATTGTATCTACCCAAGGTTGTATGCTTTGGTTATTTTATGTTTGCTATTTCCTTGCTTAATTTTTACAATATTTGATACATAATAGTATCTTTAAGTCCATCTACGGATTCACAGAATTTGTTTGAACTTCATAAAAATGTACCACACTTTTTGCACTGTCCTTGTTTTACTTCTCTATTAGCTTTGCAAGATTTATTCACTTTAGAGTGTGTATTTTATTTTTATTCCTCCATAATGCTATGTTTACAAATTTGTATTTATCTGTACTTTTAAAAATATCTTAATTATATACCATTTCTCATCTCACGTAACACTCATGTTACTTCTACACTTATCAGATATTATGTAACTGAAAACCACAACTCAGCAACAATAGAACACCATTTTTCAAAATTAAATGGCTTACCAGAATTCTTTAATTCTATCCTTTATTTGTATTAGATGACCCTTTATTCTGGTATTTGGCATTGTTCATTTGGAGGAAAGCTTATAAGTTGATATTCCATAAATAGAAGGATTATTTATGATTGATTAATTATTTTCATTTAGAATGCATAGAATATGGTTGATTTAATATTTCTTACTCTCTGCCTGGAACATAGTGCTATCTATGTAATAGCCACTAAAATATTAAGTTAATCACCTAGACTTTAAACTGCATATTAATAGGAATAACATACAGAACTCTTCTCAGATTGGGACACCTGGGTGGCTCAGTCATTTGAACGCCTGAGCCTTTAGCTCAGGTCATGATCTTAGGGTCCTGGGACTCAGTTCTGCAACAGATTCCCTGCTTAGCCAGGAGTTTGCTTCTCCCTCACCCTGCTGCTCCCCCTGCTTGTGCTCTCTCTCACTCTCTCTCTTACAAATAAATACAATTAAAAAAACAAATTCTTCTCAGATAGCTAATATAGAATATCGCCTTGTATTCATCAAAGGGAAAGTGCCGGGGCGCCTGGGTGGCTCAGTATTTAAGCCGCTGCCTTTGGCTCAGGTCATGATCCCAGGACCCTGGGATCCAGCCCCGCATCGGGCTCTCTGCTCAGCAGGGAGCCTGCTTCCTCCTCTCTCTCTCTGCCTGCCTCTCTGTCTACTTACAATCTCTGTCTGTCAAATAAATAAATAAAATCTAAAAAAAAAAAAAAGGGAAAGTGCCATATAATAATGAAATTCAGACTACTTCAAATTCATTTTTTAACCAGTAAGAAAGTACTGGAAACAAGCCAAAAATGTCTTCAATGAATTAAAGAAATAGATTGATTTTCAATATCTTAATGTTCATAAAATAAATTGCAAGACTTTTATACTAGATATCAGTGTAAATATTCATTATACAAGGATATTCTAAAAATAAACCCGAGAAAACTACTTGACATATATGATGACAAAATCGAGTTTGACAAAAGTCAGTTTGGGTAAAACTTACAACACCTACCACCTGAAACTCTTGTTCTATAATTTAATTATTTTAATGTACAGAAATACAAAAGTAATATATCAGAGAAAGTATATTGATAGCTTTGAAGGTATGCTCTGGTTGTGCCCTGTTTACTATTGAAAGGGGAATCCAATATGTGATGCTTATGGTGTGACTATATTAAAATTCAACAAGTTCAGAAGCATTCGAGGAATAGAATAAAGACAAAAGATGACCCTTACTTATCCTAAAGATAGACAATGGTATATATGTGCTAGTTGGGGAGAGAATCCAGTCAGTAGATGGAGGATGTGGTAGTGGAAAAAAAAAAGACACAACGTTTTGGTTGAAAGGCTAGCACTCTATTTAACAAAGTAAAATTGTGTGTTAATAGCCTTGAATAATATTCAAAAAATATTTTCAATTCATTGAAGATTATTTAGGAAAAACTTGAAAAATACAACTTGATAAGGATTCCAATAAAAGATTCATAAGCAATACAAGTTTCAGAATTTTTAGTATATTTTCCCTAAAAAGCCATTTGATTTAAATTAAAAAGAATTCTATTTACCTGCCACTTAAATAAGAGGAAATTATTTGGTTTTGTAATAAGTCAATAAAATAAATTAACATATCTTTAGAAAACAGATATGCACACTAATTTAAAAAGAATCGTGCTTAATCTGTTCAGCAAACATTTGTAAAATTCCTTGCCATCAGCTAGCTCTGGAGTTCTGCTAGGTGAGTAAGGCCATGTATGTTACTGCTCAGAGTACTGACACAAAGCAATTGTCCCCTTCACATCCATTTTTTGCTGTTGATATGTCATGCTATGTTGTTTAGAGATCCATAGATGGCCCTACATGAAGGCCTTTTTTTGTGTGTATATGGGTGACTGTGATTTAACTTTCAAATAAGATGGCTCCTGATTTACAATGATTCAACTTACGATATATTTGGCAATGATGTGAAAGTGAAAGTGATTCAGTAGAAACTGTACTTTGAATTTTGAATTTGGGTCTTTATAAAAAGGGCCAGTGACATGTGGTATGGTGCCATCTTGTGATGCTGGGCAGCGGCAGTGAGCCACAGCTCCCAGTCAGCTAGAAGATTGCAGGGGTGAACACCTGATATTCTTACAAGCATTCTATATATAACCATTCTTCTTTTTTTAGTGTAATATTTAATAAATTGCATGTGATATTTGATACTTTGTTATAAAATAGGCTTTGCTTAAGATGATTTTGCCCAAATGCAGGCAAATGTAAGTGCTCTGAGTATGTTTAAATAAGCTTAAGGTAAGCTATGATATTTGATAGTTTAGGGGTATTAAATGCATTTTCAATTTTTTTATGTGTGTCTCTGTACATAGCCCCCTTGTAAGCTGAGGAACATCTCTATATTTATATGTAGCCTTGGTATGGCTTACATATTATTGGCATGAAACATCTAGAACAGTATGTGTGCCATATAATTGTCTACAACATCCAACAAGTTTCTTGAAAACTTGTGCCAAAGGGGTTATGTCTTTAAGGATTCTTATTTCAGAAGGGTTCTCTCAAATGTAAGATTTTTCAGAAGTTAAGTGAAAATCTGACCAAACTAAACATTTTTCCATTTTCCCTACTGAGCAAAGATAGCTAAAATCTATCTGCCATTTTCAACACTGTACTCAACGATTGTAATTCTAATTTAAGAACAGATGATTTATATCAAAACCACATGTTGGCCTAATCTTATACAATATTCATAAATCTCACTCAGAGCCTTGGACATTTTTATTTGTTGAGTCTATATGGTACTACGGACATTCATCTTTTTTGACCTCATAGCTTCATGTATGTCTATACTTTTGAAAATACATGCATCATAGTTCCATTGTAAAATGTCTGGGTTATAAAATGTGCTATGCTATCAAAATGCTAATAAGAACGTACAAATGACCTGATGTAATGAACTGGACCAGATTGCCAGATATCACATTTCATACCAGAAAGATTCAGTGGTAAGTTTTAAAATGGCCAGCTATACTTCGACTGAATTATAACTCATTTAACTTCTTTCTTTGTGTACAGTATTATACATTAGTCAGTATGATAGTAAATAAGTACTTTGGACAGATGTAAATATGCTGTAATAAACAATGTTTTTCTTCTTTCCTTTAGTCCTTTTTACTTGTAAGACTAGCCACAAATACCATGCCTCCCCCAAGATAATTTTCAATCCAAATTTATCTCTAAATGAATTTATTGCACAGAAAAAAATATATATATATACACTTACAGTAGATATGTTCAAAAATAGTTACACAACAGCAGGGCCCTATATGTAAGCAGTATAGTTGTTTTGTTTTGTTTTGTTTTTTTTCTTTAAAAAAAAAAAAGAGGTTATGTGAAATATTGGAATTTTATTTCCAGGCCTAGTATTTCAAGACAGTTAACTACACTTACGGTGTCAACAGCCTCTTGTTGGCAGTATGATTTTATCGGCTCCATGGAATAACAGCAAGAATATACTATTGCTTCTTTCTTTTATGACACACACAGAAAAAAAAAATTGACACATTTGCTCAAGACAAACCAGAATTATTTTAACCTATCAAAATTGATGGGAAGCCTTCACTGCCAAAGTCACTGCTGGGTTTTCACAATTCATAGCAGACAATCTGCTACTCCCATTAGGATAAAGGAGAGAAGAGTCATAATCAGGGAAGAAAGCTGGATTTATACTTGTAATTATCATTGAATTATTTAGCCTGCTATAGGATTATTATTATTAGTGTCATTTGATCATTTTCTCTCATTTTATTAAACACAACTGTGAGTAATTACCCTACCTAATATTTCTCTGTATTGGCTGACTAGCTAGCAAACATTCATGAAAATATCCATTAGCCACACACATAAAATGCTGCATTATGATGCTGTTGAATCAGAACATACCACTACCTGATTCTGTAGCTCTTTGAGGATTTGCAAATCAATTAATTATATGTTTCTTGGATTCTTCCCATACAATTAGAAAATTTATAATAGAGTCCATGAACATTATTAGTTTTACCATTTTAAACCAGCAATCACACTTTGATTTTTACAACAAAAGCAGAAATATAAACACACACATTTGGATCAGTTTTCTGTTAGTCTGTCTGGACTTCAAAATCCTATTCCTCAAGATAATGCACACCAAAGTTCTGGATTAAACAAGAAATTAGATGGCACCTGAACACTTGGTTTAATATTCTCCAAAGGACTATGCAACTTATTTCTTACATTATGACATTGTTTTACAAAGATCCACACTTTTATAATGTTAGTATTTTTAATAATCAATAAAGTCAATTAATCATGATTAAAAATCAAACATAAAAATTTCTACTTTTTGCTTTTGCCCCCTCCATTTAGAACTTATTTATAGCCTGATAATTCAAAGGTCCCTATGTTTATGAAAGTCTGGACAGAAATAGCTCTAAGATCCCATTCAGAACTTGATATTAATCTAAGTCTTTAGGCTCCATTCATCCTGAGAGCAAAGAGTAGGACAAAGGATTTGAGTACTGTTAGTTTATCTGGGAGATTACCCAGATAATGAAGCAACTTTGTCAAAGAGGTACATTGTTGATATAATTGTTGTGGATAGAAAATGAAGGCTTGCTTTTACTGAAAGGTCCTGAGAAACTTCTTTAAGTTGTCCTCATGAAGACCTGAAAACTGACAATTTTACCTATGGTTCTTATTTCCACTACACTGAGTGCTGTCCTCAGAGGACATTAACTCTCCTACACTTTTGGGTTGTGTTGGAGACATTCTAAAATGAGAGAGAGAACATGAGATGCTATCAGTGTTAAGTAACTGCAATTTCCCATGGAACTATCCACCACAGGTTTGGCTATAATCAGGTGTTGGGCCTTGATATCAGAGGGATTTGAGGCAGTATCATTTTAGGTTAATCATTATATCTGAAATTTCCAAAAACTTCAACTGATGAAACTTTGATTATAAATCTATAAATATAACAATAAATCTACAGTATTCAAATTATTTTCATAGAAATACACAGACAAAGCATCAATTGATTAATATTTAAATGTTACAAAATACTGAACTGAAAGGATTTGGTCATAGAACAACGTGTAAGAAGTAGAACTTAGGTTTAGGTTAGAACTCAGGATGCATTTGAGACTCAGTTAAGAAATTGAATGGAGGGACGCCTGGGTGGCTCAGTGGGTTAAGCCACTGTCTTCGGCTCAGGTCATGATCCCAGGGTCCTGGGACCGAGCCCCAAATCAGGCTCTCTGCTCAGCAGGGAGCCTGCTTCCTCCTCTCTCTCTGCCTGCCTCTCTGCCTGCTTGTCATCTCTCTCTGTCAAATAAATAAATAAATAAAATCTTAAAAAAAAACAAATTGAATGGATGTCTGACTATCCTATAGGTTTGCTAAAAATCAGTGACTTTGTGTTCATGTGTGGCTATGCAGGAATTTTTAACTTTCCTTACGAAGTTATTAGATTTGATTATATAATGGCAGTAAAGGATGGGGAAAAGCAAAGTACAAACCCCATAAAGACAAAGACACTGAGTATGAGAAAAGAGTAATAGATAAGAAGAATCAATGCATTTGAGGAAAATGGGAATTGAAATACACAATGATTGTTGATTTTTTTAGATGGAGAAAACAAAACTAGCTTGCAAGAAGGAAATAACAGAAGACATGTTGTGATGTGACACAGAATCCTGGAAAAGGCAGTAACATGGAATAAAGGAGTAGGGAGAGCATATCAGGTAATTTGGATAGGAAGGAGTTAGGAGATAATTGCTTGATAAATTTTATATGGCCCACTTAAATGCACAGATTTCTCTTCTTTAATTTATATGGAGAACAGGGTGTCCTTTCTCTTCCCTTTCAGAGCACCAGAGGTGTACTCTTTCAGACTGAAAACCTGAAAAGCTCAGGACTCAGTTGCTTAAGCACAGCTGAGAGGACATATTTCAATTAAGATTTACATTTTGCTGTAGGTAGTAGACTGTCAAAAGTGGTTTAACCATATTTTTTCATTTAACAAGAAGACTACAGAGAGTGTTTTCTGGTGTTGGTTCAGAGTCTTAAGAAAGTCAATTGAACTATCTTAGAGGTTTTCATGGCTCTTTATTCACGGTTGCAAAAATTGCTGTTGGAGCTCTCACTTTTGAGCCCACATTTCTGGCAGAAAGATAGAGGTAAAAGAGAATGATATCTTGTACGACTGATACTTTGTCATATGGTTACAATGTAACTAGAAAAGAGACAATAAAATATTTGATGTTGTTTTAAGTTTCCTTGTTGTCAATCCCTCAGTGCTTTCTGATATTAAAGGAAAAAGTAGATGGATATTGACCTGGCAACTATCAACACCTGTCAGTCTCTCTTGGATAACCAATATCTCTATAATCTCTTCTTCCCAGTAAAAAAAAAAAATATATATATATATATTCATAACCCACACTGTGCCATCTCAAGTTACTGCACCAAGATAAAATTACAATGATTTTTAGTTGTTCCAAATGGACAGAATACCCTTCCTTATGATATCATGTCTTATAAGATAGATAATTGGCTTGCTACCAATATACCCAGATGTGACTGTGGAAGAGACAGGTAAAAAATAATAATATTTATTTATTCCTTGGGTTGACCCTGTTTACACAGATGCATTACTATTAGAAAAGGTTGGTTTGGGACATTGGTATGAATTTACTTAATGGGTTTGTATGTAATTGGGTTGGAGGAAATTTTTAATTTCTACAAAAATTATTAGAATTCTATCTTATTCTCTTTTGTTAATTTTTACATGTTAACAAAGCCAACATTTTTGTCTAGCAGACAAGATCTTAAATCCTAACAAAACTCAATTTTTTCCTTTTTTTTTTAAGTTTGAGAGCCTCATGTTCTCTCATGCTGCTTTAAATACAACTCAAAAAGAAAAAAGGAGCTAAATGGGGCAGTAAGACCAGACTTTTTATTTTATTTTATTTATCTTATTTTTAATTAAAAAATTAAAGATTGTATTTATTTATTTGAGAGAGAGAGAGAGCATGAGTGGGGCAGGGGGATGTAGCGGCAGAGAGAGACTGAGAAGTATACTCCCTAATGAGCAGGAAGCCCGATATGGGGCTCGATCCCAGGATCCTGACTGAGATCATGACCAGAGACAAAGGCAGATACATGTGCAAAATCCCTTTTATTCTAGGAAACAATACTTTACAAGAGATGTTTGGAAAAGTACTGGGGGATCAACTTTAATTGGAGATACAAAAATTTAATTGACTTTTGTAAAGCTACAGGGATCCAAATGATGGGAATCCCAGCCCGTTTAGGTTGTGGACCACAGAGTATTCTTCTCTGTAATATTTTATTTTCTTCCATGTCTACTAACTCCAGTCCAAGTTCACTGATCTCTTTTTAGATAGTGCAAAACATGGCAAAGAATACCAAACGAGTGCCCAATATTCTACATTTATTACATCATTTCTAACATATAGAAGTGTGTTATCAAGGCTGGTTCTGTGAACAAACCTAGTTACGCTAAAGTGTGTTTTGTTCTCCAAGAAATTAAATGCATGATTATCACACAATTATAAAATACTTGTGTCAAGAATTTTTATTCAAAAATTAATAAGAGAATCAGATATTAAAACTAGTTCACATGGTTATTTGGGATATAAGCAGAGTTGTGCAGCAGAAGTGCTCTGGGCCCATAATTTGGGTTATAGAATTTATGTTCTCTAATGAAAAATCACTAACTTACATTATTGTTAACAAGAATCTTGTGCATTACCATCAGTTTTCTACATTACAACCTCTTGCTCTACAGTTTGTAAATAACTTTGTCAATAGCAAGCTAATAAACGGGGTGACTCCAATGGATTGAGATAATCTCCAGAGTTTCTGCTACATAATGCCCAGGACTCCATTGAAAGGACACCTAAGAATTTATTTTGCCCAAAACTTTGATCATATTTTTCACTGCCCTTACCTATTTTCCAATCCTAGTCCTTTTGCTTCACCTTTCAGTCTATGGACAACCCTGTATCTATCTGACTGACTTGTTAATTCTGGGAATGTTTTGCAGGTTAATTTGCTTGCCAGAGGTGGTTCCTCTAAATGATGTCTAAGAACCCTAATTAGTTAAGAAAACTTTTTTTTAACATTTTCATTGCTACTTATTATTATTATTATTATTATTGCTAATATCTCTATTATAAATAATTCACAAGGGCATCTTTCTGACAAAAGACAAAGAGCTGGCTATTAGTAGAAAAAGTACAGTTGACTCTGTCAGTGAAAGTGGTAAAGGGATTTGAGAAAATAAGGCAAAGCACTGGAATTATGTGTTAAAACTTTAAATATTATAGACCCATTTACTTAATTTCTAATACTGTTGTTGCTTATAATTAAATAAGATGTTTTCCATGAACCACGCATTACAGCAAATATATGGTTTATACAGATTAAATTTTCATCAAAAGGGATGCCTGGGTGGCTCAGTTGGTGAAGCAGCTGCCTTTGGCTCAGGTCATGATCCCAGCGTCCAGGAATCGAGTCCCGCATCGGGCTCCTTGCTCCGCCGGGAGCCTGCTTCTCCCTCTGCCTCTGCCTGCCATTCTGTCTGCCTGTGCTTGCTCTCTCGCCCACTCTCTCTGATAAAGAAATAAAATCTTAAAATAAATAAATAAATTTTCATCAAAAAATAGTAAGTGTATTTTATTGCAGGATCCTGATAAGCATTTTGCAGATGAGAAAATTGAAATCAGAAAAGTATGTCTCTTCAAATCCCTCATACAATATCTGGCCTAGATAGAAGGATATACTATCACAATTGAGGAAGATAATTGAGATTAATTAAAATGATAAACTTTACTATAGAGGGTTTTTTAAAAGTTTGCCACAGATTCAGATTCTTTTAAAATATATATCTATTTTGTGTAAAGAGAATGCACTGAGAAGTAAAAAGAAAGTGATATATCAGTGCTACCAACTAATGGCTATAATATCATCACCTTATTTATGAGCAATGAAACAGTGTGCAATATTTAAATAAATTTAAATAAATTCCTATTTATTTTATATATTTTTTATAAATTTATATATATTTATAAATTTAAATAAATTCCTATTTATTTATTATTAAATAAATTCCTCTAACAGTATGTTTTGAAGGTTGCTAGCAGGAAAGTGTTGTACTACATGGAAGTAATCAGAAAAAGTGATCTAAAAGTGTGCTTTCAAGGGCGCCTGGGTGGCTCAGTGGGTTAAAATTCTGCTTTCAAGAAGCTATAACAGTAAGTACTGAGCATTAGCTATTATATGCTATGGATGAATAACTGAAATCTACATTTGAAACTAATGGTACACTATATGTTAACTAATTGAATTTTAAAAAGTTAATTAAAAAAACCCACTATTTTATAAAACAATATTCCCAACAGGCTCTTTTGCTTTAAAATACTCACTTTGTAATGAGAGTCATTACTTTTGTCTAGCCAATTCTTACATCACTGTTTATCCCTTCCCTGCTTTATCCCTTCCCAGTATCAATAAAGGCTCACTTGGGTTACCTAGAAGCCATGAGAAAGCTTGTAATAGATCTGGCTGGTTTTCACCAGCAATTTGACCACCATGTGCACAGGGAAGTCTATTGATAAAGGCTTTATTGCAATAAGTTGCAAATACATGGATGATTTTGAATTCTCTTTCTTGAGGTCTTGTTTCATGATAATCAATTTAGGGTGGCTTATTGGAATGGATGTTATTAACATATCTTCATAGTTATAAGTACATGGAATTGTAAAATAGATTAATGAATGTGGCATTACTGACAACTGTCCTCATTTTGAAATCAAATTACAGTGTACTAAGATGAGGAAGCAAAGCAGATTTGGGATTATGAGTGAAATAATTTAAAAAAGTCTTAGGGGTATGATCAGACTATTGGGTAATTCAGTAGAAAAATGTCAACTGATTGAGATTCTGTGTTCCCTGATTTCAGAGAGAAGTTAAGATAAATAAGGAACACGAGGAGACTAGGAAGCCAAACATAAGTGATACTTTTGTGCCAGGGTGTGTATACATCTGTTTATCTTCTTGCTTTACCACTAAGGTTGCTCCTAGAGGAGAGTTTAAATATGTGTTGGAGCTAATCTCTGTGGATTACACAAGAAACCACATCCTACAGCTCTCCCTGAAACACCCTTTATGATTTCAATGTAATTTGGTTTTTGCATTTTTAGAAATAACAAAATACTTTGCAAACTCATCTACTTTATTACCACCACAAGTGAGTCAGCTGACTCCACATTTTAACACAGTGACAGTCACAGAGGAATGGAGGAATGAGTAGAGTTATCAATATATGTGCTTTTAAGAAGTATGACAGGGTATCAGCTATTTCCAGGAACCAAAACATGGGTCAGCAGTTGTGCAGGAAAAGTGATGGAATAAATGACTCATTTCAGAGGAGTTCTATAACATATTAGTTCTAGAATGTATCTTCAGCACCCAATTACCCGCTTTGATCTAAAGATAAGGATTTACAGTTAAGGTCCCATTTATGATTTGACTGGTAGGGTCTGAATCATTTTTACTATTGTTTTGACTATTACTTGAAACCTATAGTAGTACTTGGGATATGTGTTGTGTATTCTGTGAACATGTGCTAATTTTAGATTAGATAACTTCTGTCTAGAACCCCTGTTAATTTGTTTGTTTTTGTTTATTTGATAGTGGTTTCAGTAAATGGATATATCTGAAAAATTGCAAACCACTATTAAAATAAGTTATTATGATATATAGCATGGTATTGCACATTCCTCCTTTGAATCCAACAGAGCTTCACCATATCCTTAACAACTTGGGGAAAACATGCTAATATTTTTCTTTATAAAAATTTCTCCTGTTAGGCTGTGATGATTGTCATCAGCAGTAACTCCTCTGAAGGCTTTGTCAAAAGAGTTGAAAAAATTGGAAAGGTGTGAATGAAGCTGTTTGCTGAATATAAAGAAAAGAACATTGAAGTACAATTCACACTCTTACTTCTCCTTCTATGCTTTCAGATGTTTGACATTTGAAAATTTTGCTTCTAGAAGAGATGCCATGTATAATTCGTACTTTATGGAGCAAGTTGCTTTTATAATTTTTTTTTATTATTCTACCATTCAAGTATTTCCATTTAAATTAAATTCAATACAATTTAAAAACAAATCAAAAGTGCAGCGAGTATTCAATTCCTGGGCTAAATAATTTTAGAAAGCTTTGTGTTATTGACCCACAGGGTTTTTCTGTAGCTTTAACTCTTTCTTTCTGTGATTTTCCCATTAGTCACGTAAGTAACTGCAATATAACAGACATTGAGGATAAAGAAGGACTGAATAGAACAATCCTTGTCCTCATGAATTTGAGAATCTAGCAAGGGAGTCAAACAATTCAATCATTCAGAGACAATTTATTGAGTGCCTGGCCTAAGATGAGCACAACAAAACCCCAGCTCAGAGGAATCATTTTAATGGGAGAGATAGATAATAGGTAAGCCAACTTAAAAAAAAAATCGTACTGGTTTTTCTTTAATAGTGATGCATATTTGAACTAAATAAGCACATTTTAAAAAGAGCAGTGATTGAGAAGAGGCTTTTTAACTGAGTGGTCTGAAAGGGCCTCCCTGAAAAAGTCTGTTTTGAACAGATTTCTGAATAATATCAGCCAGGAAGCTGCGTAAAAATCTCAGGGATGGGTGATTTTTCCAGTCAAAAAACTATAAAGGCTCCAAAGTCACAATAGAGCTATAAGTTTCTATAATAAAGTAACTTCTGACAAAGAATGAGAAGAAATAACTAACCCAGGTTTGAAAGAAAAGGGACAGACTTTCTATGGAATTCATATTTAATTAAAGCTCTAAAGGACTAAAATACAATAGAGCAAAATTCTGGTCACGCTGATATACCTAATGAAAGTTCAAAAAAAAAGGTGTGGGTAGCAAAGAGTGTGTGGGAATGTTGGTAAGAACAGTGGGGAAGAGTCATCCCTGAACATGTTCTTAAATGAAGCAATTCTTGTGTTGTTTTAAAGGGTAAATTGGAGTTTGCCTAAGTGATTAGAGAAGGATGCCTCAGCTTATGGAATTTCAAAGCCATAAAAATGTGATAAACTACTGCAGACATTTTCATGTATATTTGTTGTTGCTTCTAGTAATGGTGATCTAAAAACTCCTACTTAAGACAACTAAAAATCCAGACAAAATAGCTTTTAAAATTAAAAATATCAGTATGATTATAAAAATTAAGTGTGAGATTACTGGGCCTAAATACGAAATACAATGAGAGCCTAGAGATATATGCCCTGAAGCCATTTTAGCTATGAGAGCATTTGAAACGGCTAAAACACACTGAGCTGTGTTGTTAATAGACACTTGATACTAGAGAAACAAAATTCAAAATCCAGCAGCAATCAAATTTGAGGACTTTGGTACAACCCAAATTTAAGTTGAGATCCCCAAAGCACAAGGAGAAGCAGAAATAAGACTATAGCCTACCTTGCCTTCTGTGTAAACTGAGAAAGTCAATCACTGAATTTGGAGTATGATTGTCTTGTAGAGTCTCAGATATAAGAGAAAATCCTGCCAAGGAGGACCATATTATTATTATAGCTCTTAATTATCCCTACTCAATAAGAGTTTCAAATATAATGTCTTGAACATAGCAAAAATGTAACAAAGCGCACAAAGAAAAACCATTAACAAGATTTGATAGACAACATGGGATTAAGTATGATGTTAAAATGATCAATAAAGATTGTAAAATGGCTTGAGTACTCTGCTCAAAGAAATGAGAGGGGAAGCAAATTGAACAAAAAACTGAAACTAAAAATGATATTGAGAAATTTTTATAAATGAACCAAATGGATACTCTAGAACTTTAAAGATATGACTGCTAATTTAAGATACCACAGGGGTGCCTGGGTGGCTCACTTAATTAAACCTCCAATTCTTGTTCCTTTTTTTTTTTTTTAACACCTTAATTTTATTTTATTTCTTTCATTTTGGCTCAGGTCGTGATGTCAGGGTTGTGAAATAGAGCCCAGAGTTGGGCTCTGTGCTGAGCCTGGATCCTGCTTAAGATTCTTTTCCGTTCTTTTTCTATCCCTCCCTGCGCTCTCACTTGCTCGCTCTCTCTTGCTTGCAAATAGATAGATAGATATATATATAGATAGATAGATAATAGACAAAGCAAAATAAAAGCAGATTATGAAAATAAATATAAAGATTTTGAAATGAAAATAAGTTCTAAATAAAATAGAGAAGACCTACACAGCTAAAAGTTCATTCAGAAAATCTACTATTAAAGAAGTCAGTATGACACAATGTTAAGATATCAAACGATTTGAGCATGTACTTTACAGAAAGGGTAATCCAAATGGCCACTCATATATAAAAACTGTTTATCTTTATTATGAATCTGGAATTAAATTAAATTAAATTAAAAATAAATTAAAACCTAAAATGACATACTATTACACACTTACCATATTGGGCAACAGTAAAATTGTCTTGCAAGAATGTGAAAGAATGAAAGTGCCCATAATAAAAGCATTTGAGGTAAGTTGGACAATATTTAAGAAACTTAAAAATAAAAATAAAGATTTGGTCCATTCCTAGAAACACAACATGGAACTAAATGAATATTTTCACCAGGATATGCAAACAGATGATTATAGCTATTTCATTCATAACTGCAGATCAGTAGTGGTCTATTTGCACAATGTTACATTAAATAAGAGAGAATATTAACAAACTGGGAGGAGGGGCTAGGTTGTTATCATAAACAGATCTTCTATGGTGCTGATTATGTTCTATTTCTCAAAATCTTTAAGTTAAAAAAGTTTTCAAATTTATATCTAGATAGATAGATGATAGATAGACAGATATCCCAGAAGCTGCAATGCTAGGCTAAGACCAGGCTTTAAAGGGCTTTTCTATACTCTACTAAATACTTGAAACCATTCATTATATCATAGCTCAGTGTTCAAATCTCCATTTGTTTCCTCAGTTTCCTAATATTTATCTTAAGGTGACCTGATCCAGACTTTTGATCACCTTTGTCTAAATATTTCTATTTTAACAAAGTCCTTTTTAAAACTGAGAGACTAAAACTTAGAAAAATACTCTGATTGTTATCTCACTAGAGTGGAAAATATATAGTTACCCATTAACTAATGATATCCATGTCTACATTAGATCCATGACATTTTTAATTCTTGGGAGCTTTTGGTTAAATGAATTTTTTAAGCTTCCTTTAAATGAAGCTTTAAGCCATCCCACATGAATAAAATTAAAGAATTAAATGAAAACAGGCCAAGTATTTACAGAGTAATAGAATGTGTAGTGGAAAGAGTACAATTCTGAAATCATAAAGCCTAAATTAGTGTGATGCATCTTTACTAGCCATGTAATCATAAACCAGTTATCTAAATGTGTTAGCCTCAGTTTTTTCACCCATGAAATGGTGATGATAATACTTATTATGCAGAGTTGTTGTGTGGATGTGATGAAGCATGGAGCATGAGAGTCTCATATTCCATGCTAAAATGATAGCTATTTTTTTTAAAGATTTTATTTATTTATCAGAGAGAGAGAGGGGGAGAGAGCGAGCACAGGCACACAGAATGGCAGGCAGAGGCAGAGGGAGAAGCAGGCTCCCTGCTGAGGAAGGAGTCCGATGTGGGACTCGATAGCTATTTTTATACTTATAATATACTTATAATAATTCTAATAATAGTAATTAAATTGTTCAAAATGGTAATATTCATTTATATTGAGGCATTGTATTGACTATTCATAGACACATTTACCAAAATAAATTTCATTTTACTTTACCCCCTCTGAGGATATATATTCCCTAATTCAATATGAATCTCATTATGAATAATAATTATCATAATAAATATGCTGATTTTTCTTCTATTTATTTTTAGGGAAGTATCCTTTACTGTTGAACATAAAGAAACTTAAGCAAGTCTGTCTTATTCAAAATTTGCATGCTGCTTTCTTATGAAACTAGATTATAGAGTTGTATGAAATAAATTCATGCAGTTAAGACATTTATGTTTGGAAAACTGGGTGGTCAGTTTAGTATTTCAAAAGAAGATTTTAAATTTAAACCTTAAAACTGAGCTCTTTCAGCCTTATTTATAGACCATCCTTCATGCTTCATAAGTACTCCATTGTAAACTAAGTAATAGTTTTTGTCACAGTGTATATAACGAAAATGGATTTTATATTCTATTATTTCAGAGTTAGTTGCCGTTTCTACTTCCTTACTTCCTTTTTTGAAAAATAGATTAATTCTACAAAAAGTTTTTGCCAGCTTTATTGAAAAAAAATCGACATATTATAATTTGTAAATTTAAGAAATGATTTCTTATAACATTGCAAACTTATAACATTGGTTAGATTTGGTTCGGTTTTTGTAATTTTAAAAATCCCTCCAGCCCTTGGCTCTGTCTGACCTGATTGCTTTCAGCGGTTTCTGCAACATAAATGACCCGGCATAGAAAACTCTCATTGTTTACAGTGGTGCCCCCTTCTAAACACTTTGTTAATAAAAAGCTTTTTTTTTTTTTTTTCGGACTATGGTAAATGTGGAACAACAATGAGGTATTTCAAAGAGGTGAACCACAGATGAATTTCTCTAAGGGTGGGGTGAGGGTTACTCAAAAAGGAACTTGACAAGGCTTTTAAAGATATCGACAATCATTATAACATAACGTGACTGATTGTTACCGTGCGCTAACTGGGCCAACACTTGTAGGCTTCAAAGATAGACTAACATAGTTGAGATGGTTCTAGGGGATTTCTAGCACAGGGTCTTATGAGGCAGGGATTCTAGCCACTGACTGTGCAAGGCATGAGGCCTGTTAGTGATTCTATTTTTTCCTCTGCAGAATGGGTCTTTCTACATTCCAGGTCCTTTCTACACCAATAAATAAAGCAGCGATACTCTCAGTGAGTTGTACTATTGGTTTAAACAGCCAACTGTCTCTTTAAAAGGACTTTTGTTTAAATTCCTTTAAAAAAAAATCCTTTCAAAAAAATCTTTTTTTTTTCTATTTTTTATTTTTAAATCCCATATGTTTACTCTGATCGTGGAACTTTGTCATTTTGACCTTCTCTGCTGATTAAAATATTCTTCATCATCAGCACCTACTGCTCTCCTCTCCTGGTGGTCTCTCCGGAACGGGTCTTCTCTAGCTCTTCTAGCAGGAGATGGGCACTTCCCCTCTACCCATGTTTCCAGACCAGCCTTACCTATCCTGCAGGGTCAGGTCGGCCTGGCTTTTTGTCTGTTGTTCTCTTCTGAGTGGTTAGTTTTTCATAGATACCGTGCTTTGCATTTGTCAGGACTTACCCTGGACTATCAAAACCCTTTTCTGGTGCCAGTGAATCCTAAGAAACAGTCGTGATGAGAGAACCAGGAACTCGAACAGAACATATTTGTCCTGAATGTTCTGTCCAAAATGAAAAATACATTTCTGAGGAGCCTCAAGACCTCTGATAAGGGAAGTTTCACCAACTCTGTCATGTAGGGGCATCAATTCCGATTCTGTGTCAATTTTCCTACTTTTCCAGCTAGTAATTCTCTACCTCAGAAAGCCCACTCTCTACCGTTTCCTCTCTCAAAGGCAGTTGCTCTTAGAGTCTGAACATGGCACTTGGGGCCTGCTGGTCGTTGGCTACTGCCCTCTGTACCTTGGGTCTAACAGCTGCGGGGCATCAAGATGAGCACGTCTCTTGTTCCTGGTCTTAATGTAGTTTGGGGCACATGGTAAGCAGTAATCACTTCTTTAGTTGAACCAAGTGTTGGATCTTTCTTATTTATCTACTACCACAATTTACTTGTTCTAAGATTCCCCCCCCTTTTAATATCTCTTAAGGTGGCACTCACGTTGCACTTGATGACATATCCTTGTTTAATTGACAGCATTTCTCTTTCTTAGTCGAACATAAACTATAGTGCATCTTACCCTTGATGAAAGCTAGGATGCAATTAAATACTCTTTTATGGTTATGATTCTGATATTTGAAATCCTCCGGTAGCTCCCTGTGCCCCCACAGTGTAGTACCTCACCTCCTCACCATAGGATACAAAACTTCTCACCCCCAGTGTGAACCCCGGGGCTCAGCCTCCATCCCCAGGGGATGCTGCCAGATCAGCTGTCAGTTGTCATGAACTTGCTGTAGTTTCCCGAATGCATGTGCTGCCTCCTGGCACTTTGAAACTTGACACACTCATCCTCATTCTTCGCTTTGCCCTTGTCTATCACCTCCCCTGAAAATCTGTTCCTAAGTGGCTTTTCCCAGGTCCAACCTACCCTTGGCAGTGTATTATCTCCCTGTGGTAAAGCCTGTCACACTGCACCATGGATATGCCCGTTGTCCCCCTGAGAAGAGAAAAGGGACAATGAGGGCCCCCAGCATTTGCAGCTCTAGTGGAGAGCCCCATGCCTGGCTTGCAGGAAATGCCAGATCATGAAGACAAACGGAGATCATCCTCTGGCTAAAACCAGCTCTTCTTTGCCTACCGCAGGATCTGGATCAATAAAGAGCAGCCAGTTATTATTGCTGTTTTTCTAGGGATTTTTACCCCATATATTTCCCAGGTCTTTACTCTTTTTGTAACACTTAATTCAGGCTTCAACCACTTCCTAGTCAGATCAGGTTAAATCATTTTCCTTCCCATACCCTCGATGTATTTCACATCTAGTAATTCTTTTTTTAAACATCTTATTTACCCATTTGACAGACAGATCACAAGTAGGTAGGGAGGGAGGCAGAGAGAGAGGGGCTAAGCAGGCTCTCCGCTCAGCAGAGAGCCCGATGTGGGGCTCCATCCCAGGACACTGAAATCATGACCTGAACTGAAGGCAGAGGCCTAAACCACTGAGCCACCCAGGAGCCCCCATATCTGGTAATTTTTCACCAACGTGGTTTTGCTGCATCACATAGTTCCTTTTTCTTCAAATATAAATATATAAATATATTGATCAAGTCACTTGCATGTCTTACGAGAATGTTATACTTTAGTAGCAAACTTGTAATCTTGGCCATTGGTTTTGATTTTTGTTATAGTTAGATTTGGTTCGGTTTTTGTAATTTTAAAAATCCCTCCAGCCCTTGGCTCTGTCTGACCTGATTGCTTTCAGCTGTTTCTGCAACAAAAATGTCCCAGCAGCAAAAACACTCATTGTTTACAGTGGCGCCCCCTTCTGAACACTTTGTTAATGAAAAGATTTTTTTTTGTTTTTGTTTTTTTGCTATGGTAAATGTGGAACAACAATGAGGTATTTCAAAGAGGTGAACCACAGATAAATTTCTCTAAGGGTGGGGTGAGGGTTACTCAAAGAGGAACTTGACAAGGCTTTTAAAGATATCGACAATCATTATAACATAACGTGACTGATTGTTACCGTGCTCTTACGGGCAAACACTTGTTGGCTTCCAAGAAAGACTAACATCGTTGAGATGGTTCTAGCGGCCTTCTGGCCAGGGTCTCATGAGGCAGGGATTCTAGCCACTGGCTGTGCAAGGCATGAGGCCTGTTAGTGATTCTATTTTTTCCTCTGCAGAATGGGTCTTTCTACATTCCAGGTAATTTCTACCCCAATAAATAATGCGGCGATTCTCTCAGTGAGTTGTACTATTGGTTTAAACAGCCAATTGTCTCTTTAAAAGGACTTTTGCTTAAATTCCTTTAAAAAAAAGTCCTTACAAAAAAATCTTTTTTTTTATTATTTATTTTTAAATCCCATATGTTTACTCTGATCATGGAACTTTGTCATTTTGACCATATCTGCTGATTAAAATATTCTTCATCATTAGCACCTACTGCTCTCCTTTCCTGGTGGTCTCTCCGGAACGGGTCTTCTCTAGCTCTTCTAGCAGGAGATGGGCACTTCCCCTCTACCCCTGTTGCCAGACTAACCTTACCTATCCTGTAGGGTCAGGTCAGCCTGGTCCTTTATCTGTTGTTCTCCACTGAGTGGTTAGTTTTTCATAGATACCTTGCTTTGCTTTTGTCAGGATTTTCCATGGACTATCAAAACCCTTTTCTTGTGCCAGTGAAGCTTAAGAAACAGTACGGATGAGAGAACCAGGAACTCGAACAGATCATATTTATCCTGAATGTTCTGTGCAAAATGAAAAATTCATTTCTGAGGAGCCTCAAGTTTTCTGAGAAGGGAAGTTTCACCAACTCTGTCATGTAGGTGCATCAATTCCGATTCTTGTCAATTGTCCTACTTTCCCAGCTAGTAATTCTCTACCTCAGAAAGCCCACTCTCAACCGTTTCCTCTCTCAAAGGCAGTTGCTCTTAGAGTCTGCACACGGCAATTGGGGCCTGCTGGTCACTAGCTACTGCCCTCTGTACCTTGGGTCTAACAGCTGCGGGGCATCAATATGAGCACGTCTCTTTTTCTAGGACTTAATATAGTTTGGGGCACATGGTAAGCAATAATTACTTCTTTAGTTGATCCAAGTGTGGGACCTTTCTTATTTATTCTACTACCACAATTGTCTTGTTCTAAGAGTTGTCCCCCCCCCATTTTAATATCTCTTAAGGTGGCACTCACCTTGCACTTGATGACATATCCTAGTTTAACTGACAGCATTTGTCTTTCTTCGTCGAACATAAACTATAGTGCATATTACCCTTGATGAAAGCTAGGATGCAATTAAATACTCTATTATGGTTACGATCCTAATCCAATCCATTACTCTAACACTGACTACTACATAACCCTGTCGTTGACACTAATGTGGACTTTAAACCAATACCTGATCCTGACCGTCAACCTGACACTGGCCCTAGACTTCACCCTGACCCTGACTCAGGCAAACACCAGAAACCTAACCCTGAACCTAAAAGTGACCCTGACCCTGACCCTAACACTAACCCTGACACTGAATGTGAGCCTGACCCTAACTCTAACCCTAAACCTAACCCTCCCTGACACTAACACGGGCCCTGACCCGAAACCTAACACTGAACCTAACCCTAAAACTAACCTCTAACATTATCCCTGACACTGACCCTAACCTGGTCTAACCCTAACCCTCAACCTACCTCTACCCTAACCCTAACCACACTTTAACCATAATCCCGAACCTCTCCCTGACCATGATCATAACCCTAACTCTGAAATTTGCCTTTGTCATTTCTTAAACTTAAACCTGACTCTGTCCTTGACCTTAACACTGACCCTAACCCAGACTGTAAACCTAACTCTGACGCAAACCGTGATCCTGAACAGAATCGTAACCCTAAAGCTAACCCTGATCCTGAACCTACTCATAAAACAGAACCTAAACAGAAATATCAGAATCGTAACCATAATAGAGTATTTAATTGCATCTTACCTTTCATCAAGGGTAAGATGCACTATAGTTTATGTTCGACTAAGAAAGAAAAATGCTGTCAGTTAAGCTAGGATATGTCATCAAGTGCAAGGTGAGTGCCTCCTTAAGAGATAGTAAAACGGGGGGGGCAAATCTTAGATAAGTAAATTGTGGTATTAGAATAATTGAGAAAAGTTCGAACACTTGGATCAACTAAAAAAGTGATTATTGCTTACCATGTGCCCCAAAATATATTAAGTCTTAGAACAAGAGAAGTTCTCATCTGATGCCGCGCAGCTGTTAGACCCAAAGTACAGAGCGCAGTAGCCAACGACCAGCAGGCCCCAGGTGCCATGTGAAGACTCTAAGAGCAACTGCCTTTGAGAGAGGAAACGGTTGAGATTGGGCTTTAAGATGTAGAGAATTATTAGCTGGGAAAGTAGGAAAATTGACACAGAATTGGAATTGATGCACCTACATGACAGAGTTGGTGAAACTTCCCTTCTCAGAGATCTTTGAGGCTCCTCAGAAATGTATTTTTCATTTTGGACAGAACATTCAGGATAAATATGATCTGTTTGAGTTCCTGGTTCTCTCACCAGGACTGTTTCTTAGGCTTCACTGGCACAAGAAAAGGGTTTTGATAGTCCAGGGTAAATCCTGACAAAAGGAAAGCACGGTATCTATGAAAAACTAACCACTCAGAAGAGAACAACAGATAAAAGGCCAGAACGACCTGACCCTGCAAAATTGGTAAGGCTCGTCCGGCAATAGGGGTAGAGGGGAAGTGCCCATCTTCTGCTATAAGAGCTAGAGAAGTCCCCTTCCGGAGAGACCACCAGGAGAGGAGAGCAGTAGGTGCTGATGATGAATATTTTAATCAGCCGAGAAGGTCATAATGACAAAGTTCCATGATCAGAGTATACATATGGGATTAAAAAATAAAAATTAAAAAAAAGATTTTTTTAAAAAGACTTTTTTTTAAAGAAATTTAAACAAAAGTCCTTTTTAAGAGGCAGTTGGCTGTTTAAACTAATAGTACAACTCACTGAGAGAATCGCCGCATTATTTATTGGGGTCGAAAGGACCTGGGATGTAGAAAGACCCATTCTGCAGAGGAAAAAATAGAATCACTAACAGGCCTCATGCCTTGCACATCCAGTGGCTAGAATCCCTGCCTCATGAGACCCTGTGCTAGAAGGCCGCTAGAACCATCTCAACGATGTTAGTCTTTCTTGGAAGCCAACAAGTGTTTGCCCAGTTAAGAGCACGGTAATAATCAGTCACATTATGTTATAATGATTGTCGATATCTTTAAAAGCCTTGTCAAGTTCCTTTTTGAGTAACCCTCACCCCACCCTTAGAGAAATTTATCTGTGGTTCACCTCTTTGAAATACCTCATTATTGTTGCACATTTATCGTAGCCAAAAAAAAAAAAAATCTTTTTATTAACAAAGTGTTCAGAAGGGGGCGCCACTGTAAACAATGAGAGTTTTCACTGCCTGGACGATTTTGTTGCAGAAACAGCTGAAAGCAATCATCAGACAGAGCCAAGGGCTGGAGGCATTTTTAAAATTACAAAAACCCCACCAAATCTAACCAAAACAAAAATCAAAAATCAAAACCAATTGCCAAGATTTCAAGTTTGCTACTAAAGGCATGACATTCTCCTAAGACATGTGAGTGACTTGATCAATATATTTATATATTTATATTTGAAGAAGGAAGTATTTAATGCAGCAAGTCCACGTTGATTAAAAATTACCAGATATGGGGTCTCCTGCGTGGCTCAGTGGTTTAAGCCTCTTGCCTTCGGCTCAGGTCATGATTTCAGGGTCCTGGGATGGAGCCCCACATGGGGTTCTCTGCTGAGCGGGGAGCCTGCTTCCCCCCTCTCGCTCTGCCTGCCTCTCTACCTACTTGTGATCTGTCTGTCAAATGGGTAAATAAGATGTTTAAAAAAAGAATTACTAGATGTGATATACATCGAGGGTATGGGAAGGAAAATGATTTCACCTGATCTGACTAGGAAGTGGTTGAAGCCTGAATTAAAGTGCTATAAAAAGAGTAAAGACCTGGGAAATATATGGGGAAAAAATCCCTAGACAAACAGCAATAATAACTGGCTGCTCTTTATTGATCCAGATCCTGCGGTAGGCAAAGAAGAGCTGGTTTTAGTCAGAGGATGATCTCTGTTTGTCTTCTTGATCTGGCATTTCCTGCAAGCCAGGCATGGGGCTCTGCACTATAGCTGCAAATGCTGGGGGCCCTCACTGTCCCTTTTCTCTTCTCAGGGGGACAACGGGCATGTCCATGGTGCAGTGTGACAGGCTTTACCACAGGGAGATAAAATACTGCCAAGGGTAGGTGGGAGCTGGGAAAAGCCACTTAGGAACAGATTTTCAGGGGAGGTGATAGACAAGGCCAAAGCGAAGAATGAGGATGAGTGTGTCAAGTTTCAAAGTGTCAGGAGGCAGCACAGTGCATTCGGGAAACTACAGCAAGTTCATGACAACCGACAGCTGATCTGGCAGCATCACCTGGGGATGGAGGCTGAGCCCCGGGGTTAACACTGGGGGTGAGAAGGTTTGTATACTTGGCGAGGAGGTGAGGAACTACACTGTGGGGGCACAGGGAGCTACCGGAGGATTTCACATATCAGAATCGTAACCATAATAGAGTATTTAATTGTATCCTAGCTTTCATCAAGGGTAAGATTCACTATAGTTTATGTTCGACTAAGAAAGTGAAATGCTGTCAGTTAAACTAGGATATGTCATCAAGTGCAAGGTGATTGCCACCTTAAGAGATATTAAAATGGGGGGGGGGTGGAAAAATCTTAGAACTATAAATTGTGGTACTAGAATAATTAAGAAAAATAATACAAGAACACTTGGATCAACAAAAAAATTGATTATTGCTTACCATGTGCCCCAAACTATATTGTCTCCAAAAATTTTATATTATTTGATAGGTCAGATATATATAAAATTACATTTAAAGTTTTAAAAATATCAGCAAATATTTTTATTTAAATGCAAATTTCAAAGAAAATCTACTTTTCCAAACACGACTTTCTATCCTATTGTTTTTTAATTTTGTCGACAACTGATAAAATGTTTAGCGAGACTATAAATGTTTGATTGAATAAAATGATTAATAGATGTAGGTTCAAATTATTATGTTCCATTAAAAATGATTTAGTCTTTGATGAACATCTGTTTGGTAATATGTTGTATCCAGATATAGTAAATTAATGACATATATAAAATTATAGGGAAATGACACCTTCCGTTCCATTATGAGTAGAGCTTTTAAAATGCTATTTGTCACAACCTGTCATCTTGTCATTATGTAGCATTATGTAACATTTAAAAAATGTATACTCTTCACTTTGAAGTCTTTCAGAAATCTAAAATATGACTTTCTATGGTTTGTGTTTCCATATTCCTTTATTGCCAGTTTGAACAAATCCACATGCTTGGATTCAAAGGTAATAAATTCCTCTTATTTGGAAAAATGATGTTTATTTTTGTTCTCTCACCCTTAGCAGGTGGTTTCATTTTAGCACACTTCAGAGTTATAATTTCATGCTTATTAAAAACATTTATTATGATCTACGTAGATGAATGAAATTTTTATTTATTAAATTATTTGCCAAAAAAATCTGTTATTTTTAAAAATGTATTTCCTTTGAAGGGTTATTTTAGAGCATTCAGAGAGGATCTAGGAGTGTGGTATTATGCAATTTTTAAGTAGGTATGAAATGGTTATTTATATGATTGTTTCTTTAAGGCTTATGTATATTGTCCATTATATGCTATAAAATATTTTGAAAGTAAATTTAAGGTATGTTTTACATAGTTTATTTTTTGGAAAAAAATATTGAAATGACTTATGAAATTCAGTATACTATCAACATTATTTTTTTCTGAAATTTACAAATTGTCTACTGAACCTATTATATGGCAGATATTTTCCAAAGTGGTGGTATCATGATATATGCCAACAACAGTTTAGATTTTTTGTTGCTTCTCAATCTAGCTCAGACAAAGTCCAATTAGCCTTTATAATTTTAGCCATTCTAATAGATATGTAGGCATGCCTCATTATGATTTTAATTTGTATTTCTTTAATGTCTAAATGTTGAGAAATTTGTCATGTGCTTATAAGCCATCCATATACTTTTGGTGACATGTCTCTTCCATTATTTCCTTCACATGTAAAATTGGATACTCTGGTTATTAGTAAGGTTTTTCATTTTTATTCATTTTTTAATAATCAGAGTAGATGTCCATTATCAGATATATAATTTGCAAATCCCTTCTCCATCTTTACGGTTTCTGAATGGAGCTTTGATAGCTGTGTCTTTCAAGAAAGTGCTACTTCTTTCCTGGTACACGGAGGAATGACTAGAACATTATCAATGTTGACCTTTGCAAAGAAAATCATGGCTTAAGATATATGTAGTCTGTGGTTGTTGGGTGTGTTCTGTAATATCAAGCATATCTAGTTAGTTGATAATTTTGTTCAAGTCTTACATATCTTACAAATTTGATGACCATTTGTCTATATAATCTTAAAATAAAGGTGTTGAAATTTTTTTCCATTTCTCTTCTAAGGTAGAAGTTATGATTTTTGTTCTTAGTTTTTCCCTATATATCCCCAAATCTGTTATTAAGTATTAAAAGTCAAGAATTATTATACTCCCTTAGGAATTCATCCTTTTACTCTTCTGTGTTTTTGACTTGATCTTTATGTCTGATAATGAAATTTGCTTTAAAATCACTTTTCATTATCTTGATATAACCACCAAAGTTATAGTGTGATTATTGTTAATATAGCATATTTTCTCTTTTACTTTTTAAAGCACTTCTATATTTAATCCTGACAAAAAAACAAAACAGCTTTTTAGCTCTGGAAGCACATTTCTAAATTATCTTTTTTTTTTTTTTTAATGAAGCAGTAGCAATTTTTGTTAAGGGACCTAAACTGAAAGTAGGTTTAGAAATTTATTTATTTATTTATTTAGGAAAAGATTTTATTTTGTTTATTGACAGCTAGAGAGAGAAAGAGAGAGAGAGAGAGTGGAAGCGCACAAGCGGGGGGAATCACATGCAAAGGGAGAGGAAGAAGCAAGCTCCTTGGGGTGCAAGTAGTCCCATGCAGGGCTGGAGCCCTGTAAACTGGAATCATGACCTCAGCCAAAGGCAAACATCTGCTTAAACAACTCAGTCATCCAGGCACCCCTAGAATATTAAAAAAAAAAAAAAAAGACCTTTTAAAAACATTTTGTTTCTTTCTTTTTTTAAAAATATTTTATTTATTTGACAGACAGAGAGCTAGGAAGAGGAACTATAAGCAGGGCAGAGGGAAAAGGAGAAGCAGGTTTCCCACTGAGCAGAGAGCCTGATGTGGGGCTCCATCCCAGGACCCTGGGATCATGACCTGAAAAGAAGGGACACTTATGGAGGAAGCCACCCAGACACCTCTTTTCTTTGTTTTTAATATATGGCAACTGATGCTTCCCAGCCACGAGGAGCACATTACCCATTGATTAAATCTTTGATAACAACCTATTTAAAAAGGTGTGTAAATATATACTTACTCAGATTTATACACTTTGTGTTTTCTTCATAGTTTGGGGCTGGACCCCATGGTGACAACACTGCTTTCAGCCTTTGCCTTCCCATCTTTTGATACCAGGTATTTGGTCAGCAAAGCATATTAGTATCAAAATTAATAAGCCCTTGGCACCATATCTCTGGAGCAGGGGTTGCTCTTAGCCAAGGCCCAGAGCAGTTGACCTCCCCTCGCTAGTGCTATAGCCCCAAGGACTAGGTCCCTGCCACCAGAACTCAGTCTTACATGTTATGCTAAGCAGACAAAACCAAAACAGGAAAGCTCCGACACCTTTCACTGGCATGCCCGATCTCCCACTCCCAACGACGTCCAGGCAGTACCAGATGCCAGGGAGGGGTCTTGGTCCAACATATGGGCGGAAAGGAAGTAGCCACGAGCAAGTACCTGCCTCTCTGTGCCTTTCTTTCATGAGCAGGTTGTAAGGAGGAGGAAGAGGAAGGGGAAGAGAGGTGAACTTCAAGGGGTGAAGGCCTCAGGTAGGCAGCTGGCTCCTGCCAGTAGGAAAGGGACAAAGGAGAAGGCAGTGAGTCTTGCAGGGAGGGTGGGGGGTAAGGGTTACAGCTTATGATGGAATCTGGACAGGAGTAATAGTGATACTAGTCATTTGAGTCCACCATTGGCAAGCTGGGCTGGGTGTCAGGGCAGATAGGCCTCCCTGGGCAATGGCACATGAGAGAAGGTGGAATTCTTCTCTGAGGAGCAGGTTGAGCTTCAGGTGTTGGGAAAGCATAGACAGTATTGTTCCAGGTCCAAGGACAGGTCCAGGTACTCCTGGTCAGAGGTCAAGGCCACAGTATGATCCAGGTCTTCTACCAGCAGCTTGAAGGAACCACATGCCAGCCACCCCTCATTATTGTGTATAACTCTCTGGTGCACTTATTGGCTTATCCATCAAATGACTTCTTCAGCAGCTTGAAAACCACCTCCACAGGCACTCCAGGATATGGGAGGCTTCCAGATTGAAGATTTTGCACAGGATCACCCCAAAAGACCAGAAGTCACTCTGGTGGATGTAGCTCTGGTCAAACATGGCCTTAGGGACCATGCACTTCACAGGCAGTCCACTGTTGGTTGTCTTTTTATAGTAACTGATGTGGTGATATCTCTGGCAAGGCTGAAGTCTGAGATCTTCATCATGTTGTCCTTTGTCACCAGGACTTCCCTGGTGGCCAGGTCTTGGTGTATGCACTTCTTGGAGGCAAGGTACTTCATGCCTCAGGCTACCTGGTAGGCACAGGATACCAGGTCCTTGGAGGAGAGTTGCTCTGCTGCATTGTGGCTGATATTGTAACAGTACTCCAGGTCAGGAGGCCTCTGGGCCTGCAGGTACTCCTGTATGTTGTCTTTGGAGGCATATTCCATGAGAGTGTACGAAGGACCATCCTGTGTGCAGAACCCAGTAGGTTGATGGTGTCCTTGTGCTGTCCAATCATCTTCATCATTTCCATTTCTGAGATTAGGTTTAACAGGTCTTTCTCTGTTGCATCTGACTTCAACATCTTCACAGAAACTTTAGTCAAATGGTTGGATTTGTCTTTGTCCAGCCCAATGGCTTCCTCCAACACCACCTGCCCAAAGTAGGCCTGTCTTAGGGGTCTGCCTAAACTGCCTACAACCAGCCTGCCTCAAGGCAGTTATGAACTCTAGATTATCCTCAAAAACATTAAACCACAAGCTAAAAATTCTCTTCACTAGGTCTCTGTCGCAGGTCTAATTTTCTTATCTTTCATTATTTATCTTTTTCCTAATTCTTATTTTCAGTATAGTTTATTTTGCTTCCAGGTGTTTCCCCTGGTTTCTGGATGCTGTTTCATAGGGAAGAATTATCCTGTCATAAAATTATTTCTTGAGCATTCATTATATCTCTCAGTTAAAATGGGTTCTTTTATGGTATTGATTCATTTGAGTTTTCTCAAAATGGGAAGAATTTTCAAAATGGTGTTTTCCTCAAGGTTCAGTATATGTCTTCGCCTCATCTTTAAGCTTTTTGAAATTCACTTTACAAATTCTTGTCCCTCTTTTTATCTTTTTAAAATAAAATGTTTTATTTTTACTATTTTTTTATTTGAGTATAGTGATATTCAGTGTTACATTAGTTTCAGGTTTTCAATATCTCCATACATTATTCTATGATCACTATAAATATAGCCACCATCTGTCACCATATAACACTATTATAATATCATTGATTATATTCTCTACACTGTCCCAGATCTCTTTTTAAAATCTCTAATTTTTATGTTTTCTGTTATTCCAATTTTCAACCATCATTTTACATGGTTACTTTAATAAAATATGCCTGATTACACACTCTTTGCTGAAAACCATAGCATTTGATTTATAGTAGTCTTCTTCTTCCTCTTTTTTTTTAAATTAACATATAATGCATTATTAGCCCCAGTGGTACAGGTCTGTGAATCGCCAGGTTTACACACTTCACAGCACTCACCACAGCACATACCCTCCCCAATGTTCATAACCCCACCACCCTCTCCCTACCCTCCCCACCCCCCGGCAACTCTCAGTTTGTTTTGTGAGATTAAGAGTCTCCTATGGTTTGTCTCCCTCCTGATCCCATCTTGTTTCATTTACTCTTTTCCTGTCTCCCAAGCACCCACATTGCACCTCCATTTCCTCATATCAGAGAGATCATATGATAGTGACTTTCTCTGGTTGACTTATTTTGCTAAGCATAATACCCTCTAGTTCCATCCATGTCATCGCAAATGGCAAGATTTCATTTCTTTTGATGGCTGCATAGTATTCCATCGTATATATATATATATACCATTCATTTGTTGATGGACATCTAGGTTCTTTCCATAGTTTGGCTATTGTGGATATTGCTGCTATAAACATTTGGTTCACATGCCCCTTTGGATCATATACTAGTCTTCTTTACCTCTATCAGAAACCCAGGAAGCTTTATTTATTTATTTACTCACATAAACACATGATCCAACACAACGTTTTTTGTTGTTCAAATGTATTATAATGTCTTACCGCTTAACACTATGCTTACTGTTCTCTTTCACTGTCTGACTAAATCCTCATCATCACTATACCACTTAATGACAAAGAACAATTGAACTCAGAGTTCTCTCCATATCAGAGAATGAAGACTCCACCCTTCTGTTTGTGCAGGTAAAATAAATGTTGATATTGTCTGTCCTGCACATGCCCCATCCTGTTCACTGGAATATTCACCATCAAAATATATACAAAATAAAAACCATACCTCACCACTTCTATTACCACCCAGCATGCTAAAAACACCATCATATATGTTCCTTAATTATTGACTTGATTGATAGCCCCACTTCCACACATAATGCACTCCTTTCTCCCTGCAAATTTATTTTGGTACAGCAACTTAACGTAAAAATCAAGTCAGATGACTTTATTCTGCTGTTGAAAGTCTTTTGGTATCTTCCCCTTTCATATTAAATAAAAACTGAAGGCGTTTCAATGTACTAGAAGGTCATACATCAATACGTTCTTCCTCTCTCCACCACTATGAACTCCTCATTGGCCTCCTTGCTTTTCCTCAAAAGTAACAGACAAGCTGTTCACACAAAGTCTATATACTTACTTGCTCTGCCTAGAGCAATCTTTTCCTTTAATATTTGTATAACACCCTCCTTCACTTCCTGGGTCTTTGTGCAAATAACATCTCCTAAATGAGATATAACCACCCAACACAAAATAAAATTAACTTTCATCCCAGCATTCTCCAATGGCTTTTACCTTTCTTGTATTTCTTTGTAACACTTATCACCATCAACCATCAATCATTATTCTATTACTGGTTTATTACCTTATTTGAGACAGAGAGAGAGAGAATTGGGAGGGTGCGCAGAGGAAGAAGAAAACACCCCACTGCCTAGAAAGCCTGCTGGGGAGTTACATCCCAGGACCCTGAGATCATGACCCAAGCGAGAGGCAGTCACTCAATGGACTGAGCCACCGAAGCGCCCCTCTATTATTGGTTTATTTCACTATTATATTTCAAAAGAATGTAAGCTCTTTCTGGTCAGCTATTTTATATGTTTTATTAATCGAATTATTCTCAGAAAGGTAGCTGGCAGATTGTAAGGGCTCACTAAACTGTATTTTGTTGTTATTATTGGGCTCCTTTATGGGCTTTACGTCTTACGCTAGAAGTCTATCCTTCAGATGTAAGCAATAAGAATAGAGCCCTGCTGCCGGGTTCAAATGAGTAAAAAGCCTGTATTAAGTGGATATTTTAAAAGCTAAATGAATGGCTTAATAGTTGTATATAGGGAGAAAGGGAACATATTTTCCACAGTTTAGAAGTGGAGTTCTTTATAGAGTTCTTGAACAAGCCTACACTCTTGAACGATAATGGGCAGTTGTACATTACAATTATACAAACACTTTGGTATTTATATCATTTTTTTGTAATTCATGACTGGATCATTTGATTCTTTAGGAGCATTACAGCATTTCAACTTTTCACGTTCAATAAACTTATTGGGGTTGCTACCTTTTTTATTCAAATGGAGAAATAGTCATGATTTAATCTAAATAAAGTGTTATTGGTTGTGTTGTTTTCTAGGAATGAGTCGCACATGCTAGTTTAAAAGTTTTGTTAAATTCCCAAGTCTGTCACTGATAAAAGCCTTTTGTAGATTAGTAACTTGATCAAAACAGAAAAGTTATGTAACACCAATTGTTATACTATCTTTGTTTCCATCTTGCATTGTTATAACGCCCATCTTAACTCTATTTAAGACAAGTCATCGACAGATGGCTTTCTGGCATTGGTTGCATGATATGAAATCTAGTATAACTAAAAGTTTTTGGTTTTAGTAGCATATAAATCAATTTAGAAAAATATATGTATTTGAATATAAGATAAAGTTTTAAATTATTTGGCAATAGTAAACTAAACTTTTTTTTGTAAATTTTTATTTTCTAAAATTTCATTGAGCTCTTTTGCATATTGAAACAAGTTACAAAAAGTTAAGGTTTATTTACCCCAATTCAAAATTATTAGGAATATAATCATAGAGGTTGAAGTATTTAAAATATTGAACCCAAAATATTTTATTAGGTAAATTCATGAATGCTGAGCATTCACTGTTAAAATATACTAATACTATTGATAGACTGGTAGAAGCCTAAAATCAAATATTTATTAAATATTTATATCCATATCTTTTCATGGCTTGGTAATTCATATCTCTAGCATTAAATAATATTCCATTGTTTGCATGTACTACACTTTATTTGACCTTTCACCTGTGGAATGATATCGTGGTTGCTTCCGAGCTTTTGTCAGTTATGAATAAAACTACTATAGACATCTTTGTGGGTATAGATTTCATCTTCTTTGGATAAATACCAAGAACTGCTACTGCTGAATCATCTGGCAAGAATATGTTTAGTTTTGTAAGAAACTGCCAAGTTGTTTTCCATTCTTTATTCTCAATAGACATGGAAGAACATTCCTGTTGCTCCACATCCTCACCAACATTTCATGTTCTGTTTTCAGTGTTCTGAATTCTGGGTATGTACGGGTGTCTCTTTTTTGTTTTCATTTGCATTTTCCTGATGACCTATGATGTGAAGCACCTTTTTATATGCTCATTTGCCATCTGTAATATTTTCTTTTGTGAGGTATCTGCTAAGGTCTTTGGCTCATTTTTAATCAGGTTTTTCCCCCATTGTTGAGGTTTAAGGGGTCTTTGTGTATTTTTGATTAACAGCCCTTTGCCAGATGTGTATTTTGCAAATTTTTTCTCATAGTCTGTGCTTTGCCTTTTCATTCTCTTGGCATTGTGTTTCACAGAGTAGACATTTTAAAATTCAGTGCTTGTGCTTTTGTAGCTAAAGTTATAGCCAAAACCAAGGTCATTTAAATTTTCTTCTATATTACCTTCTACATGTTTCATGTTTAGGTTTATAATCCAATCTGAGTTAATTTTTGTAAAGAGTGTATGATATCTGCCTGGATTTATTTTATTTTATTATTTTATTTTATTTTTATTTTATATTTTTACATTTAGCTTCACCATTACTCCAGAACCATTTGTTTAAAAGATTGTATTTTGCTCTCTTGTATTGCTTTTGCTTTTATATTAAATATAAAATATAATTGATAATATATATTCTGTTCCTTTAATCTAGTCTTTCTGTAGTATTACAATATCTTGCTTACAATTATCATTATGGTCAACTTTTTTTAAAAGATTTTATTTATTTTTTTGACAGAGAGGGAACACAAATAGGTAGGCAGAGAGACAGACAGAGAGAGAGATGAGGAGAAGCAGGCTCCCTGCTGAGCAGAGAGCCCAATGCAGGACTCGATCCCAGGCCCCTGGGATCATGACCTGAGCCGAAGGTAGAGGCTTAACCCACTGAGCCACCCAGGTGCCCCATCGTTATGGTGAACTTTGAAGTCAGTCCTCAGTCTTTGTTCTCCTTCAACACTATGTTGACTATTGTGAGTCTTTGCCTCTTCATATAAACTTTAAAGTAAGTTTGTTAATATTAAAAAACAAAGAACTTGCTGGAATGCATTAATTGTATAGATAAACTTGGAAACCAGTGACCTCTTGAGCTTAGCAGGAGATAGACCATGGTCATCAGTTGTCACAGTGGTGCCTCTGGCAGAGCCTTTTGCAAATCCCTAGGTAAAATGAGACCTCAAGGATCTGAGAGATGTCTAAGAAGTACTTGATACATCCCTTGGGTATGGTTTATTGAAGTGTCCACCTGTCTGAAAGCTCGGGAATCTAGATAAGGGAGGGAAAATTAGTGATGATAAAACATATCAACAAACATGAATACATTTTGTAAAACTAATTGTCATGGCTCATATACAGTATGACCAACAGAGGGACAATCAAAAGGAAAGCATCAGTTATGTTTATTGTGAAATTTTTTTATTCAAAATAAAGCAATGTGAGGGGAACACACTATGAGAAAATTACCATTTTTTAAATGGTAAATATCTTACCAAATGGAATAGGTTTTATATTCTAAGTAGTATATTGAACAGTAAAACATTGGGGCGCCTGGGTGGCTCAGTGGTTTGGGCTGCTGCCTTTGGCTCGGGTCATGATCTCAGGGTCCTGGGATCGAGCCCCGCATCGGGCTCCCTGCTCCGCAGGAAGCCTGCTTCCCTCTCTCTCTCTCTCTGCCTGCCTCTCTGCCTACTTGTGATCTCCGTCTTTCAAATAAAATCTTTAAAAAAAAAGAAAAGAAAATTAAAACATTAAAAAATAAAATTTTAATTTAAAAAATTATGTAATTTTTAAAAAAGGTTAAAAATAGCAGAACCATTTTTCTTATAACTGGAAAATACATTGTGTATATATCTATCAAAAATAACTTGTCATGGGGGCGCCTGGGTGGCCCAGTGGGTTAAAGCCTCTGCCTTCGGCTCAGGTCATGATCCCAGGATCCTTGGATCGAGTCCCACATTGAGCTCTCAGCTCCGCAGCGTTCCTGCTTCTTCCTCTCTCTCTGCCTGACTCTGCCTACTTGTGATCTCTGTCAAATAAATAAATAAAATCTTTTATAAAAAAATTTTTAAAAATAACTTGTCATGTCTGGAATCAGGAGCGTATGGGAAAAAATAATATCTGAGGGCAATACTTCTGCCGTTTTGTGCCTTGTTAATATTTTTAAACAGTCAGGCAACTTTTAGCTTTATTGAAATACCTGCTAAGATACCAGCAGTGCCTTTTGGAGCCCTATGACTATAAAAATTAATTGCAAATATTCAAAATGTTTACTATGGTGTCACTATTTAGGGCCACCACCAAGTACGTTTCAGAAGTAAGCATAACTGTTACTCTTCTGTAAGGCAAAAGGGCATATTTTCAGGAGTTCCATCTGCTGTACCAGGAGGTGAATCAAGTAATGATTTTTGTCTATAAAATAATTCACTTTTCAATCTAACATTCCTTATTCCACATTATAATAATAAAAACTAGGAGGAGACTAAAACAAACAAACAACTACAACTACAACAACCAGCTTTTCCTTCAGTGAAAAAGTAAATATAACCTTATGAGTAGCCTGAAATTTATTTTTAAATATTTTTAAGATAAACGTTTTTGTTAGAAAACCATATATTTTATATTACTAAGAAATAACAGGCAAAGTTTTATTAACTTCTAAAAAGTCTAGTTACTTCTATTTATCTATTAACTCATCTCTTTTTGAAGTAGAATATGATCACACCTATTGTATCTACCCAAGTTTGTATGCTTTGGTTATTTTATGTTTGCTATTTCCTTGCTTAATTTTTACAATATTTGATACATAATAGTATCTTTAAGTCCATCTATGGTTTCACAGAATTTGTTTGAACTTCATAAAAATGTACCATACTTTTTGCACTGCCCTTGTTTTACTTCTCTATTAACTTTCCAAGATTTATTCACTTTAGAGTGTGTAGCTATCATTTATTTTTATTCCTCCATAATGCTATGTTTACAAATTTGTATTTATCTGTACTTTTAAAATTATCTTAATTATAAACCATTTCTCATCTCACGTAACACTCATGTTACTTCTACACTTATCAGATATTATGTAACTGAAAACCACAACTCAGCAACAATATAGCACCATTTTTCAAAATTAAATGGCTTACCAGAATTCTTTAATTCTATCCTTTATTTGTATTAGATGACCCTTTATTCTGGTATTTGGCATTTTTCATATGGAGGAAAGCTTATAAGTTGGTATTCCATAAATAGAAGGATTTATTATGATTGATTAATTATTTTCATTTAGAATGCATAGAATATGGTTGATTTAATATTTCTTTCTTACTCTCTGCCTGGAACATAGTGCTATCTATGTAATAGCCACTAAAATATTAAGTTAATCACCTAGACTTTAAACTGCATATTAATAGGAATAACATACAGAACTCTTCTCAGATTGGGACACCTGGGTGGCTCAGTCATTTGAACGCCTGAGCCTTTAGCTCAGGTCATGATCTTAGGGTCCTGGGACTCAGTTCTGCAACAGATTCCCTGCTTAGCCAGGAGTTTGCTTCTCCCTCACCCTGCTGCTCCCCCTGCTTGTGCTCTCTCTCACTCACAAATAAATAAAATTAAAAAAACAAATTCTTCTCAGATAGCTAATATAGAATATCGTCTTTGTATTCTTCAAAGGGAAAGTGCCATATAATAATGAAATTCAGACTACTTCAAATTCATTTTTTAACCAGTAAGAAAGTACTGGAAACAAGCCAAAAATGTCTTTAATGAATCAAAGAAATAGATTGATTTTCAATATCTTAATGTTTCTAAAATAAATTGCAAGATTTTTATAGTAGATATCAGTGTAAATATTCATTATACAAGGATATTCTAAAAATCAACGTGAGAAAACTACTTGTCATATATGATGACAAAAACGAGTTTGACAAAAGTCAGTTTGGGTAAAACTTACACAACCTACCACCTGAAACTCTTGTTCTATAATTTAATTATTTTACTTTACAAAAATACAAAAATAATATATCAGAGTAAGTCTATTGATAGCTTTGAAGGTATGCTCTGGTTGTGCACTGTTTACTATTGAAAGGGGAATCCAATATGTGATGCTTATGGTGTGACTATATTAAAATTCAACAAGTTCAGAAGCATGCGAGGAATAGAATAAAGAAAAAAGATGACCCTTACTTATTCTAAAGATAGACAATGGTATATATGTGCTAGTTGGGGAGAGAATCCAGTCAGTAGATGGAGGATGTGGTAGTGGAAAAAAAAAAGACACAACGTTTTGGTTGAAAGGCTAGCACTCTATTTAACAAAGTGAAATTGTGAGTTAATAGCCTTGAATAAAATCCAAAAAATATTTTCAATTCATTGAAGATTATTTAGGAAAAACTTGAAAAATACAACTTGATAAGGATTCCAATAAAAGATTCATAAGCAATACAAGTTTCAGAATTTTTAGTATATTTTCCCTAAAAAGCCATTTGATTTAAATTAAAAAGAATTCCATTTACCTGCCACTTAAATAAGAGGAAATTATTTGGTTTTGTAATAAGTCAATAAAATAAATTAACATATCTTTAGAAAACAGATATGCACACTAATTTAAAAAGAATCGTGCTTAAGCTGTTCAGCAAACATTTGTAAAATTCCTTGCCATCAGCTAGCTCTGGAGTTCTTCTAGGTGAGTAAGGCCATGTATGTTACTGCTCAGAGTACCGACGCGAAGCAATTGTCCCCTTCACATCCATTTTTTGCTGTTGATAGGTCATGCTATGTTGTTTAGAGATCCATAGATGGCCCTACATGAAAGCCTTTTTTTGTGTGTATACGGGTGACTGTGATTTAACTTTCAAATAAGATGGCTCCTGATTTACAATGATTCAACTTACAATATATTTGGCAAAGATGTGAAAGTGAAAGTGATTCAGTAGAAACTGTACTTTGAATTTTGAATTTGGGTCTTTATAAAAAGGGCCAGTGACATGTGGTATGGTGCCGTCTTGTGATGCTGGGCAGGGGTAGTGAGCCACAGCTCCCAGTCAGCTAGAAGATTACAGGGGTGAACACCTGATATTCTTACAAGCATTCTATATATAACCATTCTTCTTTTTTTTAGTGTAATATTTAATAAATTGCATGTGATATTTGATACTTTGTTATAAAATAGGCTTTGCTTAAGATGATTTTGCCCAAATGCAGGCAAATGTAAGTGTTCTGAGTATGTTGAAATAAGCTTAAGAGAAGCTATGATATTTGATAGTTTAGGGGTATTAAATGCATTTTCAGTTTTTTATGTGTTTCTCTGTACATAGCCCCCTTGTAAGCTGAGGAACATCTCTATATGTATATGTAGCCTTGGTATGGCTTACATATTATTGGCATGAAACATCTAGAACAGTACATGTGCCATATAATTGTCTACAATATCCAACAAGTTTCTTGAAAACTTGTGCCAAAGGGGTTATTTCTTTAAGGATTCTTATTTCAGAAGGGTTCTCTCAAACGTAAGATTTTTTAGAAGTTAAGTGAAAATCTGACCAAACTAAACATTTTTCCATTTTCCCTACTGAGCAAAGATAGCTAAAATCTATCTGCCATTTTCAACACTGTACTCAACAATTGTAATTCTAATTTAAGAACAGATGATTTATATCAAAACCACATGTTGGCCTAATCTTATACAATATTCATAAATCTCACTCAGAGCCTTGGACATTTTTATTTGTTGAGTCTATATGGTACTACGGACATTCATCTTTTTTGACCTCATAGCTTCATGTATGTCTATACTTTTGAAAATACATGCATCATAGTTCCATTGTAAAATGTCTGGGTTATAAAATGTGCTACGCTATCAAAATGGTAATAAGAACATACAAATGACCTGATGTAATGAACTGGACCAGATTGCCAGATATCACATTTCATACCAGAAAGATTCAGTGGTAAGTTTTAAAATGGCCAGCTATACTTCGACTGAATTATAACTCATTTAACTTCTTTCTTTGTGTACAGTATTATACATTAGTCAGTATGATAGTAAATAAGTACTTTGGACAGATGTAAATATGCTGTAATAAAAAAAGTTTTTCTTCTTTCTTTTAGTCCTTTTTACTTGTAAGACTAGCCACAAATACCATGCCTCCCCCCAAATAATTTGCAATCCAAATTTATCACTAAATGAATTTATTGCACAGGAAAAAAAATATATATATATACACTTACAGTAGACATGTTCAAAAATAGTTACACAACAGCAGGGCCCTAAATGTAAGCAGTATAGTTGTTTTGTTTTGTTTTGTGCTTTAAAAATAAAAAGAGGTTATGTGAAATATTGGAATTTTATTTCGAGGTCTAGTATTTCAAGACAGTTAACCACACTTACGGTGTCAACAGCCTCTTGTTGGCAGTATGATTTTATTGGCTCCATGGAATAACAGCAAGAATTTACTATTGCTTCTTTCTTTTTTGACACACACAGAAAAAAAAATTGACACATTTGCTCAAGACCATCCAGAATCATTTTAACCTATCAAAATTGATGGGAGGCCTTCACTGCCAAAGTCACTGCTGGGTTTTCACAATTCATAGCAGACAATCTGCTACTCCCATTAGGATAAAGGAGAGAAGAGTCATAATCAGGGAAGAAAGGTAGATTAATACTTGTAATTATCATTGAATTATTTAGCCTGCTATAGGATTATTATTATTAGTGTCATTTGATCATTTTCTCTCATTTTATTAAACACAACTGTGAGTAATTACCCTACCTAATATTTCTCTGTATTGGTTGACTAGCTAGCAAACATTCATGAAAATATCCATTAGCCACACATATAAAATGCTGCATTATGATGCTGTTGAATCAGAACATACCACTACCTGATCCTGTAGCTCTTTGAGGATTTGCAAATCAATTAATTATATGTTTCTTGGATTCTTCCCATACAATTAGAAAATTTATAATAGAGTCCATGAACATTATTATTTCTACCATTTTAAACCAGCAATCACACTTTGATCTTTACAACAAAAGCAGAAATATAAACACACACATTTGGGTCAGTTTTCTGTTAGTCTGTCTGGACTTCAAAATTCTATTCCTCAAGATAATGCACACCAAAGTTCTGGATTAAACAAGAAATTAGATGGCACCTGAACACTTGGTTTAATATTCTCAAAAGGACTATGCAACCTATTTCTTACATTATGACATTGTTTTACAAAGATCCACACTTTTATAATGTACTAACATTATTTTTAATCATGATTAAAAATCAAACATAAAAATTCCTACTTTTTGCTTTTGCCCCCTCCATTTAGAACTTATTTATAGCCTGATAATTCAAAGGTCCCTATGTTTATGAAAATCTGGACAGAAATAGCTCTGAGATCCCATTCAGAACTTGATATTAATCTAAGTCTTTTGGCTCCATTTATCCTGAGAGCAAAGAGTAGGACAAAGGATTTGAGTACTGTTAGTTTATCTGGGAAATTATCCAAGGTAGAAAAGAATGGGAAAGTGATACAGTGAAGAAGCAACTTTGTCAAAGAGGTACATTGTTGATATAATTGTTGTGGATAGAAAATGAAGGCTTGCTTTTACTGAAAGGTCCTGAGAAACTTCTTTAAGTTGTCCTCATGAAGACCTGAAAACTGACAATTTTATCTATGGCTCTTATTTCCACTTCACTGAGAGCTGTCCTCAGAGGACATTAACTCTCCTACACTTTTGGGTTGTGTTGGAGACATTCTAAAATGAGAGAGAGAACATGAGATGCTATCAGTGTTAAGTAACTGCAATTTCCCATGGAACTATCCACCACAGGTTTGGCTATAATCAGGTGTTGGGCCTTGATATCAGAGGGATTTGAGGCAGTATCATTTTAGGTTAATCATTATATCTGAAATTTCCAAAAACTTCAACTGATGAAACTTTGATTATAAATCTATAAATATAACAATAAATCTACAGTATTCAAATTATTATCATAGAAATACACAGACAAAGCATCAATTGATTAATATTTAAATGTTACAAAATACTGAACTGAAAGAATTTGGTCATAGAACAACGTGTAAGAAGTAGAACTTAGGTTTAGGTTAGAACTCAGGATGCATTTGAGACTCAGTTAAGAAATTGAATGGAGGGACGCCTGGGTGGCTCAGTGGGTTAAGCCACTGTCTTCGGCTCAGGTCATGATCCCAGGGTCCTGGGACCGAGCCCCAAGTCAGGCTCTCTACTCAGCAGGGAGCCTGCTTCCTCCTCTCTCTCTGCCTGCCTCTCTGCCTGCTTGTCATCTCTCTCTGTCAAATAAATAAATAAAATCTTAAAAAAAAACAAATTGAATGGATGTCTGACTATCTTATAGGTTTGCTAAAAATCAGTGACTTTGTGTTCACGTGTGGCTATGCAGGAATTTTTAACTTTCTCTAAGAAGTTATTAGATTTGATTATATAATGGCAGTAAAGGATGGGGAAAAGCAAAGTACAAACCCCATAAAGACAAAGACACTGAGTATGAGAAAAGAGTAATAGATAAGAAGAATCAATGCATTTGAGGAAAATGGGAATTGAAATACACAATGATTGTTGATTTTTTTAGATGGAGAAAACAAAACTAGCTTGCAAGAAGGAAATAACAGAAGACATGTTGTGATGTGATACAGAATCCTGGAAAAGGCAGTAACGTGGAATAAAGGAGTAGGGAGAGCATATCAGGTAATTTGGATAGGAAGGAGTTAGGAGATAATTGCTTGATAAATTTTATATGGCCCACTTAAATGCACAGATTTCTCTTCTTTAATTTATATGGAGAACAGGGTGTCCTTTCTCTTCCCTTTCAGAGCACCAGAGGTGTACTCTTTCAGACTGAAAACCTGAAAAGCTCAGGACTCAGTTGCTTAAGCACAGCTAAGAACATATTTCAATTAAGATTTACATTTTGCTGTATGTAGTAGACTTTCAAAAGTGGTTTAACCATATTTTTTCATTTAACAAGAAGACTACAGAGAGTGTTTTCTGGTGTTGGTTCAGCGTCTTAAGAAAGTCAAGTGAACTATCTTAGAGGTTTTCATGGCTTTTTATTCACAGTTGCAAAAATTGCTGTTGGAGTTCTCACTATTAAGCCCACATTTCTGGCAGAAAGATAGAGGTAAAGAGAATGATATCTTGTACGACTGATACTTTGTCATGTGGTTACAATATAAATAGAAAAGAGACAATAAAATATTTGATGTTGTTTTAAGTTTCCTTGTTGTCAATCCCTCAGTGATTTCTGAGATTCAAGGAAAAAGTAAATCGATATTGACCTGGCAACTATCAACACCTGTCAGTCTCTCTTGGATAACCAATATCTCTATAATCTCTTCTTCCCAGTAAAAAAAAAATAAAATATATTCATAACCCACACTGTGCCATCTCAAGTTACTGCACCAAGATAAAATTACAATGATTTTCAGTTGTTCCAAATGGACAGAATACCCTTCCTTATGATATCATGTCTTATAAGATAGATAATTGGCTTGCTACCAATATACCCAGATGTGACTGTGGAAGAGACAGGAAAAAAATAATAATATTTATTTATTCCTTGGGTTGACTCTGTTTACACAGATGCATTACTATTAGAAAAGGTTGGTTTCGGACATTGGAATGAATTTACTTAATGGGTCTGTATGTCATTGTGTTGGAGGAAATTTTAAATTTCTACAAAAATTATTAGAATTCTATCTTATTCTCTTTTGTTAATTTTCACATGTTAACAAAGCCAACGTTTTTTCTAGCAGACAAGATCTTAAATCCTAACAAAACTCAATTTTTTTCCTTTTTTTTTTTTTAAGTTTGAGAGCCTCATGTTCTCTCATGCTGCTTTAAATACAACTCAAAAAGAAAAAAGGAGCTAAATGGGGCAGTAAGACCAGACTTTTTATTTTATTTTATTTATCTTATTTTTAATTAAAAAATTAAAGATTGTTTTATTTATTTGAGAGAGAGAGAGAGCATGAGTGGGGCAGGGGGAGGTAGCAGCAGAGAGAGACTGAGAAGTATACTCCCTAATGAGCAAAAAGCCCGATATGGAGCTCGATCCCAGGATCCTGACTGAGATCATGACCAGAGACAAAGGCAGATACATGTGCAAAATCCCTTTTTTTCTGGGAAACAATACTTTACAAGAGATGTTTGAAAAAGTACTGGGGAATCAACTTTAATAGGAGATACAAAAATTTAATTGACTTTTGTAAAGCTACAGGGATCCAAATGATGGGAATCCCAGCCCGTTTAGGTTGTGGACCACAGAGTATTCCTCTCTGTAATATTTTATTTTCTTCCATATCTACTAACTCCAGTCCAAGTTCACTGATCTCTTTTTAGATAGTGCAAAACATGGCAAAGAATACCAAACGAGTGCCCAATATTCTACATTTATTATATCATTTCTAACATATAGAAGTGTGTTATCAAGGCTGGTTCTGTGAACGAACCTAGTTACGCTAAAGTGTGTTTTGTTCTCCAAGAAATTAAATGCATGATTATCACACAATTATAAAATACTTGTGTCAAGAATTTTTATTCAAAAATTAATAAGAAGCAGATATTAAAACTAGTTCACATGGTTATTTGGGATATAAGCAGAGTTGTGCAGCAGAAGTGCTCTGGGCCCATAATTTGGGTTATAGAATTTATGTTTTCTAATGAAATATCACTAACTTGCATTATTGTTAACAAGAATCTTGTGCATTACCATCAGTTTTCTACATTATAACCTCTTGCTCTACAGTTTGTAAATAACTTTGTCAATAGCAAGCTAGTAAACAGGGTGACTCCAATGAATTGAGATAATCTCCAGAGTTTCTGCTACATAATGCCCAGGACTCCATTGAAAGGACACCTAAGAATTTATTTTGCCCAAAACTTTGATCATTTTTTTCACTGTCCTTACCTATTTTCCAAACCTAGTCCTTTTGCTTCACCTTTCAGTCTACGGACAACCCTGTATCTGACTGACTTGTAAATTCTGGGAATGTCTTGCAGATTAATTTGCTTGCCAGAGGTGGTTCCTCTATTTGATGTCTAAGAACCCTAATTAGTTAAGAAAACTTTTTTTAACATTTTCATTGCTATTTATTATTATTATTATTATTGCTAATATCTCTATTATAAATAATTCACAAGGGCATCTTTCTGACAAAAGACAAAGAGCTGGCTACTAGTAGAAAAAGTACATTTGACTCTGTCAGTGAAAGTGGTAAAGGGATTTGAGAAAATAAGGCAAAGCACTGGAATTATGTGTTAAAACTTTAAATATTATAGACCCATTTACTTAATTTCTAATACTGTTGTTGCTTATAATTAAATAAGATGTTTTTCATGAACCACGCATTACAGCAAATATATTGTTTATACAGATTAAATTTTCATCAAAAGGGATGCCAGGGCAGCTCAGTTGGTTAAGCAGCTGCCTTTGGCTCAGGTCATGATCCCAGCATCCTGGGATCGAGTCCCACATTGGGCTCCTTGCTCGGCCGGGAGCCTGCTTCTCCCTCTGCCTCTGCCTGCCATTCTGTCTGCCTGTGCTTGCTCTCTCGCCCACAATCTCTGATAAATAAATAAAATCTTATAAACATTCGGGTGCACGTGCCCCTTTGGATCACTACGTTTGTATCTTTAGGGTAAATACCCAATAGTGCAATTGCTGGGTCATAGGGCAGTTCTATTTTCAACAATAAATAAATAAATTTTCATCAAAAAATAGTAAGTGTATTTTATTGTAGGATCATGATCAGCATTTTGCAGATGAGAAAAGTGAAATTTAGAAAAGTATGTCTCTTCAAATCCCTCATACAATATCTGGCCTAGATAGAAGGATATACTATCACAATTGAGGAAGATAATTGAGATTACTTAAAATGATAAACTTTATTGTATAGGGTTTTTAAAAGTTTGCCACAGATTTAGATTCTTTTAAAATATATATCTATTTTGTGTAAAGAGAATGCACTGAGAAGTAAAAAGAAAGTGATATATCAGTGCTACCAACTAATGGCTATAATATCATCACCTTATTTATGAACAATTAAACAGTGTGCAATATTTAAATAAATTTAAATAAATTCCTATTTATTTTATATATTTATAAATTTAAATAAATTCCTATTTATTTATTATTAAAGAAATTCCTCTAACAAACAGTATGTTTTGAAGGTTGCTAGCAGGAAATTGTTGTACTACATGGAAGTAATCAGAAAATGTGATCTAAAAGTCTGCTTTCAAGGGTATCTGCGTGGCTCAGTGGGTTAAAATTCTGCTTTCAAGAAGCTATAACAGTAAGTACTGAGCATTAGCTATTATATGCTATGGATGAATAACTGAAATCTACATTTGAAACTAATGGTACACTATACGTTAACTAATTGAATTTTAAAAAGTTAATTTAAAAAAACCCACTATTTTATAAAACAATATTCCCAACAGGCTCTTTTGCTTTAAAATACTCACTTTGTAATGAGAGTCATTACTTTTGTCTAGCCAATTCTTACACCACTGTTTATCCCTTCCCTGCTTTATCCCTTCCCAGTATCAATAAAGGCTCACTTGGGTTACCTAGAAGCCATGAGAAAGCTTGTAATAGATCTGGCTGGTTTTCACCAGCAATTTCACCACCATGTGCACAGGGAAGTCTATTGATAAAGGCTTTATTGCAATAAGTTGCAAATACATGGATGATTTTGAATTCTCTTTCTTGAGGTCTTGTTTCATGATAATCAATTTAGGGTGGCTTATTGGAATGGATGTTATTAACATATCTTCATAGTTATAAGTACATGGAATTGTAAAATAGATTAATGAATGTGGCATTACTGACAACTGTCCTCATTTTGAAATCAAATTACAGTGTACTAAGATGAGGAAGCAAAGCAGATTTGGGATTATGAGTGAAATAATTTAAAAAAGTCTTAGGGGCATGATCAGATTATTGGGTAATTCAGTAGAAAAATGTCAACTGATTGAGATTCTGTGTTCCCTGATTTCAGAGAGAAGTTAAGATAAATAAGGAACACGAGGAGACTAGGAAGCCAAACATAAGTGATACTTTTGTGCCAGGGTGTGTATACATCTGTTTATCTTCTTGCTTTACCACTAAGGTTGCTCCTAGAGGAGAGTTTAAATATGTGTTGGAGCTAATCTCTGTGGATTACACAAGAAACCACATCCTACAGCTCTCCCTGAAACACCCTTTATGATTTCAATGTAATTTGGTTTTTGCATTTTTAGAAATAACAAAATACTTTGCAAACTCATCTACTTTATTACCACCACAAGTGAGTCAGCTGACTCCACATTTTAACACAGTAACAGTCACAGAGGAATGGAGGAATGAGTAGAGTTATCAATATATGTGCTTTTAAGAAGTATGACAGGGTAGCAGCTATTTCCAGGAACCAAAACATGGGTCAGCAGCTGTGCAGGAAAAGTGATGGAATAAATGACTCATTTCAGAGGAGTTCTATAACATATTAGTTCTAGAATGTATCTTCAGCACCCAATTACCCGCTTTGATCTAAAGATAAGGATTTACAGTTAACGTCCCATTTATGATTTGACTGGTAGGGTCTGAATCATTTTTACTATTGTTTTGACTATTACTTGAAACCTATAGTAGTACTTGGGATATGTGTTGTGTATTCTGTGCTATTTTTAGATTAGATAACTTCTGTCTCGAACTCCTGTTAATTTGTTTGTTTTGTTTATTTGATAGTGGTTTCAGTAAATGGATATATCTGAAAAATTGCAAACTACTATTAAAATAAGTTATTATGATATAGAGCATGGTATTGCACATTCCTCCTTTGAATCCGACAGAGCTTCACCATATCCTTAACAACTTGGGAAAAACATGCTATTATTTTTCTTTATAAAATTTCTCCTGTTAGGCTGTGATGGTTGTCATGAGCAGTAACTCCTCTGAAGGCTTTGTCAAAAGAGTTGAAAAAATTGGAAAGGTGTGAATGAAGCTGTTAGCTGAATATAAAGAAAAGAGCATTGAAGTACAATTCACACTCTTACTTCTTCTATGCTTTCAGATGTTTGACATTTGAAAATTTTGCTTCTAGAAGAGATGCCCTATATAATTCTTACTTTAAGGAGCAAGTTGCTTTTATAATTTTTTTTATTATTCTACCATTCAAGTATTTCCATTTAAATTAAATTCAATACCATTTAAAAAAAATCAAAAGTGCATCCAGTATTCAATTCCTGGGCTAAATAATTTTAGAAAGCTTTGTGTTATTGAACCTACAGGGTTTTTCTGTAGTTTTAACTCTTTCTTTCTGTGATTTTTCCCATTAGTCAGGTAAGTGACTGCAATATAACAGACATTGAGGGTAAAGAAGGACTGGATAGAACAATCCTTGGCCTCATGAAGTTGAGAATCTAGCAAGGGAGTCAAACAATTCAATCATTCAGAGACAATTTATTGAGTGTCTGGCCTAAGATGAGCACAAAAAAACCCCAGCACAGAGGAATCATTTTAATGGGAGAGATAGATAATAGGTAAGCCAACTTTTAAAAAAATCGTACTGGTTTTTCTTTAATAGTGATGCATATTTGAACTAAATAAGCACATTTTAAAAAGAGCAGTGATTGAGAAGAGGCTTTTTAACTGAGTGGTCTGAAAGGGCCTCCCTGAAAAAGTCTGTTTTGAACAGATTTCTGAATAATATCAGCCAGGAAGCTGCGTAAAAATCTCAGGGATGGGTGATTTTTCCAGTCAAAAAACTGTAAAGGCTCCAAAGTCACAATAGAGGCATAAGTTTCTCTAATCAAGTAACTTCTGACAAAGAATGAGAAGAAATAACTAACCCAGGTTTGAAAGAAAAGGGACAGACTTTCTATGGAATTCATATTTAATTAAAGCTCTAAAGGACAAAAATACAATAGAGCAAAATTCTGGTCATGCTGATATACCTAATGAAAGTTCAGAAACAAGGTGTGGGTAGCAAAGAGTGTGTGGGAATGTTGGTAAGAACAGTTGGGAAGAGTCATCCCTGAACATGTTCTTAAATAAAGCAATTCTTGTGTTGTTTTAAAGGGTAAATTGGAGTTTGCCTAAGTGATTAGAGAAGGATGCCTCAGCTTATGGAAGTTCAAAGCCATAAAAATGTGATAAACTATTGCAGATATTTTCATGTATATTTGTTGTTGCTTCTAGTAATGGTGATCTAAAAACTCCTACTTAAGACAACTAAAAATCCAGACAAAATAGCTTTTAAAATTAAAAATATCAGAATGATCATAAAAATTAAGTGTGAGATTACTGGGCCAAAATACGAAATACAATGAGAGCCTAGAGATATATGCCCTGAAGCCATTTTAGCTATGAGAGCATTTGAAACTGCTAAAACACACTGAGCTGTGTTGTTAATAGACTCTTGATACTAGAGAAACAAAATTCATAATCCAGCAGCAATCAAATTTGAGGACTTTGGTACAACCCAAATTTAAGTTGAGATCCCCAAAGCACAAGGAGAAGCAGAAATAAGACTATAGCCTACCTTGCCTTCTGTGTAAACTGAGAAAGTCAATCACTGAATTTGGAGTAGGATTGTCTTGTAGAGTCTCAGATATAAGAGAAAATCCTGCCAAGGAGGACCATACCATTATTATAGCTCTTAATTATCCCTACTCAATAAGAGTTTCAAATATAATGTCTTGAACATAACAAAATGTAACAAAGCGCACAAAGAAAAACCATTAACAAGATTTGATAGACAAAATGGGATTAAGTATGATGTTAAAATGATCAATAAAGATTGTAAAATGGCTTGAGTACTCTGCTCAAAGAAATGAGAGGGGAAGCAAATTGAACAAAAAACTGAAACTAAAAATGATATTGAGAAAGGTTTTATAAATGAACCAAATGGATACTCTAGAACTTTAAAGATATGACAGCTAATTTAAGATACCACAGGGGTGCCTGGGTGGCTCACTTAATTAAACCTCCAATTCTTGTTCTTTTTTTTTTTTAACACCTTAATTTTATTTTATTTCTTTCATTTTGGCTCAGGTCATGATGTCAGGGTTGTGAAATAGAGCCCAGAGTTGGGCTCTGTGCTGAGCCTGGAGCCTGCTTAAGATTCTTTTCCCTTCTTTTTCTATCCCTCCCTGCGCTCTCACTTGCTCACTCTCTCTTGCTTGCAAATAAATAGATAGATAGATAATAGACAAAGCAAAATAAAAGCAGATTATGAAAATAAATATAAAGATTTTGAAATGAAAACAAGTTCTAAATAAAATAGAGAAGACCTACACAGCTAAAAGTTCATTCAGAAAATCTACTATTAAAGAAGTCAGTATGACACAATGTTAAGATATCAAACGATTTGAGCATGTACTTTACAGAAAGGGTAATCCAAATGGCCACTCATATATAAAAACTGTTTATCTTTATTATGAATCTGGAATTAAATTAAATTAAAAATGAATTAAAACCTAAAATGACATACTATTACACACTTACCATATTGGGCAACAGTAAAATTGTCTTGCAAGAATGTGAAAGAATGAAAGTGCCCATAATAAAAACATTTGAGGTAAGTTGGACAATATTTAGAAAACTTAAAAATAAAAATAAAGATTTGGTCCATTCCTAGAAATACAACATGGAACTAAATGAATATTTTCACCAGGATATGCAAACAGATGATTATAGCTATTTTATTCATAACGGCAGATCAGTAGTGGTCTATTTGCACAATGTTACATTAAATAAGAGAGAATATTAACAAACTAGGAGGAGGGGCTAGGTTGTTATCATAAACAGATCTTCTATGGTGCTGATTATGTTCTATTTCTCAAAATCTTTAAGTTAAAAAAGTTTTCAAATTTATATCTAGATAGATAGAGGATAGATGGACAGATATCCCAGAAGCTGCAAGGCTAGTCTAAGACCAGGCTTTAAAGGGCTTTTCTATACTCTACTAAATACTTGAAACCATTCATTATATCATAGCTCAGTGTTCAAATCTCCATTTGTTTCCTCAGTTTCCTAATATTTATCTTAAGGTGATCTGATCCAGACTTTTGATCACCTTTGTCTAAATATTTCTATTTTAACAAAGTCCTTTTTAAAACTGAGAGACTAAAACTTAGAAAAATACTCTGATTGTTATCTCACTAGAGTGGAAAATATATAGTTACCCATTAACTAATGATATCCATGTCTACATTAGATCCATGACATTTTTAATTCTTGGGAGCTTTTGGTTAAATGAATTTTTTAAGCTTCCTTTAAATGAAGCTTTAAGCCATCACCACATGAATAAAATTAAAGAACTAAATGAAAACAGGCCAAGTATTTACAGAGTAATAGAATGTGCAGTGGAAAGAGTACAATTCTGAAATCATAAAGCCTAAATTAGTGTGATGCATCTTTACTAGCCATGTAATCATAAACCAGTTATCTAAATGTGTTAGCCTCAGTTTTTTCACCCATGAAATGGTGATGATAATACTTATTATGCAGAGTTGTTGTGCGGATGTGATGAAGCATGGAGCATGAGAGTCTCATATTCCATGCTAAAATGATAGCTATTTTTATACTTATAATAATTCTAATAATAGTAATTAAATTGTTCAAAATAGTAATATTCATCTATATTGAGGCATTGTATTGACTATTCATAGACACATTTACCAAAATAAATTTCATTTTACGTTACCCCCTCTGAGGATATGTAGTCCCTAATTCAATATGAATCTCATTATGAATAATAATTATCATAATAAATATGCTGATTTTTCTTCTTTTTTTTTTTTAGGGAAGTATCCTTTACTGTTGAACATAAAGAAACTTAAGCAAGTCTGTCTTATTCAAAATTTGCATGCTGCTTTCTTATGAAACTAGATTATAGAGTTGTATGAAATAAATTCATGCAGTTAAGACATTTATGTTTGGAAAACTGGGTGGTCAGTTTAGTATTTCAAAAGAAGATTTTAAATTTAAACCTTAAAACTGAGCTCTTTCAGCCTTATTTATAGACCATCCTTCATGCTTCATAAGTACTCCTTCATTGTAAACTAAGTAATAGTGTTTGTCACAGTGTATATAACGAAAATGGATTTTATATTCTATTATTTCAGAGTTAGTTGCAGTTTCTACTTCCTTACTTCCTTTTTTGAAAAATAGATTAATTCTACAAAAAGTTTTTGCCAGCTTTATTGAAAAAAAATCGACATATTATAATTTGTAAATTTAAGAAATGATTTCTTATAACATTGCAAACTTTTAACATTGTGTAAATTTTGTACAATTTGATAAATCGGTATACATCTTTATTGCAATATAATCTACATAAAAATGTTAATACATCTACTATCTCGTATAGTTGCCACTGTTTTTTATGCATGTATCATAAGGAATTTATGATCTACTCTCTTAGCAACTTCTATGTATATAGTATAGTGGAGATAAACTTCAGAGGTCTTGTGGGTTTTGTTCCAGACTGCCTCAATAAAGTGATTATCTCAATAAACTAAGTCAAATTATTATTATTTTTTTTTGGTTTCCCAGTGCATATAAAAATTATGTTTCCCAGTGCATATAAAAAATAAACACTATCCTGTACTGTTCAAAAGCATTATGTTTTTAAAGAAAAACAATGTATATACCTTAAGTAAACTAGTTCTGAGTTTTCAGTGGGTCATAATTACTGATCACAGATCACCATAACAAATACAATAATAATGAAAAAACTTGAAATATTGCAAGAATTACCAACATGTGACAGAGAGACACAAAATGAACAAATGTTGTTAGAAAAATGGTGGCAGCAGACCTCTTTTATACAAGATTGCTATAAACTTTCAACTTGTAAGAATGTGATATATGCAAAGTTTAATAAAGGGAAGCACAATTAAAAAAAAGTATGTATATTTTATTAACTATGATCATCATGCTGTACATTAGATCCCCAGAACTTTTTCGTATTATAGTTGCAAGTTTGCACCCTTTGACCACCTTACTCCACCCCAGGTTCACCCCTTGTCAACTCAACTCTAAGTTTCCATTAGTTTGCCTTTTCCTCAGATTCTGTATGTAAGGGATATCATAATACATAAATTTAAAAAATATATAAAATCTTTGAAAAATTTCACTTAGTATAACACCTTCAAGATCCATCCATGCTGTTGTATGGCAGTATTTCTTAATTTTTCATGGGTAAGTAGTATTCCATAGTATATATTTACCATACTTAGTTTATTCATTCATCCATTAATGGATACTGAAGTTATTTCCATCTCTTGCTTAGAGTTAATAATGTGATAATAAACATAAGAGTGCAGATATGTCTTTGAACTGTGACTTCGTTTCCTTTAGATATATCCCTAGAAGTGGGATTACTGAATCATATGGTAATTTTACTTTTAATAATATGAATAATCTCCATACTGTTTTCCATACAAATTTATATCCCTATCACAGTGCATTTTCCCCAATATTTACCAAAATTTGTTAGTTTCAATTTCTGGTAGTATATATTCTAATAGGTAGTAATATCTTGCTGTGTTTTTCAGAGGTAAACAACAACAACAACATCATAATGACTTTGCCCTGAGTTTTTTACGTTGAGCACTTTTTAATGCTCCTGTTGGTCATTTATATAACTTTTTTGAAAAAAAAAAGTCTATTGAGATCCTTTTGCTATTTTTTTAATTATATATATTTTTCTATTTGTATCTGTTGGTTATTAACCTCTTTTCAGATATAAGATTTGTAAGTATTTTCTTACATTCTGTGGATTGTGTTTTCATTCTCTCTCTCTCTCTTTTTTTTTGGCAATGCAGACACTTTAGTTTGATGTAATACGATTTATTTATTTTTGCTTTTTTTCCTGTGTTTTTGGTCTGGTATCCAAAAAACTATTGGCAAGACCAATGTCAAGGAGAATTTTTCCTATGTTTTCCTTTAGGAAATGTAGTTTCATGCATCACCTTTAAGTCTTTAATCTACTTCAAGTTAAGACTTATGAGTGATATAAGGTTCCGGTTTCATACTGTTTATGTGACTATTCAGTTTTAAATATCATTTATTGAACAGACTATCTTTACCCATTACATATGTTGGCTCCTGTCAAATATTAGGTGACTGTATGAAAGGATTTATTTCTGTTCTACTTGTTTATTGGTCTGTTTTTATGCCAGTATACTTTATTGTTTTGAGCATGAGGGCTTTGTAGTATAGTTTCAAATCAAGAAGTGTAATTTCTCTTCTTCATTCTTTCTCAGAACTGCTTTGATTATTTGTTGTCTTTTATGGTCTCATATAAATTGTAGGATTCTTTACTTACTTCTGTAAAAAATAATATTGGATTTTTAAAAGATTTTTAATTTATTTATTTGACAGAGAGAGATGACAAGCAGGCAGAGAGGCAGGCAGACAGAGAAGAGGAAGCAGGCTTCCTGCTGAGCAGAGAGCCTGATGCGGGGCTCGATCCCAGGACCCTGGAATCATGACCTGAGCCGAAGGCAGCGGCTTAACCCACTGAGCCACCCAGGCGCCCCTAACATTGGATTTTTGATAGGAATTGGATTTACAGATGGTTTTCGGTAGTATGGACATTTTAACAATGTTAATTCTTACCATTCATAAATATGAGCTATCTTTCCATTTGTGTCTCCTTCAATTTCTTTATCAATGTCATAGTTTATGGAGTACAGATCTTTCATCTTCTTAGTTAAATCTATTCCTAAGTATTTTATTATTTTTGATGCTATTGTGAATTAGATTGTTTTCTTTATTTTTTCAGGTAGTTCATCATTAGAGTGTTAAAATGCTCCTGTCTTTTGCTTACTTTGGATGATATGAAAAACAGGGAAGAATTCCATATTAAAAAAAATGAAACAAAACAAAATTCTTGTCTTTTATATATTGATCTTGTATTTGGCGGCTTTACTAAATTTGTTTATTCAAATTTTTTTTGTGAAGTTTTTAGGATTTTTTAACATGTAAGTTCATGTTATCCAAAAAAAGAAAATTTTACTTCTTCCTTTTTTTTTTTTTTTTTTGGAGTCTCTTATTTCTTTGTGTTCCTTGTTTCTCTGGCTAGGACATCCAGTACTATGTCAAATGAGAGTAGTGAAAGTGGACACACTTGTCTTTTTTCTGATCTTTAAGGGGAAAACTTTCAAACTTTTTTGATTGAATATGAGATTAGCTCTGGGCTTGCAATATGTGGTTTTTCTTTAATGGATTTTTAAATTATTTTTTAAAAAATTTTTTATAAACATATAATGTGTTTTTATCCCTAGGGGTACAGGTCTGTGAATCACCAGGTTTACACATTTCACAGCACTCACCATCACTCACCATAGCACCTGCCCTCCCCAATGTCCATACCCCCACCATCCTCTCCCAACACACCTCCCCCCAGCAACCCTCAGTCTGTTTTGTGAGATTCAGTCTTTTATGGTTTGTCTCCCTCCCAATCCCATCTTCTTTTATTTTTCTTTTCGTACGCCCGAAACCGCCTATGTTGCATCTCCACTTCATCATATCAGGGAGATCATATGATAGTTGTCTTTCTCAGATTGATTTATTTCGCCAAGCATAATATCCTCTAGTTCCATCCACGTCATCACAAATAGCAGGATTTCATTTCTTTTGATGGCTGCATAGTATCCCATTGTACATATATACCACATCTTATTTATTGATTCATCTGTTGAAGGACATTTAAGTTCTTTCCATAGTTTAACTATTGTGGACATTGCTGCTATGAACATTTGGGTGCATTTGCCCCTTCAGAATGCCACGTTTGTATCTGTAGGGTATATACCCAGTACTGCAATCACTGGGTCATAGGCTAGTTCTATTTTCAGCTTTTTGAGGCACCTCCACGCTGCTTTCCAGAGTGGTCGCTCCAGCTTGCATTCCCACGTACAGTGTAGGAGGGTTGCCCTTTCTCCACATCCTCGCCAGCATCTGTCATTGACTGACTTGTTCATTTTAGCCATTCTGAAAGGTGTGAGGTGGTATCTCATTCTGGTTTTGATTTGTATTTCCCTGATGCCGAGTGATGTGGAGCATTTTTTCATGTGTCTGTTGGCCATTTGGATGTATTTTTTGCAGAAATGTCTGTTCATGTCCTCTGCCCATTTCTTCATTCGATTATTTGTTCTTAGGGTGTTGAGTTTGATAAGCTCTTTATAGATTTTGGATACTGGTTCTTTACCTGGTATGTCATTTGCAAATATCTTCTCCCAGATAACTTCTGACAGTCATCTTTTGGCTTTGTTAACTGTTTCCTTTGCTGGGCAAAAGATTTTTGATCTGATGAAATCCCAAAAGTTCATTCTTGCCCTTGCTTCCCTTGCCTTTGGCGATGTTCCTAGGAAGAAGTTGCTGCTGCTGAGGTCAAAGAGGTTGCTACCTTTTCTCTCCTCAAAGATTTTGATGGATTCCTTTCTCACATCATTCTTCTTCATCCATTTCCAGTCTATTTTCATGTATGGTGTAAGGAAATGGCCCAATTTCATTTTTCTGCATGTGGCTGTTCAATTTTTCCGACCCTAAGGCCAGAGGCTCCTTCTCTACTCTGGGGGCGGCGTGCTGTGCCTTCCCCCATGTGCTCCTGGGGAGCGCGGTGACAGACGTGTGCGACCATGCTTCTCGCTCATACAGAGGGGATACTAGGGAAAAAGTATATCGATCCATGCGGGTATCTTCCACCATGCTGCGGAGACTAGCTCAGGCAAGCAGCAGCAGCATCCACAAACCCAACTCTGATTTCCCAACAAATGCTGTGCTTTCCCAGGGGAGATGCCCAGGCAAAGTGGCTTTCGCTGTATGCGGGTTTCTCCCACCGCGAGACTGGGCTCAGGCAAGCAGCAGCAGCCCGCAGATCATTTCTCAGCGAATGCTGTGCTTTCGCAGAGGCTTTGGCTTGGAGCGAACAGCACTTCGCCGCTGCTTCCGTAGCAAGGCTTCAGTCCCGTTAGGGAAGAAGAGCTGCAGGAGAGCTGGTGCCTGTTGGGCTTTGCTTTCCCGGGTTCCATGTTTGCGTCCTGGGTTCACCCTGCCAGGCCGAACTAAGCAGACACAGCCACAACCGTGAAGTAGCGTGCATAGCTTAGGGTGGCACTCTATGCACACTACCATCTCCCGGTTTAGGCATCGCTAGGCCTTTTACTCTAGCACTGTGGCGGACTCGGGGACTAGGCCAGTGCTTTCCCCACTGCAAAGGAGAGGTGACAGGATCCCTGCACACCGCTCTGTGCACTGAATAGGGAGCTTTGGGGGATGTCCCCACTCCTTCCCCTTAAACCCCATGCCTCCTCCAAGCTTCCACATCCTGGAGGAAGAAGGCATCTGATGGCCAGTTCTTTCTGGGAGTTGTTTCTCGAGTTCAGGGTAGGCGCCTGGTAGCAAGCCCATGTCTCCACCACGGACAGGTGGCCAAGGAGCGGCTGTCTCCTTGAGCCCAAAGGTCAGGACCGGCATGCTTTCTGCCCAGACTCCTTCCTCAGAGTGAAGCCCTTTCCCCTGCCCTAATCTACCCCTCGTGTCTCCTTAGCAGCCAGGCTTCCGTCGCTCTGCAGTGGCAGACGTGTCCCTTTCCTTAAGGCTCTTTCCACAGGTTCCACCGCGCTTCACTCTCAGGCAGAGGGGATGCCCAGGCAAAGAGGATTTCGCTCCATGCGGGTTTAGTCCACCGTGCTGTGGAGACTAGCTGAGGCAAGCAGCAGGCAGCATCCCACAGACCCGACTCTGATTTCCCAACGAATGCTGTGCTTTCCCAGAGGAGATGCCCTGGCAAAGAGCCTTCGCTGTATGCGGTTTTCTCCCACTGTGAGAATGGCTCAGGCAACCAGCAGCAGCAGCCCACAGTACCGACTCTGATTTTCAGCGAATGTTGTGCTTTCACAGAGGCGTTGGGCTTGGAGCGAACCGCACTTCACTGCTGCTTCCTCAGCAAGGCTTCGTTCGCTTCAGGGAAGAAGAGCTGCGGGAGAGCTGATGCCTCTTGGGCCTTGCTTTCCCAAGCGCCAAGATCGCACCTTGCTAAGCCGAACTAAGCAGACACAGTCACAGCCCTGCAGCAGCTTGCGTGGCCTAGCATGGCACTCTATGCCTATTACCATCTCCTGGGGTAGGTAAGGCTTTGCCTTTTGCTCTGGCGCTCAGGAAGAATCGGGGTCTAGGCCAGTGCCTTCAGCACAAAGAGAGGTGGCGACAGGATCCCTGCAAAGGGCCCGTGCACTTGGATGAGGAACTGTGGAGGACAGTCTCCACTCCTTCCCCGGCACACCCCCTGCCACCCACATCGCTGCCACATCTTGGTGGAAGATGGCATCTGACTGCCCGTTTCTCCATGGGGTTGTTTCTGCGAGTTGCGGGTATGGCACTTGGTGGCAAGCCCAAGTCTGCCCTTGGGACAGGTGGCCAAGGAGATGCTGTCCCCTTGGGACCAGAGGCACAAGACAGGCCTGCCTTCTGCCCAGACTCCTTCCTCAGAGGATAGCACGCGACCCTGCCCTAGTCGTCCCCTCATGTCTCCTTAGCAGCCAGGCTTCCATCTCTCCGCACAGGGAGCGGGTGACACTTGTCTTGCTATCGGCCTGCTGTTCGTGCCATGGCAGCCTATCCTGCTTCCCGAGCGTTTCCCAACCCCAAGGCCAAGGGCTCCTTCTCTTCTCCGGACGCGGCCTGCTGCGCCTTCCCCACAATTGTTCCTGGGGAACGCCGTGACAGACGTGTGCAACCACGCGTCTCTCTCAGGCTGAAGGGATGCTAGGGCAAAGAGTATTTCGCTGGGGGCGGCGTGCTGCGACTTCCCCACACTTGGCTTCTCTCTCAGGCAGAGGGGATGTAGGGCAAAGAGTATTTCGCTCCATGCGGGTATCTTCCACCGTGCTGCGGAGACTAGCTCAGGCTAGCAGCAGCAGCATCCACAAACACAACTCAGATTTCCAAACGAATCCTGTGATTTCCCAGTGTAGATCACGAGGCAAAGAGGCTTTCGCTGTATGCGGGTTTCTCCAGGCGCGAGACTGGGCTCAGGCAAGCAGCAGGAGCCCGCAGAACATTTCTCAGCGAATGCAGTGCTTTCTCAGAGGTTTTGGCTTGGAGCGAACAGCACTTCCCCGCGGCTTCCTCAGCAAGGCTTCAGTCGCGTCAGGGAAGCAGAGCTGCGGGAGAGCTGGTGCCTTTTGGGCCTTGCTTTTCCGGGCTCAATGTTCGCCTCCTTGGTTCACCCTGCCAGGCCGAATTAAGCAGACACGGCCCCAACCCTGCAGTAGCGTGCGGAGCCTAGGATGGCACCCTATGCACACTACCATCTCCCGGTGTAGGCACCGCTTGGCCTTTTACTCTGGCGCTCAGGCGTTCATGTGGATAGCCCAGTGCTTTCCCCACAGGAAAGGCGACGTGACAGGATCTCTGCACACCGCCCGTGCACTGACTAGGGAGCTTTCGGGGACTGTCCTCACCCCAACACTCTAAACTCCATGCCACCTCCAAGATTCCACATCCTGAAGGAAGACGGCATCTGACTCCCTGTTATTTCTGGGAGCTGTTTCTGCGAGTTCGGCGTAGGCTCCTGGTGGCTACCGCATGTCTGCCCCAGGGACAGGTGGCCAAGGAGCTGCTGTCTCCTTGGGCCCAGAGGCTCAGGACAGGCATGCTTTCTGCCCGGACTCCTTCCTAAGAGTGGAGCACGCACCCTGGCCTACTCATTCCCTCCTCTCTCTGTAGCAGACAGGCTTCCGTCTCTCTGAACAGGGAGCGGGTAACACTTGTAGTGCCACCGGCCGCTGTGCCTGCCAGGGCCGGCTCTCCTGTTTCGCAACCGTTTCCAGAACAGAAAGCCAACGGCTCCTGCTCTTCTCCCTGGGCAGCGTGCTGCACCTTCCACAGACATGCTCCTGGGGAGCGCAGTGATGGACGTGTCCCTTTCCTTAAGGCTCTTTCCACAGAAGTAACCGCGCATCTCTCTCAGGCAGAGGGGTGCTAGGGCAAAGAGGATTTCGCTCCATGCGGGTATCTTCCACCATGCTGCAGAGACTAGCTCAGGCATTAAGCTGCAGCATCACACACATCCGATTCTGATTTCCCAACGAATGCTGTGCTTTCCCAGAGGGGATGCCCGGGCAAAGGGTTTTCGCTGTATGCGGGTTTCTCCGACCGCGAGACTGGGCTCAGGCAAGCAGCAGAAGAGACCGCAGAACCGACTCTGATTTCCCAGCGACTGTTATGCTTTCCCAGAGGTTTTCAACTTGGCGCGAACCGCACTACGCTGCTGCTTCCTCAGCAAGGCTTTGGTTGTTCGCTCTGTCGCGGCAGGGAAGAAGAAGCGCGGGAGAGCTGGTGCCTCTTGGGCCTTGCTTTCCCGGGCTCCAACTTCACACCCGGGTTTCAACATGCTAAGCCGAACTATGCAGACACAGTCACAGCCCTGCAGCAGCTTGCGTGGCCTAGCATGGCACTCTATGCCTATTACCATCTCCTGGGGTAGGTAAGGCTTTGCCTTTTGCTCTGGCGCAAAGGCAGACTCGGCGTCTAGGCCAGTGCCCTCAGCACAGGAGAGAGGAGGCGACAGGATCCCTGCACACGGCCCTTGCACTTGGATGGGGAACTGTGGTGGACAGTCTCCACTCCTTCCCCGGCACACCCCCTGCCGCCCACATCCCTGCCACATCATGGTGGAAGATGGCATCTGACTGGCCGTTTCTCCATGGAGTTGTTTCTGCGAGTTGCGGGTATGGCACTTGGTTGCTAGACCAAGTCTGCCCTTGGGACAGGTGGCCAAGGAGATGCTGTCCCCTTGGGACTAGAGGCACAGAACAGGCCTGCCTTCTGCCCAGTCTCCTTCCTTAGAGTGGAGCTGACGCCCCTGCCCTAGTCGTCCCCTCATGTCTCCTTAGCATTCAGGCTCCATCTCTCCGCACAGGGAGCGGGTGAGACTTGTCTTGCCACAGGCCTGCTGTTCGTGCCACGGCAGGCTATCCTGCTTCCCGAGCGTTTCCCGACCCCAAGGCCAAGGGCTCCTTCTCTTCTCCGGGGGCGGCGTGCTGCGCGTTCCCCACATTTGCTCCTGGGGAGCGCGCTGACAGACGTGTGCAACCACGCTTCTCTCTCAGGCAGAAGGGTGCTAGGGCAAAGAGGATTTCGCTCCATGCGGGTATCTTCCACCGTGCTGCGGAGACTAGCTCAGGCAAGCAGCAGCAGTATCCCCAAACCCAACTTAGTTATCCCAACGAATGCTGTGCTTTCCCAGAGGAGATGCCCTGGCAAAGAGCCTTTCGCTGTATGCGGGTTTCTCCCACTGTGAGATTGGCTCAGGCAAAGAGCAGCAGCAGCCCACAGTACCGACTCTGATTTACAACGAATGTTCTGCTTTCACAGAGGCTTTGGGCTTGGAGCGAACCGCACTTCACTGCTGCTTCCTCAGCAAGGCTTCGTTCGCTTCAGGGAAGAAGAGCTGCGGGAGAGCTGGTGCCTTTTGGGCCTTGCTTTCCCGGGCTCCATGTTCGCTTCCCGGTTCACCCTGCCAGGCCGAATTAAGCAGACACAGCCACAACCCTGCAGTAGCGTGCGGAGCCTAGGATGGCACCCTATGCACACTACCATCTCCCGGTGTAGGCATCGCTTGGCCTTTTACTCTGGCGCTCAGGCGTTCTCGCGGACTAGCCCAGTGCTTTCGCCAGAGGAAAGGAGACGTGACAGGATCCCTGCACACCGCCCATGCACTGTATAGGGAACTTTCGGGGACAGTCCTCACCCATCACCCTATACCCCATGCCACTTCCAAGCTTCCACATCCTGAAGGAAGACGGCATCTGACTCTGTTATTTCAGGGAGCTGTATCTGCCAGTTCAGCGTAGGTTCCTGGTGGCTAGCGCATGTCTGCCCCAGGGACAGGTGGCCAAGGAGCTGCTGTCTCCTTGGGCCCAGAGGCTCAGGACAGGCATGTTTTCTGCCCAGACACCTTCTTCATAGTGTAGCACGCGCCCTGCCCTACTCATCCCCTCCTCTCTCTGTAAGAAACCGGCTTCCGTCTCTCTGCACAGGGAGCGGGTGACACTTGTATTTCCAACGGCCGCTGTGCCTGCCAGGGCCGGCTCTCCTGTTTCGCAACCGTTTCTAGACCAGAAAGCCAATGGCTCCTGCTCTTCTCCCTGGGCAGCGTGCTGCACCTTCCACAGACATGCTCCTGGGGAGCGCAGTGATAGACGTGTCCCTTTCCTTAAGGCTCTTTCCACAGGCGCAACCGCGCTTCTCTCTCAGGCAGAGGGGGCAAAGAGGATTTTGCTCCATACGGGTATCTTCCACCATGCTGCAGAGACTAGCTCAGGCATTAAGCTGCAGCATCACACACATCCGATTCTGATTTCCCAACGAATGCTGTGCTTTCCCAGAGGGGATGCCCGGGCAAAGGGTTTTCGCTGTATGCGGGTTTCTCCCACAGCGAGACTGGGCTCAGGCAAGCAGCAGAAGAGACCGCAGAACCGACTCTGATTTCCCAGCGACTGCTATGCTTTCCCAGAGGTTTTCAACTTGGCCCGAACCGCACTACACTGCTGTCCTCAGCAAGGCTTTGGTCGTTCGCTCTGTCGCGGCAGGGAAGAAGACGCGCGGGGGAGCTGGTGCCTCGTGTGCCTTGCTTTCCCGGGCTCCAAGTTCACATCCGGGTTTCAACTTGCTAAGCCGAACTAAGCAGACACAGTCACAGCCCTGCAGCAGCTTGCGTGGCCTAGCATGGCACTCTATGCCTATTACCAACTCCTGGGGTAGGTAAGGCTTTGCCTTTTGCTCTGGCGCTCAGGGAGACTCGGGGTTAGGCCAGTGCCTTCAGCACAGGAGAGAGGTGGCGACAGGATCCCTGAAAACGGCTCGTGCACTTGAATGGGGAACTGTGGTGGACAGTCTCCACTCCTTCCCCGGCACACACCCTGCCACCCACATCGCTGCCACATCTTGGTGGAAGATGGCATCTGTCTGCCCGTTTCTCCATGGGGTTGTTTCTGCGAGTTGCGGGTATGGCACCTGGTGGCAAGCCCAAGTCTGCCCTTGGGACAGGTGTCCAAGGAGATGCTGTCCCCTTGGGACCAGAGGCACAAGACAGGCTTGCATTCTGCCCAGACTCCTTCCTCAGAGGATAGCACGCGCCCCTGCCCTAGTCATCCCCTCATGTCTCCTTAGCAGCCTGGCTTCCATCTCTCCGCACAGGGAGCGGATGACACTTCTTTTGCTTCCGGCCTGCTGTTCGTGCCATGGCAGGCTATCCTGCTTCCCGAACGTTTCCCGAACCCAAGGCCAAGGGCTCCTTCTCTTCTCCGGAGGTGGCCTGCTGCGCCTTCCCCACACTTGCTCCTGGGGAACGCCGTGACAGACGTGTGCAACCACGCGTCTCTCTCAGGTAAAGGGATGCTAGAGCAAAGAGTATTTCGCTCCAAGCGGGTATCCTCCACCGTGCTGCGGAGACTAGCTCAGGCAAGCAGCAGCAGCTTCCCCAAACCCAACTCAGATTTCCAAACGAATGCTGTGATTTCCCAGTGTAGAACACAAGGCAAAGAGGCTTTCGCTGTATGCGGGTTTCTCCAGCCGCGAGTCTGGGCTCAGGCAAGCCGCAGTAGCCCGCAGAACATTTCTCAGCGAATGCTGTGCTTTCTCAGAGGCTTTGGCTTGGAGCGAACAGCACTTCGCCGAGGCTTCCTCAGCAAGGCTTCAGTCGCGTCAGGGAAGCAGAGCTGCGGGAGAGCTGGTGCCTTTTGGGCCTTGCTTTCCCGGGCTCCATGTTCACTTCCCGGGTTCACCCTGCCAGGCCGAATTAAGCAGACACAGCCACAACACTGCAGTAGCGTGCGGAGCCTAGGATGGCACCCTATGCACACTACCATCTCCCGGTGTAGGCATCGCTTGGCCTTTTACTCTGGCGATCAGGCGTTCTCGCGGACTAGCCCAGTGCTTTCCCCCACAGGAAAGGCGACGTGATAGGATCTTTGCACACCGCCCGTGCACTGAATAGGGAGCTTTTGGGGACTGTCCTCACCCCATCCCCTTAAACCCCTTGCCACCTCCAAGCTACTACATCCTGAAGGAAGACGGCATCTGACTCCCTGTTATTTCAGGGAGCTGTTTCTGCGAGTTCGGCGTAGGCTCCTGGTGGCTAGCGCATGTCTGCCCCAGGGACAGGTGGCCAAGGAGCTGCTGTCTCCTTGGGACCAGAGGCACAAGACAGGCCTGCCTTCTACCCAGACTCCTTCCTCAGAGGGGAGCACGCGCCCCTGCCCTAGTCGTCCCCTCATGTCTCCTTAGCAGCCAGCCTCCATCTCTCCGCACAGGGAGCGGGTGAGACTTGTCTTGCTACCGGCCTGCTGTTCGTGCCATGGCAGGCTATCCTGCTTCCCGAGCGTTTCCTGACCCCAAGGCCAAGGGCTCCTTCTCTTCTCCAGCGGCGGCCTGCTGCGCCTTCCCCACACTTGCTTCTCGGGAGCGCAGTGACACACGTGTGCAACCACGCTTCTCTCTCAGGCAGAAGGGATGCTAGGGCAAAGAGTATTTCGCTCCATGCGGGTATCTTCCACCGTGCTGCGGAGACTAGCTCAGGCATTCAGCTGCTGCATCCCGCACATCCGATTCTGATTTCCCAACGAATGCTGTGCTTTCCCAGAGGAGATGCCCGGGCAAAGACGCTTTCGCTGTATGCAGGTTTCTCCCACTGAGAGACTGGGCACAGGCAAGCTGCAGAAGAGCCCGCAGAACCGACTTCTGATTTCTCAGCAAATGCTGTGCTTTCGCAGAGGCTTTGGCTTGAAGCGAACAGCACTTCGCCGCTGCTTCCTCAGCAAGGCTTCAGTCGCGTCAGGGAAGAAGTGCTGCCAGAGAGCTGGTGCCTCTTGGGGCCTTCCTATCCTGGGCTCCAAGTTCACATCCTGGGTTCATTCTGCCAAGGTGAAATAAGCAGACACAGCCTCGACCGTGCAGCAGCGTGCGTGGCCTAGGATGGCACTCTGCTCACAATGCCATCTCTCAGCATAGGCACGGCCGGCCCTTTTACTCTGGCGTTCAGGTGGACAGGGGACTAGGCCAGTGCCTTCTCCATCCTTGAGGAGTCGTGAGAGGATCACTGCACACCGCCCGTGCCCTGGAATGGGGAGTAATCGGTAACTGTCCCTGTTTCCCCGGGACACCCCCTGCCTCCGCCAATGCTGCCACATCCTGGAGGAAGACGGCATCTGATTGCCCGTTCCTCCAGGAGGTGTTTCTGCGAGTTCAGGGCTGGAAGCTTGGTGGCAAGCCCACGTCTGCCCTCTGGACAGGTGGCCAAGGAGATGCTTTCCACTTGGGACCAGAGGCACAGAAAAGGCCTTCCTTCTGCCCAGACTCCTTCCTCAGATTGGAGCACGTTCCCCGGCCCAATCGCCCTCTCATGTCTCCTTAGCAGCCAGGCTTCGTCTCTCTGCACAGGGAGTGGGTGACACTTGTCTTGCCACCGGCCCGCTGTTCCTGCCAGCTTCGCGACCATTTCCCGACCACAAGGCCAATGGCTCCTTCTCTTCTCCTGGGCAGCTTGCTGCACTTTCCCCAGACAGGCTCCTGGGGAGCCCAGTGACAGACATGTCCCCTTCCTTAAGGCTCTTTCCACAGGCGCAACCACGGTTCTCTCAGGCTGTGGGGATGCCCAGGCAAAGAGGATTTCGCCCCATGCCGGTTTATTACACCGTGCTGTTGGGTCTTGCTCAGGCAAGCAGCAGCAGGACCCCACAGACCCGACTCTGATTTCCCAAAGAATGCTGTGCTTTCCCAGAGGAGATGCCCAGGCAAAGACCCTTTCGCTGTATGAGGGTTTCTCCCGCCGTGCTGCGAATACTAGGCTAAGGCAAGCAGCAACAGCAGCCCACAAAAACGACTCTGATTTCCCAGCGACTGCTATGCTTTCACAGAGGTTTTCAGCTTGGCGCGAACGGCACTTCGCTGCTGCTTCCTCAGCAAGGCTTTGGGTGTTCGCTCTGTCGCATCAGGGAAGAAGCGCTGCGGGAGAGCTGGTCCCTCTTGGTCCTTGCTTTCCCGGGCTCTATGTTGGCACCCTGGGTTCACCCTGCCAGTCCGAACTAAGCAGACACAGCCACAGCGCTGCAGCAGCGTGCGTGGCCTAGGATGGCACTCAATGCACACTACATTCTCCCAGTGTAGGCAACGCTTGGCCTTTTGCACAGGCCCTCAGGCCGACTCGCGGACAAGGCCAGTGCCTTCCCCACAGGAGAGGAGAGGCGACAGGATCCCTGAAGAACACCGCCGGTTCACTGGAATGGGGAGATTTGGGAAATTGTCCCCACTCCTTCCCCGGCAAACCCCCTGCCACCGAAAACGCTGTCACATCTTGGAGGAAGATGGCATCTGACTGCCCGTTTCTCGAGGGAGCTATTTCTGCGAGTTCCGGGTATGGCGCCTGGTAGCTAGCCCAAGTCGGCCCAACGGACAGGTGGTCAAGGAGATGCTGTCCCCTTGGGACCAGAGGCACAGGACAGGCCTGCCTTCTGCCCAGACTCCTTCCTCAGAGTGGAGCATGCATCCCTGCCCTAGTCATTCCCTCATGTCTCCTTAGGAACCAGGCTTTGTCTCTCTGCACAGGGAGCGGGTGACACTTGTCTTGCCACCGGCCTGCTGTTCCTGCCACGGCAGGCTATTCTGCTTCCCGACCTTTCCCGACCACAAGGCCAACGTATCCTTCTCTTCTCCTGGGGTGGCGTGCTGCACCTTCCCCAGACATGCTCTTGGGGAGCGCAGTGACACACGTGTGCAATCACGCTTCTCTCTCAGATCTCAAATACCCAACATAACCCTACACCTAAAGGAGATGGAGAAAGAACAACAAAGAAAGCCTAAACCCAGCAGAAGAGGAATAATAAAGATCAGAGCAGAAATCAATGAAATAGAAACAAATAAACAAACAAATAAAAACCACAAAAAACCACCACCAACAACAAAAAACAATAGAACAAATCAACGAAACTAGGAGCTGCTTCTTTGAAAGAATTAATAAGATTGATAAAACCCTTTCCAGACTTATCAAAAAGAAAAGCGAAAGAACCCAAATAAATAAATTAATGAATGAAAGAGGAGAGATCACAACCAACACCAAAGAAATACAAACAATTATAAGAACATACTATGAGCAACTCTACGCCAACAAATTCAACAATCTGGAAGAAATGGATACATTCCTAGAGACATATAAACTACCACAACTGAACCAGGAAGAAACAGACCCATAACCAGTACGGAGATTGAAACAGTCATCAAAAATCTCCAAACAAACAAAAGCCCCGGGCCAGATGGCTTCCCAGGGAAATTCTACCAAACATTTAAAGAAGAATTAATTCCTATTCTCATGATACTGTTCCAAAAAAATAGAAATGGAAGGAAAACTTCCAAACTCATTTTATGAGGCCAGCATCACCTTGATCCCAAAACCAGACAAGGATCCCATCAAAAAAGAGAACAGCAAACCAATATCCTTGATGAACACAGATGCGAAAATTCTCACCAAAATACTAGCCAATAGGATTCAACAGTACATTAAAAGGATTATTCACCACGACCAAGTGGGATTTATTCCAGGGCTATAAGGTTGGTTCAACATATGCAAATCAATCAATGTGATACAACGCATTAATAAAAGAAAGAACAAGAACCACATGATACTCTCCATAGATGCTGAAAAAGCATTTGGCAAAGTGCAGTGTCCCTTCCTGATTAAAACTCTTCAAAGTGTAGGGATAGAGGGCACATATTATCAATATTATCAAAGCCATCTATGAAAAACCCACTGCAAATATCATTCTCAATGGAGAAAAACTGAATACTTTTCCGCTGAGGTCAGGAACACGGCAGGGATGTCCGTTATCACCACTGCTATTCAACATCGTACTAGAAGTCCTAGCCTCAGCAATCAGACAACAAAAAGAAATTAAAGGCATCCAAATTTTGCCAAATTGGCAAAAGAGAAGTCAAACTATCCCTGCTTGCAGACGATATGACACTGTATGTGGAAAACTTAAAGGACTCCACTCCAAATCTGCTATAACTTGTATAGGAATTCTGTAAAGTGTCAGAATATAAAATCAATGCACAGAAATTGGTTGCATTTTTTTTAAGCCAACAAGAGTGAAGAAATAGAAATTAAGGAGTGAATCCCATTTACAATTGCACTCAAAACCCTAAGATACCTAGGAATAAACCTAACCAAAGAGACAAAGAATCTATACTCAGAACTCTAAAGTGAGTACTCATGAAAGAAATTGAAGAAGACACAAAGAAATGGAAAAATGTTCCATTCCCCTGTATTGGAAGAAATGTATTGTGAAAATGTCTATGCTACCTAAAGCAATCTACACATTTAATGCAATCCCTATCAAAATCTCATCCATTTTTTTTCAAAGAAATGGGACAAATCATCCTAAAATATATATGGAACCAGAAAATACCTCGAATAGCCAGAGGAATATTGAAAGAGAAAGCCAAAGTTGTTGGCATCACAATTCCAGACTTCAAGCTCTATTACAAAGTTGTCATCATCAAGATGGTAGGGAACTGTCCCCAAAACAGACATAGATCAATGGAACAGAATAGAGAGCCCAGAAATACACCCTCAACTCTATGGTCAACTAATCGTCAACAAAGCAGGAAGAAATGTCCTATGGAAAAGAGACAGCCTCTTCAACAAATGGTGTTGGGAAAATTGAACAGCCACATGCAGAAAAATGAAGTTGGACCATTTCCTTACACCATACATGAAAATAGACTGGAAATGGATGAAGAAGCATAATGTGAGAAAGGAATCCATCAAAATCCTTGAGGAGAGTACAGGCAGCAACCTCTTTGACCTCAGCAGCAGCAACTTCTTCCTAGGAACATCGCCAAAGGCAAGGGAAGCAAGGGCAAGAATGAACTCTTGGGATTTCATCAGATCAAAAAGCTTTTGCCCAGCAAAGGAAACAGTTAACAAAGCCAAAAGATGACTGTCAGAAGTTATCTGGGAGAAGATATTTGCAAATGACATACCAGGTAAAGAACCAGTATCCAAAATCTATAAAGAGCTTATCAAACTCAACACCCTAAGAACAAATAATCGAATGAAGAAATGGGCAGAGGACATGAACAGACATTTCTGCAAAAAATACATCCAAATGGCCAACAGACACATGAAAAAATGCTCCACATCACTCGGCATCAGGGAAATACAAATCAAAACCAGAATGAGATACCACCTCACACCTTTCAGAATGGCTAAAATGAACAAGTCAGTCAATGACAGATGCTGGCGAGGATGTGGAGAAAGGGCAACCCTCCTACACTGTACGTGGGAATGCAAGCTGGAGCGACCACTCTGGAAAGCAGCGTGGAGGTGCCTCAAAAAGCTGAAAATAGAACTAGCCTATGACCCAGTGATTGCAGTACTGGGTATATACCCTACAGATACAAACGTGGCATTCTGAAGGGGCACATGCACCCAAGTGTTCATAGCAGCAATGTCCACAATAGTTAAACTATGGAAAGAACCTAAATGTCCTTCAACAGATGAATCAATAAATAAGATGTGGTATATATGTACAATGGGATACTATGCAGCCATCAAAAGAAATGAAATCCTGCTATTTGTGATGACATGGATGGAACTAGAGGGTATTATGCTTGGCGAAATAAATCAATCTGAGAAAGACAACTATCATATGATCTCCCTGATATGATGAAGTGGGGATGCAACATAGGCGGTTTCGGGCGTACGAAAAGAAAAATAAAAGATGGGATTGGGAGGGAGACAAACCATAAAAGACTGAATCTCACAAAACAGACTGAGGGTTGCTGGGGGGAGGTGTGTTGGGAGAGGATGGTGGGGGTATGGACATTGGGGAGGGCAGGTGCTATGGTGAGTGATGGTGAGTGCTGTGAAATGTGTAAACCTGGTGATTCACAGACCTGTACCCCTAGGGATAAAAACACATTATATGTTTATAAAAAATTTTTTAAAAAATAATTTAAAAAATCCATTAAAGAAAAACCACATATTGCAAGCCCAGAGCTAATCTCATATTCAATCAAAAAAGTTTGAAAGTTTTCCCCTTAAAGATCAGAAAAAAGACAAGTGTGTCCACTTTCACTACTCTCATTTGACATAGTACTGGATGTCCTAGCCAGAGAAACAAGGAACACAAAGAAATAAGAGACTCCAAAAAAAAAAAAAAGAAGAAGAAGTAAAATTTCCTTTTTTTGGATAACATGAACTTACATGTTAAAAAATCCTAAAAACTTCACAAAAAAAATTTGAATAAACAAATTTAGTAAAGCCGCCAAATACAAGATCAATATATAAAAGACAAGAATTTTGTTTTGTTTCATTTTTTTTAATATGGAATTCTTCCCTGTTTTTCATATCATCCAAAGTAAGCAGAAGACAGGAGCATTTTAACACTCTAATGATGAACTACCTGAAAAAATAAAGAAAACAATCTAATTCACAATAGCATCAAAAATAATAAAATACTTAGGAATAGATTTAACTAAGAAGATGAAAGATCTGTACTCCATAAACTATGACATTGATAAAGAAATTGAAGGAGACACAAATGGAAAGATAGCTCATATTTATGAATGGTAAGAATTAACATTGTTAAAATGTCCATACTACCGAAAACCATCTGTAAATCCAATTCCTATCAAAAATCCAATGTTAGGGGCGCCTGGGTGGCTCAGTGGGTTAAGCCACTGCCTTCGGCTCAGGTCATGATTCCAGGGTCCTGGGATCGAGCCCCGCATCAGGCTCTCTGCTCAGCAGGAAGCCTGTTTCCTCTTCTCTGTCTGCCTGCCTCTCTGCCTGCTTGTCATCTCTCTCTGTCAAATAAATAAATTAAAAATCTTTTAAAAATCCAATATTATTTTTTACAGAAGTAAGTAAAGAATCCTACAATTTATATGAGACCATAAAAGACAACAAATAATCAAAGCAGTTCTGAGAAAGAATGAAGAAGAGAAATTACACTTCTTGATTTGAAACTATACTACAAAGCCCTCATGCTCAAAACAATAAAGTATACTGGCATAAAAACAGACCAATAAACAAGTAGAACAGAAATAAATCCTTTCATACAGTCACCTAATATTTGACAGGGGCCAACATATGTAATGGGTAAAGATAGTCTGTTCAATAAATGATATTTAAAACTGAATAGTCACATAAACAGTATGAAACCGGAACCTTATATCACTCATAAGTCTTAACTTGAAATAGATTAAAGACTTAAAGGTGATGCATGAAACTACATTTCCTAAAGGAAAACATAGGAAAAATTCTCCTTGACATTGGTCTTGCCAATAGTTTTTTGGATACCAGACCAAAAACACAGGAAAAAAAGCAAAAATAAATAAATCGTATTACATCAAACTAAAGTGTCTGCATTGCCAAAAAAAAGAGAGAGAGAGAGAATGAAAACACAATCCACAGAATGTAAGAAAATACTTACAAATCTTATATCTGAAAAGAGGTTAATAACCAACAGATACAAATAGAAAAAAATATATATAATTAAAAAAATAGCAAAAGGATCTCAATAGACTTTTTTTTTTTCAAAAAAGTTATATAAATGACCAACAGGAGCATTAAAAAGTGCTCAACGTAAAAAACTCAGGGCAAAGTCATTATGATGTTGTTGTTGTTGTTTACCTCTGAAAAACACAGCAAGATATTACTACCTATTAGAATATATACTACCAGAAATTGAAACTAACAAATTTTGGTAAATATTGGGGAAAATGCACTGTGATAGGGATATAAATTTGTATGGAAAACAGTATGGAGATTATTCATATTATTAAAAGTAAAATTACCATATGATTCAGTAATCCCACTTCTAGGGATATATCTAAAGGAAACGAAGTCACAGGTCAAAGACATATCTGCACTCTTATGTTTATTATCACATTATTAACTCTAAGCAAGAGATGGAAATAACTTCAGTATCCATTAATGGATGAATGAATAAACTAAGTATGGTAAATATATACTATGGAATACTACTTACCCATGAAAAATTAAGAAATACTGCCATACAACAGCATGGATGGATCTTGAATGTGTTATTCTAAGTGAAATTTTTCAAAGATTTTATATATTTTTTAAATTTATGTATTATGATATCCCTTACATACAGAATCTGAGGAAAAGGCAAACTAATGGAAACTTAGAGTTGAGTTGACAAGGGGTGAACCTGGGGTGGAGTAAGGTGGTCAAAGGGTGCAAACTTGCAACTATAATACGAAAAAGTTCTGGGGATCTAATGTACAGCATGATGATCATAGTTAATAAAATATACATACTTTTTTTTAATTGTGCTTCCCTTTATTAAACTTTGCATATATCACATTCTTACAAGTTGAAAGTTTATAGCAATCTTGTATAAAAGAGGTCTGCTGCCACCATTTTTCTAACAACATTTGTTCATTTTGTGTCTGTCTGTCACATGTTGGTAATTCTTGCAATATTTCAAGTTTTTTCATTATTATTGTATTTGTTATGGTGATCTGTGATCAGTAATTATGACCCACTGAAAACTCAGAAGTAGTTTACTTAAGGTATATACATTGTTTTTCTTTAAAAACATAATGCTTTTGAACAGTACAGGATAGTGTTTATTTTTTATATGCACTGGGAAACATAATTTTTTATATGCACTGGGAAACCAAAAAAAAAAATAATAATAATTTGACTTAGTTTATTGAGATAATCACTTTATTGAGGCAGTCTGGAACAAAACCCACAAGACCTCTGAAGTTTATCTCTACTATACTATATACATAGAAGTTGCTAAGAGAGTAGATCATAAATTCCTTATGATACATGCATAAAAAACAGTGGCAACTATACGAGATAGTAGATGTATTAACATTTTTATGTAGATTATATTGCAATAAAGATGTATACCGATTTATCAAATTGTACAAAATTTACACAATGTTAAAAGTTTGCAATGTTATAAGAAATCATTTCTTAAATTTACAAATTATAATATGTCGATTTTTTTTCAATAAAGCTGGCAAAAACTTTTTGTAGAATTAATCTATTTTTCAAAAAAGGAAGTAAGGAAGTAGAAACTGCAACTAACTCTGAAATAATAGAATATAAAATCCATTTTCGTTATATACACTGTGACAAACACTATTACTTAGTTTACAATGAAGGAGTACTTATGAAGCATGAAGGATGGTCTATAAATAAGGCTGAAAGAGCTCAGTTTTAAGGTTCAAATTTAAAATCTTCTTTTGAAATACTAAACTGACCACCCAGTTTTCCAAACATAAATGTCTTAACTGCATGAATTTATTTCATACAACTCTATAATCTAGTTTCATAAGAAAGCAGCATGCAAATTTTGAATAAGACAGACTTGCTTAAGTTTCTTTATGATCAACAGTAAAGGATACTTCCCTAAAAAAAAAAAAGAAGAAAAATCAGCATATTTATTATGATAATTATTATTCATAATGAGATTCATATTGAATTAGGGACTACATATCCTCAGAGGGGGTAACGTAAAATGAAATTTATTTTGGTAAATGTGTCTATGAATAGTCAATACAATGCCTCAATATAGATGAATATTACTATTTTGAACAATTTAATTACTATTATTAGAATTATTATAAGTATAAAAATAGCTATCATTTTAGCATGGAATATGAGACTCTCATGCTCCATGCTTCATCACATCCACACAACAACTCTGCATAATAAGTATTATCATCACCATTTCATGGGTGAAAAAACTGAGGCTAACACATTTAGATAACTGGTTTATGATTACATGGCTAGTAAAGATGCATCACACTAATTTAGGCTTTATGATTTCAGAATTGTACTCTTTCCACTGCACATTCTATTACTCTGTAAATACTTGGCCTGTTTTCATTTAGTTCTTTAATTTTATTCATGTGGTGATGGCTTAAAGCTTCATTTAAAGGAAGCTTAAAAAATTCATCTAACCAAAAGCTCCCAAGAATTAAAAATGTCATGGATCTAATGTAGACATGGATATCATTAGTTAATGGGTAACTATATATTTTCCACTCTAGTGAGATAACAATCAGAGTATTTTTCTAAGTTTTAGTCTCTCAGTTTTAAAAAGGACTTTGTTAAAATAGAAATATTTAGACAAAGGTGATCAAAAGTCTGGATCAGATCACCTTAAGATAAATATTAGGAAACTGAGGAAACAAATGGAGATTTGAACACTGAGCTATGATATAATGAATGGTTTCAAGTATTTAGTAGAGTATAGAAAAGCCCTTTAAAGCCTGGTCTTAGACTAGCCTTGCAGCTTCTGGGATATCTGTCCATCTATCCTCTATCTATCTAGATATAAATTTGAAAACTTTTTTAACTTAAAGATTTGAGAAATAGAACATAATCAGCACCATAGAAGATCTGTTTATGATAACAACCTAGCCCCTCCTCCTAGTTTGTTAATATTCTCTCTTATTTAATGTAACATTGTGCAAATAGACCACTACTGATCTGCCGTTATGAATAAAATAGCTATAATCATCTGTTTGCATATCCTGGTGAAAATATTCATTTAGTTCCATGTTGTATTTCTAGGAATGGACCAAATCTTTATTTTTATTTTTAAGTTTTCTAAATATTGTCCAACTTACCTCAAATGTTTTTATTATGGGCACTTTCATTCTTTCACATTCTTGCAAGACAATTTTACTGTTGCCCAATATGGTAAGTGTGTAATAGTATGTCATTTTAGGTTTTAATTCATTTTTAATTTAATTTAATTCCAGATTCATAATAAAGATAAACAGTTTTTATATATGAGTGGCCATTTGGATTACACTTTCTGTAAAGTACATGCTCAAATCGTTTGATATCTTAACATTGTGTCATACTGACTTCTTTAATAGTAGATTTTCTGAATGAACTTTTAGCTGTGTAGGTCTTCTCTATTTTATTTAGAACTTGTTTTCATTTCAAAATCTTTATAATTATTTTCATAATCTGCTTTTATTTTGCTTTGTCTATTATCTATCTATCTATCTATATATCTATCTATCTATTTGCAAGCAAGAGAGAGCGAGCAAGTGAGAGCGCAGGGAGGGATAGAAAAAGAACGGAAAAGAATCTTAAGCAGGCTCCAGGCTCAGCACAGAGCCCAACTCTGGGCTCTATTTCACAACCCTGACATCACGACCTGAGCCAAAATGAAAGAAATAAAATAAAATTAAGGTGTTAAAAAAAAAAAAGGAACAAGAATTGGAGGTTTAATTAAGTGAGCCACCCAGGCACCCCTGTGGTATCTTAAATTAGCTGTCATATCTTTAAAGTTCTAGAGTATCCATTTGGTTCATTTATAAAACCTTTCTCAATATCATTTTTAGTTTCAGTTTTTTGTTCAATTTGCTTCCCCTCTCATTTCTTTGAGCAGAGTACTCAAGCCATTTTACAATCTTTATTGATCATTTTAACATCATACTTAATCCCATTTTGTCTATCAAATCTTGTTAATGGTTTTTCTTTGTGCGCTTTGTTACATTTTGCTATGTTCAAGACATTATATTTGAAACTCTTATTGAGTAGGGATAATTAAGAGCTATAATAATGGTATGGTCCTCCTTGGCAGGATTTTCTCTTATATCTGAGACTCTACAAGACAATCCTACTCCAAATTCAGTGATTGACTTTCTCAGTTTACACAGAAGGCAAGGTAGGCTATAGTCTTATTTCTGCTTCTCCTTGTGCTTTGGGGATCTCAACTTAAATTTGGGTTGTACCAAAGTCCTCAAATTTGATTGCTGCTGGATTATGAATTTTGTTTCTCTAGTATCAAGAGTCTATTAACAACACAGTTCAGTGTGTTTTAGCAGTTTCAAATGCTCTCATAGCTAAAATGGCTTCAGGGCATATATCTCTAGGCTCTCATTGTATTTCGTATTTTGGCCCAGTAATCTCACACTTAATTTTTATAATCATTCTGATATTTTTAATTTTAGAAGCTATTTTGTCTGGATTTTTAGTTGTCTTAAGTAGGAGTTTTTAGATCACCATTACTAGAAGCAACAACAAATATACATGAAAATATCTGCAGTAGTTTATCACATTTTTATGGCTTTGAACTTCCATAAGCTGAGGCATCCTTCTCTAATCACTTAGGCAAACTCCAATTTACCCTTTAAAACAACACAAGAATTGCTTTATTTAAGAACATGTTCAGGGATGACTCTTCCCAACTGTTCTTACCAACATTCCCACACACTCTTTGCTACCCACACCTTGTTTCTGAACTTTCATTAGGTATATCAGCATGACCAGAATTTTGCTCTATTGTATTTTTGTCCTTTAGAGCTTTAATTAAATATGAATTCCATAGAAAGTCTGTCCCTTTCCTTTCAAACCTGGGTTAGTTATTTCTTCTCATTCTTTGTCAGAAGTTACTTTATTAGAGAAACTTATGCCTCTATTGTGACTTTGGAGCCTTTACAGTTTTTTGACTGGAAAAATCACCCATCCCTGAGATTTTTACGCAGCTTCCTGGCTGATATTATTCAGAAATCTGTTCAAAACAGACTTTTTCAGGGAGGCCCTTTCAGACCACTCAGTTAAAAAGCCTCTTCTCAATCACTGCTTACCTATTATCTATCTCTCCCATTAAAATGATTCCTCTGTGCTGGGGTTTTGTTGTGCTCATCTTAGGCCAGACACTCAATAAATTGTCTCTGAATGATTGAATTGTTTGACTCCCTTGCTAGATTCTCAACTTCATGAGGCCAAGGATTGTTCTATCCAGTCCTTCTTTACCCTCAATGTCTGTTATATTGCAGTCACTTACCTGACTAATGGGAAAAATCACAGAAAGAAAGAGTTAAAACTACAGAAAAACCCTGTAGGTTCAATAACACAAAGCTTTCTAAAATTATTTAGCCCAGGAATTGAATACTGGCTGCACTTTTGATTTTTTTTAAATGGTATTGAATTTAATTTAAATGGAAATACTTGAATGGTAGAATAATAAAAAAAATTATAAAAGCAACTTGCTCCTTAAAGTAAGAATTATATAGGGCATCTCTTCTAGAAGCAAAATTTTCAAATGTCAAACATCTGAAAGCATAGAAGGAGAAGTAAGAGTGTGAATTGTACTTCAATGCTCTTTTCTTTATATTCAGCAAACAGCTTCATGCACACCTTTCCAATTTTTTCAACTCATTTGACAAAGCCTTCAGAGGAGTTACTGCTCATGACAACCATCACAGCCTAACAGGAGAAATTTTATAAAGAAAAATAATAGCATGTTTTTCCCAAGTTGTTAAGGATATGGTGAAGCTCTGTCGGATTCAAAGGAGGAATGTGCAATACCATGCTATATATCATAATAACTTATTTTAATAGTGGCTTTGCAATTTTTCAGATATATCCATTTACTGAAACCACTATCAAATAAACAAAACAAACAAATTAACAGGAGTTCGAGACAGAAGTTATCTAATCTAAAAATAGCACAGAATACACAACACATATCCCAAGTACTACTATAGGTTTCAAGTAATAGTCAAAACAATAGTAAAAATGATTCAGACCCTACCAGTCAAATCATAAATGGGACCTTAACTGTAAATCCTTATCTTTAGATCTAAGTGGGTAATTGGGTGCTGAAGATACATTCTAGAACTAATATGTTATAGAACTCCTCTGAAATGAGTCATTTATTCCATCACTTTTCCTGCACAGCTGCTGACCCATGTTTTGGTTCCTGGAAATAGCTGCTACCCTGTCATACTTCTTAAAAGCACATATATTGATAACTCTACTCATTCCTCCATTCCTCTGTGACTGTTACTGTGTTAAAATGTGGAGTCAGCTGACTCACTTGTGGTGGTAATAAAGTAGATGAGTTTGCAAAGTATTTTGTTATTTCTAAAAATGCAAAAACCAAATTACATTGAAATCATAAGCGGTGTTTCAGGGAGAGCTGTAGGATTTGGTTTCTTGTGTAATCCACAGAGATTAGCTCCAACACATATTTAAACTCTCCTCTAGGAGCAACCTTAGTGGTAAAGCAAGAAGATAAACAGATGTATACACACCCTGGCACAAAAGTATCACTTATGTTTGGCTTCCTAGTCTCCTCGTGTTCCTTATTTATCTTAACTTCTCTCTGAAATCAGGGAACACAGAATCTCAATCAGTTGACATTTTTCTACTGAATTACCCAATAGTCTGATCATACCCCTAAGACTTTTTTAAATTATTTCACTCATAATCCCAAATCTGCTTTGCTTCCTCATCTTAGTACACTGTAATTTGATTTCAAAATGAGGACAGTTGTCAGTAATGCCACATTCATTAATCTATTTTACAATTCCATGTACTTATAACTATGAAGATATGTTAATAACATCCATTCCAATAAGCCACCCTAAATTGATTATCATGAAACAAGACCTCAAGAAAGAGAATTCAAAATCATCCATGTATTTGCAACTTATTGCAATAAAGCCTTTATCTATAGACTTCCCTGTGCACATGGTGGTGAAATTGCTGGTGAAAACCAGCCAGATCTATTACAAGCTTTCTCATGGCTTCTAGGTAACCCAAGTGAGCCTTTATTGATACTGGGAAGGGATAAAGCAGGGAAGGGATAAACAGTGGTGTAAGAATTGGCTAGACAAAAGTAATGACTCTCATTACAAAGTGAGTATTTTAAAGCAAAAGAGCCTGTTGGGAATATTGTTTTATAAAATAGTGGGTTTTTTTAAATTAACTTTTTAAAATTCAATTAGTTAACGTATAGTGTACCATTAGTTTCAAATGTAGATTTCAGTTATTCATCCATAGCATATAATAGCTAAGGCTCAGTACTTACTGTTATAGCTTCTTGAAAGCAGAATTTTAACCCACTGAGCCACGCAGATACCCTTGAAAGCAGACTTTTAGATCACATTTTCTGATTACTTCCATGTAGTACAACAATTTCCTGCTAGCAACCTTCAAAACATACTGTTTGTTAGAGGAATTTCTTTAATAATAAATAAATAGGAATTTATTTAAATTTATAAATATATAAAATAAATAGGAATTTATTTAAATTTATTTAAATATTGCACACTGTTTAATTGTTCATAAATAAGGTGATGATATTATAGCCATTAGTTGGTAGCACTGATATATCACTTTCTTTTTACTTCTCAGTGCATTCTCTTTACACAAAATAGATATATATTTTAAAAGAATCTAAATCTGTGGCAAACTTTTAAAAACCCTATACAATAAAGTTTATCATTTTAAGTAATCTCAATTATCTTCCTCAATTGTGATAGTATATCCTTCTATCTAGGCCAGATATTGTATGAGGGATTTGAAGAGACATACTTTTCTAAATTTCACTTTTCTCATCTGCAAAATGCTGATCATGATCCTACAATAAAATACACTTACTATTTTTTGATGAAAATTTATTTATTTATTGTTGAAAATAGAACTGCCCTATGACCCAGCAATTGCACTATTGGGTATTTACCCTAAAGATACAAACGTAGTGATCCAAAGGGGCACGTGCACCCGAATGTTTATAAGATTTTATTTATTTATCAGAGATTGTGGGCGAGAGAGCAAGCACAGGCAGACAGAATGGCAGGCAGAGGCAGAGGGAGAAGCAGGCTCCCGGCCGAGCAAGGAGCCCAATGTGGGACTCGATCCCAGGATGCTGGGATCATGACCTGAGCCAAAGGCAGCTGCTTAACCAACTGAGCCGCCCCTGGCATCCCTTTTGATGAAAATTTAATCTGTATAAACAATATATTTGCTGTAATGCGTGGTTCATGAAAAACATCTTATTTAATTATAAGCAACAACAGTATTAGAAATTAAGTAAATGGGTCTATAATATTTAAAGTTTTAACACATAATTCCAGTGCTTTGCCTTATTTTCTCAAATCCCTTTACCACTTTCACTGACAGAGTCAAATGTACTTTTTCTACTAGTAGCCAGCTCTTTGTCTTTTGTCAGAAAGATGCCCTTGTGAATTATTTATAATAGAGATATTAGCAATAATAATAATAATAATAAATAGCAATGAAAATGTTAAAAAAAGTTTTCTTAACTAATTAGGGTTCTTAGACATCAAATAGAGGAACCACCTCTGGCAAGCAAATTAATCTGCAAGACATTCCCAGAATTTACAAGTCAGTCAGATACAGGGTTGTCCGTAGACTGAAAGGTGAAGCAAAAGGACTAGGTTTGGAAAATAGGTAAGGACAGTGAAAAAAATGACCAAAGTTTTGGGCAAAATAAATTCTTAGGTGTCCTTTCAATGGAGTCCTGGGCATTATGTAGCAGAAACTCTGGAGATTATCTCAATTCATTGGAGTCACCCTGTTTACTAGCTTGCTATTGACAAAGTTATTTACAAACTGTAGAGCAAGAGGTTATAATGTAGAAAACTGATGGTAATGCACAAGATTCTTGTTAACAATAATGCAAGTTAGTGATATTTCATTAGAAAACATAAATTCTATAACCCAAATTATGGGCCCAGAGCACTTCTGCTGCACAACTCTGCTTATATCCCAAATAACCATGTGAACTAGTTTTAATATCTGCTTCTTATTAATTTTTGAATAAAAATTCTTGACACAAGTATTTTATAATTGTGTGATAATCATGCATTTAATTTCTTGGAGAACAAAACACACTTTAGCGTAACTAGGTTCGTTCACAGGACCAGCCTTGATAACACACTTCTATATGTTAGAAATGATATAATAAATGTAGAATATTGGGCACTCGTTTGGTATTCTTTGCCATGTTTTGCACTATCTAAAAAGAGATCAGTGAACTTGGACTGGAGTTAGTAGACATGGAAGAAAATAAAATATTACAGAGAGGAATACTCTGTGGTCCACAACCTAAACGGGCTGGGATTCCCATCATTTGGATCCCTGTAGCTTTACAAAAGTCAATTAAATTTTTGTATCTCCTATTAAAGTTGATTCCCCAGTACTTTTTCAAACATCTCTTGTAAAGTATTGTTTCCCAGAAAAAAAGGGATTTTGCACATGTATCTGCCTTTGTCTCTGGTCATGATCTCAGTCAGGATCCTGGGATCGAGCTCCATATCGGGCTTTTTGCTCATTAGGGAGTATACTTCTCAGTCTCTCTCTGCTGCTACCTCCCCCTGCCCCACTCATGCTCTCTCTCTCTCTCAAATAAATAAATACAATCTTTAATTTTTTAATTAAAAATAAGATAAATAAAATAAAATAAAAAGTCTGGTCTTACTGCCCCATTTAGCTCCTTTTTTCTTTTTGAGTTGTATTTAAAGCAGCATGAGAGAACATGAGGCTCTCAAACTTAAAAAAAAAAGGAAAAAATTGAGTTTTGTTAGGATTTAAGATCTTGTCTGCTAGAAAAAACGTTGGCTTTGTTAACATGTGAAAATTAACAAAAGAGAATAAGATAGAATTCTAATAATTTTTGTAGAAATTTAAAATTTCCTCCAACACAATGACATACAGACCCATTAAGTAAATTCATTCCAATGTCCGAAACCAACCTTTTCTAATAGTAATGCATCTGTGTAAACAGAGTCAACCCAAGGAATAAATAAATATTATTATTTTTTTCCTGTCTCTTCCACAGTCACATCTGGGTATATTGGTAGCAAGCCAATTATCTATCTTATAAGACATGATATCATAAGGAAGGGTATTCTGTCCATTTGGAACAACTGAAAATCATTGTAATTTTATCTTGGTGCAGTAACTTGATATGGCACAGTGTGGGTTATGAATATTTTATTTTTTTTTTTACTGGGAAGAAGAGATTATAGAGATATTGGTTATCCAAGAGAGACTGACAGGTGTTGATAGTTGCCAGGTCAATATCCATTTACTTTTTCCTTGAATCTCAGAAAGCACTGAGGGATTGACAACAAGGAAACTTAAAACAACATCAAATATTTTATTGTCTCTTTTCTATTTATATTGTAACCACATGACAAAGTATCAGTCGTACAAGATATCATTCTCTTTACCTCTATCTTTCTGCCAGAAATGTGGGCTTAATAGTGAGAACTCCAACAGCAATTTTTGCAACTGTGAATAAAAAGCCATGAAAACCTCTAAGATAGTTCACTTGACTTTCTTAAGACGCTGAACCAACACCAGAAAACACTCTCTGTAGTCTTCTTGTTAAATGAAAAAATATGGTTAAACCACTTTTGAAAGTCTACTACATACAGCAAAATGTAAATCTTAATTGAAATATGTCCTCTTAGCTGTGCTTAAGCAACTGAGTCCTGAGCTTTTCAGGTTTTCAGTCTGAAAGAGTACACCTCTGGTGCTCTGAAAGGGAAGAGAAAGGACACCCTGTTCTCCATATAAATTAAAGAAGAGAAATCTGTGCATTTAAGTGGGCCATATAAAATTTATCAAGCAATTATCTCCTAACTCCTTCCTATCCAAATTACCTGATATGCTCTCCCTACTCCTTTATTCCACGTTACTGCCTTTTCCAGGATTCTGTATCACATCACAACATGTCTTCTGTTATTTCCTTCTTGCAAGCTAGTTTTGTTTTCTCCATCTAAAAAAATCAACAATCATTGTGTATTTCAATTCCCATTTTCCTCAAATGCATTGATTCCTCTTATCTATTATTCTTTTCTCATACTCAGTGTCTTTGTCTTTATGGGGTTTGTACTTTGCTTTTCCCCATCCTTTACTGCCATTATATAATCAAATCTAATAACTTCTTAAGGAAAGTTAAAAATTCCTGCATAGCCACACGTGAACACAAAGTCACTGATTTTTAGCAAACCTATAAGATAGTCAGACATCCATTCAATTTGTTTTTTTTTAAGATTTTATTTATTTATTTGACAGAGAGAGATGACAAGCAGGCAGAGAGGCAGGCAGAGAGAGAGGAGGAAGCAGGCTCCCTGCTGAGTAGAGAGCATGACTTGGGGCTCGGTCCCAGGACCCTGGGATCATGACCTGAGCCGAAGACAGTGGCTTAACCCACTGAGCCACCCAGGCGTCCCTCCATTCAATTTCTTAACTGAGTCTCAAATGCATCCTGAGTTCTAACCTAAACCTAAGTTCTACTTCTTACACGTTGTTCTATGACCAAATCCTTTCAGTTCAGTATTTTGTAACATTTAAATATTAATCAATTGATGCTTTGTCTGTGTATTTCTATGATAATAATTTGAATACTGTAGATTTATTGTTATATTTATAGATTTATAATCAAAGTTTCATCAGTAGAAGTTTTTGGAAATTTCAGATATAATGATTAACCTAAAATGATACTGCCTCAAATCCCTCTGATATCAAGGCCCAACACTTGATTATAGCCAAACCTGTGGTGGATAGTTCCATGGGAAATTGCAGTTACTTAACACTGATAGCATCTCATGTTCTCTCTCTCATTTTAGAATGTCTCCAACACAACCCAAAAGTGTAGGAGAGTTAATGTCCTCTGAGGACAGCTCTCAGTGAAGTGGAAATAAGAGCCATAGATAAAATTGTCAGTTTTCAGGTCTTCATGAGGACAACTTAAAGAAGTTTCTCAGGACCTTTCAGTAAAAGCAAGCCTTCATTTTCTATCCACAACAATTATATCAACAATGTACCTCTTTGACAAAGTTGCTTCTTCACTGTATCACTTTCCCATTCTTTTCTACCTTGGATAATCTCCCAGATAAACTAACAGTACTCAAATCCTTTGTCCTACTCTTTGCTCTCAGGATAAATGGAGCCAAAAGACTTAGATTAATATCAAGTTCTGAATGGGATCTCAGAGCTATTTCTGTCCAGATTTTCATAAACATAGGGACCTTTGAATTATCAGGCTATAAATAAGTTCTAAATGGAGGGGGCAAAAGCAAAAAGTAGAAATTTTTATGTTTGATTTTTAATCATGATTAAAAATAATGTTAGTACATTATAAAAGTGTGGATCTTTGTAAAACAATGTCATAATGTAAGAAATAGGTTGCATAGTCCTTTTGAGAATATTAAACCAAGTGTTCAGGTGCCATCTAATTTCTTGTTTAATCCAGAACTTTGGTGTGCATTATCTTGAGGAATAGGATTTTGAAGTCCAGACAGACTAACAGAAAACTGACCCAAATGTGTGTGTTTATATTTCTGCTTTTGTTGTAAAAATCAAAGTGTTATTGCTGGTTTAAAATGGTAGAACTAATAATGTTCATGGACTCTATTATAAATTTTCTAATTGTATGGGAAGAATCCAAGAAACATATAATTAATTGATTTGCAAATCCTCAAAGAGCTACAGGATCAGGTAGTGGTATGTTCTGATTCAACAGCATCATAATGCAGCATTTTATATGTGTGGCTAATGGATATTTTCATGAATGTTTGCTAGCTAGTCAACCAATACAGAGAAATATTAGGTAGGGTAATTACTCACAGTTGTGTTTAATAAAATGAGAGAAAATGATCAAATGACACTAATAATAATAATCCTATAGCAGGCTAAATAATTCAATGATAATTACAAGTATTAATCTACCTTTCTTCCCTGATTATGACTCTTCTCTCCTTTATCCTAATGGGAGTAGCAGATTGTCTGCTATGAATTGTGAAAACCCAGCAGTGACTTTGGCAGTGAAGGCCTCCCATCAATTTTGATAGGTTAAAATGATTCTGGATGGTCTTGAGCAAATGTGTCAATATTTTTTTCTGTGTGTGTCAAAAAAGAAAGAAGCAATAGTAAATTCTTGCTGTTATTCCATGGAGCCAATAAAATCATACTGCCAACAAGAGGCTGTTGACACCGTAAGTGTGGTTAACTGTCTTGAAATACTAGACCTCGAAATAAAATTCCAATATTTCACATAACCTCTTTTTATTTTTAAAGCACAAAACAAAACAAAACAACTATACTGCTTACATTTAGGGCCCTGCTGTTGTGTAACTATTTTTGAACATGTCTACTGTAAGTGTATATATATATATTTTTTTTCCTGTGCAATACATTCATTTAGAGATAAATTTGGATTGCAAATTATTTGGGGGGAGGCATGGTATTTGTGGCTAGTCTTACAAGTAAAAAGGACTAAAAGAAAGAAGAAAAACTTTTTTTATTACAGCATATTTACATCTGTTCAAAGTACTTATTTACTATCATACTGACTAATGTATAGTACTGTACACAAAGAAAGAAGTTAAATGAGTTATAATTCAGTCGAAGTATAGCTGGCCATTTTAAAACTTACCACTGAATCTTTCTGGTATGAAATGTGATATCTGGCAATCTGGTCCAGTTCATTACATCAGGTCATTTGTATGTTCTTATTACCATTTTGATAGCATAGCACATTTTATAACCCAGACATTTTACAATGGAACTATGATGCATGTATTTTCAAAAGTATAGACATACATGAAGCTATGAGGTCAAAAATGATGAATGTCCGTAGTACCATATAGACTCAACAAATAAAAATGTCCAAGGCTCTGAGTGAGATTTATGAATATTGTATAAGATTAGGCCAACATGTGGTTTTGATATAAATCATCTGTTCTTAAATTAGAATTACAATCGTTGAGTACAGTGTTGAAAATGGCAGATAGATTTTAGCTATCTTTGCTCAGTAGGGAAAATGGAAAAATGTTTAGTTTGGTCAGATTTTCACTTAACTTCTAAAAAATCTTACGTTTGAGAGAACCCTTCTGAAATAAGAATCCTTAAAGAAATAACCCCTTTGGCACAAGTTTTCAAGAAACTTGTTGGATATTGTAGACAATTATATGGCACATGTACTGTTCTAGATGTTTCATGCCAATAATATGTAAGCCATACCAAGGCTACATATACATATAGAGATGTTCCTCAGCTTACAAGGGGGCTATGTACAGAGAAACACATAAAAAACTGAAAATGCATTTAATACCCCTAAACTATCAAATATCATAGCTTCTCTTAAGCTTATTTCAACATACTCAGAGCACTTACATTTGCCTGCATTTGGGCAAAATCATCTTAAGCAAAGCCTATTTTATAACAAAGTATCAAATATCACATGCAATTTATTAAATATTACACTAAAAAAAAGAAGAATGGTTATATATAGAATGCTTGTAAGAATATCAGGTGTTCACCCCTGTAATCTTCTAGCTGACTGGGAGCTGTGGCTCACTACCCCTGCCCAGCATCACAAGACGGCACCATACCACATGTCACTGGCCCTTTTTATAAAGACCCAAATTCAAAATTCAAAGTACAGTTTCTACTGAATCACTTTCACTTTCACATCTTTGCCAAATATATCGTAAGTTGAATCATTGTAAATCAGGAGCCATCTTATTTGAAAGTTAAATCACAGTCACCCGTATACACACAAAAAAAGGCCTTCATGTAGGGCCATCTATGGATCTCTAAACAACATAGCATGACCTATCAACAGCAACAAATGGATGTGAAGGGGACAATTGCTTCGCGTCAGTACTCTGAGCAGTAACATACATGGCCTTACTCACCTAGCAGAACTCCAGAGCTAGCTGATGGCAAGGAATTTTACAAATGTTTGCTGAACAGCTTAAGCACGATTCTTTTTAAATTAGTGTGCATATCTGTTTTCTAAAGATATGTTAATTTATTTTATTGACTTATTACAAAACCAAATAATTTCCTCTTATTTAAGTGGCAGGTAAAAAGAATTCTTTTTAATTTAAATCAAATGGCTTTTTAGGGAAAATATACTAAAAATTCTGAAACTTGTATTGCTTATGAATCTTTTATTGGAATCCTTATCAAGTTGTATTTTTCAAGTTTTTCCTAAATAATCTTCAATGAATTGAAAATATTTTTTGGATTTTATTCAAGGCTATTAATTCACAATTTCACTTTGTGAAATAGAGTGCTAGCCTTTCAACCAAAACGTTGTGTCTTTTTTTTTTCCACTACCACATCCTCCATCTACTGACTGGATTCTCTCCCCAACTAGCACATATATACCATTGTCTATCTTTAGGATAAGTAAGGGTCATCTTTTGTCTTTATTCTATTCCTCGCATGCTTCTGAACTTGTTGAATTTTAATATAGTCACACCATAAGCATCACATATTGGATTCCCCTTCCAATAGTAAACAGTGCACAACCAGAGCATACCTTCAAAGCTATCAATAGACTTACTCTGATATATTATTTTTGTATTTTTGTAAATTAAAATAATTAAATTATAGAACAAGAGTTTCAGGTGGTAGATGTTGTAAGTTTTACCCAAACTGACTTTTGTCAAACTCGTTTTTGTCATCATATATGACAAGTAGCTTTCTCACGTTGATTTTTAGAATATCCTTGTATAATGAATATTTACACTGATATCTACTATAAAAATCTTGCAATTTATTTTAGAAACATTAAGATATTGAAAATCAATCTATTTCTTTGATTCATTAAAGACATTTTTGGCTTGTTTCCAGTACTTTCTTACTGGTTAAAAAATGAATTTGAAGTAGTCTGAATTTCATTATTATATGGCACTTTCCCTTTGATGAATACAAAGACGATATTCTATATTAGCTATCTGAGAAGAATTTGTTTTTTTAATTTTATTTATTTGTGAGTGAGAGAGAGCACAAGCAGGGGGAGCAGCAGGGTGAGGGAGAAGCAAACTCCTGGCTAAGCAGGGAATCTGTTGCAGAACTGAGTCCCAGGACCCTAAGATCATGACCTGAGCTAAAGGCTCAGGCGTTCAAATGACTGAGCCACCCAGGTGTCCCAATCTGAGAAGAGTTCTGTATGTTATTCCTATTAATATGCAGTTTAAAGTCTAGGTGATTAACTTAATATTTTAGTGGCTATTACATAGATAGCACTATGTTCCAGGCAGAGAGTAAGAAAGAAATATTAAATCAACCATATTCTATGCATTCTAAATGAAAATAATTAATCAATCATAATAAATCCTTCTATTTATGGAATACCAACTTATAAGCTTTCCTCCATATGAAAAATGTCAAATACCAGAATAAAGGGTCATCTAATACAAATAAAGGATAGAATAAAAGAATTTTGGTAAGCCACTTAATTTTGAAAAATGGTGCTTTATTGTTGCTGAGTTGTGGTTTTCAGTTACATAATATCTGATAAGTGTAGAAGTAACATGAGTGTTACGTGAGATGAGAAATGGTTTATAATTAAGATAATTTTAAAAGTACAGATAAATACAAATTTGTAAACATAGCATTATGGAGGAATAAAAATAAATGATAGCTACACACTCTAAAGTGAATAAATCTTGGAAAGTTAATAGAGAAGTAAAACAAGGGCAGTACAAAAAGTATGGTACATTTTTATGAAGTTCAAACAAATTCTGTGAAACCATAGATGGACTTAAAGATACTATTATGTATCAAATATTGTAAAAATTAATCAAGGAAATAGCAAACATAAAATAACCAAAGCATACAAACTTGGGTAGATACAATAGGTGTGATCATGTTCTACTTCATAAAGAGATGAGTTAATAGATAAATAGAAGTAACTAGACTTTTTAGAAGTTAATAAAACTTTGCCTGTTATTTCTTAGTAATATAAAATATATGGTTTTCTAACAAAAACGTTTATCTTAAAAATATTTAAAAATAAATTTCAGGCTACTCATAAGGTTATATTTACTTTTTCACTGAAGGAAAAGCTGGTTGTTGTAGTTGTAGTTGTTTGTTTGTTTTAGTCTCCTCCTAGTTTTTATTATTATAATGTGGAATAAGGAATGTTAGATTGAAAAGTGAATTATTTTATAGACAAAAATCATTACTTGATTCACCTCCTGGTACAGCAGATGGAACTCCTGAAAATATGCCCTTTTGCCTTACAGAAGAGTAACAGTTATGCTTACTTCTGAAACATACTTGGTGGTGGCCCTCAAGAGTGACACCATAGTAAACATTTTGAATATTTGCAATTAATTTTTATAGTCATAGGGCTCCAAAAGGCACTGCTGGTATCTTAGCAGGTATTTCAATAAAGCTAAAAGTTGCCTGACTGTTTAAAAATATTAACAAGGCACAAAACGGCAGAAGTATTGCCCTCAGATATTATTTTTTCCCATACGCTCCTGATTCCAGACATGACAAGTTATTTTTTTAAATTTTTTTATAAATGATTTTATTTATTTATTTGACAGAGATCACAAGTAGGCAGAGTCAGGCAGAGAGAGAGGAAGAAGCAGGAACGCTGCGGAGCTGAGAGCTCAATGTGGGACTCGATCCAAGGATCCTGGGATCATGACCTGAGCCGAAGGCAGAGGCTTTAACCCACTGGGCCACCCAGGCGCCCCCATGACAAGTTATTTTTGATAGATATATACACAATGTATTTTCCAGTTATAAGAAAAATGGTTCTGCTATTTTTAACCTTTTTTAAAAATTACATAATTTTTTAAATTAAAATTTTATTTTTTAATGTTTTAATTTTCTTTTCTTTTTTTTAAAAGATTTTATTTATTTATTTGAAAGACGGAGATCACAAGTAGGCAGAGAGGCAGGCAGAGAGAGAGAGAGAGGGAAGCAGGCTTCCTGCGGAGCAGGGAGCCCGATGCGGGGCTCGATCCCAGGACCCTGAGATCATGACCCGAGCCAAAGGCAGCAGCCCAAACCACTGAGCCACCCAGGCGCCCCAATGTTTTACTGTTCAATATACTACTTAGAATATAAAACCTATTCCATTTGGTAAGATATTTACCATTTAAAAAATGGTAATTTTCTCATAGTGTGTTCCCCTCACATTGCTTTATTTTGAATAAAAAAATTTCACAATAAACATAACTGATGCTTTCCTTTTGATTGTCCCTCTGTTGGTCATACTGTATATGAGCCATGACAATTAGTTTTACAAAATGTATTCATGTTTGTTGATATGTTTTATCATCACTAATTTTCCCTCCCTTATCTAGATTCCCGAGCTTTCAGACAGGTGGACACTTCAATAAACCATACCCAAGGGATGTATCAAGTACTTCTTAGACATCTCTCAGATCCTTGAGGTCTCATTTTACCTAGGGATTTGCAAAAGGCTCTGCCAGAGGCACCACTGTGACAACTGATGACCATGGTCTATCTCCTGCTAAGCTCAAGAGGTCACTGGTTTCCAAGTTTATCTATACAATTAATGCATTCCAGCAAGTTCTTTGTTTTTTAATATTAACAAACTTACTTTAAAGTTTATATGAAGAGGCAAAGACTCACAATAGTCAACATAGTGTTGAAGGAGAACAAAGACTGAGGACTGACTTCAAAGTTCACCATAACGATGGGGCGCCTGGGTGGCTCAGTGGGTTAAGCCTCTACCTTCGGCTCAGGTCATGATCCCAGGGGCCTGGGATCCAGTCCTGCATTGGGCTCTCTGCTCAGCAGGGAGCCTGCTTCTCCTCATCTCTCTCTCTGTCTGTCTCTCTGCCTACCTATTTGTGTTCCCTCTCTGTCAAAAAAATAAATAAAATCTTTTTAAAAAAGTTGACCATAATGATAATTGTAAGCAAGATATTGTAATACTACAGAAAGACTAGATTAAAGGAACAGAATATATATTATCAATTATATTTTATATTTAATATAAAAGCAAAAGCAATACAAGAGAGCTAAATACAATCTTTTAAACAAATGGTTCTGGAGTAATGGTGAAGCTAAATGTAAAAATATAAAATAAAAATAAAATAAAATAATAAAATAAAATAAATCCAGAAAGATATCATACACTCTTCACAAAAATTAACTCAGATTGGATTATAAACCTAAACATGAAACATGTAGAAGGTAATATAGAAGAAAATTTAAATGACCTTGGTTTTGGCTATAACTTTAGCTACAAAAGCACAAGCACTGAATTTTAAAATGTCTACTCTGTGAAACACAATGCCAAGAGAATGAAAAGGCAAAGCACAGACTATGAGAAAAAATTTGCAAAATACACATCTGGCAAAGGACTGTTAATCAAAAATACACAAAGACCCCTTAAAACTCAACAATGGGGGAAAAACCTGATTAAAAATGAGCCAAAGACCTTAGCAGATACCTCACAAAAGAAAATATTACAGATGGCAAATAAGCATATAAAAAGATGCTTCACATCATAGGTCATCAGGAAAATGCAAATGAAAACAAAAAAGAGCACCCGTACATACCCAGAATTCAGAACACTGAAAACAGAACATGAAATGTTGGTGAGGATGTGGAGCAACAGGAATGTTCTTCCATGTCTATTGAGAATAAAGAATGGAAAACAACTTGGCAGTTTCTTACAAAACTAAACATATTCTTGCCAGATGATTCAGCAGTAGCAGTTCTTGGTATTTATCCAAAGAAGATGAAATCTATACCCACAAAGATGTCTATAGTAGTTTTATTCATAACTGACAAAAGCTCGGAAGCAACCACGATATCATTCCACAGGTGAAAGGTCAAATAAAGTGTAGTACATGCAAACAATGGAATATTATTTAATGCTAGAGATATGAATTACCAAGCCATGAAAAGATATGGATATAAATATTTAATAAATATTTGATTTTAGGCTTCTACCAGTCTATCAATAGTATTAGTATATTTTAACAGTGAATGCTCAGCATTCATGAATTTACCTAATAAAATATTTTGGGTTCAATATTTTAAATACTTCAACCTCTATGATTATATTCCTAATAATTTTGAATTGGGGTAAATAAACCTTAACTTTTTGTAACTTGTTTCAATATGCAAAAGAGCTCAATGAAATTTTAGAAAATAAAAATTTACAAAAAAAAGTTTAGTTTACTATTGCCAAATAATTTAAAACTTTATCTTATATTCAAATACATATATTTTTCTAAATTGATTTATATGCTACTAAAACCAAAAACTTTTAGTTATACTAGATTTCATATCATGCAACCAATGCCAGAAAGCCATCTGTCGATGACTTGTCTTAAATAGAGTTAAGATGGGCGTTATAACAATGCAAGATGGAAACAAAGATAGTATAACAATTGGTGTTACATAACTTTTCTGTTTTGATCAAGTTACTAATCTACAAAAGGCTTTTATCAGTGACAGACTTGGGAATTTAACAAAACTTTTAAACTAGCATGTGCGACTCATTCCTAGAAAACAACACAACCAATAACACTTTATTTAGATTAAATCATGACTATTTCTCCATTTGAATAAAAAAGGTAGCAACCCCAATAAGTTTATTGAATGTGAAAAGTTGAAATGCTGTAATGCTCTGAAGGAATCAAATGATCCAGTCATGAATTACAAAAAAAGGATATAAATACCAAAGTGTTTGTATAATTGTAATGTACATCTGCCCATTATCGTTCAAGAGTGTAGGCTTGTACAAGAACTGTATAAAAGAACTCCACTTCTAAACTGTGGAAAATATGTTCCCTTTCTCCCTATATACAACTATTAAGCCATTCATTTAGCTTTTAAAATATCCACTTAATACAGGCTTTTTACTCATTTGAACCCGGCAGCAGGGCTCTATTCTTATTGCTTACATCTGAAGGATAGACTTCTAGCGTAAGACGTAAAGCCCATAAAGGAGCCCAATAATAACAACAAAATACAGTTTAGTGAGCCCTTACAATCTGCCAGCTACCTTTCAGAGAATACTTCAATTAATAAAACATATAAAATAGCTGACCAGAAAGAGCTTACATTCTTTTGAAATATAATAGTGAAATAAACCAATAATAGAGGGGCGCTTCGGTGGCTCAGTCCATTGAGTGACTGCGTCTCGCTTGGGTCATGATCTCAGGGTCCTGGGATGTAACTCCGCAGCAGGCTTTCTAGGCAGTGGGGTGTTTTCTTCTTCCTCTGCGCACCCTCCCAATTCTCTCTCTCTCTGTCTCAAAGAAAGAAATAAACCAGTAATAGAATAATGATTGATGGTTGATGGTGATAAGTGTTACAAAGAAATACAAGAAAGGTAAAAGCCATTGAAGAATGCTGGGATGAAAGTTAATTTTATTTTGTGTTGGGTGGTTATATCTCATTTAGGAGATGTTATTTGCACAAAGACCCAGGAAGTGAAGGAGGGTTTTATACAAATATTAAAGGAAAAGATTGCTCTAGGCAGAGCAAGTAAGTATATAGACTTTGTGTGAACAGCTTGTCTGTTACTTTTGAGGAAAAGCAAGGAGGCCAATGAGGAGTTCATAGTGGTGGAGAGAGGAAGAACGTATTGATGTATGACCTTCTAGTACATTGAAACGCCTTCAGTTTTTATTTAATATGAAAGGGGAAGATACCAAAAGACTTTCAACAGCAGAATAAAATCATCTGACTTGATTTTTACGTTAAGTTGCTGTACCAAAATAAATTTGCAGGGAGAAAGGAGTGCATTATGTGTGGAAGTGGGGCTATCAATCAAGTCAATAATTCAGGAACATATATGATGGTGTTTTTAGCATGCTGGGTGGTAATAGAAGTGGTGAGGTATGGTTTTTATTTTGTATATATTTTGATGGTGAATATTCCAGTGAACAGGATGGGGTATGTGCAGGACAGACAATATCAACATTTATTTTACCTGCACAAACAGAAGGGTGGAGTCTTCATTCTCTGATATGGAGAGAACTCTGAGTTCAATTGTTCTTTGACATTAAGTGGCATAGTGATGATGAGGATTTAGTCAGACAGTGAAAGAGAACAGTAAGCATAGTGTTAAGCGGTAAGACATTATAATACATTTGAACATCAAAAAACGTTGTGTTGGATCATCTGTTTATGTGAGTAAATAAATAAATAAAGCTTCTTGGGGTTCTGATACAGGTAAAGAAGACTGCTATATGATCCAAAGGGGCATGTGCCCCAAATGTTTATAGCAGCAATATCCACAATAGCCAAACTATGGAAAGAACCTAGATGTCCATCAACAAATGAATGGTATATATATATACGATGGAATACTATGCAGCCATCAAAAGAAATAAAATCTTGCCATTTGCGATGACATGGATGGAACTAGAGGGTATTATGCTTAGCAAAATAAGTCAACCAGAGAAAGTCACTATCATATGATCTCTCTGATATGAGGAAATGGAGGTGCAATGTGGGTGCTTGGGGGACAGGAAAAGAGTAAATGAAACAAGATGGGATCAGGAGGGAGACAAACCATAGGAGACTCTTAATCTCACAAAACAAACTGAGAGTTGCCGGGGGGTGGGGAGGGTAGGGAGAGGGTGGTGGGGTTATGAACATTGGGGAGGGTATGTGCTGTGGTGAGTGCTGTGAAGTGTGTAAACCTGGCGATTCACAGACCTGTACCACTGGGGCTAATAATGCATTATATGTTAATTTAAAAAAAAAGAGGAAGAAGAAGACTACTATAAATCAAATGCTATGGTTTTCAGCAAAGAGTGTGTAATCAGGCATATTTTATTAAAGTAACCATGTAAAATGATGGTTGAAAATTGGAATAACAGAAAACATAAAAATTAGAGGTTTTAAAAAGAGATCTGGGACAGTGTAGAGAATATAATCAATGATATTATAATAGTGTTATATGGTGACAGATGGTGGCTATATTTATAGTGATCATAGAATAATGTATGGAGATATTGAAAACCTGAAACCAATGTAACACTGAATATCACAATACTCAAATAAAAAAATAGTAAAAATAAAACATTTTATTTTAAAAAGATAAAAAGAGGGACAAGAATTTGTAAAGTGAATTTCAAAAAGCTTAAAGATGAGGCGAAGACATACTCTGAACCTTGAGGAAAACACCATTTTGAAAATTCTTCCCATTTTGAGAAAACTCAAATGAATCAATACCATAAAAGAACCCATTTTAACTGAGAGATATAATGAATGCTCAAGAAATAATTTTATGACAGGATAATTCTTCCCTATGAAACAGCATCCAGAAACCAGGGGAAACACCTGGAAGCAAAATAAACTATACTGAAAATAAGAATTAGGAAAAAGATAAATAATGAAAGATAAGAAAATTAGACCTGCGACAGAGACCTAGTGAAGAGAATTTTTAGCTTGTGGTTTAAAGTTTTTGAGGATAATCTAGAGTTCATAACTGCCTTGAGGCAGGCTGGTTGTAGGCAGTTTAGGCAGACCCCTAAGACAGGCCTACTTTGGGCAGGTGGTGTTGGAGGAAGCCATTGGGCTGGACATAGACAAATCCAACCATTTGACTAAAGTTTCTGTGAAGATGTTGAAGTCAGATGCAACAGAGAAAGACCTGTTAAACCTAATCTCAGAAATGGAGATGATGAAGATGATTGGACAGCACAAGGACACCATCAACCTGCTGGGTTATGCACACAGGATGGTCCTTCATACACTCTCATGGAATATGCCTCCAAAGACAACATACAGGAGTACCTGCAGGCCCAGAGGCCTCCTGACCTGGAGTACTGTTACAATATCAGCCACAATGCAGCAGAGCAACTCTCCTCCAAGGACCTGGTATCCTGTGCCTATCAGGTAGCCTGAGGCATGAAGTACCTTGCCTCCAAGAAGTGCATACACCAAGACCTGGCACCAGGGATGTGCTGGTGACAAAGGACAACATGATGAAGATCTCAGACTTCAGCCTTGCCAGAGATATCACCACATCTGTTACTATAAAAAGACAACCAACAGTGGACTGCCTGTGAAGTGGATGGTCCCTAAGGCCATGTTTGACCAGAGCTACATCCACCAGAGTGACTTCTGGTCTTTTGGGGTGATCCTGTGCAAAATCTTCAATCTGGAAGCCTCCCATATCCTGGAGTGCCTGTGGAGGTGTTTTTCAAGCTGCTGAAGGAGTCATTTGATGGATAAGCCAATAAGTGCACCAGAGAGTTATACACAATAATGAGGAGTGGCTGGCATGTGGTTCCTTCAAGCTGCTGGTAGAAGACCTGGATCATACTGTGGCCTTGGCCTCTGACCAGGAGTACCTGGACCTGTCCTTGGACCTGGAACAATACTGTCTATGCTTTCCCAACACCTGAAGCTCAACCTGCTCCTCAGAGAAGAATTCCACCTTCTCTCATGTGCCATTGCCCAGGGAGGCCTATCTGCCCTGACACCCAGCCCAGCTTGCCAATGGTGGACTCAAATGACTAGTATCCCTATTACTCCTGTCCAGATTCCGTCATAAGCTGTAACCCTTACCCCCCACCCTCCCTGCAAGACTCACTGCCTTCTCTTTGTCCCTTTCCTACTAGCAGGAGCCAGCTGCCTACCTGAGGCCTTCACCCCTTGAAGTTCACCTCTCTTCCCCTTCCTCTTCCTCCTCCTTACAACCTGCTCATGAAAGAAAGGCACAGAGAGGCAGGTACTTGCTCGTGGCTACTTCCTTTCCGCCCATATGTTGGACCAAGTCCCCTCCCTGGCATCTGGTACTGCCTGGACGTCGTTGGGAGTGGGAGATGAGGCATGCCAGTGAAAGGTGTCGGAGCTTTCCTGTTTTGGTTTTGTCTGCTTAGCATAACATGTAAGACTGAGTTCTGGTGGCAGGGACCTAGTCCTTGGGGCTATAGCACTAGCGAGGGGAGGTCAACTGCTCTGGGCCTTGGCTAAGAGCAACCCCTGCTCCAGAGATATGGTGCCAAGGGCTTATTAATTTTGATACTAATATGCTTTGCTGACCAAATACCTGGTATCAAAAGATGGGAAGGCAAAGGCTGAAAGCAGTGTTGTCACCATGGGGTCCAGCCCCAAACTATGAAGAAAACAGAAAGTGTATAAATCTGAGTAAGTATATATTTACACACCTTTTTAAATAGGTTGTTATCAAAGATTTAATCAATGGGTAATGTGCTCCTCGTGGCTGGGAAGCATCAGTTGCCATATATTAAAAACAAAGAAATGAGGTGTCTGGGTGGCTTCCTCCATAAGTGTCCCTTCTTTTCAGGTCATGATCCCAGGGTCCTGGGATGGAGCCCCACATCAGGCTCTCTGCTCAGTGGGAAACCTGCTTCTCCTTTTCCCTCTGCCCTGCTTATAGTTCCTCTTCCTATCTCTCTGTCTGTCAAATAAATAAAATATTTTTAAAAAAAGAAAGAAACAAAATGTTTTTAAAAGGTCTTTTTTTTTTTTTAATTTTCTAGGGGTGCCTGGATGACTCAGTTGTTTAAGCAGATGTTTGCCTTTGGCTGAGGTCATGATTCCAGTTTACAGGGCTCCAGCCCTGCATGGGACTACTTGCACCACAAGGAGCTTGCTTCTTCCTCTCCCTTTGCACGTGATTCCCCCCGCTTGTGCGCTTCCACTCTCTCTCTCTCTCTCTTTCTCTCTCTAGCTGTCAATAAACAAAATAAAATCTTTTCCTAAATAAATAAATAAATAAATTTCTAAACCTACTTTCAGTTTAGGTCCCTTAACAAAAAATTGCTACTGCTTCATTAAAAAAAAAAAAGATAATTTAGAAATGTGCTTCCAGAGCTAAAAAGCTGTTTTGTTTTTTTGTCAGGATTAAATATAGAAGGGCTTTAAAAAGTAAAAGAAAAAATATGCTATATTAACACTAATCACACTATAACTTTGGTGGTTATATCAAGATAATGAAAAGTGATTTTAAAGCAAATTTCATTATCAGACATAAAGATCAAGTCAAAAACACAGAAGAGTAAAAGGATGAATTCCTCAGGGAGTATAATAATTCTTGACTTTTAATACTTAATAACAGATTTGGGGATATATAGGGAAAAACTAAGAACAAAAATCATAACTTCTACCTTAGAAGAGAAATGGAAAAAAATTTCAACACCTTTATTTTAGGATTATATAGACAAATGGTCATCAAATTGGTAAGATATGTAAGACTTGAACAAAATTATCAACTAACTAGATATGCTTGATATTACAGAACACACCCAACAACCGCAGACTACATATATCTTAAGCCATATTTTCTTTGCAAAGGTCAACATTGATAATGTTCTAGTCATTCCTCCGTGTACCAGGAAAGAAGTAGCACTTTCTTGAAAGACACAGCTATCAAAGCTCCATTCAGAAACCGTAAAGATGGAGAAGGGATTTGCAAATTATATATCTGATAATGGACATCTACTCTGATTATTAAAAAATGAATAAAAATAAAAAACCTTACTAATAACCAGAGTATCCAATTTTACATGTGAAGGAAATAATGGAAGAGACATGTCACCAAAAGTATATGGATGGCTTATAAGCACATGACAAATTTCTCAACATTTAGACATTAAAGAAATACAAATTAAAATCATAATGAGGCATGCCTACATATCTATTAGAATGGCTAAAATTATAAAGGCTAATTGGACTTTGTCTGAGCTAGATTGAGAAGCAACAAAAAATCTAAACTGTTGTTGGCATATATCATGATACCACCACTTTGGAAAATATCTGCCATATAATAGGTTCAGTAGACAATTTGTAAATTTCAGAAAAAAATAATGTTGATAGTATACTGAATTTCATAAGTCATTTCAATATTTTTTTCCAAAAAATAAACTATGTAAAACATACCTTAAATTTACTTTCAAAATATTTTATAGCATATAATGGACAATATACATAAGCCTTAAAGAAACAATCATATAAATAACCATTTCATACCTACTTAAAAATTCCATAATACCACACTCCTAGATCCTCTCTGAATGCTCTAAAATAACCCTTCAAAGGAAATACATTTTTAAAAATAACAGATTTTTTTGGCAAATAATTTAATAAATAAAAATTTCATTCATCTACGTAGATCATAATAAATGTTTTTAATAAGCATGAAATTATAACTCTGAAGTGTGCTAAAATGAAACCACCTGCTAAGGGTGAGAGAACAAAAATAAACATCATTTTTCCAAATAAGAGGAATTTATTACCTTTGAATCCAAGCATGTGGATTTGTTCAAACTGGCAATAAAGGAATATGGACACACAAACCATAGAAAGTCATATTTTAGATTTCTGAAAGACTTCAAAGTGAAGAGTATACATTTTTTAAATGTTACATAATGCTACATAATGACAAGATGACAGGTTGTGACAAATAGCATTTTAAAAGCTCTACTCATAATGGAACGGAAGGTGTCATTTCCCTATAATTTTATATATGTCATTAATTTACTATATCTGGATACAACATATTACCAAACAGATATTCATCAAAGACTAAATCATTTTTAATGGAACATAATAATTTGAACCTACATCTATTAATCATTTTTTTCAATCAAACATTTATAGTCTCGCTAAACATTTTATCAGTTGTCGACAAAATTAAAAAACAATAGGATAAAAAGTCGTGTTTGGAAAAGTAGATTTTCTTTGAAATTTGCATTTAAATAAAAATATTTGCTGATATTTTTAAAACTTTAAATGTAATTTTATATATATGTGACCTATCAAATAATATAAAATTTTTGGAGACAATATAGTTTGGGGCACATGGTAAGCAATAATCAATTTTTTTGTTGATCCAAGTGTTCTTGTATTATTTTTCTTAATTATTCTAGTACCACAATTTATAGTTCTAAGATTTTTCCACCCCCCCCCCATTTTAATATCTCTTAAGGTGGCAATCACCTTGCACTTGATGACATATCCTAGTTTAACTGACAGCATTTCACTTTCTTAGTCGAACATAAACTATAGTGCATCTTACCCTTGATGAAAGCTAGGATGCAATTAAATACTCTATTATGGTTACGATTCTGATATGTGAAATCCTCCGGTAGCTCCCTGTGCCCCCACAGTGTAGTACCTCACCTCCTCGCCAAGTATACAAACCTTCTCACCCCCAGTGTTAACCCCGGGGCTCAGCCTCCATCCCCAGGTGATGCTGCCAGATCAGCTGTCGGTTGTCATGAACTTGCTGTAGTTTCCCGAATGCACTGTGCTGCCTCCTGACACTTTGAAACTTGACACACTCATCCTCATTCTTCGCTTTGCCCTTGTCTATCACCTCCCCTGAAAATCTGTTCCTAAGTGGCTTTTCCCAGCTCCCACCTACCCTTGGCAGTGTATTATCTCCCTGTGGTAAAGCCTGTCACACTGCACCATGGACATGCCCGTTGTCCCCCTGAGAAGAGAAAAGGGACAGTGAGGGCCCCCAGCATTTGCAGCTCTAGTGCAGAGCCCCATGCCTGGCTTGCAGGAAATGCCAGATCATGAAGACAAACAGAGATCATCCTCTGACTAAAACCAGCTCTTCTTTGCCTACCGCAGGATCTGGATCAATAAAGAGCAGCCAGCTATTATTGCTGTTTTTCTAGGGATTTTTACCCCATATATTTCCCAGGTCTTTACTCTTTTTATAGCACTTTAATTCAGGCTTCAACCATTTCCTAGTCAGATCAGGTGAAATCATTTTCCTTCCCATACCCTCGATGTATTTCACATCTAGTAATTCTTTTTTTAAAGATCTTATTTACCCATTTGACAGACAGATCACAAGTAGGTAGAGAGGCAGGCAGAGCGAGAGGGGGGAAGCAGGCTCCCCGCTCAGCAGAGAACCCCATGTGGGGCTCCATCCCAGGACCCTGAAATCATGACCTGAGCCGAAGGCAGAGGCCTAAACCACTGAGCCAGGCAGGAGACCCCATATCTGGTAATTTTTAATCAACGTGGACTTGCTGCATCAAATACTTCCTTCTTCAAATATAAATATATAAATATATAGATCAAGTCACTCACATGTCTTAGGAGAATGTCATGCCTTTAGTAGCAAACTTGAAATCTTGGCCATTGGTTTTGATTTTTGATTTTTGTTTTGGTTAGATTTGGTGGGGTTTTTGTAATTTTAAAAATCCCTCCAGCCCTTGGCTGTGTCTGATGATTGCTTTCAGCTGTTTCTGCAACAAAATCGTCCAGGCATTGAAAACTCTCATTGTTTACAGTGGCGCCCCCTTCTGAACACTTTGTTAATAAAAATATTTTTTTTTTTTTTGGCTATGATAAATGTGCAACAATAATGAGGTATTTCAAAGAGGTGAACCAAGGATAAATTTATCTAAGGGTGGGGTGAGGGTTACTCAAAAAGGAACTTGACAAGGCTTTTAAAGATATCGACAATCATTATAACATAATGTGACTGATTGTTACCGTGCTCTTAACTGGGCAAACACTTGTTGGCTTCCAAGAAAGACTAACATCGTTGAGATGGTTCTAGCGGCCTTCTAGCACAGGGTCTCATGAGGCAGGGATTCTAGCCACTGGATGTGCAAGGCATGAGGCCTGTTAGTGATTCTATTTTTTCCTCTGCAGAATGGGTCTTTCTACATCCCAGGTCCTTTCGACCCCAATAAATAATGCGGCGATTCTCTCAGTGAGTTGTACTTTTGGTTTAAACAGCCAACTGTCTCTTAAAAAGGACTTTTGTTTAAATTCCTTTAAAAAAAAGTCTTTTTAAAAAAATCTTTTTTTTAATTTTTATTTTTTAATCCCATATGTATACTCTGATCATGGAACTTTGTCATTATGACCTTCTCGGCTGATTAAAATATTCATCATCAGCAACTACTGCTCTCCTCTCCTGGTGGTCTCTCCGGAAGGGGTCTTCTCTAGCTCTTATAGCAGAAGATGGGCACTTCCCCTCTACCCCTATTGCCGGACGAGCCTTACCAATTTTGCAGGGTCAGCTCGTTCTGGCCTTTTATCTGTTGTTCTCTTCTGAGTGGTTAGTTTTTCATAGATACCGTGCTTTCCTTTTGTCAGGATTTACCCTGGACTATCAAAACCCTTTTCTTGTGCCAGTGAAGCCTAAGAAACAGTCCTGGTGAGAGAACCAGGAACTCAAACAGATCATATTTATCCTGAATGTTCTGTCCAAAATGAAAAATACATTTCTGAGGAGCCTCAAGATCTCTGAGAAGGGAAGTTTCACCAACTCTGTCATGTAGGGGCATCAATTCCAATTCTGTGTCAATTTTCCTACTTTCCCAGCTAATAATTCTCTACATCTTAAAGCCCAATCTCAACCGTTTCCTCTCTCAAAGGCAGTTGCTCTTAGAGTCTTCACATGGCACCTGGGGCCTGCTAGTTGTTGGCTACTGCGCTCTGTACTTTGGGTCTAACAGCTGCGCGGCATCAGATGAGAACTTCTCTTGTTCTAAGACTTAATATAGTTTGGGGCACATGGTAAGCAATAATCACTTTTTTAGTTGATCCAAGTGTTCGAACTTTTCTCAATTATTCTAATACCACAATTTACTTTTCTAAGATTTGCCCCCCCCCCGTTTTACTATCTCTTAAGGTGGCACTCACCTTGCACTTGATGACATATCCTAGCTTAACTGACAGCATTTTTCTTTCTTAGTCGAACATAAACTATAGTGCATCTTACCCTTGATGAAAGGTAAGATGCAATTAAATACTCTATTATGGTTACGATTCTGATATTTATGTTTAGGTTCTGTTTTATGAGTAGGTTCAGGATCAGGGTTAGCTTTAGGGTTACGATTCTGTTCAGGATCACGGTTTGCGTCAGAGTTAGGTTTACAGTCTGGGTTAGGGTCAGTGTTAAGGTCAAGGCCAGAGTCAGGTTTAAGTTTAAGAAATGACAAAGGCAAATTTCAGAGTTAGGGTTATGATCATGGTCAGGGTTAGGTTCCGGATTATGGTTAAAGTGTGGTTAGGGTTAGGGTAGAGGTAGGTTGAGGGTTAGGGTTAGACCAGGTTAGGGTCAGTGTCAGGGATAATGTTAGAGGTTAGTTTTAGGGTTAGGTTCAGTGTTAGGTTTCGGGTCAGGGCCCGTGTTAGTGTCAGGGAGGGTTAGGTTTAGGGTTAGAGTTAGGGTCAGGCTCACATTCAGTGTCAGGGTTAGTGTTAGGGTCAGGGTCAGGGTCACTTTTAGGTTCAGGGTTAGGTTTCTGGTGTTTGCCTGAGTCAGGGTCAGGGTGAAGTCTAGGGCCAGTGTCAGGTTTACGGTCAGGATCAGGTATTGGTTTAAAGTCCACATTAGTGTCAACGACAGGGTTATGTAGTAGTCAGTGTTAGAGTAATGGATTGGATTAGGATCGTAACCATAATAGAGTATTTAATTGCATCCTAGCTTTCATCAAGGGTAATATGCACTATAGTTTATGTTCGACGAAGAAAGACAAATGCTGTCAGTTAAACTAGGATATGTCATCAAGTGCAAGGTGAGTGCCACCTTAAGAGATATTAAAATGGGGGGGGGGACAACTCTTAGAACAAGTCAATTGTGGTAGTAGAATAAATAAGAAAGGTCCCACACTTGGATCAACTAAAGAAGTAATTATTGCTTACCATGTGCCCCAAACTATATTAAGTCCTAGAACAAGAGACGTGCTCATCTTGATGCCCCGCAGCTGTTAGACCCAAGGTACAGAGGGCAGTAGCCAGTGACCAGCAGGCCCCAATTGCCGTGTGCAGACTCTAAGAGCAACTGCCTTTGAGAGAGGAAACGGTTGAGAGTGGGCTTTCTGAGGTAGAGAATTACTAGCTGGGAAAGTAGGACAATTGACAAGAATCGGAATTGATGCACCTACATGACAGAGTTGGTGAAACTTCCCTTCTCAGAAAACTTGAGGCTCCTCAGAAATGAATTTTTCATTTTGCACAGAACATTCAGGATAAATATGATCTGTTCGAGTTCCTGGTTCTCTCATCCGTACTGTTTCTTAAGCTTCACTGGCACAAGAAAAGGGTTTTGATAGTCCAGGGAAAATCCTGACAAAAGCAAAGCAAGGTATCTATGAAAAACTAACCACTCAGTGGAGAACAACAGATAAAGGACCAGGCTGACCTGACCCTACAGGATAGGTAAGGTTAGTCTGGCAACAGGGGTAGAGGGGAAGTGCCCATCTCCTGCTAGAAGAGCTAGAGAAGACCCGTTCCGGAGAGACCACCAGGAGAGGAGAGCAGTAGGTGCTAATGATGAAGAATATTTTAATCAGCAGAGATGGTCAAAATGACAAAGTTCCATGATCAGAGTAAACATATCGGATTTAAAAATAAATAATAAAAAAAAAAGATTTTTTTGTAAGGACTTTTTTTTAAAGGAATTTAAGCAAAAGTCCTTTTAAAGAGACAATTGGCTGTTTAAACCAATAGTACAACTCACTGAGAGAATCGCCGCATTATTTATTGGGGTAGAAATTACCTGGAATGTAGAAAGACCCATTCTGCAGAGGAAAAAATAGAATCACTAACAGGCCTCATGCCTTGCACAGCCAGTGGCTAGAATCCCTGCCTCATGAGACCCTGGCCAGAAGGCCGTTAGAACCATCTCAACGATGTTAGTCTTTCTTGGAAGCCAACAAGTGTTTGCCCGTAAGAGCACGGTAACAATCAGTCACGTTATGTTATAATGATTGTCGATATCTTTAAAAGCCTTGTCAAGTTCCTCTTTGAGTAACCCTCACCCCACCCTTAGAGAAATTTATCTGTGGTTCACCTCTTTGAAATACCTCATTGTTGTTCCACATTTACCATAGCAAAAAAAACAAAAACAAAAAAAAATCTTTTTATTAACAAAGTGTTCAGAAGGGGGCGCCACTGTAAACAATGAGTGTTTTTGCTGCTGGGACATTTTTGTTGCAGAAACAGCTGAAAGCAATCAGGTCAGACAGAGCCAAGGGCTGGAGGGATTTTTAAAATTACAAAAACCGAACCAAATCTAACTATAACAAAAATCAAAACCAATGGCCAAGATTTAAAGTTTGCTACTAAAGTATAACATTCTCGTAAGACATGCAAGTGACTTGATCAATATATTTATATATTTATATTTGAAGAAAAAGGAACTATGTTATGCAGCAAAACCACGTTGGTTAAAAATTACCAGATATGGGGGCTCCTGGGTGGCTCAGTGGTTTAGGCCTCTGCCTTCAGTTCAGGTCATGATTTCAGTGTCCTGGGATGGAGCCCCACATCGGGCTCTCTGCTGAGCGGAGAGCCTGCTTAGCCCCTCTCTCTCTGCCTCCCTCCCTACCTACTTGTGATCTGTCTGTCAAATGGGTAAATAAGATGTTTAAAAAAAGAATTACTAGATGTGAAATACATCGAGGGTATGGGAAGGAAAATGATTTAACCTGATCTGACTAGGAAGTGGTTGAAGCCTGAATTAAGTGTTACAAAAAGAGTAAAGACCTGGGAAATATATGGGGTAAAAATCCCTAGAAAAACAGCAATAATAACTGGCTGCTCTTTATTGATCCAGATCCTGCGGTAGGCAAAGAAGAGCTGGTTTTAGCCAGAGGATGATCTCCGTTTGTCTTCATGATCTGGCATTTCCTGCAAGCCAGGCATGGGGCTCTCCACTAGAGCTGCAAATGCTGGGGGCCCTCATTGTCCCTTTTCTCTTCTCAGGGGGACAACGGGCATATCCATGGTGCAGTGTGACAGGCTTTACCACAGGGAGATAATACACTGCCAAGGGTAGGTTGGACCTGGGAAAAGCCACTTAGGAACAGATTTTCAGGGGAGGTGATAGACAAGGGCAAAGCGAAGAATGAGGATGAGTGTGTCAAGTTTCAAAGTGCCAGGAGGCAGCACATGCATTCGGGAAACTACAGCAAGTTCATGACAACTGACAGCTGATCTGGCAGCATCCCCTGGGGATGGAGGCTGAGCCCCGGGGTTCACACTGGGGGTGAGAAGTTTTGTATCCTATGGTGAGGAGGTGAGGTACTACACTGTGGGGGCACAGGGAGCTACCGGAGGATTTCAAATATCAGAATCATAACCATAAAAGAGTATTTAATTGCATCCTAGCTTTCATCAAGGGTAAGATGCACTATAGTTTATGTTCGACTAAGAAAGAGAAATGCTGTCAATTAAACAAGGATATGTCATCAAGTGCAACGTGAGTGCCACCTTAAGTGATATTAAAGGGGGGGGGACAAATCTTAGAACAAGTAAATTGTGGTAGTAGATAAATAAGAAAGATCCAACACTTGGTTCAACTAAAGAAGTGATTACTGCTTAACATGTGCCCCAAACTATATTAAGTCCTAGAACAAGAGACGTGCTCATCTTGATGCCCCGCAGCTGTTAGACCCAAGGTACAGAGGGCAGTAGCGAACGACCAGCAGGCCCCAAGTGCCATGTGTAGACTCTAAGAGCAACTGCCTTTGAGAGAGGAAACGGTAGAGAGTGGGCTTTCTGAGGTAGAGAATTACTAGCTGGAAAAGTAGGAAAATTGACACAGAATCGGAATTGATGCCCCTACATGACAGAGTTGGTGAAACTTCCCTTATCAGAGGTCTTGAGGCTCCTCAGAAATGTATTTTTCATTTTGGACAGAACATTCAGGACAAATATGTTCTGTTCGAGTTCCTGGTTCTCTCATCACGACTGTTTCTTAGGATTCACTGGCACCAGAAAAGGGTTTTGATAGTCCAGGGTAAGTCCTGACAAATGCAAAGCACGGTATCTATGAAAAACTAACCACTCAGAAGAGAACAACAGACAAAAAGCCAGGCCGACCTGACCCTGCAGGATAGGTAAGGCTGGTCTGGAAACATGGGTAGAGGGGAAGTGCCCATCTCCTGCTAGAAGACCTAGAGAAGTCCCCATCCGGAGAGACCCCCAGGAGAGGAAAGCAGTAGGTGCTGATGATGAAGAATATTTTAATCAGCAGAGAAGGTCAAAATGACAAAGTTCCACGATCAGAGTAAACATATGGGATTTAAAAATAAAAAATAGAAAAAAAAATTTTTTTGAAAGGATTTTTTTTTAAAGGAATTTAAACAAAAGTCCTTTTAAAGAGACAGTTGGCTGTTTAAACCAATAGTACAACTCACTGAGAGAATCGCTGCTTTATTTATTGGTGTAGAAAAGACCTGGAATGTAGAAAGACCCATTCTGCAGAGGAAAAAATAGAATCACTAACAGGCCTCATGCCTTGCACAGCCAGTGGCTAGAATCCCTGCCTCATAAGACCCTGTGCTAGAAATCCCCTAGAACCATCTCAACTATGTTAGTCTATCTTGGAAGCCTACAAGTGTTGGCCCAGTTAGCGCACGGTAACAATCAGTCACGTTATGTTATAATGATTGTCGATATCTTTAAAAGCCTTGTCAAGTTCCTTTTTGAGTAACCTCACCCCACCCTTAGAGAAATTCATCTGTGGTTCACCTCTTTGAAATACCTCATTGTTGTTCCACATTTACCATAGTCCGAAAAAAAAAAAAAAAAGCTTTTTATTAACAAAGTGTTTAGAAGGGGGCACCACTGTAAACAATGAGAGTTTTCGATGCCGGGTCATTTATGTTGCAGAAACCGCTGAAAGCAATCAGGTCAGACAGAGCCAAGGGCTGGAGGGATTTTTAAAATTATAAAAACCGAACCAAATCTAACCAATGTTAAAAGTTTGCAATGTTATAAGAAATCATTTCTTAAATTTCAAATTATAATATGTCGATTTTTTTTCAATAAAGCTGGCAAAAACTTTTTGTAGAATTAATCTATTTTTCAAAAAAGGAAGTAAGGAAGTAGAAACGGCAACTAACTCTGAAATAATAGAATATAAAATCCATTTTCGTTTTATACACTGTGACAAAAACTATTACTTAGTTTACAATGGAGTACTTATGAAGCATGAAGGATGGTCTATAAATAAGGCTGAAAGAGCTCAGTTTTAAGGTTTAAATTTAAAATCTTCTTTTGAAATACTAAACTGACCACCCAGTTTTCCAAACATAAATGTCTTAACTGTATGAATTTATTTCATACAACTCTATAATCTAGTTTCGTAAGAAAGCAGCATGCAAATTTTGAATAAGACAGACTTGCTTAAGTTTCTTTATGTTCAACAGTAAAGGATACTTCCCTAAAAATAAATAGAAGAAAAATCAGCATATTTATTATGATAATTATTATTCATAATGAAATTCATATTGAATTAGGGAATATATATCCTCAGAGGGAATAAAGTAAAATGAAATTTATTTTGGTAAAAGTGTCTATGAATAGTCAATACAATACCTCAATATAAATGAATATTACCATTTTGAACAATTTAATTACTACTATTAGAATTATTATAAGTATATTATAAGTATAAAAATAGCTATCGAGTCCCACATCGGACTCCTTGCTCAGCAGGGAGCCTGCTTCTCCCTCTGCCTCTGCCTGCCATTCTGTGTGCCTGTGCTCGCTCTCTCCCCCTCTCTCTCTCTGATAAATAAATAAAATCTTTAAAAAAATAGCTATCATTTTAGCATGGAATATGAGACTCTCATGCTCCATGCTTCATCACATCCACACAACAACTCTGCATAATAAGTATTATCATCACCATTTCATGGGTGAAAAAACTGAGGCTAACACATTTAGATAACTGGTTTATGATTACATGGCTAGTAAAGATGCATCACACTAATTTAGGCTTTATGATTTCAGAATTGTACTCTTTCCACTGCACATTCTATTACTCTGTAAATACTTGGCCTGTTTTCATTTAATTCTTTAATTTTATTCATGTGGGATGGCTTAAAGCTTCATTTAAAGGAAGCTTAAAAAATTCATTTAACCAAAAGCTCCCAAGAATTAAAAATGTCATGGATCTAATGTAGACATGGATATCATTAGTTAATGGGTAACTATATATTTTCCACTCTAGTGAGATAACAATCAGAGTATTTTTCTAAGTTTTAGTCTCTCAGTTTTAAAAAGGACTTTGTTAAAATAGAAATATTTAGACAAAGGTGATCAAAAGTCTGGATCAGGTCACCTTAAGATAAATATTAGGAAACTGAGGAAACAAATGGAGATTTGAACACTGAGCTATGATATAATGAATGGTTTCAAGTATTTAGTAGAGTATAGAAAAGCCCTTTAAAGCCTGGTCTTAGCCTAGCATTGCAGCTTCTGGGATATCTGTCTATCTATCATCTATCTATCTAGATATAAATTTGAAAACTTTTTTAACTTAAAGATTTTGAGAAATAGAACATAATCAGCACCATAGAAGATCTGTTTATGATAACAACCTAGCCCCTCCTCCCAGTTTGTTAATATTCTCTCTTATTTAATGTAACATTGTGCAAATAGACCACTACTGATCTGCCGTTATGAATAAAATAGCTATAATCATCTGTTTGCATATCCTGGTGAAAATATTCATTTAGTTCCATGTTGTGTTTCTAGGAATGGACCAAATCTTTATTTTTATTTTTAAGTTTCCTTAATATTGTCCAACTTACCTCAAATGCTTTTATTATGGGCACTTTCATTCTTTCACATTCTTGCAAGACAATTTTACTGTTGCCCAATATGGTAAGTGTGTAATAGTATGTCATTTTAGGTTTTAATTTATTTTTAATTTAATTTAATTCCAGATTCATAATAAAGATAAACAGTTTTTATATATGAGTGGCCATTTGGATTACCCTTTCTGTAAAGTACATGCTCAAATCGTTTGATATCTTAACATTGTGTCATACTGACTTCTTTAATAGTAGATTTTCTGAATGAACTTTTAGCTGTGTAGGTCTTCTCTATTTTATTTAGAACTGGTTTTCATTTCAAAATCTTTATATTTATTTTCATAATCTGCTTTTATTTTGCTTTGTCTATTATCTATCTATCTATCTATCTATCTATCTATCTATTTGCAAGCAAGAGAGAGCGAGCAAGTGAGAGCGCAGGGAGGGATAGAAAAAGAACGGAAAAGAATCTTAAGCAGGCTCCAGGCTCATTACAGAGCCCAACTCTGGGCTCTATTTCACAACCCTGACATCACGACCTGAGCCAAAATGAAAGAAATAAAATAAAATTAAGGTGTTAAAAAAAAAAAAGGAACAAGAATTGGAGGTTTAATTAAGTGAGCCACCCAGGCACCCCTGTGGTATCTTAAATTAGCAGTCATATCCTTAAAGTTCTAGAGTATCCATTTGGTTCATTTATAAAACCTTTCTCAATATCATTTTTAGTTTCAGTTTTTTGTTCAATTTGCTTCCCCTCTCATTTCTTTGAGCAGAGTACTCAAGCCATTTTACAATCTTTATTGATCATTTTAACATCATACTTAATCCCATGTTGTCTATCAAATCTTGTTAATGGTTTTTCTTTGTGCGCTTTGTTACATTTTTGCTATGTTCAAGACATTATATTTGAAACTCTTATTGAGTAGGGATAATTAAGAGCTATACTAATAGTATGGTCCTCCTTGGCAGGATTTTCTCTTATATCTGAGACTCTACAAGACAATCATACTCCAAATTCAGTGATTGACTTTCTCAGTTTACACAGAAGGCAAGGTAGGCTATAGTCTTATTTCTGCTTCTCCTTGTGCTTTGGGGATCTCAACTTAAATTTGGGTTGTACCAAAGTCCTCAAATTTGATTGCTGCTGGAATATGAATTTTGTTTCTCTAGTATCAAGTGTCTATTAACAACACAGCTCAGTGTGTTTTAGCAGTTTCAAATGCTCTCATAGCTAAAATGGCTTCAGGGCATATATCTCTAGGCTCTCATTGTATTTCGTATTTAGGCCCAGTAATCTCACACTTAATTTTTATAATCATACTGATATTTTTAATTTTAAAAGCTATTTTGTCTGGATTTTTAGTTGTCTTAAGTAGGAGTTTTTAGATCACCATTACTAGAAGCAACAACAAATATACATGAAAATGTCTGCAGTAGTTTATCACATTTTTATGGCTTTGAAATTCCATAAGCTGAGGCATCCTTCTCTAATCACTTAGGCAAACTCCAATTTACCCTTTAAAACAACACAAGAATTGCTTCATTTAAGAACATGTTCAGGGATGACTCTTCCCCACTGTTCTTACCAACATTCCCACACACTCTTTGCTACCCACACCTTTTTTTTTGAACTTTCATTAGGTATATCAGCGTGACCAGAATTTTGCTCTATTGTATTTTAGTCCTTTAGAGCTTTAATTAAATATGAATTCCATAGAAAGTCTGTCCCTTTTCTTTCAAACCTGGGTTAGTTATTTCTTCTCATTCTTTGTCAGAAGTTACTTTATTAGAGAAACTTATGGCTCTATTGTGACTTTGGAGCCTTTACAGTTTTTTGACTGGAAAAATCACCCATCCCTGAGATTTTTACGCAGCTTCCTGGCTGATATTATTCAGAAATCTGTTCAAAACAGACTTTTTCAGGGAGGCCCTTTCAGACCACTCAGTTAAAAAGCCTCTTCTCAATCACTGCTCTTTTTAAAATGTGCTTATTTAGTTCAAATATGCATCACTATTAAAGAAAAACCAGTACGATTTTTTTTTTTTAAATTGGCTTACCTATTATCTATCTCTCCCATTAAAATGATTCCTCTGTGCTGGGGTTTTGTTGTGCTCATCTTAGGCCAGGCACTCAATAAATTGTCTCTGAATGATTGAATTGTTTGACTCCCTTGCTAGATTCTCAAATTCATGAGGACAAGGATTGTTCTATTCAGTCCTTCTTTATCCTCAATGTCTGTTATATTGCAGTTACTTACGTGACTAATGGGAAAATCACAGAAAGAAAGAGTTAAAACTACAGAAAAACCCTGTAGGTTCAATAACACAAAGCTTTCTAAAATTATTTAGCCCAGGAATTGAATACTCGCTGCACTTTTGATTTGTTTTTAAATTGTATTGAATTTAATTTAAATGGAAATACTTGAATGGTAGAATAATAAAAAAAAATTATAAAAGCAACTTGCTCCATAAAGTACGAATTATACATGGCATCTCTTCTAGAAGCAAAATTTTCAAATGTCAAACATCTGAAAGCATAGAAGGAGAAGTAAGAGTGTGAATTGTACTTCAATGTTCTTTTCTTTATATTCAGCAAACAGCTTCATTCACACCTTTCCAATTTTTTCAACTCTTTTGACAAAGCCTTCAGAGGAGTTACTGCTGATGACAATCATCACAGCCTAACAGGAGAAATTTTTATAAAGAAAAATATTAGCATGTTTTCCCCAAGTTGTTAAGGATATGGTGAAGCTCTGTTGGATTCAAAGGAGGAATGTGCAATTCCATGCTATATATCATAATAACTTATTTTAATAGTGGCTTTGCAATTTTTCAGATATATCCATTTACTGAAACCACTATCAAATAAACAAAAACAAACAAATTAACAGGGGTTCTAGACAGAAGTTATCTAATCTAAAATTAGCACATGTTCACAGAATACACAACACATATCCCAAGTACTACTATAGGTTTCAAGTAATAGTCAAAACAATAGTAAAAATGATTCAGACCCTACCAGTCAAATCATAAATGGGACCTTAACTGTAAATCCTTATCTTTAGATCAAAGCGGGTAATTGGGTGCTGAAGATACATTCTAGAACTAATATGTTATAGAACTCCTCTGAAATGAGTCATTTATTCCATCACTTTTCCTGCACAGCTGCTGACCCATGTTTTGGTTCCTGGAAATAGCTGCTACCCTGTCATACTTCTTAAAAGCACATATATTGATAACTCTACTCATTCCTCCATTCCTCTGTGACTGTCACTGTGTTAAAATGTGGAGTCAGCTGACTCACTTGTGGTGGTAATAAAGTAGATGAGTTTGCAAAGTATTTTGTTATTTCTAAAAATGCAAAAACCAAATTACATTGAAATCATAAGCGGTGTTTCAGGGAGAGCTGTAGGATGTGGTTTCTTGTGTAATCCACAGAGATTAGCTCCAACACATATTTAAACTCTCCTCTAGGAGCAACCTTAGTGGTAAAGCAAGAAGATAAACAGATGTATACACACCCTGGCACAAAAGTATCACTTATGTTTGGCTTCCTAGTCTCCTCGTGTTCCTTATTTATCTTAACTTCTCTCTGAAATCAGGGAACACAGAATCTCAATCAGTTGACATTTTTCTACTGAATTACCCAATAGTCTGATCATACCCCTAAGACTTTTTTAAATTATTTCACTCATAATCCCAAATCTGCTTTGCTTCCTCATCTTAGTACACTGTAATTTGATTTCAAAATGAGGACAGTTGTCAGTAATGCCACATTCATTAATCTATTTTACAATTCCATGTACTTATAACTATGAAGATATGTTAATAACATCCATTCCAATAAGCCACCCTAAATTGATTATCATGAAACAAGACCTCAAGAAAGAGAATTCAAAATCATCCATGTATTTGCAACTTATTGCAATAAAGCCTTTATCAATAGACTTCCCTGTGCACATGGTGGTCAAATTGCTGGTGAAAACCAGCCAGATCTATTACAAGCTTTCTCATGGCTTCTAGGTAACCCAAGTGAGCCTTTATTGATACTGGGAAGGGATAAAGCAGGGAAGGGATAAACAGTGATGTAAGAATTGGCTAGACAAAAGTAATGACTCTCATTACAAAGTGAGTATTTTAAAGCAAAAGAGCCTGTTGGGAATATTGTTTTATAAAATAGTGGGTTTTTTTTAATTAACTTTTTAAAATTCAATTAGTTAACATATAGTGTACCATTAGTTTCAAATGTAGATTTCAGTTATTCATCCATAGCATATAATAGCTAATGCTCAGTACTTACTGTTATAGCTTCTTGAAAGCAGAATTTTAACCCACTGAGCCACGCAGATACCCTTGAAAGCAGACTTTTAGATCACATTTTCTGATTACTTCCATGTAGTACAACACTTTCCTGCTAGCAACCTTCAAAACATACTGTTAGAGGAATTACTTTAATAATAAATAAATAGGAATTTATTTAAATTTATAAATATATATAAATATATATAAATTTATAAAAAATATATAAAATAAATAGGAATTTATTTAAATATTGCACACTGTTTTATTGTTCATAAATAAGGTGATGATATTATAGCCATTAGTTGGTAGCACTGATATATCACTTTCTTTTTACTTCTCAGTGCATTCTCTTTACACAAAATAGATATATATTTTAAAAGAATCTGAATCTGTGGCAAACTTTTAAAAAACCCTCTATAGTAAAGTTTATCATTTTAATTAATCTCAATTATCTTCCTCAATTGTGATAGTATATCCTTCTATCTAGGCCAGATATTGTATGAGGGATTTGAAGAGACATACTTTTCTGATTTCACTTTTCTCATCTGCAAAATGCTTATCAGGATCCTGCAATAAAATACACTTACTATTTTTTGATGAAAATTTATTTATTTATTTTAAGATTTTATTTCTTTATCAGAGAGAGTGGGCGAGAGAGCAAGCACAGGCAGACAGAATGGCAGGCAGAGGCAGAGGGAGAAGCAGGCTCCCAGCGGAGCAAGGAGCCCGATGCGGGACTCCGATTCCTGGACGCTGGGATCATGACCTGAGCCAAAGGCAGCTGCTTCACCAACTGAGCCACCCAGGCATCCCTTTTGATGAAAATTTAATCTGTATAAACAATATATTTGCTGTAATGCGTGGTTCATGGAAAACATCTTATTTAATTATAAGCAACAACAGTATTAGAAATTAAGTAAATGGGTCTATAATATTTAAAGTTTTAACACATAATTCCAGTGCTTTGCCTTATTTTCTCAAATCCCTTTACCACTTTCACTGACAGAGTCAACTGTACTTTTTCTACTAATAGCCAGCTCTTTGTCTTTTGTCAGAAAGATGCCCTTGTGAATTATTTATAATAGAGATATTAGCAATAATAATAATAATAATAATAATAATAAGTAGCAATGAAAATGTTAAAAAAAAGTTTTCTTAACTAATTAGGGTTCTTAGACATCAATTAGAGGAACCACCTCTGGCAAGCAAATTAACCTGCAAAACATTCCCAGAATTAACAAGTCAGTCAGATAGATACAGGGTTGTCCATAGACTGAAAGGTGAAGCAAAAGGACTAGGATTGGAAAATAGGTAAGGGCAGTGAAAAAAATGATCAAAGTTTTGGGCAAAATAAATTCTTAGGTGTCCTTTCAATGCAGTCCTGGGCATTATGTAGCAGAAACTCTGGAGATTATCTCAATCCATTGGAGTCACCCCGTTTATTAGCTTGCTATTGACAAAGTTATTTACAAACTGTAGAGCAAGAGGTTGTAATGTAGAAAACTGATGGTAATGCACAAGATTCTTGTTAACAATAATGTAAGTTAGTGATTTTTCATTAGAGAACATAAATTCTATAACCCAAATTATGGGCCCAGAGCACTTCTGCTGCACAACTCTGCTTATATCCCAAATAACCATGTGAACTAGTTTTAATATCTGATTCTCTTATTAATTTTTGAATAAAAATTCTTGACACAAGTATTTTATAATTGTGTGATAATCATGCATTTAATTTCTTGGAGAACAAAACACACTTTAGCGTAACTAGGTTTGTTCACAGAACTAGCCTTGATAACACACTTCTATATGTTAGAAATGATGTAATAAATGTAGAATATTGGGCACTTGTTTGGTATTCTTTGCCATGTTTTGCACTATCTAAAAAGAGATCAGTGAATTTGGACTGGAGTTAGTAGACATGGAAGAAAATAAAATATTACAGAGAAGAATACTCTGTGGTCCACAACCTAAACGGGCTGGAATTCCCATCATTTGGATCCCTGTAGCTTTACAAAAGTCAATTAAATTTTTGTATCTCCAATTAAAGTTGATCCCCCAGTACTTTTCCAAACATCTCTTGTAAAGTATTGTTTCCCAGAATAAAAGGGATTTTGCACATGTATCTGCCTTTGTCTCTGGTCATGATCTCAGTCAGGATCCTGGGATCGAGCCCCGTATCGGGCTTCCTGCTCATTAGGGAGTATACTTCTCAGTCTCTCTCTGCCGCTACATCCCCCTCCCCCACTCATGCTCTCTCTCTCTCTCAAATAAATACAATCTTTAATTTTTTAATTAAAAATAAGATAAAGAAAATAAAATAAAAAGTCTGGTCTTACTGCCCCATTTAGCTCCTTTTTTCTTTTTGAGTTTTATTTAAAGCAGCATGAGAGAACATGAGGCTCTCAAACTTAAAAATAAGAGGAAAAAATTGAGTTTTGTTAGGATTTAAGATCTTGTCTGCTAGACAAAAATGTTGGCTTTGTTAACATGTAAAAATTAACAAAAGAGAATAAGATAGAATTCTAATAATTTTTGTAGAAATTAAAAATTTCCTCCAACCCAATTACATACAAACCCATTAAGTAAATTCATACCAATGTCCCAAACCAACATTTTCTAATATTAATGCATCTGCCTAAACAGGGTCAACCCAAGGAATAAATAAATATTATTATTTTTTTCCTGTCTCTTCCACAGTCACATCTGGGTATATTGGTAGCAAGCCAATTATCTATCTTATAAGACATGATATCATAAGGAAGGGTATTCTGTCCATTTGGAACAACTAAAAATCATTGTAATTTTATCTTGGTGCAGTAACTTGAGATGGCACAGTGTGGGTTATGAATATATATATATATATTTTTTTTTACTGGGAAGAAGAGATTATAGAGATATTGGTTATCCAAGAGAGACTGACAGGTGTTGATAGTTGCCAGGTCAATATCCATCTACTTTTTCCTTTAATATCAGAAAGCACTGAGGGATTGACAACAAGGAAACTTAAAACAACATCAAATATTTTATTGTCTCTTTTCTAGTTACATTGTAACCATATGACAAAGTATCAGTCGTACAAGATATCATTCTCTTTTACCTCTATCTTTCTGCCAGAAATGTGGGCTCAAAAGTGAGAGCTCCAACAGCAATTTTTGCAACCGTGAATAAAAAGCCATGAAAACCTCTAAGATAGTTCACTTGACTTTCTTAAGACTCTGAACCAACACCAGAAAACACTCTCTGTAGTCTTCTTGTTAAATGAAAAAATATGGTTAAACCACTTTTGACAGTCTACTACCTACAGCAAAATGTAAATCTTAATTGAAATATGTCCTCTCAGCTGTGCTTAAGCAACTGAGTCCTGAGCTTTTCAGGTTTTCAGTCTGAAAGAGTACACCTCTGGTGCTCTGAAAGGGAAGAGAAAGGACACCCTGTTCTCCATATAAATTAAAGAAGAGAAATCTGTGCATTTAAGTGGGCCATATAAAATTTATCAAGCAATTATCTCCTAACTCCTTCCTATCCAAATTACCTGATATGCTCTCCCTACTCCTTTATTCCATGTTACTGCCTTTTCCAGGATTCTGTGTCACATCACAACATGTCTTCTGTTATTTCCTTCTTGCAAGCTAGTTTTGTTTTCTCCATCTAAAAAAATCAACAATCATTGTGTATTTCAATTCCCATTTTCCTCAAATGCATTGATTCTTCTTATCTATTACTCTTTTCTCATACTCAGTGTCTTTGTCTTTATGGGGTTTGTACTTTGCTTTTCCCCATCCTTTACTGCCATTATATAATCAAATCTAATAACTTCTTAAGGAAAGTTAAAAATTCCTGCATAGCCACACATGAACACAAAGTCACTGATTTTTAGCAAACCTATAAGATAGTCAGACATCCATTCAATTTGTTTTTTTTTTAAGATTTTATTTATTTATTTATTTGACAGAGAGAGATGACAAGCAGGCAGAGAGGCAGGCAGAGAGAGAGGAGGAAGCAGGCTCCCTGCTGAGCAGAGAGCCTGACTTGGGGCTCGGTCCCAGGACCCTGGGATCATGACCTGAGCCGAAGACAGTGGCTTAACCCACTGAGCCACCCAGGCGTCCCTCCATTCAATTTCTTAACTGAGTCTCAAATGCATCCTGAGTTCTAACCTAAACCTAAGTTCTACTTCTTACACGTTGTTCTAAGACCAAATCCTTTCAGTTCAGTATTTTGTAACATTTAAATATTAATCAATTGATGCTTTGTCTGTGTATTTCTATGAAAATAATTTGAATACTGTAGATTTATTGTTATATTTATAGATTTATAATCAAAGTTTCATCAGTTGAAGTTTTTGGAAATTTCAGATATAATGATTAACCTAAAATGATACTGCCTCAAATCCCTCTGATATCAAGGCCCAACACTTGATTATAGCCAAACCTGTGGTGGATAGTTCCATGGGAAATTGCAGTTACTTAACACTGATAGCATCTCATGTTCTCTCTCTCATTTTAGAATGTCTCCAACACAACCCAAAAGTGTAGGAGAGTTAATGTCCTCTGAGGACAGCACTCAGTGAAGTGGAAATAAGAACCATAGGTAAAATTGTCAGTTTTCAGGTCTTCATGAGGACAACTTAAAGAAGTTTCTCAGGACCTTTCAGTAAAAGCAAGCCTTCATTTTCTATCCACAACAATTATATCAACAATGTACCTCTTTGACAAAGTTGCTTCATTATCTGGGTAATCTCCCAGATAAACTAACAGTACTCAAATCCTTTGTCCTACTCTTTGCTCTCAGGATGAATGGAGCCTAAAGACTTAGATTAATATCAAGTTCTGAATGGGATCTTAGAGCTATTTCTGTCCAGACTTTCATAAACATAGGGACCTTTGAATTATCAGGCTATAAATAAGTTCTAAATGGAGGGGGCAAAAGTAAAAAGTAGAAATTTTTATGTTTGATTTTTAATCATGATTAATTGACTTTATTGATTATTAAAAATACTAACATTATAAAAGTGTGGATCTTTGTAAAACAATGTCATAATGTAAGAAATAAGTTGCATAGTCCTTTGGAGAATATTAAACCAAGTGTTCAGGTGCCATCTAATTTCTTGTTTAATCCAGAACTTTGGTGTGCATTATCTTGAGGAATAGGATTTTGAAGTCCAGACAGACTAACAGAAAACTGATCCAAATGTGTGTGTTTATATTTCTGCTTTTGTTGTAAAAATCAAAGTGTGATTGCTGGTTTAAAATGGTAAAACTAATAATGTTCATGGACTCTATTATAAATTTTCTAATTGTATGGGAAGAATCCAAGAAACATATAATTAATTGATTTGCAAATCCTCAAAGAGCTACAGAATCAGGTAGTGGTATGTTCTGATTCAACAGCATCATAATGCAGCATTGTATGTGTGTGGCTAATGTATATTTTCATGAATGTTTGCTAGCTAGTCAGCCAATACAGAGAAATATTAGGTAGGGTAATTACTCACAGTTGTGTTTAATAAAATGAGAGAAAATTATCAAATGACACTAATAATAATAATCCTATAGCAGGCTAAATAATTCAATGATAATTACAAGTAAAATCCAGCTTTCTTCCCTGATTATGACTCTTCTCTCCTTTATCCTAATGGGAGTAGCAGATTGTCTGCTATGAATTGTGAAAACCCAGCAGTGACTTTGGCAGTGAAGTCTTCCCATCAATTTTGATAGGTTAAAATAATTCTGGTTTGTCTTGAGCAAATGTGTCAATTTTTTTTTTCTGTGTGTGTCATAAAAGAAAGAAGCAATAGTATATTCTTGCTGTTATTCCATGGAGCCGATAAAATCATACTGCCAACAAGAGGCTGTTGACACCGTAAGTGTAGTTAACTGTCTTGAAATACTAGGCCTGGAAATAAAATTCCAATATTTCACATAACCTCTTTTTTTTTTTTAAAGAAAAAAACAAAACAAAACAAAACAACTATACTGCTTACATATAGGGCCCTGCTGTTGTGTAACTATTTTTGAACATATCTACTGTAAGTGTATATATATATATTTTTTTTCTGTGCAGTAAATTCATTTAGAGATAAATTTGGATTGAAAATTATTTTGGGGGAGGCATGGTATTTGTGGCTAGTCTTACAAGTAAAAAGGACTAAAGGAAAGAAGAAAAACATTGTTTATTACAGCATATTTACATCTGTCCAAAGTACTTATTTACTATCATACTGACTAATGTATAATACTGTACACAAAGAAAGAAGTTAAATGAGTTATAATTCAGTCGAAGTATAGCTGGCCATTTTAAAACTTACCACTGAATCTTTCTGGTATGAAATGTGATATCTGGCAATCTGGTCCAGTTCATTACATCAGGTCATTTGTACGTTCTTATTACCATTTTGATAGCATAGCACATTTTATAACCCAGACATTTTACAATGGAACTATGATGCATGTATTTTCAAAAGTATAGACATACATGAAGCTATGAGGTCAAAATGATGAATGTCCGTAGTACCATATAGACTCAACAAATAGAAGTGTCCAAGGCTCTGAGTGAGATTTATGTATATTGTATAAGATTAGGCCAACATGTGGTTTTGATATAAATCATCTGTTCTTAAATTAGAATTACAATCGTTGAGTACAGTGTTGAAAATGGCAGATAGATTTTAGCTATCTTTGCTCAGTAGGGAAAATGGAAAAATGTTTAGTTTGGTCAGATTTTCACTTAACTTCTGAAAAATCTTACATTTGAGAGAACCCTTCTGAAATAAGAATCCTTAAAGACATAACCCCTTTGGCACAAGTTTTCAAGAAACTTGTTGGATGTTGTAGACAATTATATGGCACACATACTGTTCTAGATGTTTCATGCCAATAATATGTAAGCCATACCAAGGCTACATATACATATAGAGATGTTCCTCAGCTTACAAGGGGGCTATGTACAGAGAAACACATAAAAAACTGAAAATGCATTTAATACCCCTAAACTATCAAATATCATAGCTTACCTTAAGCTTATTTAAACATACTCAGAGCACTTACATTTGCCTGCATTTGGGCAAAATCATCTTAAGCAAAGCCTATTTTATAACAAAGTATCAAATATCACATGCAATTTATTAAATATTACACTAAAAAAAGAAGAATGGTTATATATAGAATGCTTGTAAGAATATCAGGTGTTCACCCCTGCAATCTTCTAGCTTACTGGGAGCTGTGGCTCACTGCCGCTGCCCAGGTTCACAAGACGGCACCATACCACATGTCACTGGCCCTTTTTATAAAGACCCAAATTCAAAATTCAAAGTACAGTTTCTACTGAATCACTTTCACTTTCACATCTTTGCCAAATATATCGTAAGTTGAATCATTGTAAATCAGGAGCCATCTTATTTGAAAGTTAAATCACAGTCACCCGTATACACACAAAAAAAGGCCTTCGTGTAGGGCCATCTATGGATCTCTAGACAACATAGCATGACCTATCAACAGCAAAAAATGGATGTGAAGGGGACAATTGCTTTGTGTCAGTACTCTGAGCAGTAACATACATGGCCTTACTCACCTAGCAGAACTCCAGAGCTAGCTGATGGCAAGGAATTTTACAAATGTTTGCTGAACAGATTAAGCACGATTCTTTTTAAATTAGTGTGCATATCTGTTTTCTAAAGATATGTTAATTTATTTTATTGACTTATTACAAAACCAAATAATTTCCTCTTATTTAAGTGGCAGGTAAATAGAATTCTTTTTAATTTAAATCAAATGGCTTTTTAGGGAAAATATACTAAAAATTCTGAAAATTGTATTGCTTATGAATCTTTTATTGGAATCCTTATCAAGTTGTATTTTTCAAGTTTTTCCTAAATAATATTCAATGAATTGAAAATATTTTTTGAATATTATTCAAGGCTATTAACACACAATTTTACTTTGTTAAATAGAGTGCTAGCCTTTCAACCAAAACGTTGTGTCTTTTTTTTTTCCACTACCACATCCTCCATCTACTGACTGGATTCTCTCCCCAACTAGCACATATATACCATTGTCTATCTTTAGGATAAGTAAGGGTCATCTTTTGTCTTTATTCTATTCCTCGAATGCTTCTGAACTTGTTGAATTTTAATATAGTCACACCATAAGCATCACATATTGGATTCCCCTTTCAATAGTAAACAGGGCACAACCAGAGCATACCTTCAAAGCTATCAATATACTTTCTCTGATATATTACTTTTGTATTTCTGTACATTAAAATAATTAAATTATAGAACAAGAGTTTCAGGTGGTAGGTGTTGTAAGTTTTACCCAAACTGACTTTTGTCAAACTCGATTTTGTCATCATATATGTCAAGTAGTTTTCTCGGGTTTATTTTTAGAATATCCTTGTATAATGAATATTTACACTGATATCTAGTATAAAAGTCTTGCAATTTATTTTATAAACATTAAGATATTGAAAATCAATCTATTTCTTTAATTCATTGAAGACATTTTTGGCTTGTTTCCAGTACTTTCTTACTGGTTAAAAAATGAATTTGAAGTAGTCTGAATTTCATTATTATATGGCACTATCCCTTTTTTTTTTTTTTTAGATTTTATTTATTTATTTGACAGACAGAGATTGTAAGTAGACAGACAGGCAGGCAGAGAGAGAGAGGAGGAAGCAGGCTCCCTGCTGAGCAGAGAGCCCGATGCGGGGCTGGATCCCAGGGTCCTGGGATCATGACCTGAGCCAAAGGCAGCGGCTTAAATACTGAGCCACCCAGGCGCCCCGGCACTTTCCCTTTGATGAATACAAGGCGATATTCTATATTAGCTATCTGAGAAGAATTTATTTTTTTAATTGTATTTATTTGTAAGAGAGAGAGTGAGAGAGATCACAAGCAGGGGGAGCAGCAGGGTGAGGGAGAAGCAAACTCCTGGCTAAGCAGGGAATCTGTTGCAGAACTGAGTCCCAGGACCCTAAGATCATGACCTGAGCTAAAGGCTCAGGCGTTCAAATGACTGAGCCACCCAGGTGTCCCAATCTGAGAAGAGTTCTGTATGTTATTCCTATTAATATGCAGTTTAAAGTCTAGGTGATTAACTTAATATTTTAGTGGCTATTACATAGATAGCACTATGTTCCAGGCAGAGAGTAAGAAATATTAAATCAACCATATTCTATGCATTCTAAATGAAAATAATTAATCAATCATAAATAATCCTTCTATTTATGGAATATCAACTTATAAGCTTTCCTCCAAATGAACAATGCCAAATACCAGAATAAAGGGTCATCTAATACAAATAAAGGATAGAACTAAAGAATTCTGGTAAGCCATTTAATTTTGAAAAATGGTGTTCTATTGTTGCTGAGTTGTGGTTTTCAGTTACATAATATCTGATAAGTGTAGAAGTAACATGAGTGTTACGTGAGATGAGAAATGGTATATAATTAAGATATTTTTAAAAGTACAGATAAATACAAATTTGTAAACATAGCATTATGGAGGAATAAAAATAAAATACACACTCTAAAGTGAATAAATCTTGCAAAGCTAATAGAGAAGTAAAACAAGGACAGTGCAAAAAGTGTGGTACATTTTTATGAAGTTCAAACAAATTCTGTGAATCCGTAGATGGACTTAAAGATACTATTATGTATCAAATATTGTAAAAATTAAGCAAGGAAATAGCAAACATAAAATAACCAAAGCATACAACCTTGGGTAGATACAATAGGTGTGATCATGTTCTACTTCATAAAGAGATGAGTTAATAGATAAATAGAAGTAACTAGACTTTTTAGAAGTTAATAAAACTTTGCCTGGTATTTCTTAGTAATATAAAATATATGGTTTTCTAACAAAAACGTTTATCTTAAAAATATTTAAAAATAAATTTCAGGCTACTCATAAGGTTATATTTACTTTTCCACTGAAGGAAAAGCTGGTTGTTGTAGTTGTAGTTGTTTGTTTGTTTTAGTCTCCTCCTAGTTTTTATTATTATAATGTGGAATGAGGAATGTTAGATTGAAAAGTGAATTATTTTATAGACAAAAATCATTACTTGATTCACCTCCTGGTACAGCAGATGGAACTCCTGAAAATATGCCCTTTTGCCTTACAGAAGAGTAACAGTTATGCTTACTTCTGAAACATACTTGGTGGTGGCCCTAAATAGTGACACCATAGTAAACATTTTGAATATTTGCAATTAATTTTTATAGTCATAGGGCTCCAAAAGGCACTGCTGGTATCTTAGCAGGTATTTCAATAAAGCTAAAAGTTGCCTGACTGTTTAAAAATATTAACAAGGCACAAAACATGGCAGAAGTATTGTCTTCAGATATTATTTTTTTCCATATGCTCCTGATTCCAGACATGACAAGTTATTTTTAAAATTTTTTTTATAAAAGATTTTATTTATTTATTTGACAGAGACCACAAGTAGGCAGAGTCAGGCAGAGAGAGAGAGAGGAGGAAGCAGTTTCCCTGCTGAGCTGAGAGCCCGATGTGGGACTCAATCCAAGGTTCCTGGGATCATGATCTGAGCTGAAGGCAGAGGCTTTAACCCACTGAGCCACCCAGGCGCCCCCATGATGAGTTATTTTTGATAGATATATATATACAATGTATTTTCCAATTATAAGAAAAATGGTTCTGCTATTTTTAACCTTTTTTTAAAATTACATAATTTTTAATTGAAATTTTATTTTTTAATGTTTTACTTTTCTTTTTTAAAGATTTTATTTATTTATTTGACAGACAGAGATCACAAGTAGGCAGAGAGGCAGGCAGAGAAAGAGAGGGAATCAGGCTCCCTGCAGAGCTGAGAGCCCAATGCGGGGCTCAATCCCAGGACCCTGAGATCATGACCCGAGCCGAAGGCAACAGCCCAACCCACTGAGCCACCCAGGTACCCCAATGGTTTACTTTTCAATATACTACTTAGAATATAACACCTATTCCATTTTGTAAGAAGTTTAACCATTTAAAAAATGGTAATTTTCTCATTGTGTCTTCCCCTCACATTGCTTTATTTTGAATAAAAATTTCACAATAAACATAACTGATGATTTCCTTCTGATGGTCCCTTCGTTGGTCATATTGTATATGAGCCATGACAATTAGTTTCACAAAATTTATTGATGTTTGTTAATATGTTTTATCATAACTAATTTTCCCTCCCTTATCTAGATTCCCCAGCTTTCAGACAGGTGGACACTTCAATAAACCATACCCAAGGTATGTATCAAGTACTTCTTAGACATTCTCTTAGATCCTTGAGGTCTCATTTAGCCTAGGGATTTGCAATAGGTTCTGCCAGAGGCACCACTGTGACAACTGATGTCCATGGTCTATCTCCTGCTAAGCTCAAGAGGTCACTGGTTTCCAAGTTTATCTATACAATTAATGCATTCCAGCAAGTTCTTTTTTTTAATATTAACAAACTTATTTTAAAGTTTATATGGAGAGGCCAAGACTCACAATAGTCAACATAGTGTTGAAGGAGAACAAAGACTGAGGACTGACTTCAAAGTTTACCATAACGATGGGGCGGCTGGGTGGCTCAGTGGGTTAAGCCTCTGCCTTCGGCTCAGGTCATGATCCCACGGGCCTGGGATCGAGTCCTGCATTGGGCTCTCTGCTCAGCAGGGAGCCTGATTCTCCTCATCTCTCTCTCTGTCTGTGTCTCTGCCTATTTGTGATCTCTCTCTCTGTCAAATAAATAAATAAAATCTTTTAAAAAAGTTTACCATAATGACAATTGTAAGCAAGATATTGTAATACCACAGAAAGACTAGATTAAAGCAACAGAATATATATTATCAATTATATTTTATATTTAATATAAAAGCAAAAGCAATACAAGAGAGCAAAATACAATCTTTTAAACAAATGGTTCTGGAGTAATGGTGAAGCTAAATGTAAAAATATAAAATCAAATCAAATCAAATAATAAAATAAAATAAATTCAGGCAGATATCATACACTCTTCACAAAAATTAACTCAGATTGGATTATAAACCTGAACATGAAACATGTAGAAGGTAATATAGAAGAAAATTTAAATGACCTTGGTTTTGGCGATAACTTTAGCTACAAAAGCACAAGCACTGAATTTTAAAATGTCTATTCTGTGAAACACAATGCCAAGAGAATGAAAAGACAAAGCACAGGCTATGAGAAAAAATTTGCAAAATACACATCTGGCAAAGGACTGTTAATCAAAAATACACAGAGACCCCTTAAAACTCAACAATGGGGGAAAAACCTGATTAAAAATGAGCCAAAGACCTTAGCAGATACCTCACAAAAGAAAATATTACAGATGGCAATGAGCATATAAAAAGATGCTTCACATCATAAGTCATCAGGAAAATGCAAATTAAAACAAAAAAGAGACACCAGTACATTCCCAGAACCCAGAGCACTGACAACAGAACACGAAATGTTGGTGAGGACGTGGAGCAACAGGAATGTTCTTCCATGTCTATTGAGAATAAAGTATGGAAAACAACTTGGCAATTTCTTACAAAACTAAAATATTTTGGGTTCAATATTTTAAATACTTCAACCTCTATGATTATATTCCTAATAATTTTGAATTGGGGTAAATAAACCTTAATTTTTTGTAACTTGTTTCTTATTGCAAAAGAGCTCAATGAAATTTTAGAAAATAAAAATTTACAAAAAAAAGTTTAGTTTACTATTGCCAAATAATTTAAAACTTTATCTTATATCAAATACATATATTTTTCTAAATTGATTTATATGCTACTAAAACCAAAAACTTTTAGTTATACTAGATTTCATATCATGCCATCAATGCCAGAAATCCATCTGGCAATGATTTGTCTTAAATAGAGTTAAGATGGGTGTTATTACAATGCAAGATGGAAACAAAGATAGTATAACAATTGGTGTTACATAACTTTTCCGTTTTGATCAAGTTACTAATCTACAAAAGGCTTTTATCAGTGACAGACTTGGGAATTTAACAAAACTTTTAAACTAGCATGTGCGACTCATTCCTAGAAAACAACACAATCAGTAACACTTTATTTAGATTAAATCATGACTATTTCTCCATTTGAATAAAAAAGGTAGCAACCCCAATAAGTTTATTGAACGTGAAATGTTGAAATGCTATAATGCTCCTAAGGAATTAAATGATCCAGTCATGAATTACAAAAAAAGGATATAAATTACCAAAGTGTTTGTATAATTGTAATGTACAACTGCCCATTATCGTTCAAGAGTGTAGGCTTGTACAAGAACTGTATAAAAGAACTCCACTTCTAAACTGTGGAAAATATGTTCCCTTCCCCCCTATATACAACTATTAAGCCATTCATTTAGCTTTTAAAATATCGACTTAATACATGCTTTTTACACATTTGAACAGGCAGCAGGGCTCTATTCTTATTGCTTACATCTGAAGGATAGACTTCTAGCGTAAGAGGTAAAGCCCATAAAGGAGCCCAATAATAACAACAAAATACAGTTTAGTGAGCCCTTACAATCTGCCAGCTACCTTTCTGAGAATAATTCGATTAATAAAACATATAAAATACCTGACCAGAAAGAGCTTACATTCTTTTGAAATATAATAGTGAAATAAACCAATAATAGAGGGGCACCTCGGTGGCTCAGTCCATTGAGTGACTGCCTTTGGCTTGGGTCATGATCTCAGAGTCCTGGGATGTAACTCCCCAGCAGGCTTTCTAGGCAGTGGGGTGTTTTCTTCTTCCTCTGCGCACCCTCCCAATTCTCTCTCTCTCTCTGTCTCAAATAAGAAAATAAACCAGTAATAGAATAATGATTGATGGTTGATGGCGATAAGTGTTACAAAGAAATACAAGAAAGGTAAAAGCCATTGGAGAATGCTGGGATGAAAGTTAATTTTATTTTGTGTTGGGTAGTTATATCTCATTTAGGAGATGTTATTTGCACAAAGACCCAGGAAGTGAAGGAGAGTGTTATACAAATATTAAAGGAAAAGATTGCTCTAGGCAGAGCAAGTAAGTATATAGACTTTGTGTGAACAGCTTGTCTGTTACTTTTGAGGAAAAGCAAGGAGGCCAATGAGGAGTTCATAGTGGTGGAGAGAGGAAGAACGTATTGATGTATGACCTTCTAGTACATTGAAACGCCTTCAGTTTTTATTTAATATGAAAGGGGAAGATACCAAAAGACTTTCAACAGCAGAATAAAATCATCTGACTTGATTTTTAGGTTAAGTTGCTGTACCAAAATAAATTTGCAGGGAGAAAGGAGTGCATTATGTGTGGAAGTGGGGCTATCAATCAAGTCAATAATTCAGGAACATATGATGGTGTTTTTAGCATGCTGGGTGGTAATAGAAGTGGTGAGGTATGGTTTTCATTTTGTATATATTTTGATGGTGAATATTCTGGTTAACAGGATGGGGTATGTGCAGGACTGACAATATCAACATTTATTTTACCTGCACAAACAGAAGGGTGGAGTCTTCATTCCCTGATATGGAGAGAACTCGGAGTTCCAATGTTATTTCTCATTAAATGGCATAGTGATAATGAGGATTTAGTCAGACAGTGAAAGAGAGCAGTAAGCATAGTGTTAAGCGGTAAGACATTATAATACATTTGAACATCAAAAAACGTTGTGTTGGATCATCTGTTTATGTGAGTAAATAAATAGATAAAGCTTCTTGGGGTTCTGATACAGGTAAAGAAGACTGCTATATGATCCAAAGGGGCACGTGCACCAAATGTTTATTGCAGTAATATCCACAATAGCCAAACTATGGAAAGAACCTAGATGTCCATCAACAAATGAATGATATATATATATATATATATATATATATATATATATATATATATATGATGGAATACTATGCAGCCATCAAAAGAAATGAAATCTTGCCATTTGCGTTGCCATGGATGGAACTAGAGGGTATGATGCTTAGCAAAATAAGTCAACCAGAGAAAGACACTATCATATGATCTCCCTGATATGAGGAAATGGAGGTGCAATGTGGGGGGTTTGGGGGACAGGAAAAGAGTAAAAGAAACAAGATGGGATCAGGAGGGAGACAAACCATAAGAGACTCTTCATCTCACAAAACAGAGAGTTGCCGGGGGGGTGGGGAGGGTAGGGAGAGGGTGGTGGGGTTATGAACATTGGGGAGGGTATGTGCTGTGGTGAGTGCTGTGAAATGTGTAAACCTGGCGATTCACAGACCTGTACCACTGGGGCAAATAATACATTATATGTTAATTAAAAAAAAGAAGAAGAAAAAGAAGACTACTATAAATCAAATGCTATGGTGTTCAGCAAAGAGTGTGTAATCAGGCATATTTTATTAAAGTAACCAAGTAAAATGATGGTCGAAAATTGGAATAACAGAAAACATAAAAATCAGAGATTTTAAAAAGAGATATGGGACAGTGTAGAGAATATAGTCAATGATATTATAATAGTGCTATATGGTGAAAGATGGTGGCTATATTTGTAGTGATCATAGAATAATGTATGGAGATATTGAAAACCTGAAACCAATGTAACACTGAATATCAACTATACTCAAATAAAAAAATATTAAAAATAAAATATTTTAATTTAAAAAGATAAAAGAGGGACAAGAATTTGAAAAGTGAATTTCAAAAAGAGTAAAGATGAGGCGAAGACATACTCTGAACCTTGAGGAAAACACCATTTTGAAAAGTCTTCCCATTTTGAGAAAACTCAAATGAATCAATACCATAAAAGAACCCATTTTAACTGAGAGATGTAATGAATGCTCAAGAAATAATTTTATGACAGGATAATTCTTCCCTATGAAACAGCATCCAGAAACCAGGGGAAACACCTGGAAGCAAAATAAACTATACTGAAAATAAGAATTAGGAAAAAGATAAATGATGAACGATAGGAAAATTAGACCTACGACAGAGACCTAGTGAAGAGAATTTTTAGCTTGTGGTTTAATGTTTTTGAGGATAATCTAGAGTTCATAACTGCCTTGAGGCAGGCTGGTTGTAGGCAGTTTAGGTAGACCCCTAAGACAGGCCTATTTTGGGCAGGTGGTGATGGAGGAGGCCATTGGGCTGGACAAAGACAAATCCAACCATTTGACTAAAGTGTCTGTGAAGATGTTGAAGTCAGATGCAACAGAGAAAGACCTGTTAACCTAATCTCAGAAATGGAGATGATGAAGATGATTGGACAGCACAAGGACACCATCAACCTGCTGGGTCCTGCTCACAGGATGGTCCTTCGTACACTCTCATGGAATAGGCCTCCAAAGACAACATACAGGAGTACCTGCAGGCCCAGAGGCCTCCTGACCTGGAGTACTGTTACAATATCAGCCACAATGCAGCAGAGCAACTCTCCTCCAAGGACCTGGTATCCTGTGCCTACCAGGTAGCCTGAAGCATGGAGTACCTTACCTCCAAGAATTGCATACACCAAGACCTGGCCACCAGGGATGTGCTGGTGACAAAGGACAACATGATGAAGATCTCAGACTTCAGACTTGCCAGAGATATCACCACATCAGTTACTATAAAAAGACAACCAACAGTGGACTGCCTGTGAAGTGCATGGTCCCTAAGGCCATGTTTGACCAGATCTACATCCACCAGAGTGACTTCTGGTCTTTTGGGGTGATCCTGTGCAAAATTTTCAATCTGGAAGCCTCCCATATCCTGGAGTGCCTGTGGAGGTGGTTTTCAATCTGCTGAAGGAGTCATTTGATGGATAAGCCAATAAGTGCAACAGAGAGATATACACAATAATGAGGGGTGGCTGGCATGTGGTACCTTCAAGCTGCTGGTAGAAGACCTGGATCATACTGTGGCCTTGACCTCCAACCAGGAGTACCTGGACCTGTCCTTGGCCCTGGAACAATACTGTCTATGCTTTCCCAACACCCGAAGCTCCACCTGCTCCTCAGAGAAGAGCACCTTCTCTCATGTGCCATTCCCCAGGGAGGCCTATCTGCCCTGACACCCAGCCCAGCTTGCCAATGGTGGACTCAAATGACTAGTATCCCTATTACTCCTGTCCAGATTCCATCATAAGCTGTAACCCTTACCCCCCACCCTCCCTGCAAGACTCACTGCCTTCTCCTTTGTCCCTTTCCTACTGGCAGTAGCCAGATGCCTACCTGAGGCCTTCACCCCCTGAAGTTCACCTCTCTTCCCCTTCCTCTTCCTCCTCCTTACAACCTGCTCATGAAAGAAAGGCACAGAGAGGCAGGTACTAGCTCGTGGCTACTTCCTTTCCGCCCATATGTTGGATAAGACCCCTCCCTGGCATCTGGTACTGCCTGGACGTCGTTGGGAGTTGGAGATGAGGCATGCCAGTGAAAGATGTCGGAGCTTTCCTGTTTTGGTTTTGTCTGCTTAGCATAACATGTAAGACTGAGTTCTGGTGGCAGGGACCTAGTCCTTGGGGCTATAGCACTAGCGAGGGGAGGTCAACTGCTCTGGGCCTTGGCTAAGAGCAACCCCTGCTCCAGAGATATGGTGCCAAGGGCTTATTAATTTTCATACTAATTTGCTTTGCTGACCAAATACCTGGTATCAAAAGATGGGAAGGCAAAGGCTGAAAGCAGTGTTGTCACCATGGGGTCCAGCCCCAAACTATGAAGAAAACACAAAGTGTATAAATCTGAGTAAGTATATATTTACACACCTTTTTAAATAGGTTGTTATCAAAGATTTAATCAATGGGTAATATGCTCCTCGTGGCTGGGAAGCATCAGTTGCCATATATTAAAAACAAAGAAAAGAGGTGTCTGGGTTGCTTCCTCCATAAATGTCCCTTCTTTTCAGGTCATGATCCCAGGGTCCTGGGATGGAGCCCCACATCAGGCTCTCTGCTCAGTGGGAAACCTGCTTCTCCTTTTCCCTCTGCCCTGCTTATAGTTCCTCTTCCTATCTCTCTGTCTGTCAAATAAATAAAATATTAAAAAAAATACAAGAAAGAAACAAAATGTTTTTAAAAGGTCTTTTTTTTTTAATTTTCTAGGGGTGCCTGGATGACTCAGTTGTTTAAGCAGATGTTTGCCTTTGGCTGAGGTCATGATTCCAGTGTACAGGGATATAGCCCTGCATGGGACTACTTGCACCACAAGGAGCTTGCTTCTTCCTCTCCCTTTGCACGTGATTCCCCATGCTTGTGAGATTCTTCTTCTCTATCTCTCTCTCTCTCTTGCTGTCAATAAACAAAATAAAATCTTTTACTAAATAAATAAATAAATTTCTAATCCTACTTTCACTTTAGGTCCCTTAACAAAAATTGCTACTGCTTTATTTAAAAAAAAAAAGATAATTTAGAAAGATGCTTCCAGAGTTAAAAATCTGTTTTGTTTCTTTGTCAGGATTAAATATAGAAGTGCTTTAAAAAGTAAAAGAAAAAGTATGCTATATTAACACTAATCACACTATAACTTTGGTGGTTATATCAAGATAATGAAAAGTGATTTTAAAGCAAATTTTATTATCAGACATAAAGATCAAGTCAAAATTACAGAAGAGTAAAAGGATGAATTCATCAGGGAGTATAATAATTCTTGACTTTTAATATTTAATAACAGATTTGGGGATATATTGGGAAAAACTAAGAAAAAATCATAACTTCTACCTTAGAAGAGAAATGGAAAAAAATGTCAACACCCTTATTTTAAGATTATATAGACAAATGGTCATCAAATTGGTAAGATATGTAAGACTTGAACAAAATTATCAACTAACTAGATATGCTTGATATTACAGAACACTCCAAACAACCGCATACTACATATATCTTAAGCCATGATTTTCTTTGCAAAGGTCAACATTGATAATGTTCTAGTCATACATTGGTGTACCAGGAAAGAAGTAGCACTTTCTTGAAAGACACAGCTATCAAAGCTCCATTCAGAAACCGTAAAGATGAAGAATGGATTTGCAAATTATATATCTGATAATGGACATCTACTCTGATTATTAAAAAATGAAAAAAATTAAAAACCTTACTAATAACCAAACAGAGTATCCAATTTTGAAGAAAATTATTGAAGAGACATGTCACCAAAAGAATATGGATGGCTTATAAGCACATGACAAATTTCTCAACATTTAGACATTAAAGAAATACAAACTAAAATCATAAGGAGACATGCTTACATATCTATTAGAATGGCTAAAATTATAAAGGCTAATTGTACTTCGTCTGAGCTAGATTGAGAAGCAACAAATAATCTAAACTGTTGTTGGCATATATCATGAAACCACCACTTTGGAAAATAGTTTGAAAATTTTTTTAAATGCAAAATATGTTGCAGTTACACAAATAGCCATTTTACTTCTAGGCATTTAACCAAGAGAAACAAACCCTATGTTCATACAAGGACTTGTATATGAATTTCATAGCAGCTTTAAGAATTGAAAACAGTGGAAATGTTCATCAATATCCATCAATTGAGCAAAGACAAATTATGATCTATTCATTAAAGAGATTACTATTCAACATCAAAATGAACTATTTACAATTGCAGATTCTCAAAGTAATGATGCTTTTCTCAAAGAAAAGCCAGGCAATGAATAGTATATACTGTGTGATTCCATGACTATAAAAAATCTAGAAAATACAAATTTATATATAGTCACAGTCATCTAATATATTGGTGTGATTTTAGTGCCTTCTTCTGTGCTCCCATAGCTTCCTACACTTGGATCTCCGAGCATTTGTTACACCATGTGAAAATATGAACTCTTTTTCTTTATTCCGTCTTAGTAGAATAAGAATCCTTGAAATTTTATGGACATTTGAACTCTCAGTTATTAGCAGAAATTCTATCACACAGTAAGTTTCCAAATATAAAAGCCAGAGTTTTACAATGACTTCTAAGCTTTTACATGATCTAGCCACTCATTTAACCTCTGTGACCTCTTTCCCTGCTACTCTTCAGTCACTCACAGTGGCCTCCTTGCTATTCCTCAGATATGCCAGGCATGATCCAACCTTATGGCCTTCAAGATAGCCAATTCCTTTTTCTGGAGTGACCTTATTGCTGATAGTTCTGGGCAAATTCATCACCTTTCCATACCTTTGTTCAATTGTCAGCTTCATTGTAACTACCCTGATCTTCCTATTAAAAATTTTAACTCCCATCCCCTGCCTAGCAACCTTGATTTTTCTCACCCTGATCGAATTTTTCTTTTTCCCCATTTTACTCATCATTTTTGAATGCACTATGCAATTTTTATTAAGGTTTATAGCTTTTAATTGTCTCACCCATGAAAATAAAAGTTCTACAAAGCCAAGTATTTCATTTACCAGTGTAGTCTGAAGTAATATCTGCCATATAATAGGTTCAGTAGACAACTGGTAAATTTCAAAATAAATTAATGTTGAGAGTATACTGAATTTTATAAGTCATTTCAATATTTTTTCCAAAAAATAAACTATGTAAAACATACTTTAAATTTACTTTCAAAATATTTTATAGCATATAATGGACAATATACATAAGCCTTAAAGAAACAATCATAGAAATAACCATTTCATACCTGCTTAAAAACTGCATAATATCACACTCCTAGATCCTCTCTGAACGCTCTAAAATAACCCTTCAAAGGAAATACATTTTTAAAAATAACAGATTTTTTGGCAAATAATATAATAAAATAAAAGTTTCATTCATCTATGTAGATCATAATAAATGTTTTTAATAAGCATGAAATTATAACTCTGAAGTGTGCTAAAATGAAACCACCTGCGAAGGGTGAGAGAACAAAAATAAACATCATTTTTCCAAATAAGAGGAATTTATTACCTTCGAATCCAAGCATGTGGATTTGTTCAAACTGGCAATAAAGGAATATGGACACACAAACCATAGAAAGTCATATTTTAGATTTCTGAAAGACTTCAAAGTGAAGAGTATACATTTTTTAAATGCTACATAATGCTACATAATGAAAAGATGACAGGTTGTGACAAATAGCATTTTAAAAGCTCTACTCATAATGGAACGGAAGGTGTCATTTCCCTATAATTTTATATATGTCATTAATTTACTATATCTGGATACAACATATTACCAAACAGATGTTCATCAAAGACGAAATCATTTTTAATGGAACATAATAATTTGAACCTACATCTATTAATCATTTTTTTCGATCAAACATTTATAGTCTCGCTAAACATTTTATTAATTGTCGACAAAATTCAAAAAAAATAGGATGAAAAGTCGTGTTTGGAAAAGTAGATTTTTTTTCAAATTTGCATTTAAATGAAAATATTTGATGATATTTTTAAAACTTTAAAAGTAATTTTATATATATCTGACCTATCAGATGGTATAAAATTTTTGTATAAAATATGACATATTTTTTGATCTTGGTTGAAGGTATTAATAAAGAGCAACTGTTTGTATTATTTGTATTGTGATATCTTCGTTAATAAACATGAATAACTGGTATAAAATATGTTTTTTAAAAAATTTTATTTATTTACTTGACAGAGATCACAGGAAGGCAGAGAGGCAGCCATAGAGAGAGGAATGGAAGCAGGCTCCCTGCTGAGAAGAGAGCCCACTGTGGGACTCAATCCCAGGAACCTGGAATCATGACCTGAGCCGAAGGCAGAGATTTTAACCCACTGAGCCACCCAGGCACCCTAAAATATGTTTTTTTTTTAATATATATAGAATTATAGTTCTTGCCAAAATATGGAACTAGCTGGAACCGAATGCCTCCTTCAAAGTCAGCTCTGGAGAAATTATGCAAGTGTAATATGGAACTATTTCAGATATTAACCAAAAACAAAGAAATGATGATAAATTCCTTAAAAGACTCAAAGTTGCTCTTGACTGGTATGTTTCAAGCTCTATTCCTGGTTTGAAGACAGGTTTTAACAGGCCTGTCACTGTAGAAATCAGCTGGATGTTTAGAGGCTATCAGAACTGTACAAAAACCTTGAAGGGGTAAAGACTTGAAAATTCTTTAGAGAGATTAGCTCCCTAAGGCATTATTCCTCCACACATTTTCCTCCAATCAATTAAGACTGATGGATGAGGGGCACCTGAGTGGCTCTCTCATCACGTGGGTGGTGGGTGAAGCCTCTGCCTTCATCTCAAGTCATGGTCTCTGGGTCCTGGGAACCAGCCCCACATCGGGCTCTGCTCAAAAGGAAGCCTGCTTCTTTCCCTGCTTGCCTGCCTCTCTGCTTACTTGTGATCTCTCTCTCTCTCTCTCTTTCTCTCTCTCTGTGTCCAAGAAATAAATAAAATCTTAAAAAAAAGGCTGATGGATGATAAATTATGAAAACTGCTCCCTCCAAATGATGCTTCTTCATAAGGATTTAAGAATTTAAAATTGTAAGAATTTAAATTTGAAACTTGATCGTAGGATTTATCTTATAGAATAACATCAAGTGAAGGCAGTTATTATTAGTTCTGAAGTATTTGTGATTCTGAATTCTTGGCCTCATTAGTAAATTTATTTTTAAATTCTCCCATGGAGTGGTGATTGGCCTTCAGTCTTTCATTGATGTACATAATTGGGTCAAATGAGATGTGTGTGCCCAGAACTATACATAATCTTCTTTGTATTTCACTGGAGATGGCATTTCTGAGTTTTGTTCAATTGAATTTGGACAGATGTTTTAATAGTCACTTCTAGAGTTGGCCCTGGAGAATATCTTCCCTTTTTTCTCTTCCCGATTCTCTGTAAAACCCTGACTAATTCACATTATCACAGTGATATCACAATTCAAGTTTTTCCAAACACTATAGCTGCAAAATAGAAGGAAGCTACTCAGAATGTAATACTATTGTGAATGATTGAGAAAGAAAACATTATTATAATTAAGCTACCAGGTTTCAATGTATTTTATTGTTGCTTAGAAAATCCTAGCATACCCAGACTTTACAGAGATTTGATGATCCTAAGAGGAGCTGAACTCATGGACCAAAATAACTATGCACATAAAAAGTACAATTACTTACCTAAAAAAGGTGATGTGGTTAACTTTATATGGCAATCCAAGTGTTATTGGAACAGGAATTAAAAAAATAGCTTAGGGGCGCCTAGGTGGCGCAGTGGATTAAGCCACTGCCTTCAGCTCAGGTCATGATCTCAGGTTCCTGGGTTCAAGTCCTGTATCAGGCTCTCTGCTCAGCAGGGAGTCAGCTTCCCTCTCTCTCTCTTTCTCTCTCTCTCTCTGCCTGCTCTCCGTCTACTTGTGATCTCTCTCTGTCAAATAAATAAAGAAAGAAAATCTTAAAAAAAAAAAAAAAGAATGACTGTACTTTAAAAAAATAGCTTAAAAGGGGCGCCTGGGTGGCTCAGTGGGTTAAGCCGCTGCCTTCGGTTCAGGTTATGATCTCAGGGTCCTGGGATCAAGCCCCACATCGGGCTTTCTGCTCAGCAGGTAGCCTGCTTCCCTTCCTCTCTCACTGCCCGCCTCTCTGCCTATTTGTGATCTCTCACGGTCAAATAAATAAATAAAATATTTTTAAAAATAGCTTAAAAGTATATGATAAAATAATGATATACATATACAAAGAAATGATACTATACTGTGAATATAAATTAAGTGAAAATTGTTTAAATAAAGAATACAATAAATGGAGACTAAGATGAATATAGCTGTAAAATGAATAAATGAGTTGGGAAAAACAAACAAACAAACAAATTAATGACTTTTGCCCAAATGCAGCAGAAGAGAAAAAAAAAATAAAGAAAATATTTAAATAAGTACTGAGATAAATTTTGGAGAATTAAAGAAAGATAAAAGATACTAGACTTAAAATGATGCCAAACATGAGAAATCAGAAACAAAACAAAACAAAAACCACACACACACAAAACCACTCATATACTTTATGGTGAGTTTTAAGAATATCAAAAACAGAGAAGAGCATAAATGATGCCCAAGAGAAGAACAGATCACCTAAAATGTACAAGAATAATACTGACAGCAGAATTCTCAATAGTAATAGCATATAAAGGAGACAGCTGGGTGTTTGTATAGATGGAAAAGATATTTGAAACTAGATATTATACATCAAGCCAAATTATTGATTAAATTTGAGAGCACAGTAAAAATACAATGAAGCATGTTAGGTCTTAGAACATTTATCACACAGAGATACACATTTTAGAAAACTTCCTTGGAGAACAGCTCAATTTAGATAGAGAAAACAGAATTATGTACTCAAAGGCACATTTTGAAGGAAGGATTGAATATAGTCTGCACTGCAAATATTCCTTAATCGTATGTTCTGAATTTCCTAAATTTAAGAAGTATTTGTTCAAATATTTATCTTTAAATAAACCCTAGGAGACTTTTTCTTGGATTCTGGAAAATCAGTCCATTTGGATACAAATCTTCTTGTCACTGATGGAAATTTTGATATGATAGCCCTCAACAGTGGAATGCCTAATGTATTGTTACAGCAACTGTAATTTGCCAATACATGGGTGATGTGTGTGTGTTGTGTGTGTTTATTTTTATTTTTGATGGTTTTACTCTCTATGAGATTTTTAAGTAGACATAATTTTAATAAATTATGATTTGTTGAAATTTATCTGAGGTTATATATAATAAAATGAAATTTGTGTGAACTAAAGAAGTGCGCCTCCATTTTTTTGTTTTAGGAGTAGACTGGACTTTTTTTTTTTTTAACTTTTTATTTTTTATAAACATATATTTTTATCCCCAGGTAGACTGGTCTTTAAAAATTGTCCAAAAAGTACATTATATTCATTATTAAATTTGATAATATACAATAAAGTATTTATGGGCATATGGAACCATATCAAATTCTACTATTAATTCATATTAATAATTACCATAAGAGGAAAAAGGGATATTTTTCAAAATGAAAATTAGCGTATTTTTCAGAATATGATATAGTGTTATTCACTGAACAGAGGGAACAAATGTCAAAGTTTAACACAGTTTACAGAATGTTTTAACATAAATTGAAATTTAAATCTGACCAAATTTCACAGTTTTAAGTAAAATGGTAGCACTTTATATCCTTGAAAAGTGGTAAGTGACCCAAAACATTGCTTAGAAAAACAAATTTAACACTTCACTAGTCTGACATGGTTAAGTTATGGTACAACTTGCCATTGTGTATCATCAAATGGTATATTTTTTCTTTTGGTCTTGTCATTATATTTAGTTTTAGCCATTCTGGTAAGTGGGTAGTGATATCTCAGTGTCATTTTAATTGCATTTCCTTGATGTCTAATTATGTCAAAATATATTATTTTGATGTTTAATGTTCTGAGATTTCTCAGTTCAAGACCATGAAGCCACTTAGGAAAAATACAGTTGCAGATGCACTCATAGACCAACTCTTATTTAGAAATAAGAAGAAACATTACTACCCATTCCAATAAAAATAGACTTGTTATGCAGTAGGGATTTTATAAATTACCTGACAAAACTTATATAGTAAGATGAAATGGGACAGGCGGCTTCTTGCAGCTATATACAACATCATTTTAATTTCAATTTTCAGTATAATTTTTCCAAGGTACACACAGAATATATATTTAATGTAAATTGTGAACATTTTAAACTCTGTATATGGAAATTAATCAGTTTTAAGTTTATAACAATCAAAATTAACGGAAGTTTATTTTAATTTAGTTAGCTTTCTCTGCATTGCAAGACAGAATAATCAAGAATTGGTAAGAAAAAAATAATCTCTGTAAAATTACCGGGGGTGCATTATAAAGTGTTCGGTAACCGATCAAACTCACAATTTGGATTGAATGGCAAGTGATTTTTAAAATCTGGAACTCATTGTCAATTTTTTTTTCTTCATTGTGTCTTAATAAATTACTGTGTTCATTTGCATGGAAGTGAAGAAAAATGCATGACATTTCATCTCAACACTAACACTTTTAACTGGCAACTCTGAATGTACTTTACAGCAGTGTCACAAAGTAAAGATCAATGATGTTTCATGAAATATTTGTTATAATTCTCAAGGAGATAGGGAGTTTGTGCAAAAATGCAAATCACTTTGCGACTAAACACATTGTTTATTTCAGCTAATTTTAAGAAAATATGCTAAGACTCTCTCAAAAAAGGAAGCAATGATTTAGGTTTTCTTTCAAACTCCTTATCTAATCCTGAACCAACAGCACATAGTTCAAAGAGCAACTAATTTGAGCAGCTCCAATTTACACGTTTCCTAACAATGCTTAATTTAGTGGAATTTCTGTCCAATTATGTTAATTTGATGTAGTGAAAGACAAACATTCAAAAAGATCATCCTTAATTTATATAGATTGCCAAACTCTGCATTTTCTGAATGACGCCCAGGGACGTATTTTCAAAAACAAACAAACAATGGCAGAACCACTATTAGGTCATCTCTAGGCAGAAAGTGACTCAGAGCCTACATTACTCTCTCCCTGAAAGTATACTGTAGGCACTGAAACTACTACCCTGAGTCTGTGCTATCAAATCCCTTAAGTTAGAAAGTTTTAAAACACGTCTGTGTGGGAGTATTTCATTTACAGATAGAGATTTGGTTGTTTATACATTTTCATACTTGATTTTTAGGGTGTAAAAACTATGTCTTAAAATTCATGGTGGTTTTGAATACTGTTGGATAATTGTGCTAAAATGGTATATCCATTCCTTCTAGGAAACAGAAATTATAGAAAGGTAGTGCTTTTCAGATCTGACATCTTTGAGTCATTGCAGTTTCAGTATAAATGCAATAGGAAAAGTGACATTCATGTTTATGAAATTTTCTATAAATAAATTATAATGTACTGGAGGCCTGATATAAAGTGGGATGCCTAAACTTCAGTAAGATCTTGTTTTCAATTCAAAATAAATTTTATTTTTTATTTTTTTTATAATGTCCCTCAATTTCAGATAAGCACCCCCGTAAGGTCCACTCCATTTTTTTAAAGATTTTATTTATTTTAATTGACAGATAGAGATCACAAGTAGGCAGAGAGGCAGGCAGAGAGAGAGGGAAGAGGAAGCAGGCTCCCTGCTAGGCAGAGAGCCCGATGCGGGGCTCGATCCCAGGACCCTGGGATCATGACCTGAGCCAAAGGCAGAGGCTTTAACCCACTGAGCCACCCAGGCGCCCCCAAAATAAATTTTAAATTGAATTATGCACCTCTAAGTTCAGAAACAATAAACATCAACCAACACAATTAATAAGTTCTATTTCTTGAAAATTCGGGAACATTGATAGTCTCATCTCCTAGAAGAACAACAGCTAAAATTTTTGGTCATGGATTCTTGCTAAAATATCACTTTCCCAAAGAAAATTAATGTTATGAATTTTCATTGATTGTTATTGATCATGAAGAATATAACAACCACGATAAAAAAGAGTAGGAAAAACATGATATCTCATCTGTAAGGGCATGTGGAAAGTAGGAAATGCTAATAAAAATAACTACCATTATTTCCTAAGTTAACATAATATAACAGAACACAAATATTTCATAACAATATTTTCTAGGCTCATTCTGATAACTCTTTTCTACATTCAAATTTAAAGGTTGAGGCATGTGATATATATTACACAAAAAACATCCCAAGCAATTTGTTAAGAAAAAAAAAACTCTTAATAAAGGACAAATCCAAAGGAATTTTTTTTTAATTTAATTAACAAATTATGAATCGTCTTACCTATTTCATCACAGTGTATCAGGCACCAATAATATTTTTTAATCGTCATACCTGATGCAATAGTTACCATCTTTCAGACATACTGATCACGAACAAGCAAACAAGAGCACCGTAGCTTAAGATCTACCTGCATAAATATAGGACTACTTCAGACAATCTCTTCACCACAACATAGCAATGAATAGAAATCATACATGCTCTGTAATGGACATACAGATGAGATAGAAGGGGATGGGTGTTAATATATGCAAAATCTTTATTAATTACATTGTAAAACACAATATGGAAAAACAGAATACAATTTTAGAAATACCCAGGTCACCATCATTGTTTTATTTTTATATGTGTAGATAAGGAGTTTAATAAACAATCCATGACTATTCAACTTCTTATATTTTGAAAATTTTAGCAAAAGTAACAAACCTAGCAACTAGAAAATTGAATATATCTGCAAAATACAGCTTTGCCAGCATCGTAGAGGAAAAGCAAAACAAAATAAGTAAGAAAAGTTTAACATTTCACAAGAGTTTTACTTTTATTTTTTTATTTATTATTTTTTATTTTTCATTTATTATTTACTTCTATTTTCTACTTTATTTTAATGAAAATGTCATGACCATAACATAAGAGCAGAATTAAACCAACATGAGAAATTATTTTTTCATAAGTTATAATAAACTAGCTTGGTGATTAATTCAAAAATTATATTACAAACTTCAGTGTTCTTGCAGTAAGCATCACTGCATAAACAAATGAGTCAGGAGTCATAAACTAATGATGATTCTAAATGTTATTTAGAGAGACATTCTGTTCTTAATATATTTCAAATATTCTACACAAGGCAAAGTGGATCCAAGTAATCTGTAGGCAAAATAAGATTTTAGAGAAGTATATATTTCCAACAGTATTTATAAAATATTACCTTTATGTAAGGCATCATCCTGGACTTTGTGGAAAACACACAAAGGAGTAAGAAGTGGCCCTTCAAGAAACATATCCAATATCAAGGTTTAACATGAAGCAGCATGTCTTCTCTAAGTAAAAAAACATTGTACCAACTGACTTTACTGAAACTTTATATTTATTGCTCTCGTTTTAGGTCATAGTGTTCTTCTGCATGCAGGCTGCTATAATGGACATGATATAGACTGAATAGCTTATAAAGAACAGGAATTTATTTCTCACAGTTCTAGAACTGAAAAGTTCAAGATTAAGGAATGGGCAGATCCAGGGAGAGCCCACTTCCTCATAGATGGCTATCTTCTCACTGTAAACGTACATGATGAATGAATCAAGAGAACGCTCTGGGGTCTCCTTTAAAAGGACTGTAATCCCACTTATGACATAATCACCTCCCAAAGGCCCCTATGTTTTAATACTATCACTTCCAGAGTTAGATTTCATAATATGATTTTGGGAGACATAAACATTCACACCATAGTATATATAAACAAAAAAAAGACACAAAAACAACAAACAACAAAAATTATTTTAACCACCTATTATTTTCAACTACATAAAATTTTAATTTGTTTCTATATAATATTAAATAACTCATTTGAGTGATTCACTTATATCCAATGCATCTGAGTGCAATTAAATTTGCTTACCCAACATATCCAGCAGCACATTTCTTCAGACTATCCCATTTCCCACTTTACAAGATTTACCACAATTAGAAGACAGGAACGGGGATAGAGGATAGATAGATAGATGTATACATAAACACACTTGTACATACACATATGCATATTTTTTCCTGTTAATGACACTCATGCAAATAAAATTTAAGCTCAAGGAAACCTGTCTTGTGTGTTACTTAATATCCAGTTTTTAGTCAACATCCAAAAACAAATAATCCAATAAAAACATGGATAGAAGACATGAACAAGTGTTTCCCCAAAGAACACATTCAAATGTTCAGTAGATACATGAAAAGATGTCCATCATCATGTATCATCAGGAAATTGCAAAGCAAAACTAGAAAGAGATACCACCTCACACCTGTCAGAATGGCTAAAATCAACACTACAAGAAACAAAAGGTGTTGGAGAGGATGTGAAAAAGTAACACTTGTGGGGGCTGCCTGGGTGGCTCAGTGGGTTAAGCCTCTGCCTTCAGCTCAGGTCATGATCTCAGGGTCCTGGGATCAAGTCCCACATTGGGCTCTCTGCCAGGCATGGAGCCTGCTCCCTCCTCTCTCTCTCTACTTGTGATCTCTCTCTGTCAGATGAATAAAATCTTAAAAAAAAAGAAAAAGTAACAATTGTGAACTGTTAGTGGTGATGCAAACTGATACAGCCATATTTGAAAACAGTATGGAATTTCCATAAAATTTAAAAATAGAAGTCCTTTGTGATCCAACAATCCTGTTGGTGTGTATTTACCAATGAATATAAGAAAACGTATTCAAAGGGATGCTAGCACCCCTATGTTTATAGTAGCATTATTTGTAAAGCTAAGATATGGAAAGAGCCCAAGTATCCATCAATTGATGAATAAATAAAGAATAAGTGGTATGTATATACAATGGAATATTATTCTGCCATAAAAAAAGACTGAAATCTTGCCATTTGCAATAACATGGCTGGAACTAGACAGTATAATGCTAAAAGTGAAATAAGTCAGTCAGAGAAAGACAAATACCTTTACTCATATATGGAATAAAAGAAACAAAACAAACAAGCAAAGGGGGAAATAATAAGACATAGAAAGAGAAAGAAAGCAAGAAACAGACATTTCATTATGGAGAATAAACTGATGGTTACTTGAGAGGATCTGAAAGGAGTGATGGATTAAATAAGTGATGGGGGTTAATTAGAGCACTTGTCATGATGAGCACCGAGTGCTAGATGTTATATTGTACACATGAAACTAATACAACCATATATGTTAACTAACTGGATTTCAAATGAAAACTTTTTTAAAATCCCAGTTTTTAGCTCACATTCTGGCTTACAAAAGGGATTTAGTCAGGAATTTGGAGATTAGTTAATGATCAAATAAGGGGTGAACAGGCAGTTGTTAGATAAAATTACTATCCTTTCTGGCATGATCTTATACCTTTTATCTAGAATTACATTTAGCACTTTAGACTCTTCCTATTTTATTTTGAGTCATTAAACAAAAATTTCCTCAAAGGACCTTAGACTCCATCCAATTTGAGCAACAGTGTGAGAGAGGAAATGGTGTCCAGGAGGAAAAAAAAAAAAGATAAAACTACTTTTGTTTACTAGTGAATGCATAGTTCTTCCACAGAAGAAGCTCTAAATGGTCATGGCTCCAGCTTTATATGTGTTCAGTCATATGTTCAGAAGTAGGTAACACTATCAAAAAACATAAAGCATCTGAGATTATTTTCCCTTATTTGAAAGCTGGTGTATGAGTCTGCCGTGGTTTCTTGGGTGTTGATAGAAGACGCAGACTCATGGTTCAGAAATAATATAGTTTATTATTCACAGCAATAGAAGTAGCCAGAATATTAACAGTATTTGTGTGTGTGTGTGTGTGTGTGTTTGTGTGTTTGTGTGTGTGCGTGTGTGTGTGTGTGTGTAGGGGTGGGAGTTATATATCAGTTCTGAGCATCAGTTCCCACAAGAAGAATCAAAACAGAGGCAGATAATATTTGCAAACAAAACAGGTTAAGTTAAAAAAAAAAGATACTATTTCTGTCTTCCAAGTCTATTCAATACAACCATCTTCAAAGGATGGTCTAGAACAAATAATAAATGCAGAAATGTAAGCAACCAATTGAAAAGTGTCTCCCAAGAAACACACTTTGAGAGTCTTCATTTGACAAAAATACTATAGGATATTACATGGATCAGGTGCATTGAATACTGGAAGGTTAAAATTACAAGGGACCAAATATTTTTAAGCAGTTCTGGCATCCAGTAGAGTTCAAATAGGTTTTATAAGATTGAGAAAAGAAGCCATCAAAACCTGGGCCCAGGGACGCCTGGGTAGCTCAGTGGGTTAAGCCTCTGCCTTCGGCTCAGGCCATGATCTCAGGGTCCTGGGATCGAGCTCTGCATCAAGCTCTCTGTTCAGTACGGAGCCTGCTTCCCCCTCTCTCTCTGCCTCTCTGCCGACTTGTGGTCTCTGTCTGTCAAATAAATAAATAAAATCTTAAAACAAAACAAAACAAAACAAAAAACCTAGGCCCAATTTTCCCAAAAGCATGATTCTGATTCTAGTCTCTATGATGTTATCCCTTGAAGACAATGTCTCTAATTGAGTTGAATTAGTTTACTAAAGAGCATACCCCCATTTGTTGTAGGAGATGAACAATATGCAAGAGGCAAAATGCCACATGGAAGCCACCTGGTCTTCAGTGGAATATAGAATCTGTTCCTTTGGGATGAATTTGTTCCACATTTGAATTCCCACTTAAGGGAAAATAAGAATGCCTTCTAATAGATTTTAAATAGGAAATGACAACGGAAGCTTATACAAGATTATAAAATGGGAAATTTCATTTAGATAAGCAATAATTTCAAAGTCATCTTCTTAATATTACAGACTCTTCACATAATCATAATTTTATTTTGGTATTATATGGTAATTTCAAATATAGTAAATATAAAGAATTTACCTCTGTAATTATAGCGAGTCTGGTCGTAGTTTAATGGCAACAAAACTTCAAGTTAGAAGTATGGTCTACCAATTATGAATACATTTGGAAATGGTGTGTCATCTTCACTCCACTTGTCTCACTAAAACAGTGAGCCAAAAAAAGTAGGTCCAAGCTGTTTACTATGGTCAAAATGGGTTGCTTTTGCACTTGATAAAGAAGCAGTCATATTTTGGAAGAAGAAACTGAGGCTATTAATATTTTCAACTTATTTTCAGAAAAGGAAAGAAAGGATAATCTAAGCTAAAGCCAAAATCTTACACAAGGTGGCAGGAGAATGATCTTTTCCCAGATAAAGGGTTTTTCAACTTAGCCATGTTAGGAGGAAGAAGAGATGAGACATTGTGGACTTGACTAACGTTTGTACACTGTTCAAAAAGTTTTCAAAATAATATGTATTATTTTTCTTCTTTTAGTTGAGACAAACAAACAAACAAACAAACAAACAAAAAACCACTAATGAGCTTACTTTTAAAAGGAGGTAAACAAGAAACTAGCACAGATTGAGTGTTAGGTATTGTTCCCCTCCTTTTTTTTTTTTTTATTATGTTATGTTAGTTACCATACAATACATCATTAGTTTTTGAAGTAGTGTTCCATGATTCATTGTTGGTGTAAAACACCCAGTGCCCCATGCAATATGTGCCCTCCTTAATACCCATCACCAGGCTCACCCATCCCCACATCCTTCTCATCTTTAAAACCCTCAGTTTGTTTCTTGGAGTCCATAGTTTTTCATGTTTCATTTCCCCCTCCAATGCCCCCACTTCATTTTTCCTTTCCTTTTCCTAATGTCCTCCATGCTATTCCTTAGGTTCCACAAATAAGTGAAACCATATGATGATTGACTTTCTCTACTTGACTTATTTCACTTAACATAATCTCCTCCAGTCCCATCCATGTTGATGCAAAAGTTGGGTATTCATCCTTTCTGATGGCTGAGTGATATTCCATTGTATCCATAGATCACATCTTCTTTATCCGTTTGTCTGTTGAAGGGGATCTTGGCTCTTTCAACAGAATGGCTATTGTGGACATTGCTGCTATGAACACTGGGGTGCATATGGCCCTTCTTTCCAGTAAAATAGAGCTAGCCTATGACCCAGCGATTGCACTACTGAGTATTGACCTCAAAGATACAGATGTAGTGAAAAGAATTAGGTATTGTTAAAGCACAAATGCAGGGGATAGAAGTTATGGTACAGAAGAGGGAAGGGCAACCATATGGCAGAGTAGAATAAAGTAGCTCAGGAAGAAATTAGTCATATCCAGATATTGTAAGGCATGTGGGGTTGGCAGGGAGAGCATGAGAAATCATGAGAGAAGAGAGAGAAAATGGACCAGGCAGGAGAGGTTTATAACATTTTAACATCTAAGGTAAGCATATGCAAAGCAGAATAGGGAAAGAAATAAAAGTTTTTATAAGACTCAATACATAAGGAATAACGTGGAGGACACTGGGAGATGGAGAGAAGTGTGCTGGGGGAAATCGGAGGGAGAGACAAACCATGAGAGACTGTGGACTCTGAGAAACAAACTGAGGGTTTTGAAGAGGACGGTGGCAGGTGGTTGGGTGAGCCCAGTGGTGGGTATTAAGGAGGGAATTGATTACATGAAGCACTGGGTGTGGTACATAAACAATGAATTTTAGATCACTGAAAATATATTAAAAGAAAAAAAAAAGACTGACTACAGACATGGACCTCAGTGTAACACAGATATGGAACTCACTGGAATACCAGCCACTTCCCACCGACACACACAGACTATGATAATAATAAATAATAATAAATAATCATGCAATTAAGAAAATTGCCTGCCGGGCGCCTGGGTGGCTCAGTGGGATAAGCCGCTGCCTTCGGCTCAGGTCATGATCTCAGAGTTCTGGGATCCAGTCCCGCTGAGCAGAGAGCCTGCTTCCCTCTCTCTCTCTCTCTGGCTGCCTCTCCATCTACTTGTGATTTCTCTCTGTTAAATTAATAAATTAAATCTTAAAAAAAAAAAGAATATTGCCTGCCAAATAATTTTTCCTCTTTTTTATTTTTATGATTATTATTTTCATTTTATTTTTAAAGTTTTTATTTAAATTCCAGTTAGTTAAAATAACGTTAATATTAGTTTCATGTGTACAATATAGTGATCAACACTGCCATACAATGGCTTACATAAAAAAATGAAAAAAAATTTTAAAAGATTTTATTTTTAAAAACCTCTACACCCAAGGTGGTTTTCAAACGTACAACCCCAAGATCAAGAGTTACATATTTTACTGACTGATCCAGCCAGGCACCCCAACAAATAAAAATTTTATAAAATTGTTGATTTGTGGGAGTCTCATTTGCTCAGTCAGTTAAGTGTCTGCCTTTGGCTCAGATCATGATCTCAAGAGTCCTGGGATCGAGCCCCATATTGCTCATGCTCTCGCTCTCTCTCTCTCTCTCTCTCTGGCTTTTCCTCTTAAATAAATAAATAAAATATTTTTAAAAAAATTGTCGAGTTCGTTTAACTAGTTTTAAACTAGAAGACAGAGATGAAGATAAAGTATGATGTCATGGCAGGGAAAAATACAACTTACACGTTTTAAAAATAAAATGCGCAATGCAAGTTACATCACTTCTTTGATCACCACACTGGGACTTTCCCTACTGAGTTGTTGTAATGTAAGGACCTATTTTATATTTTTATATTTTAGCAAGAGGCTTTCATTGAGGTTAACCCTGAAACTGTCCTTGCTCCCCTTCCCCCAGGGAATTCACTTAAAAACAAGACCTGGAAATCAGCTCCAGGTAACAAAGCCCATATACAAGGGTGGGTCAGGCCAGGTGGAGACATCAATCAGCGGGAGGGGGGGTGGTGTTTGCATATTGTCTCCCTAGATACTAAGGAGTATGCCCCACTCCTCTGCCCTTTGGGAACCGTTTTGGCACCAATCCTAATCAAGGTGTAATAGGCTGGGTCAAATGTCTATACTAGGGTAAATTGAACCTCAATTGGTCACCTAGCCTCACTGTGGAGTTTCCTGTGTGTGTTAAAATCTCATTGGTCACCTGTGCGTGGCCAGGCCTGACTTCATGGCCTTTGCCCTTAAAAGCTAGACTGCGAAACAGTGAAGGGTTGCCTTCTCTCATAAGAGGTGTGGCTCTGAACGTTCGGTTAGATTCTTGATGCTTGGCATGAAATAAGGCTTTGCTTGACCTTCGCTTTACATCAGTCTCGCTCCTTTAATCATAGACCCATTATTGGGGCATAACAGTATTAATCTTATAGTTATAAGTCCACAATGCACCCATCATCCATTCTACCCCTTAACATTCCCCTTTGGACAGACCCATGATCTAGAACAAGCCTTATTTTATAGTGCCTTGTAGGAGATTTTTGCTGCTGCCTAAATTGCCTACTTTCCTCTCACCATTACCACGGAAATTGGGTCCACTGAAACAAAGGGGTAGTGTAAGAAATTAACAACTTCCATAAATCTCTTTAAATCATAAAGTATAAGATAGTGATACCTTTTTTTCTGCCACATAACCAATTTTTGCAAGAATAAGGTCATATAAGAGAATTTACAACACATGCTAGCATTATCCTACTGGACCCAGATCATTTGTATGTTTCGCTGTCTCTGAGAAATGTAGTTATTTACATGACTGAAACCTACAAACTGTTTGATATGACTACTAATATCACCTACATTATTTTAAAGCCTGTTTAAGGCTTCTGAAATACATAGGTTTTGTAAACACTTATTAAGCATCTTGTATATATCAAACACTTTAAAAATCTCTGCTTTAAAAACAAAACAAAAAAACTCTACCTCAATGGAACTTTGAGTCTGAAAAAGATACAGGCAATATACAAGGCAACAGATAGAATAATTACATATTTGATTATATACTCGGAGGATGTCACATTAAATTGATATGAAAATGATGAGAAGGATCTGGATTTCTTGTCAAAATTTTTTGCCTTAAAAAGAAATTGATATTTAGGGAATTTGTTACTGAAAGAGGTCCCGTGTCAACCAAAAATGTTAAACCATGATCTGACTAAATTTTCCAGTTGTGATCATTGCTTTGTTTAGCTGTCTTATATTAAGACTGAATTTAGTAATTCAGTCTCAGATTTCAGTAAGTCTTTTTTTTAATGATTTTATTTATTTATTAGAAAGAGAGAGGGAGGGGCAGAGGGAGAGGAAGAACCAGACTCCTTGCTGAGCAGGCAGCTGATGCAGGACTGGATCCTAGTACCCTGGCATCATGGCCTAAGCTGAAGGAAGACACTTAACCAACTGAGCCACCCAGGCACTCTAGACTGTAAACTTCTTAAAGGTAAAAAAGTTTTTTCTTCTAGTAGTTCCACAGACATTTCTAACATCCATAAGAAAGCATGTACTGATGTAAAATGCCAGCAAATGAAATTATTTAGAAAAGAAAGAAAGAAAGAAAAGATATATCTGGATAAAGAGAAAAACAGAAAATCTAATAATACATTGAATTATTAGAGCAAAGAGTGGAGGAAGAGAAAATAAATATGAAATAGAGATTTCCACTAAAAGAAAAAAATTGAATAAGGCAGGAGATTTAGAAAATTATTATGACAGACTTGAGAAAAAAATAAAATAGGAATTTTTAGAAAATAGCAATGAATGAAAAGGTAAATTGTTCCTACCTCTATAATATTAGCTGTTTGTTGTTGTTGTTGTTGCTAATTTACCTATTTAAGCTAATAAACAAAGAAAGGTTTCATTTAGGGATAAGGTTTCTATATATATATATTTTTTTTTTCCATTTAGGGATAAGGTATATATATATATATATATACCTTATATATAAATTTTTATTGTTAGAAAATGTGTCACAGAAAGTGTTTAAACTTTAAGATACAGATGCAACATGTAACGAACTACATTGTTTGAACGTCTTATTTGTAAATGCTGTTAGAGGAAACTTGGTGGAAATGTCCTTATGTGGTTGTGTTTCTGGAACTAAGTATATTTATTAATAAGGAATAGTTTAAAATTATGAAATGACCAGGAGTGGACAATTTTCCTAATCCTATCAGCTCTTTGCAGCTCTTTTATTAGCCCCCTTCAGGAATACCAGCTTCATTTATCTAATTAAATTTTATATTAATATGCTTTTGACTTTTGGCCTTTCTCTTCCTTCTGTTCTTTTTTTTCCCCTAAATTACATGTTTCTGTTTAACAGCTACTATCAATTCTTTGATATGAATTCTCAGCATCAATTTACTAACTCCAGAGATGAAGCAGCATCAATGTTTAGAAGCGAAGAATACAAAGCCTTGGGCATCTGGATGGCTCAGTCAGTTAAGCATCTGCCTTCGACTCAGGTGGTGATCCCAGGGTCGTGGGATGGAACCCCAGTTTGAACTTTCTGCTCAGCTGGGAGCCTACTTCTCCCTCTCCCTCTGCCTGCAGCTCCCTTTGCTTGCGTTCTCCCTCTCTTTGTCAACTAAATAAAATAAAGTAAAATAAAATAATGTAAATAATACATTTATTTATTTATTAAAATGCAATTATTACACAATACATAATGTATTGCATAATTATAATAATGATTAAATAATTTATTAAATATTTATATTAAATATATCGATTTAATTAAATAACTATTTTTTAGAATTTAAAATATTTCAAATTTAGATTTTTAAATATTAAATCATTAATTTAATAAATAAATATCTAAACATAATTAAATAAAATAATTTATTTATTAAAATGAATAAAATAATGTTGTCATTATCTGAGCATGTATTTTTAAATAGTCTAAAAGAACCATCTAATACAGTCTAAATACCTTGAGTTCAGATATTTATACTAGTTAACCCAGACACTCAACCCACAGACAGTTTCAGAACATTTGTTTTTATCTACGACTCAAAATACGATTGTAATGTATTTATTTATAACTTTGACATAGCAAGGAAACTTGGAGGAAAAGGAGACATTTGCTTTTAATATTTGAAAATTATTTTGTTGATTTAAAAAAAAATAAAAACCTTAACACATGAGCATTTCTTCTTAAATAACACTGTGAAGTTTCTGAGTCGCATTCTATTAAAAGTGCTGATAAAATGGCCTCAGTTACTCTTTTAAATTATCAGCTGAATGTGTAACAAATGAAGTAGAGAGCTTTTTAATTATTTATAAATGTATTGCTTGTGGATGGAGTGCCACATAGAGTTACCTCTCTTTTTGGCTTTGTTTTGTGAGCAGCAGTGGAATCTATGAATGAGATTAAACATAAGGACATTCACAGAAATTCTTAATGAACTTCTGGGGAAGGGCAATAAGTGCAAGGAAAACCTGCAGCAAGACTAATTACAAATTTCAAGTGGTCATCGCTTAATTATAGAAGCTTTTAAGTTCAAGTAATATATCTTTTTTATGAGCCTATCATGTTGTATTAATTACCACAAACTGCACTCTTGAACACTTATCTTTTCACATATTTCTTATTCTTAGTACTTAACATTACCCTTATGATTGATAAGTAAATGGATTTTACTGACAATGCATTTATTTACATAAATAAATAATGCTGTTTATATATATAAAAACAATTGAATATGTGTATGTGTTCAATGAAATTTTTTTTTCAAATTAACATCTTAATTCTACCACATTGGTTACAAATAGATATAGACTTTATAGATTCATCAAATATTTTATTCTCAAATTTATATCTCCTTTGTGAAGTAAATGAAACTGTATATATTAAATATAATCCTATCACATGTAACAGTTACTAGTGCATCCCAGGACATACATAGGTCAGGTCCTACTCAAGGCATCACGGATAACTGGATTTAACTTTCTATCCTAGGAGTCTTCTGAATATTTCTGTGGCTTTTATACTACAATCAGGAGGAAGAATTCTTTTGCTAAAAGCTTCCAAATCACTATGTGAGTAGATTATTTGTAGACTAGTGATATAATATTATAGTTTCATATGTAAAGCATGACAAAATAAAATGCTATTGCCATATTTAATTTGTTCAGTAAAGCATTCATTTAGTTATCAAGCATTCATTTGCTTTTTTTAAAGATTTTATTTATTTATTTGACAGACAGAGAGCACAAGTAGACAGAGAGGCAGGCAGAGAGAAAGGAAAGGAAGCAGGGTCCCTGCTGAGCAGAGAGCCTGAGGTGGGGCTCTATCCCAGGACTCTGGGATCATGACCTGAGCAGAAGGCAGAGGCTTTAACGCACTGAGCCACCCAAGAGCCCCAAGCATTCATTTTCTTTATACAGAAGAGATAGAACAATATTATATAGTAGAAAATACAGTAAATAATCTAGAAACCTTGATCATTTTGTTTTGGCAATTTTAGAACATAAAATTAGCTAAAGCTCAAGTGCAAGTTATATTTGTATCCTAGGAGGAAAAGTTCATTAAAAGTTTGTTTATTACCATAGTTTAACACTTCAACAAAATGATAACGAGTCAAAAATTAATGAATATATGAAGTATACAATAAAAACAATAATCTTGAGTGTATGTGACTCACTGTAGGTATTGATAGGCTAGAAATCAAAGGGAAAGTATCTATAGGGTTTGTTCAGTTCCATGCTCATCAGATTAATAGGCTTTCTCATATTGCTTCCTTCACCACATTAATTTGTATAATAAAGTTTTCAAGAGTTAAAGACAGTGATAGGTTCATGGCTGGAGAGAAGGTACAGAATCTAAGATAGTTCAGCAGTGCTTATTATTTAAGAGAAAGACAGCATGGGAGGTGAGGGGTGGAAGGAAAGGGATAAGAAGAGAGAATCTTAAGCAACCTCCTTGCCCAGCACAGAGCCTATAGGGGCTTCATCTCATCGCCCTGAGATAACAACCTGAGCTGAAATCAGATGCTTATCTAATTGAGTCACCCAAGTGCCCCATTTTTTCCCCTGTATCTTTATTTTCATCTCTTTCTGTAACTGAGTTTCCCTTCAAAATCAGGACTTGCATACACAACCTAAATAATTATTTTGGGATTTGATCACATGGAAGAGGAGAGAATGAGAAGAGCTAAGTGGTCCAGGAGAAACATATATGAGTTCAGACTGAGTGGATTATGATTGTGGACAACTGAGCATCAATCCTAATGCACAGAATACATCTCAGAATTATTTTCCTGAAACAAGAAAGAATCTGTTTAACCCACTGGCTTCTGCATCCTATCCACAGTGGTTAAAATTCATCCCAGAAGTAATTAATGTCCCTGACTTTTCTATTACTGGGCATGAGAGAGGAGCTGAGTGGGCTTGGTCAGTGTCCCACCTAATGAAAGGCAGATCAGATTCAGGCAAAAAAAAACTATTAGTTTTTTCCAAATTAGATTTAATGGGATTCTCTTTTTCATTCATGAATTCATTTTACATTTTATATTTTATCGATTTTTCTAAGCTTTGGCCAATATTCACTGCATTTTTGAATAGCTTTTATCTATTATTGTAAATCATTTTTCTGCTACATTTGTTTAGTCATGGTTATCCATTTCTTCTTCCAAGTTTTTCAGATATGTGATATCAATTTCCAAATAAATTATTTAAAATGTTTATTTTATATACTAAACTTCTATGAAAAACATTGATATATGTATTATGGTATATTGTTCCCCTTTCAACTTATTTTTTAAAATGTGAATGTGCCTTGGGAAATATATATTGTTTCATTTTATGTTTACGTAGATTTTTCATAATTTTCCCAAGTTCATTGGCTTATGGTTTATATTTTTTTTAATAATTTTCCTACTGCCAATTAATAGATTTTTTTCCATTACCTTGTCTAAGTTGCTATTGCCATTATAAGTAAAAAGCATCTGGAAATCTATATCCCTGTCCAGTTTCCTCAAATCACTCATTATTTTCAGGATCTAGTTGGATTTTCTTACAGGTTCCAGGTGGACAAGCTTTTGTACTGGTGCTAATTATTATTTGTTTGTTTCTGGCTTCCTGCATTTACCAGCTTAGGAATCATTTTTAACAACTATGATGAAATGAGGCATCATATTCTTATTCTCAACTTCATTAATAATGATCTTAGTGTAACATGTCCTACAAGATAATAATAGATACATGCAAAATAATTTCATTGACCAAAAAAGTGGTGGAAAATGTAAATGGCAACCAACTAGTCATTTCAAGTTGAGCTATTTTTTCCCCCTTTATCTTTCTGTCTCTTTAATTTCCTGTAGCACATTCCAACAAAGTATATTAAGGTGTTTTATATGCACATACATAGAGATCATCATGGAGTCTAAATCTAATAATTCCTTGTCAGTTTTAAATATTTTAAGTATTGTTCATTCCTATGTCAGTTGTCTATTAACTTTTCCTCCACACTGCACTTAATTGCAAGGAAATATTTAATTTTAAAATAAATTAATTAATCACTTTAATAAAGATTTTTACCTTATGGATTAATCTTTGATGCTTATTTCTTAATTTTTTTAACTTTTAAAATTTTATTTATTGAGAGAGAGAGTGAGAGAGAGAAAGAACAAGCGCAAGCAGGGGAAGCTGCAGAGGGAGAGGGAAAAGAAGAAGGCAGGTTCCCCACCAAGCAGGGAGTCAAGCTCAGTCTCAGGGCCTTGGGATCATGATCTGAGGTGAAGGCAGAGGCTTAGCTGACTGAGCCACTGAGTCTAATTGTTATCTTTGATATTTAAGGAAATACTTTATCATCTCTAATTGCTCCCCTATGTCACAAATACAGTTTTGTCTATGGTGCTATTAATTTTATTGTCTTCAAATGAGACTCTTTTTCTAGAAGCATTTTTAATTAGTCTCTTAGGTCTATAATTTAGTTTTTATACATTTCATTTAGTATTTTATTTTATCTTCATCATCTCTGAGTATTCCTGACCAGTACTCATTGGTCAAATCTTTCTTATTAATCTATTCCAAAAATTTGCTTGTTTCCATAATATTTTGTTATTACTGCTGCTGTTCTTAGGTTTTGCCTTTATATTCTTTTTGTTTTGTTTTGTTGTTTTATGCTTTGGTGTTTTGTTGTATTGTTTTGTTTTTCTTTTGAATTAATACAATTAAACCTTTAGATTTCCTTCATACCTTTAATTATTGTCACATATTTTCACAAACGATATTACCATAGTACAGTAATTCTAAATATTTCTGAATTAGCTGTATTATTTCTTTTTAGGTATAAAGTTAACTTCCAGTTACATGGACTTAATATTTTGGTCATTCTATTCTAGTTTTATTGCCTTATCATTGGAAAATATAGCCTGATACTTAACTCTAGGGAATGATGTGGGAGAGCTAGGTTCTTGTCTCTTGGAGTCAAGGAAGGAATCTCGTGGGCAATGGAGAGTGAGTAAGTGGCAGAAGTTTATCAAGTGAATATATAGAAAAAGTTCTCACAACTAAGAGGGGTCCCCACTCAGTTAACAATGAGTGCCTTCAGGGTTTATTTTTTATAAAAAGGTAACCAGGCAACTTTAATCCTTTTAACATCTCTATCAATAACTGCTGCAATGGCTTACCTCCTTTTGAGGGTCTGATTATTCTTTTTTGGTTACAGGTGTTTATCATAGAGACACCCACCCCACATGACCCACCCCATACACCTAGGGCAGGGTGGTCCTCCATCCTACATGCCTAGATCAGGGTGCTCTTCCCGGGGTAGGGTGGTCCAATTTATCTCTTTACCACACCACATTTTGGGGATTTCTGAGAGCCTGTTCACAAAGTTCCCTATGGATCTCTTCCTCCCTAGCCCCACCAGTCCGTTACTCATTTTGAGAGTTGATATTACCAAAGTACTGTAATTCTAAAAATTTCTGAATTAGCTGTATTATTTCTTTTTAGGTATGAAGTTAACTTCCAATTATATGAATTTAATATTTTGGTCATTGTTTTCTAATTTTATTGCCTTATTCTTGGAAAATATAGCCTGATATTTAACTCTAGGAATTTATTGGCATATACTTCTGGCCTAAATAATGGCCTGTTTGTGTAAATGTTCAACTTATGCTTATATACTTACTGAAGACTATTGTTTTGGGGTCAGGATGGCTACATTTATTAATAGATCAGGACTATTAGATTCTCTAAATTTTGATGTCTCTTAATTTAATCTAATTAAATTATCAGTTAATGAAAGAAGTTAAATTTTTTATGTACTACTGCATCTACACTTATCAAAGTCTTTTGCTATAATTAGACAAGTATGTCATCCTGTTTTTATACCAAGTCTTACATTAAAAAAATCATACTATCTGTAATATTATTTATTATTATTATTATTATTATTATTATTTGTAAAGATTGTATTCATTGGGGGTACGTGAGTGGCTCAGTCAGTTAAGTGTCTACCTATAGCTCAGGTCATAATACCCGGGTCCTGAGATAGAGCCCGCAGGGGGTTCCCTGCTCAGTGGGGTGCTTCTCCCTCTCCCTCTGTTATTCCCCCTGCTGTGTGCATGTTTTTCTTTTCTCACTCTCTCTCAAATAAATAAGTAAAATTTAAAGATTATCTCTCTCAAATAAATAAGTCAAATTATTTTTCTCAATGGGAGGGAGAAGCAGACTCTCCACTGAGCAGGGAGCCTGATGCAGGGCTCAATACCAGAACCCTGGGATCATCACCTGAGCTGAAGGCAGACACTTGAACCGACTAAGTCACCCAGGCACTCCAGTTGTTTATTTATTTATTTTTATTATGCATATGTTTTATCTCTCTTTTCTTCAAGTCTTTTTTTCGATCTTTTTACTTTTTTCATAAAACTGAATTATTTCAAGATGACTTGGTCATCCTCTTTTCCCCTACCCCATAGGTCATAGATACATTTTAACTGTTAAAATAATATTAGTATTTAAGTGCTGCCTACACAAATTAAGGCAAATTAACTGTGGTCTGTATTCCTGAAAATTTTTTTTATTATGCCTTCCTATTCCAATGACATTTTATAAGGATCTAAATGTTTACATTTGTGATTATTTTTTTCAAGATAATAAAGCTATTACTTCATTCTTTTTTATATCTGATGTTATTTAAAAAATTTCTGTCAGTCTGATACTTGTCTCTTTATTAATGAATTATTTTTTTTCTCTCTAACACTTATGATTTTTTTTTTGTCTTTGGTATGTATGCCCTAGTTTGGGATTCATAGAGTCAACTATAGTTATGAATATTTTCTTTCTTTTCTTGTATGTAAGTTTTAATCCAGTGTCTTGACTATTTTATGCTTGAGAAACAGATGTACATTAATATTCAAATATTTCTTTCCTTTTTCTTCTTTCATTTAAAAAAAGTCATTTATTTTATTTTATTTAAAAATATTTATTTTTTTATTTGGAGTAGAGAGAGAGGGTCATGAAGAGTGGCTGATTATATACTTTCAATTTGGGAGGAGGTTAGGGATAGCACAGGCCTCCAAGGTATTTTATAAACAAGGTTTCCAGGACCTTGAGGGGGCTAGCTATTGTTAGGGAAAGGTCATTTATTACTATTTAGTAAAAACTTAGGGAAGAGACTCTTCTGATGTGTATCAGTGGGTATATGCTTGGGAGATGATTGCCAATGTATATCTTGAGGGTAGGGGTGGGGAGTAGAGATAAAGAAGTTTCCAAAGTAATTTTTACATGTGAAAGTAGATTTTCAGTATCCTGGGGGGGGGGTGGACTAAGAATGCTTTTTGCCCTGAGTGGATGTGTCCACATGGAAGCAGCTGAGTCCCCAGAGGAACTTCAAGGACTTGTCAACAGGCTATGAGTAGTAAGGAAATCTAATTTTTTCTCTAGCTTTTGTTCCACACACATCACCTACATCTTACACCTCTTTTATATTGATAATTTTAATGCTTTGCTGGTATCCAGATGACTATATCCTTAAGTGACTTCTTATCTCTATTGAATCCATTATGTATTCTATCCATTGTATTCTTAATTCAACTAGATTACATATATTTAATCTATTAGTACCACTAGGTTCTTATTCTTGTTTTCATTTCAAAATCTTTCCTTATTTCCTTACATTATTTATTGGGTATATTTTAAATCCCTGATATACTCACTTATTATATCTAAGCTGTCAACCTTATTCTTATTTTGAGGTAGCTATATCTTTTTGGGTTTTAGGACATCATACCAACAATGCCAAATAATTTTCAGACAACAGCAGGATCTCCAAGAATTCAACTAAATTCTGACACTATCTACCTGAACATAGCGTAAGATTTCATCAGTTAAGGGATCAGTCCTCCAAGACTATCTCCAACCCCATCTCAGATGCCAGTCTCACTGTAGGCCCCAGGTTATTACCTGTGCTTGTGACTGAGCAACTACAGGTTGGAGGTCCCAGTGGCCTATTTCTTTCATTCTTTTAATTTGCTACAGGGACTCACAAAACTCAGAAAAGTACTTACTTTATGTTTGCCAGCTTATTAAAAGATATAATAGAAGATTTAAATCAATAGATAGATAAAGAAGTGCACAGGGCAAGGTATGGAGAATGGGCACAGAGCTTCTATTACCTTCTGTAAGACTGCCACTCTTCCTGCCTTTTCATACATTTAACAAACTAAAAGCTTTCTGAACCCAGTCCTTTCAGGTTTTCTGTGGAGGCTTCATGACATAGTCATGACTGACTAAATCATTGTCATTTGCTGATCTAATCTCCAGCTCCTCTTCCCTCCCCAGATAATCCTGAATTGGGAGGAAGGGGAGGCATGTTGGGCAAAAAGTTATGAAGGCTTTCACCAAGTGGTTGGTCCTTCAGGCAAAGAGCCCTTGCCTTGAGTGAGGTCTGAATGTCACTTCATTAACATAACAAAACACACCTCTCTCACCCTTATCACAGGAAATTCCAAGAGTTTTAGGAGCTGTGAGTCAGTAGCCATGGTTGAAAACCAAATATTCAGATGACCAAAATATATTTCTTGTAAACCACTATATTACACTACATGCTTAAGTATTTAATTATGTGATCTTTTAAACTAATATTTTTCTAAGGGTCTAAACTGTTCTGTCAGTAATCTGGATTGGGGAGTGATGTATTGCCAAATTTCTGTCGTTTCAGTCCAGGAAGTCAAAGAGAAACAACAGGAGCGCCCCTTAGGGCAGGAAGTTCAAAGTAACAATGTTGACTACTACTCCCTTTGCTTGATTTTTTTTTAAACAAGCAAATCATCTCTTCAGAGTTGCAGTTTAAAGCCAAGAACATGCGGAATTGGGAGAAAAAAATAATTAAATTTGGAGACTTGCAGAGGTAGAATCAGAGTAGTGAAAGCCATTACAGTAACGGAACTAACTGAGGTCAGTCTTTGGTGAATCACAGAAACAGGTGGAGTTGTCAAACAAAGGAATCTTTGTTTACAACATACAAGGAGATCACAGGGAATAAGTTCCAAAGCCTTGACTGTTTGAACAGGAGAGAGATTTTTATTTAGTATTTAAGATGAATACTCAGAAGGGAGAGTTTTATTATCCCGTGTATGGTTGGTCATAAGGTTGTGGATGCATGCACATCCACATATGTATTTGTGCAATATGTATTGCATGTTCACATGAATGAAGCTTGTATTCCACCGAGGGCAGAAACTTCAACGTTAGAATAAAGCAGAAGTAACTGTTGGACAAGGAAAAGGGACTCTGCAGGCTTCAAGAGCAGATATAAACTAGATGGGGTCTTGGGCTCATTTTCTGGAACAAGGAATGCAAGGCCTTGATTACTTTTGAAATAGCACTAGGAGTTTTACCACTGATTTATTGTCTCAATAGCTTAGGCTATTTCCTGGTCTGGTGGTGACTGTTAGTTTTCCCATTGCCTTGTTCCCTCAAAATCCTTAACTAGTGAGGTTTTTGCATTTCTTTGTAAGAACCTCCCAGGAAGTTTTGGAAGAAGTGTGCTTGGGCAAGTACACAGGTGGGGTATAGATCATTGAAAATAGCTGGGGACAAAAAATGACTTTTCTCATGTCAGGAAAACTATATCTCATCTTTAATTTTCTGGGAACCTCTAACTCTTTCTGCTGATGTTACCAGCAGGCATCTGAGATATTACTGATTGTTCTCTTTAACCTAAGGAAAAGGAAATGTAGAAAGCAAAAGACAAAACTTTAAAATCTATCCTGCAACTCATCAATTCACTGCAGCCACCTCTCTGTCTTTCCCTTTTTCTTTTTCTCTCTTTCTCTTTCTCTCTCACTTTATCTCTCACATACGCACAACACACGCAAATCAACTTAAAACAATTTTTAATTTTCCCTATTCCATTTTAATATACTTGAGGCATGATCATTTTCTTAGTAAATACAAGAAAAAAAAATCTAGGATTCCATCATTCTGTGTGATTAAAATATTGAGGAATTTACTTCCAATAGCACTTATAAAAACATATTTTATTTAAGTAATATTATATAATCAGGTGCCTGCATTTTTCTTATTCTCCAACTAGTGTTATTTGGCAATTAATATTTTGTCAATCAATATTCCCCTATATCTGAATGTGTGGGCAGTGAGAGATGAGTGAGAGGCAAGGATGGTGAACACTCCCAACAACTGCAGACTACATATATCTTAAGCCATGATTTTCTTTGCAAATGTTCTAGTCATACCTCCGTGTACCAGGAAAGAAGTAGCATATTTCTTGAAAGACACAGCTATCAAAGCTCCATTGAGAAACCGTAAAGATGGAGAAGGGATTTGCAAATTATATATATGATAATGGACATCTACTCTGATTATTAAAAAATGAATAAAAATAAAAAACCTTACTAATAACCAGAGTATCCAATTTTACATGTGAAGGAAATAATGGAAGAGACATGTCACCAAAAGTATATGGATGGCTTATAAGCACATGACAAATTTCTCAACATTTAGACATTAAAGAAATGCAAATTAAAATCATAATGAGACATGCTTACATATCTATTAGAATGGCTAAAATTATAAAGGCTAATTGTACTTCGTCTGAGCTAGATTGAGAAGCAACAAATAATCTAAACTGTTGTTGGCATATATCATGATACCACCACTTTGGAAAATAGTTTGAAAATTTTTTAAATGCAAAGTATGTTGCAGTTACACAAATAGCCATTTTACTTCTAGGCATTTAACCAAGAGAAACAAACCCTATGTTCATACAAGGACTTGTATATGAATTTCATAGCAGCTTTATTTGTAAGAATTGAAAACAGTGGAAATGTTCATCAATGTCCATCAATAGAGCAAAGACAACTTATGATCTATTCATTAAAGAGATTACTATTCAACATCAAAATGAACTATTTACAATTGGAGATTCTCAAAGTAATGATGCTTTTCTCAAAGAAAAGCCAGGCAATGAATAGTATATACTGTGTGATTCCATGACTATAAAAAATCTAGAAAATACAAATTTATATATAGTCACAGTCATCAAATATATTGGTGTGATTTTAGTGCCTTCTTCTGTGCTCCCATAGCTTCCTACACTTGGATCTCCGAGCATTTGTTACACCATGTGAAAATATGAACTCTTTTTCTTTATTCCGTCTTAGTAGAATAAGAATCCTTGAAATTTTATGGACATTTGAACTCTCAGTTATTAGCAGAAATTCTATCACACAGTAAGTTTCCAAATATAAAAGCCAGAGTTTTACAATGACTTCTAAGCTTTTACATGATCTAGCCACTCATTTAACCTCTGTGACGTCTTTCCCTGCTACTCTTCAGTCACTCACAGTGGCCTCCTTGCTATTCCTCAGATATGCCAGGCATGATCCAACCTTATGGCCTTCAAGATAGCCAATTCCTTTTTCTGGAGTGACCTTATTGCTGATAGTTCTGGGCAAATTCATCACCTTTCCATACCTTTGTTCAATTGTCAGCTTCATTGTAACTACCCTGATCTTCCTATTAAAAATTTTAACTCCCCATCCCCTGCCTAGCAACCTTGATTTTTCTCACCCTGATCGAATTTTTCTTTTTCCCCATTTTACTCATCATTTTTGAATGCACTATGCAATTTTTATTAAGGTTTATAGCTTTTAATTGTCTCACCCATGAAAATAAAAGTTCTACAAAGCCAAGTATTTCATTTACCAGTGTAGTCTGAAGTAATATCTGCCATATAATAGGTTCAGTAGACAATTGGTAAATTTCAGAATAAATTAATGTTGAGAGTATACTGAATTTCATAAGTCATTTCAATAATTTTTTCCAAAAAATAAACTATGTAAAACATACCTTAAATTCTCTTTCAAAATATTTTATAGCATATAATGGACAATATACATAAGCCTTAAAGAAACAATCATAGAAATAACCATTTCATACCTACTTAAAAACTACATAATACCACACTCCTAGATCCTCTCTGAACGCTCTAAAATGACCCTTCAAAAGAATTACATTTTTAAAATAACAGATTTTTTTGTCAAATAATTTAATAAAACAAAAGTTTCTTTCATCTATGTAGATCATATTAAATGTTTTTAATAAGCATGAAATTATAACTCTGAAGTGTGCTAAAATGAAACCACCTGCGAAGGGTGAGAGAACAAAAATAAACATCATTTTTCCAAATAAGAGGAATTTATTACCTTTGAATCAAAGCATGTGGATTTGTTCAAACTGGCAATAAAGGAATATGGAGACACAAACCATAGAAAGTCATATTTTAGATTTCTAAAAGACTTCAAAGTGAAGAGTATACATTCACTTCTCACTTATTGCTCCTACATATTCATGAATTTGAGAGAAAAAATAGGCCCTGTGTGTCTTAGCAACTAATGGGATATATTTTGATATTTACATGCTTACACATATTATGTGTTATAGTCTTCTCTTTTACATGCAGTAAAAAGGTTAACCCCTTTTCTGCAGAGATCTGAAAATGTGAAACAGTGCCTGAGTAGCTGAATTCATCAAATTCGAATTTCTTGCAGGTCTAAGACCTATTGTTTTTCACTTGACTGCCTCCTTTTTCATCTGTCAATTGGTTACAAATTCTGGTACTGAAGAGAATACATTGGGGCTGGTGGCTCAGTGGGTTAAAGCCTCTGCCTTCAGTTCAGGTCATGATGTCAGGATCCTGGGATTGAGCTCCACATCGGGACATAATGTAACGACAGATAGTTTATATGGGAGCCCTTTGGGTACTCTGGTGGATGAATGTTTTTAAATTAGTTTTTCATGGACATGAGGAGTTAGAAACGAGAAGGGAGGTGGGGGAAATTGGAAGGGGAGCTGAACCATGAGAGACTATGGACTCTGAAAAACAATCTGAGGGTTTAGAAGGGGCGGGGGGTTGGGAGGTTGGGGTACCAGGTGTTGGGTATTATAGAGGGCACTGCTTGCATGGAGCACTGGGTGTGGAGCTGAAAATAAATAAAATATAAATTTTAAAAATATTAGTTCTTCGTAAACTACAAAAAAAAGAAAAGCGCTCCCATTTATAGCATACACTTTATGGTTCACAAAGAACGTGCCAACAATAAAAATAATGATGGGAAGGGAAATTTTTTTACCGTTACAATTCATAGAAAAGGAGGTACAGGGAAATTGAATGAAAGGGAATAACAAAGTAGGTTCATAAGTCAATCTTCCTTGTAAAAAAATTAACCTGAAAGTGCGTTTCTGCCACCTCTCTACTGTGTGATATGATAAATAATGACCACGATACATGAATTAGTGTTCGGGGTTTTGAAAAGCATAATAGCTTTATACCAACACTTGAGCATGCCGCCCATGCGCTCCCGCGTGAGGCCCTGCTGTCCCGCTCCTGCTGCCTGCTGCCCCTTCCCGCCCCAAGGCTTCTCCTGACCACCCTGGAGATGAGGAGACTGCTCAGACAGATCCTGGGCAGGCATCTCAGCTCAGGCCTGTGCTGGGGTAGCTGGTTCCTGGCTTTGGGCGCAATCTGGAAGCCAGCAAACTGACCCAAGTGTGCAGCCGGCATTTAGGACTGATGACCTTTTCACAGCCAGGCCGGGCGCAGACACCTGCTCAGGGAGCCAGGCTAGGAGGCTGCCCAGCACTGGCGCTGGCAACACTTGCAACACTTGCAGCCCGCCAAGGCTTCGCCCCCCACCCCAGGCCGGAGGGGCCTCAGGAGGGAGGGGGGCAGGGGCGGCGCAGAGAAGGGGCATTGCTAATTTCCAAAGCGGGAAGTGAGCTTGCTGAGGACTCAGGAGGGAGGGTCGGGGGCCAGGCGGGAGCAGCCCGGAGAAGGGGCTTTGCTAATTGCCAAGGCAGGATGTGAGCTCTGGGAGGACGCAGTGGAGAGTCTGGGAGGAGGTGGAGGGGCTGGTGGAGGAGGGGCGCTCAGCGCCAGGGTGCTGTGCTGCAGCCCAGTCTGGACTGCAGGACCCACCATACCGCCTTCCTCGCCGCCCGTGCGCTCCCTGCTCCAGCCTAGCCCCCGAGGCCCCGCTGTCCCGTTCCGCCGCCTGCTGCCCCCCCAGGCCCCATGGCTTCTCCGGAAGACCCTCTGCTCACAGGTAAAGTGACACCGCGCCGCGCCCTCACCTGGAGCAGAAAACGGGGGCCACGAGCTGGGGGGGGCGGGGCCCAGCCTCCAGCAAACCCCATGGCACCGGGACCACCCTGGACGTGGTGCCGCACCCCGACCCCCAGGGGTCGGGCCAGGCATAGGGCTGCATGAGGTATTCCCGCCCCGAAAAGGGGCGGGCTAGCCCCCATCGTTTGGCACCCCCACGCGCGGGTCAGAGCCTCCTGCCATTCCAGGCCAACCAGAACCCAGAGAGTGAGGCCTTGGGTGCTTTCTTGTGACAGATTCAAGGCAATTCTTCGACTTTGGGACTTCAGAGTTAACATAGTTTTCATTTGTGATTATTATTTTTGTGTGGGGGCCATAGCTTTTCTTTTGACCTATGGTTGTTTTCACTCCCGGTTCTGAAGAAGCCCCTAAATCCTAACCCTGTTGAGGACTCTGAAAACTCTCAGAGCAGCAGTGCTGGGCGACAGTGTGGGCACATGGTTTGATTTCTCCTCTGGCCTGATTCTGTGGCAGCCCTGCTCTGTCCTCCTCAGACTTCAGAGCAATATCTGAACAAGTGGAGAAGGGACCAGGGGGTCAGGAAGGTGGCTACCAAAGAGTGACTTCTCTGGAGGGTGACTGAGCTAGCAAGTGAGCATGTTAGTCCAGCTCTGCCTGCAGTTGGGATGGAGCTGAACAGGGCCCACGGAAGGGGAGGAGGAGCAGAGAGCGGGGACAAAGGGAACAAAGAGGAGATTTAGATGAAGGGAAGTAATGGGGAGGAAAGAGAAGAAACTCTACAACTCAGGCATGTAGAAAGGAAAAGGGATGAAGTGGGCATTGGGAAAGGGCACCACCAGGGAAGGAGAGAGGGGAAGGGAAGAGGGAGGAAGAGAGGAAAGGGGAAAGGGAGAAGGGAGGAGTCAGCATGCCAGGGTTCCCTCTGCATCTGAAGAAGAGGTGGCTGGTCCAGCTTGTCAAACAGGGTGCTCACTCTTTGGTCCCAGTTTCTGCTCCCAGTGCTACTGGGCTTTTCAAGGAAGGCAGGCTGTCCCCTGGGACCTACTGGAGCCCACTGGAGCCCACAGGAGTGTGAGAAAGGTAAGATGCCACCGGGTCCTGTTCTGAGCTGCTCCCAGCCACCAGCCTCACCACATGGTGCAAGAGGGACCCCAGAACAAAGGAAGGACACAGGCCCGCATGTCTGCCCCTAGCCCTGGGCACTTAGCTCATCGCAGTGAACCAAACCGCCTCCTCAACCCAGGCTTTCAAAGCCTCCTTCTTCGTTCCTGGCTTTCATGTCTGTAAGAACATGAGCCAGATCTAACTCATCTCCAACAGACAATTCTGACTCACCCCATGTCAGATTTTTATGAGTGGCTGTGATAGAGTAAGATAGCAATGCTCCAACAAACGGACTGTTTTCTCCCACTTGACCTCAACAGTCTTATACATTTTCTTAGCGAAAACATCTTGTCTCCTTCCATTAAGCTCATAACGTGGTCTAATAGTATACATGTGCCTTTGTTAGATGCGAAGCGATACAGAGGTCCTTTTTTTTTTTTTTTTTTTTTTTTAATTTTACAAGGTAAAGTCAGTGAACACATCCAACTTGACGAATACGTCTCTAAAATGTCAATCCAGGCAAAGCTTTTTCTGCCTACAGTTTGGAGCCTACGTGGTGACCTTTTTAAAATGCTTTCAGTCCCTCAGTGAGGCTCTTAGAAGCTAGCCAGGGCTTACTACGTGCCAGGCACTGTGTCAGGTGTTGGAGCTAAAGGGAAGGAGAGCTTGGAGGCTGGCTGGGGAGGGACATCCATGACACAACCACAGCTAGAAACAGAGGCCAGTGCTAGAAAAGAGAGAGCAGGCTGCATGGAGAGTGTGTACCATGGGGCTAGTTAGCTCACGAATAAGTGGGAGTAACTGGTGTGGGGAGATGGGGGAGAGGAAGAGGGTCTTCCCATCAATGGGAATCACCTGTGCTTGGAGGCAGGCACCATGAGGGGTCTCCACAGGAAGAGGGAGGCAGTGTGGTTGAAGGGCAGAGAGATGGGGGCAGAACAGGCATCAGTCAGTTGGAGGGGTATGAAGAGACTGATGGGAGGATTATGGGTGCCTTTGTAGGACTGGGAATTTGTTAGAAGATCAGTGCAGATTTCTATGGAGAAAAATGCAAGGAACTGATAGGTCTTTGAAAGGTCACTCTGGCTGCCTTTTGGCAAAGGGGTTGGTAAAAGGCACTTGCAGGTGTGAACACACCAGGTGGGAGGTGAGTGCAGGAAATCAGGTGAGGGAGCATGGGAACTTTGTCAGGGGGTATATAATGGAGAATAGCCTTTAAGGAGTTCCACAAATTGGCACCAGCTGTGGCTTCATTACAGAGCTGGAAGGGGGAGGTGGGTGTGTCCTGGAGGTTACAGAAATTACATGAGAAAGGGACGTCATTTTAGATCTTTTTTTCAACTAGAGGAACTCTCACCTTATTGATAGAATTCCAGAGTGGGAACCGATGGACATGAGGACATCTTTGAAATGTCTGAATATGTTCTTCGACATCTTTGCAAGTGACGAGGAGACCTTGACCTTAGGAGGCCTCGGCCCTCTTTGTAGCCAAAAAGATTTCACCTACAGATTTGGGTTCTCCCTTTTAAAGTCAAGGAGACAGTCCTTCCAAAGGACACCTCCTATCATTTTACCCTCTCATCATACCTCACGTGCTGGGATCTCCAAGACCCTCTGTTCCAGGTTGTGAGTATCCACTTTGGCCGGGCTGGTCTTGCCACCACAGGAAATCTAGAGCCTGTAGTGCTATTAATAACATCATCTAAGACTGTATTTGCTGCCCTCATGGCCTCTTCCCACCATGACTCACTGAAGCTTTTTACACATTGTATCCATTAAGCTATAGTTCCCAAAGCTCATCTTCTCTAGTGCCATTAATTTTTAGGGGACCAGGCAAACCTTAAACTTGTCCCCCTTAATTGGATCCCTGTGCCCCCACAATCTCTTTGAATGCCTTTCACCATGACCCTTGAATGAGATCTGAGACCACTGCTGGTACCTAACACTTCTTGGCACCTTGTCTGTTAGGTTCTTGGAAGAGGAGGTGGCTATGGAGGTGAGTGGGGATGGGAGTGGGAGGATTTCTCCCTTCACTTCCCTTTTTGTTTTTTCAAATAATGGGTTTTGAGGGGGAGGGAAAGGTTAACCAGACCATTTATTTTCAATCTCCCATCCATAAAATGTTTACCACTCCCCACTGGAAGAATTTAGATCTTTCGTTTGAATCTCCAGGAGAATCTCCCAAACCCAGACCACCACCATGTGGATTCAGCCATCTTCTGATTCACCTCCAGATTGTCTCCTCCTAACTGCTCAAGCCACAGGTTAAGGGCGAAATGTTCAATGCCCAAGCAATTAAGTGGGGAACACGTTTAAGCAATTGCATGCAGCTCTGTATCTGCATACAGGGGGTCTCTGGCAAGCCTTTCCAACCTCAGCAAAACAAGACAAAGCCCCAGCGATCTGGGGTATATATCATTCATTCATTCCTGGGTTCAACACTCATGGCGGATCCCCACCAAGACAGTGGGAGAGCAAGGACTGGAGAAATCCTAGAAGCTGAAGTCTGAGGAGGATTTCAAATTCAAGTCAGAGATGAAAGAAACATCTGGACTTGGTTCTCAGATACATGCAGTATTCTGAACTGAGGCTAGAACCAGAGACCATTCTAATGAAAGGCCTCTACAGGTGGGCTCTCACAGGTGGGTTCCGAATAATGGGGGCTAGCGCGCCCGCTGGCGGGGGGCACCTCGCAAGGCGCTGTCCCCAGCCCGACCCCATGCGGACCCGGATTCTGCCCAGCGTCCGGGGTGGTCCCGGTGCCCTGGTGTTCCCGGGAGGCTGGGTTACAACAACCCCCCTCCCCACCCCCAGGTTGCGTCCCCCGCTTTCTGCTCCAGGTGAGGGTGAGGCGCGGTGTCACTTTACCTGTGCACAGAGGGTGGTCAGGAGAAGCCTTGGGGCGGGAAGGGGCAGCAGGCAGCAGGAGCGGGACAGCAGGACCTCACGCGGGAGCGCATGGGCGGCGAGTCTGGTGGGTCCTGCAGTCCCAACTGGGCCGCAGCACAGCACCGGGGCGCTGCGCGCCCCTCCTCCTCCAGCCGCTCCACCTCCTCCCAGACTCTCTGCCACATCCTCCTTGAGCTCACTTCCCACTTCAGCAATTAGCAAAGTCCCTTCTCCTGGCCGCCCTCGACCCGCCCCCGCCCCCATCCCTCCTGAGTCCTCAGCGAGCTCACTTCCCGTTTTGGCAATTAGCAAAGCCCCTTCTCTGCGCCGCCCCGCCCCCCTCCCTTCTGAGGCCAGGCCGGTGCTGGGGCGCGGGGCGAAGCCCCAGGGGGCTTGTAAGCATTGCCAGCTCAGGCGCTGGGCAGCCTCCTAGCCTGGATCCCTGAGCGGGTGTCCGCGCGTGGCCTGGCTGCTAAAAGATCATCAGTCCTGTTCACCGTGGCTGCACTCTCCGGTCAGTTTGCTGGCTTCCTGATTGCGCCCAAAGCCAGCTCCAGCTTCCCCAGCACAGGCCTGGGCTGAGATGCCTGCCCAAGGTCTGTTGAGCAGTTTACTCATCTCCAGTCAGGGATGGCACTTCGACCTGGATGTTTGGGTTTTTTGTTTGTTTTTTGGTCATTGGTTATTACATGACCTCCAGGGTAGGTGCTCCACAAAGGGAGTGAAAACAGGACACCTGATATATAGGCATACGGCCATTCTTCCTTCTATTTATGGAATATCAATTTATAAGCTTTCCTCCATATGAAAAATGCCAAATACCAGAATAAAGGGTCATCTAATACAAATAAAGGATAGAATTAAAGAATTCTGGTAAGCCATTTAATTTTGAAAAATGGTGCTATATTGTTGCTGAGTTGTGGTTTTCAGTTACATAATATCTGATAAGTGTAGAAGTAACATGAGTGTTACGTGAGATGAGAAATGGTTTATAATTAAGATAATTTTAAAAGTTCAGATAAATACAAATTTGTAAACATAGCATTATGGAGGAATAAAAATAAATGATAGCTACACACTCTAAAGTGAATAAATCTTGGAAAGTTAATAGAGAAGTAAAACAAGGGCAGTGCAAAAAGTATGGTACATTTTTATGAAGTTCAAACAAATTCTGTGAAACCATAGATGGACTTAAAGATACTATTATGTATCAAATATTGTAAAAATTAATCAAGGAAATAGCAAACATAAAATAACCAAAGCATACAAACTTGGGTAGATACAATAGGTGTGATCATGTTCTACTTCAAAAAGAGATGAGTTAATAGATAAATAGAAGTAACTAGACTTTTTAGAAGTTAATAAAACTTTGCCTGTTATTTCTTAGTAATATAAAATATATGGTTTTCTAACAAAAACGTTTATCTTAAAAATATTTAAAAATAAATTTCAGGCTACTCATAAGGTTATATTTACATTTCCACTTAAGGAAAAGCTGGTTGTTGTAGTTGTAGTTGTTTGTTTGTTTTAGTCTCCTCCTAGTTTTTATTATTATAATGTGGAATAAGGAATGTTAGATTGAAAAGTGAATTATTTTATAGACAAAAATCATTACTTGATTCACCTCCTGGTACAGCAGATGGAACTCCTGAAAATATGCCCTTTTGCCTTACAGAAGAGTAACAGTTATGCTTACTTCTGAAACATACTTGGTGGTGGCCCTCAAGAGTGACACCATAGTAAACATTTTGAATATTTGCAATTAATTTTTATAGTCATAGGGCTCCAAAAGGCACTGCTGGTATCTTAGCAGGTATTTCAATAAAGCTAAAAGTTGCCTGACTGTTTAAAAATATTAACAAGGCACAAAACGGCAGAAGTATTGTCCTCAGATATTATTTTTTTCCATACGCTCCTGATTCCAGACATGAGAAGTTATTTTTAAAAATTTTTTTATAAAAGATTTTATTTATTTATTTGACAGAGATCACAAGTAGGCAGAGTCAGGCAGAGAGAGAGGAAGAAGCAGGAACGCTGCGGAGCTGAGAGCTCAATGTGGGACTCGATCCAAGGATCCTGGGATCATGACCTGAGCCGAAGGCAGAGGCTTTAACCCACTGGGCCACCCAGGCGCCCCCATGACAAGTTATTTTTGATAGATATATACACAATGTATTTTCCAGTTATAAGAAAAATGGTTCTGCTATTTTTAACCTTTTTTAACAATTACATAATTTTTTAAATTAAAATTTTATTTTTTAATGTTTTAATTTTCTTTTCTTTTTTTTAAAAGATTTTATTTATTTATTTGAAAGACGGAGATCACAAGTAGGCAGAGAGGCAGGCAGAGAGAGAGAGAGAGGGAAGCAGGCTTCCTGCGGAGCAGGGAGCCCGATGCGGGGCTCGATCCCAGGACCCTGAGATCATGACCCGAGCCAAAGGCAGCAGCCCAAACCACTGAGCCACCCAGGCGCCCCAATGTTTTACTGTTCAATATACTACTTAGAATATAAAACCTATTCCATTTGGTAAGATATTTACCATTTAAAAAATGGTAATTTTCTCATAGTGTGTTCCCCTCACATTGCTTTATTTTGAATAAAAAAATTTCACAATAAACATAACTGATGCTTTCCTTTTGATTGTCCCTCTGTTGGTCATACTGTATATGAGCCATGACAATTAGTTTTACAAAATGTATTCATGTTTGTTGATATGTTTTATCATCACTAATTTTCCCTCCCTTATCTAGATTCCCGAGCTTTCAGACAGGTGGACACTTCAATAAACCATACCCAAGGGATGTATCAAGTACTTCTTAGACATCTCCCAGATCCCTGAGGTCTCATTTTACCTAGGGATTTGCAAAAGGCTCTGCCAGAGGCACCACTGTGACAACTGATGACCATGGTCTATCTCCTGCTAAGCTCAAGAGGTCACTGGTTTCCAAGTTTATCTATACAATTAATGCATTCCAGCAAGTTCTTTGTTTTTTAATATTAACAAACTTACTTTAAAGTTTATATGAAGAGGCAAAGACTCACAATAGTCAACATAGTGTTGAAGGAGAACAAAGACTGAGGACTGACTTCAAAGTTTACCATAACGATGGGGCGCCTGGGTGGCTCAGTGGGTTAAGCCTCTACCTTTGGCTCAGGTCATGATCCCAGGGGCCTGGGATCGAGTCCTGCATTGGGCTCTCTGCTCAGCAGGGAGCCTGATTCTCCTCATCTCTCTCTCTGTCTGTCTCTCTGCCTATTTGTGATCCCTCTCTGTCAAATAAATAAGTAAAATCGTTTTTAAAAAGTTGACCATAACGATAATTGTAAGCAAGATATTGTAATACCACAGAAAGACTAGATTAAAGGAACAGAATATATATTATCAACTATATTTTATATTTAATATAAAAGCAAAAGCAATACAAGAGAGCAAAATACAATCTTTTAAACAAATGGTTCTGGAGTAATGGTGAAGCTAAATGTAAAAATATAAAATTAAAATCAAATAAAATAATAAAATAAAATAAATTCAGGCAAATATCATACACTCTTCACAAAAATTAACTCAGATTGGATTATAAACCTAAACATGAAACATGTAGAAGGTAATATAGAAGAAAATTTAAATGACCTTGGTTTTGGCAATAACTTTAGCTACAAAAGCACAAGCACTGAATTTTAAAATGTCTACTCTGTGAAACACAATGCCAAGAGAATGAAAAGGCAAAGCACAGACTATGAGAAAAAAATTGCAAAATACACATCTGGCAAAGGACTGTTAATCAAAAATACACAAAGACCCCTTAAACCTCAACAATGGGGGAAAAACCTGATTAAAAATGAGCCAAAGACCTTAGCAGATACCTCACAAAATAAAATATTACAGAAGGCAAATAAGCATATAAAAAGATGCTTCACATCATAGGTCATCAGGAAAATGCAAATTAAAACAAAAAAGAGACTCCCGTACATACCCAGAATTCAGAACACTGAAAACAGAACATGAAATGTTGGTGAGGATGTGGAGCAACAGGAATGTTCTTCCATGTCTATTGAGAATAAAGAATGGAAAACAACTTGGCAGTTTCTTACAAAACTAAACATATTCTTGCCAGATGATTCAGCAGTAGCAGTTCTTGGTATTTATCCAAAGAAGATGAAATCTATACCCACAATGAGATCTATAGTAGTTTTATTCATTACTGACAAAAGCTTGGAAGCAACCAGGATATCATTCCACAGGTGAAAGGTCAAATAAAGTATAGTACATGCAAACAATGGAATATTATTTAATGCTAGAGAAATGAATTACCAAGCCATGAAAAGATATGGATATAAATATTTAATAAATATTTGATTTTAGGCTTCTACCAGTCTATCAATAGTATTAGTATATTTTAACAGTGAATGCTCAGCATTCATGAATTTACCTAATAAAATATTTTGGGTTCAATATTTTAAATACTTCAACCTCTATGATTATATTCCTAATAATTTTGAATTGGGGTAAATAAACCTTAACTTTTTGTAACTTGTTTCAATATGCAAAAGAGCTCAATGAAATTTTAGAAAATAAAAATTTACAAAAAAAGAGTTTAGTTTACTATTGCCAAATAATTTAAAACTTTATCTTATATTCAAATACATATATTTTTCTAAATTGATTTATATGCTACTAAAACCAAAAACTTTTAGTTATACTAGATTTCATATCATGCAACCAATGCCAGAAAGCCATCTGTCGATGACTTGTCTTAAATAGAGTTAAGATGGGCGTTATAACAATGCAAGATGGAAACAAAGATAGTATAACAATTGGTGTTACATAACTTTTCTGTTTTGATCAAGTTACTAATCTACAAAAGGCTTTTATCAGTGACAGACTTGGGAATTTAACAAAACTTTTAAACTAGCATGTGCGACTCATTCCTAGAAAACAACACAATCAGTAACACTTTATTTAGATTAAATCATGACTATTTCTCCATTTGAATAAAAAAGGTAGCAACCCCAATAAGTTTATTGAACGTGAAAAGTTGAAATGCTGTAATGCTCCTAAAGAATCAAATGATCCAGTCATGAATTACAAAAAAATGATATAAATACCAAAGTGTTTGTATAATTGTAATGTACAACTGCCCATTATCGTTCAAGAGTGTAGGCTTGTACAAGAACTCTATAAAAGAACTCCACTTCTAAACTGTGGAAAATATGTTCCCTTTCTCCCTATATACAACTATTAAGCCATTCATTTAGCTTTTAAAATATCCACTTAATACAGGCTTTTTACTCATTTGAACCCGGCAGCAGGGCTCTATTCTTATTGCTTACATCTGAAGGATAGACTTCTAGCGTAAGAGGTAGAGCCCATAAAGGAGCCCAATAATAACAACAAAATACAGTTTAGTGATCCCTTACAATCTGCCAGCTACCTTTCTGAGAATACTTCAATTAATAAAACATATAAAATAGCTGACCAGAAAGAGCTTACATTCTTTTGAAATATAATAGTGAAATAAACCAATAATAGAGGGGCGCTTCGGTGGCTCAGTCCATTGAGTGACTGCCTCTCGCTTGGGTCATGATCTCAGGGTCCTGGGATGTAACTCCGCAGCGGGCTTTCTAGGCAGTGGGGTGTTTTCTTATTCCTCTGCGCACCCTCCCAATTCTCTCTCTCTCTGTCTCAAATAAAGAAATAAACCAGTAATAGAATAATGATTGATGGTTGATGGTGATAAGTGTTACAAAGAAATACAAGAAAGGTAAAAGCCATTGGAGAATGCTGGGATGAAAGTTAATTTTATTTTGTGTTGGGTGGTTATATCTCATTTAGGAGATGTTATTTGCACAAAGACCCAGGAAGTGAAGGAGGGTGTTATACAAATATTAAAGGAAAAGATTGCTCTAGGCAGAGCAAGTAAGTATATAGTCTTTGTGTGAACAGCTTATCTGTTACTTTTGAGGAAAAGCAAGGAGGCCAATGAGGAGTTCATAGTGGTGGAGAGAGGAAGAACGTATTGATGTATGACCTTCTAGTACATTGAAACACCTTCAGTTTTTATTTAATATGAAAGGGGAAGATACCAAAAGACTTTCAACAGCAGAATAAAATCATCTGACTTGATTTTTAGGTTAAGTTGCTGTACCAAAATAAATTTGCAGGGAGAAAGGAGTGCATTATGTGTGGAAGTGGGGCTATCAATCAAGTCAATAATTCAGGAACATATATGATGGTGTTTTTAGCATGCTGGGTGGTAATAGAAGTGGTGTGGTATGGTTTTTATTTTGTATATATTTTGATTGTGAATATTCCGGTGAACAGGCTGGGGTATGTGCAGGACAGACAATATCAACATTTATTTTACCTGCACAAACAGAAGGGTGGAGTCTTCATTCCCTGATATGGAAAGAACTCTGAGTTCCAATGTTATTTCTCATTAAATGGCATAGTGATAATGAGGATTTAGTCAGACAGTGAAAGAGAACAGTAAGCATAGTGTTAAGCGGTAAGACATTATAATACATTTGAACATCAAAAAACGTTGTGTTGGATCATGTGTTTATGTGAGTAAATAAATAAATAAAGCTTCCTGGGTTTCTGATAGAGGTAAAGAAGACTAGTATATGATCCAAAGGGGCATGTGCACCAAATGTTTATAGCAGCAATATCCACAATAGCCAAACTATGGAAAGAACCTAGATGTCCATCAACAAATGAACGGTATATATATACGATGGAATACTATGCAGCCATCAAAAGAAATGAAATATTGCCATTTGCGATGACATGGATGGAACTAGAGGGTATTATGCTTAGCAAAATAAGTCAACCAGAGAAAGTCACTATCATATGATCTCTCTGATATGAGGAAATGGAGGTGCAATGTGGGTGCTTGGGGGACAGGAAAAGAGTAAATGAAACAAGATGGGATCAGGAGGGAGAGAAACCATAGGAGACTCTGAATCTCACAAAACAAACTGAGAGTTGCCGGGGGGTGGGGAGGTTAGGGAGAGGGTGGTGGGTTTATGAACATTGGGGAGGGTAGGTCTGTGGTGAGTGCTGTGAAGTGTGTAAACCTGGCGATTCACAGACCTGTACCCCTGGGGATAATAATGCATTATATGTTAATTTTTAAAAAAAGAGGAAGAAGACTACTATAAAATAAATGATATGGTTTTCAGCAAAGAGTGTGTAATCAGGCATATTTTATTAAAGTAACCATGTAAAATGATGGTTGAAAATTGGAATAACAGAAAACATAAAAATTAGAGATTTTAAAAAGAGATCTGGGACAGTGTAGAGAATATAATCAATGATATTATAATAGTGTTATATGGTGACAGATGGTGGCTATATTTATAATGATCATAGAATAATGTATGGAGATATTGAAAACCTGAAACCAATGTAACACTGAATATCACTATACTCAAATAAAAAAATAGTAAAAATAAAACATTTTATTTTAAAAAGATAAAAAGAGGGACAAGAATTTGTAAAGTGAATTTCGAAAAGCTTAAAGATGAGGCAAAGACATACTCTGAACCTTGAGGAAAACACCATTTTGAAAATTCTTCCCATTTTGAGAAAACTCAAATGAATCGATACCATAAAAGAACCCATTTTAACTGAGAGATATAATGAATGCTCAAGAAATAATTTTATGACAGGATAATTCTTCCCTATGAAACAGCATACAGAAACCAGGGGAAACACCTGGAAGCAAAATAAACTATACTGAAAATAAGAATTAGGAAAAGATAAATAATGTAAGATAAGAAAATTAGACCTGCGACAGAGACCTAGTGAAGAGAATTTTTAGCTTGTGGTTTAAAGTTTTTGAGGATAATCTAGAGTTCATAACTGCCTTGAGGCAGGCTGGATGTAGGCAGTTTAGGCAGACCCCTAAGACAGGCCTACTTTGGGCAGGTGGTGTTGGAGGAGGCCATTGGGCTGGACAAAGACAAATCCAACCATTTGACTAAAGTGTCTGTGAAGATGTTGAAGTCAGATGCAACAGAGAAAGACCTGTTAAACCTAATCTCAGAAATGGAGATGATGAAGATGATTGGACACCACAAGGACACCATCAACCTGCTGGGTTCTGCACACAGGATGGTCCTTCGTACACTCTCATGGAATATGCCTCCAAAGACAACATACAGGAGTACCTGCAGGCCCAGAGGCCTCCTGACCTGGAGTACTGTTACAATATCAGCCACAATGCAGCAGAGCAACTCTCCTCCAAGGACCTGGTATCCTGTGCCTATCAGGTAGCCTGAGGCATGGAGTACCTTGCCTCCAAGAAGTGCATACACCAAGACCTGACACCAGGGAAGTGCTGGTGACAAAGGACAACATGATGAAGATCTCAGACTTCAGCCTTGCCAGAGATATCACCACATCAGTTACTATAAAAAGACAACCAACTGTGGACTGCCTGTGAAGTGCATGGTCCCTAAGGCCATGTTTGACCAGAGCTACATCCACCAGAGTGACTTCTGGTCTTTTGGGGTGATCCTGTGCAAAATCTTCAATCTGGAAGCCTCCCATATCCTGGAGTGCCTGTGGAGGTGGTTTTCAAGCTGCTGAAGAAGTCATTTGATGGATAAGCCAATAAGTGCAACAGAGAGTTATACACAATAATGAGGGGTGGCTGGCATGTGGTACCTTCAAGCTGCTGGTAGAAGACCTGGATCATACTATGGCCTTGACCTCTAACCAGGAGTACCTGGACCTGTCCTTGGCCCTGGAACAAAACTGTCTATGCTTTCCCAACACCTGAAGCTCAACCTGCTCCTCAGAGAAGAATTCCACCTTCTCTCATGTGCCATTGCCCAGGGAGGCCTATCTGCCCTGACACCCAGCCCAGCTTGCCAATGGTGGACTCAAATGACTAGTATCCCTATTACTCCTGTCCAGATTCCATCATAAGCTGTAACCCTTACCCCCCACCCTGCCTGCAAAACTCACTGCCTTCTCCTTTGTCCCTTTCCTACTGGCAGGAGCCAGCTGCCTACCTGAGGCCTTCACCCCTTGAAGTTCACTTCTCTCCCCCTTCCTCTTCCTCCTCCTTACAACCTGCTCATGAAAGAAAGGCACAGAGAGGCAGGTACTTGCTCGTGGCTACTTCCTTCCCGTCCATATGTTGGACCAAGACCCCTCCCTGGCATCTGGTACTGCCTGGACGTCGTTGGGAGTGGGAGATGAGGCATGCCAGTGAAAGATGTTGGAGCTTTCCTGTTTGGTTTTGTCTGCTTAGCATAACATGTAAGACTGAGTTCTGGTGGCAGGGACCTAGTCCTTGGGGCTATAGCACTAGCGAGGGGAGGTCAACTGCTCTGTGCCTTGGCTAAGAGCAACCCCTGCTCCAGAGATATGGTGCCAAGGGCTTATTAATTTTGATACTAATATGCTTTGCTGACCAAATACCTGGTATCAAAAGATGGGAAGGCAAAGGCTGAAAGCAGTGTTGTCACCATGGGGTCCAGCCCCAAACTATGAAGAAAACACAAAGTGTATAAATCTGAGTAAGTATATATTTACACACCTTTTTAAATAGGTTGTTATCAAAGATTTAATCAATGGGTAATGTGCTCCTCGTGGCTGGGAAGCATCAGTTGCCATATATTAAAAACAAAGAAAAGAGGTGTCTGGGTGGCTTCCTCCATAAATGTCCCTTCTTTTCAGGTCATGATCCCAGGGTCCTGGGATGGAGCCCCACATCAGGCTCTCTGCTCAGTGGGAAACCTGCTTCTCCTTTTACCTCTGCCCTGCTTATAGTTCCTCTTCCTATCTCTCTGTCTGTCAAATAAATAAAATATTTTTAAAAAAAGAAATAAACAAAATGTTTTTAAAAGGTCTTTTTTTTTTTTTAATTTTCTAGGGGTTCCTGGATGACTCAGTTGTTTAAGCATATGTTTGCCTTTGGCTGAGGTCATGATTCCAGTGCACAGGGCTCCAGCCCTGCATGGGACTACTTGCACCACAAGGAGCTTGCTTCTTCCTCTCCCTTTGCACGTGATTCCCCCCGCTTGTGTGCTTCCACTCTCTCTCTCTCTTTCTCTCTCTTGCTGTCAATAAACAAAATAAAATCTTTTCCTAAATAAATAAATAAATAAATTTCTAAACCTACTTTCAGTTTAGGTCCCTTACAAAAATTGCTACTGCTTCAATAAAAAAAAAAAAAAAAAAGATAATTTAGAAATGTGCTTCCAGAGCTAAAAAGCTGTTTTGTTTTTTTGTCAGGATTAAATATAGAAGGGCTTTAAAAAGTAAAAGAAAAAATATGCTATATTAACACTAATCACACTATAACTTTGGTGGTTATATCAAGATAATGAAAAGTGATTTTAAAGCAAATTTCATTATCAGACATAAAGATCAAGTCAAAAACACAGAAGAGTAAAAGGATGAATTCCTCAGGGAGTATAATAATTCTTGACTTTTAATACTTAATAACAGATTTGGGGATATATAGGGAAAAACTAAGAACAAAAATCATAACTTCTACCTTAGAAGAGAAATGGAAAAAAATTTCAACACCTTTATTTTAAGAGTATATAGACAAATGGTCATCAAATTGGTAAGATATGTAAGACTTGAACAAAATTATCAACTAACTAGATATGCTTGATATTACAGAACACTCCCAACAACCGCAGACTACATATATCTTAAGCCATGATTTTCTTTGCAGAGGCCAACATTGATAATGTTCTAGTCATTCCTCCGTGTACCAGGAAAGAAGTAGCACTTTCTTGAAAGACACAGCTATCAAAGCTCCATTGAGAAACCGTAAAGATGGAGAAGGGATTTGCAAATTATATATCTGATAATGGACATCTACTCTGATTATTAAATATGAATAAAAATAAAAAACCTTACTAATAACCAGAGTATCCAATTTTACATGTGAAGGAAATAATGGAAGAGACATGTCACCAAAAGTATATGGATGGCTTATAAGCACATGACAAATTTCTCAACATTTAGACATTAAAGAAATACAAATTAAAATCATAATGAGGCATGCTTACATATCTATTAGAATGGCTAAAATTATAAAGGCTAATTGTACTTCGTCTGAGCTAGATTGAGAAGCAACAAAAAATCTAAACTGTTGTTGGCATATATCATTATACCACCACTTTGGAAAATATCTGCCATATAATAGGTTCAGTAGACAATTTGTAAATTTCAGAAAAAAATAATGTTGAGAGTATACTGAATTTCATAAGTCATTTCAATATTTTTTTCCAAAAAATAAACTATGTAAAACATACCTTAAATTTACTTTCAAAATATTTTATAGCATATAATGGACAATATACATAAGCCTTAAAGAAACAATCATATAAATAACCATTTCATACCTACTTAAAAATTGCATAATACCACGCTCCTAGATCCTCTCTGAATGCTCTAAAATAACCCTTCAAAGGAAATACATTTTTAAAAATAACAGATTTTTTGGCAAATAATTTAATAAATAAAAATTTCATTCATCTACGTAGATTATAATAAATGTTTTAATAAGCATGAAATTATAACTCTGAAGTTTGCTAAAATGAAACCACCTGCTAAGGGTGACAGAACAAAAATAAACATAATTTTTTCAAATAAGAGGAATTTATTACCTTTGAATCAAAGCATGTGGATTTGTTCAAACTGGCAATAAAGGAATATGGAAACACAAACAATAGAAAGTCATATTTTAGATTTCTAAAAGACTTCAATGTGAAGAGTATACATTTTTTAAATGTTACATAATGCTACATAATGACAAGATGACAGGTTGTGACAAATAGCATTTTAAAAGCTCTACTCATAATGGAACGGAAGGTGTCATTTCCCTATAATTTTATATATGTCATTAATTTACTATATCTGGATACAACATATTACCAAACAGATGTTCATCAAAGACTAAATCATTTTTAATGGAACATAATAATTTGAACCTACATCTATTAATCATTTTTTTCAATCAAACATTTACAGTCTCACTAAACATTTTATCAGTTGTCGACAAAATTAAAAAAACAATAGGATAGAAAGTCGTGTTTGGAAAAGTAGATTTTCTTTGAAATTTGCATTTAAATGAAAATATTTGCTGATATTTTTAAAACTTTAAATGTAATTTTATATATATCTGACCTATCAAATGATATAAAATTTTTGGAGACAATATAGTTTGGTGCATATGGTAAGCAATAATCAATTTTTTTGTTGATCCAAGTGTTCTTGTATTATTTTTCTTAATTATTCTAGTACCACAATTTATAGTTCTAAGATTTTTCCACCCTCCCCCATATTAATAGCTCTTAAGGTGGCACTCACCTTGCACTTCATGAAATATTCTAGTTTAACTGACAGCATTTCTCTTTCTTAGTCTAACATAAACTATTGTGCATCTTAACCTTGATGAAAGCTAGGATGCAATTAAATACTCTATTATATTTACAATTCTGATATGTGAAATCCTCCGGTAGTTCCCTGTGCCCCCACAGTGTAGTACCTCACCTCCTCGCCAAGTATACAAACCTTCTCACACCCAGTGTTAACCCCGGGGCTCAGCCTCCATTCCCAGGTGATGCTGCCAGATCAGCTGTACGTTGTCATGAACTTGCTGTAGTTTCCCGAATGCACTGTGCTGCCTCCTGACACTTTGAAACTTGACACACTCATCCTCATTCTTCGCTTTGCCCTTGTCTATCACCTCCCCTGAAAATCTGTTCCTAAGTGGCTTTTCCCAGCTCCCACCTACCCTTGGCAGTGTATTATCTCCCTGTGGTAAAGCCTGTCACACTGCACCATGGACATGCCCGTTGTCCCCCTGAGAAGAGATAAGGGACAGTGAGGGCCCCCAGCATTTGCAGCTATAGTGCAGAGCCCCATGCCTGGCTTGCAGGAAATGCCAGATCATGAAGACAAACAGAGATCATCCTCTGACTAAAACCAGCTCTTCTTTGCCTACCGCAGGATCTGGATCAATAAAGAGCAGCCAGTTATTATTGCTGTTTGCCTAGGGATTTTTTCCCCATATATTTCTCAGGTCTTTACTCTTTTTATAGCACTTTAATTCAGGCTTCAACCACTTCCTAGTCAGATCAGGTGAAATCAATTTGCTTCCCATACCCTCGATGTATTTCACATCTAGTAATTCTTTTTTTAAAGATCTTATTTACCCATTGACAGACAGATCACAAGTAGGTAGAGAGGCAGGCAGAGAGAGAGGGGGGAAGCAGGATCCACGCGAAGCTAGAACCCCATGTGTGGCTCCATCCCAGGTCCCTGAAATCATGACCTGAGCCGAAGGCAGAGGCCTAAACCACTGAGCCACGCAGGAGACCCCATATCTGGTAATTTTTAATCAACGTGGACTTGCTGCATCAAATACTTCCTTCTTCAAATATAAATATATAAATATATTGATCAAGTCACTCGCATGTCTTAGGAGAATGTCATGCCTTTAGTAGCAAACTTGAAATCTTGGCCATTGGTTTTGATTTTTGATTTTTGTTTTGGTTAGATTTGGTTCGGTTTTTGTAATTTTAAAAATACCTCCAGCCCTTGGCTCTGTCTGACCTGATTGCTTTCAGCTGTTTATGCAACAAAATCGTCCAGGCACCGAAAACTCTCATTGTTTACAGTGTCGCCCCCTTCTGAACACTTTATTAATAAAAAGATTTTTTTTTTTTTTTGGCTATGATAAATGTGCAACAACAATGAGGTATTTCAAAGAGGTGAACCACAGATAAATTACTCTAAGGGTGGGGTGAGGGTTACTCAAAAAGGAACTTGACAAGGCTTTTAAAGATATCGACAATCATTATAACATAATGTGACTGATTGTTACCGTGCTCTTAACTGGGAAACACTTGTTGGCTTCCAAGAAAGACTAACATCGTTGAGATGGTTCTAGCGGCCTTCTAGCACAGGGTCTCATGAGGCAGGGATTCTAGCCACTGGATGTGCAAGGCATGAGGCCTGTTAGTGATTCTATTTTGTCCTATGCAGAATGGGTCTTTCTACATTCCAGGTCCTTTCGACCTCAATAAATAATGCGGTGATTCTCTCAGTGAGTTGTACTTTTGGTTTAAACAGCCAACTGTCTCTTAAAAAGGACTTTTGTTTAAATTCCCTTAAAAAAAAGTCTTTTTAAAAAAATCTTTTTTTTAATTTTTATTTTTGAATCCCATATGTTTACTCTGATCGTGGAACTTTGTCATTATGACCTTCTCGGCTGATTAAAATATTCATCATCGGCACCTACTGCTCTCCTCTCCTGGTGGTCTCTCCGGAAGGGGACTTCACTAGCTCTTCTAGCAGGAGATGGGCACTTTCCCTCTACCCCTATTGCCGGACGAGCCTTACCAATCCTGCAGGGTCAGGTCGTTCTGGCCTTTTATCTGTTGTTCTCTTCTGAGTGGTTAGTTTTTCATAGATACCGTGCTTTCCTTTTGTCAGGATTTACCCTGGACTATCAAAACCCTTTTCTTGTGCCAGTGAAGCCTAAGAAACAGTCCTTATGAGAGAACCAGGAACTCGAACAGATCATATTTATCCTGAATGTTCTGTCCAAAATGAAAAATACATTTCTGAGGAGCCTCAAGATCTCTGAGAAGGGAAGTTTCACCAACTCTGTCATGTAGGGGCATCAATTCCGATTCTGTGTCAATTTTCCTACTTTCCCAGCTAATAATTCTCTACCTCATAAAGCCCAATCTCAACCGTTTCCTCTCTCAAAGGCAGTTGCTCTTAGAGTCTTCACATGGCACCTGGGGCCTGCTGGTCGTTGGCTACTGCGCTCTGTACTTTGGGTCTAACAGCTGCGCAGCATCAGATGAGAACTTCTCTTGTTCTAAGACTTAATATAGTTTGGGTCACATGGTAAGCAATAATCACTTTTTTAGTTGATCCAAGTGTTCGAACTTTTCTTAATTATTCTAATACCACAATTTACTTTTCTAAGATTTGTCCCCCCTGTTTTAATATCTCTTAAGGTGGTACTCACCTTGCACTTGATGACATATCCTAGTTTAACTGACAGCATTTCTCTTTCTTTTTTTTTTTTAATTTTTTTTTTTATTTGACAGAGAGAAATCACAAGTAGATGGAGAGGCAGGCAGAGAGAGAGAGAGGGAATCAGGCTCCCTGCTGAGCAGAGAGCCTGATGCGGGACTCGATCCCAGGACCCTGATTCATGACCTGAGCCGAAGGCAGCGGCTTAACCCACTGAGCCACCCAGGTGCCCCAGCATTTCTCTTTCTTAGTCGAACATAAACTATAGTGCATCTTACCCTTGATGAAAGCTAGGATGCAATTAAATACTCTATTATGGTTACGATTCTGATATTTATGTTTAGGTTCTGTTTTATGAGTAGGTTCAGGATCAGGGTTAGCTTTAGGGTTACGATTCTGTTCAGGATCACGGTTTGCGTCAGAGTTAGGTTTACAGTCTGGGTTAGAGTCAGTGTTAAGGTCAAGGCCAGAGTCAGGTTTAAGTTTAAGAAATGACAAAGGCAAATTTCAGAGTTAGGGTTATGATCATGGTCAGGGAGAGGTTCGGGATTATGGTTAAAGTGTGGTTAGGGTTAGGGTAGAGATAGGTTGAGGGTTAGGGTTAGACCAGGTTAGGGTCAGTGTCAGGGATAATGTTAGGGGTTAGTTTTAGGGTTAGGTTCAGTGTTAGGTTTCGGGTCAGGGCCCGTGTTAGTGTCAGGGAGGGTTAGGTTTAGGGTTAGAGTTAGGGTCAGGCTCACATTCAGTGTCAGGGTTAGTGTTAGGGTCAGGGTCAGGGTCACTTTTAGGTTCAGGGTTAGGTTTCTGGTGTTTGCCTGAGTCAGGGTCAGGGTGAAGTCTAGGGCCAGTGTCAGGTTTACGGTCAGGATCAGGTATTGGTTTAAAGTCCACATTAGTGTCAACGACAGGGTTATGTAGTAGTCAGTGTTAGAGTAATGGATTGGATTAGGATCGTAACCATAATAGAGTATTTAATTGCATCCTAGCTTTCATCAAGGGTAAGATGCACTATAGTTTATGTTCGACTAAGAAAGAGAAATGCTGTTTGTTAAACTAGGATATGTCATCAAGTGCAAGGTGAGTGCCACCTTAAGAGATATTAAAATGGGGGGGGACAACTCTTAGAACAAGTCAATGGTGGTAGTAGAATAAATAAGAAAGGTCCCACACTTGGATCAACTAAAGAAGTGATTATTGCTTACCATGTGCCCCAAACTATATTAAGTCCTAGAACAAGAGACGTGCTCATCTTGATGCCCCGCAGCTGTTAGACCCAAGGTACAGAGGGCAGTAGCCAATGACCAGCAGGCCCCAATTGCCATGTGCAGACTCTAAGAGCAACTGCCTTTGAGAGAGGAAACGGTTGAGAGTGGGCTTTCTGAGGTAGAGAATTACTAGCTGGGAAAGTAGGACAATTGACAAGAATCGGAATTGATGCCCCTACATGACAGAGTTAGTGAAACTTCCCTTCTCAGAGATCTTGAGGCTCCTCAGAAATGAATTTTTCATTTTGGACAGACCATTCAGGATAAATATGATCTGTTCGAGTTCCTAGTTCTCTCATCCGTACTGTTTCTTAAGCTTCACTGGCACAAGAAAAGGGTTTTGATAGTCCAGGGAAAATCCTGACAAAAGCAAAGCAAGATATCTATGAAAAACTAACCACTCAGTGGAGAACAACAGATAAAGGACCAGGCTGTCCTGACCCTGCAGGATAGGTAAGGTTAGTCTGGCAACAGGGGTAGAGGGGAAGTGCCCATCTCCTGCGAGAAGAGCTAGAGAAGACCCGTTCCAGAGAGACCACCAGGAGAGGAGAGCACTAGGTGCTAATGATGAAGAATATTTTAATCAGCAGAGATGGTCAAAATGACAAAGTTCCATGATCAGAGTAAACATATGGGATTTAAAAATAAATAATAAAAAAAAGATTTTTTTGAAAGGACTTTTTTTTAAAGGAATTTAAGCAAAAGTCCTTTTAAAGAGACAATTGGCTGTTTAAACCAATAGTACAACTCACTGAGAGAATCGCCGCATTATTTATTGGGGTAGAAAGGACGTGGAATGTAGAAAGACCCATTCTGCAGAGGAAAAAATAGAGTCACTAACAGGCCTCATGCCTTGCAAAGCCAGTGGCTAGAATCCCTGCCTCATGAGACCCTGTGCTAGATGGCCACAAGAAGCATTTCAACTATGTTAGTTTTTCTTCGAAGCCAACAAGTGTTTGCCCAGTTAAGAGCACGGTAACAATCAGTCACGTTATGTTATAATGATTGTCGATATCTTTAAAAGCCTTGTCAAGTTCATTTTGAGTAACCCTCACCCCACCCTTAGAGAAATTTATCTGTGGTTCACCTCTTTGAAATACCTCATTGTTGTTCCACATTTACCATAGCCGAAAAAAAAAAAAAAAAGCTTTTTATTAACAAAGTGTTCAGAAGGGGGCGCCACTGTAAACAATGAGAGTTTTTGCTGCTGGGACAATTTTGTTGCAGAAACAGCTGAAAGCAATCAGGTCAGACAGAGCCAAGGGCTGGAGGGATTTTTAAAATTACAAAAACCGAACCAAATCTAACCATAACAAAAATCAAAACCAATGGCCAAGATTTAAAGTTTGCTACTAAAGTATAACATTCTCGTAAGACATGCAATTGACTTGATCAATATATTTATATATTTATATTTGAAGAAGAAGGAACTATGTGATGCAGCAAATCCACGTTGGTTAAAAATTACCAGATATGGGGCCTCCTGGGTGGCTCAGTGGTTTAGGCCTCTGCCTTCGGCTCAGGTCATGATTTCAGGGTCCTGGGATGGAGCCCCACATCGGGCTCTCTGCTGAGCGGAGAGCCTGCTTACCCCCTTTCTCTCTGCCTCCCTCTCTACCTACTTGTGATCTGTCTGTCAAATGGGTAAATAAGATGTTTAAAAAAAGAATTACTAGATGTGAAATACATTGAGGGTATGGGAAGGAAAATGATTTCACCTGATCTGACTAGGAAGTGGCTGAAGCCTGAATTAAGTGTTATAAAAAGAGTAAACACCTGGGAAATATATGGGGTAAAAATCCCTAGGCAAACAGCAATAATAACTGGCTGCTCTTTATTGATCCAGATCCTGCGGTAGGCAAAGAAGAGCTGGTTTTAGCCAGAGGATGATCTCCGTTTGTCTTCATGATCTGGCATTTCCTGCAAGCCAGGCATGGGGCTCTCCACTAGAGCTGCAAATGCTGGGGGCCCTCATTGTCCCTTTTCTCTTCTCAGGGGGACAACGGGCATGTCCATGGTGCAGTGTGACAGGCTTTACCACAGGGAGATAATACACTGCCAAGGGTAGGTTGGAGCTGGGAAAAGCCACTTAGGAATAGATTTTCAGGGGAGGTGATAGACAAGGGCAAAGCGAAGAATGAGGATGAGTGTGTCAAGTTTCAAAGTGCCAGGAAGCATCACAGTGCATTCGGGAAACTACAGCAAGTTCATGACAACTGACACCTGATCTGGCAGCATCACCTGGGGATGGAGGCTGAGCCCCGGGGTTAACACTGGGGGTGAGAAGGTTTGTATACTATGGCGAGGAGGTGAGGTACTACACTGTGGGGGCACAGGGAGCTACCGGAGGATTTCAAATATCAGAATCGTAACCATAAAAGATTATTTAATTGCATCCTAGCTTTCATCAAGGGTAAGATGCACTATAGTTTATGTTCGACTAAGAAAGAGAAATGCTGTCAATTAAACAAGGATATGTCATTAAGTGCAACGTGAGTGCCACCTTAAGAGATATTAAAAGGGGGGGGGGAAATCTTAGAACAAGTAAACTGTGGTAGTAGAATAAATAAGAAAGATCCAACACTTGGTTCAACTAAAGAAGTGATTACTGCTTACCATGTGCCCCAAACTACATTAAGACCAGGAACAAGAGACGTGCTCATCTTGATGCCCCGCAGCTGTTAGACCCAAGGTACAGAGGGCAGTAGCCAACGACCAGCAGGTCCCAAGTGCCATGTGCAGACTCTAAGAGCAACTGCCTTTGAAAGAGGAATCGGTTGAGAGTGGGCTTTCTGAGGTAGAGAATTACTAGCTGGGAAAGTAGGACAATTGACACAGAATCGGAATTGATGCCCCTACATGACAGAGTTGGTGAAACTTCCCTTCTCAGAGATCTTGAGGCTCCTCAGAAATGAATTTTTCATTTTGGACAGAACATTCAGGATAAATATGATCTGTTCGAGTTCCTGGTTCTCTCAACACGATTGTTTCTTAGGATTCACTGGCACCAGAAAAGGGTTTTGATAGTCCAGGGTAAGTCCTGACAAATGCAAAGCACGGTACCTATGAAAAACTAACGACTCAGAAGAGAACAACAGATAAAAAGCCAGGCCGACCTGGCCCTGCAGGATAGGTAAGGCTGGTCTGGAGATATGGGTAGAGGGGAAGTGCCCATCTCCTGCTAGAAGAGCTAGAGAAGACCCGTTCCGGAGAGACCACCAGGAGAGGAGAGCAGTAGGTGCTGATGATGAAGAATATTTTAATCAGCAGAGAAGGTCAAAATGACAAAGTTCCACGATCAGAGTAAACATATGGGATTAAAAATAAAAAATAAAAAATAAAGATTTTTTTGAAAGGACTTTTTTTTAAAGGAATTTAAACAAAAGTCCTTTTAAAGAGACAGTTGGCTGTTTAAACCAATAGTACAACTCATAGAGAGAATCGCTGCTTTATTTATTGGGGTAGAAAGGACCTGGAATGTAGAAAGACCCATTCTGCAGAGGAAAAAATAGAGTCACTAACAGGCCTCATGCCTTGCAAAGCCAGTGGCTAGAATCCCTGCCTCATGAGACCCTGTGCTAGATGGCCGCTAGAACCATCTCAACGTTGTTAGTCTATCTTGGAAGCCAACAAGTGTTGTCCCAGTTAAGAGCACGGTAACAATCAGTCACGTTATGTTATAATGATTGTCAATATTTTAAAAGCCTTGTCAACTTCCTTTTTGAGTAACACTCACCCCACCCTTAGAGAAATTTATCTGTGGTTCACCTCTTTGAAATACCTCATTGTTGTTCCACATTTACCTTAACCGAAAAACAAACAACAAAAAAAAGCTTTTTATTAACAAAGTGTTCAGAAGGGGGCGCCACTGTAAACAATGAGAGTTTTTGCTGCCGGGATATTTTTGTTGCAGAAACAGCTGAAAGCAATCAGGTCAGACAGAGCCAAGGGCTGGAGGGATTTTTAAAATTACAAAAACCGATTCAAATCTAACCAAAACAAAAATCAAAACCAATGGCCAAGATTTCAAGTTTGCTTCTAATGGTATGACATTCGCCTAAGACATGTGAGTGACTTGATCAATATATTTATATATTAATATTTGAAGAAGAAGGAACTATTTGATGCAGCAAATCCACGTTGGTTAAAAATTACCAGATATGGGGGCTCCTGGGTGGCTCAGTGGTTTAGGCCTCTGCCTTCGCCTCAGGTCATGATTTCAGGGTCCTGGGATGGAGCCCCACATCGGGCTCTCTGCTCAGCGTGGAGCCTGCTTTCCCCCTCTCTCTCTGCCTCCCTCTCTACTTACTTGTGATCTGTCTGTCAAATGGGTAAATATGATCTTTAAAAAAAGAATTACTAGGTGTGAAATACATCGAGGGTATAGGAAGGAAATGATTTCACCTGATATGACTAGGAAATGGTTGAAGCCTGAATTGATGTGCTATAAAAAAAGTAAAGACCTGGGAAATATATGGGGAAAAAAATCCTTAGAAAAACGGCAATAATAACTGGCTGCTCTTTATTGATCCAGATCCTGCGATAGGCATAGAAGAGCTGGTTTTAGCCAGAGGATGATCTCCGTTTGTCTTCATGTTCCGGCATTTCCTGCAAGCCAGGCATGGGGCTCTGCACTAGAGCTGTAAATTCTGGGGGCCCTCATTGTCCCTTTTCTCTTCTCAGGGGGACAACAGGCATGTCCATGGTGCAGTGTGACAGGCTTTACCACAGGGAGATAATACACTGCCAAGGGTAGGTTGGACCTGGGAAAAGCCACTTAGGAACAGATTTTCAGGGGAGTTGATAGACAAGGGCAAAGCGAAGAATGAGGATGAGTGTGTCAAGTTTCAAAGTGCCAGGAGGCAGCACATGCATTGGGGAAACTACAGCAAGTTCATGACAACCGACAGCTGATCTGGCAGCATCACCTGGGGATGGAGGCTGAGCCCCGGGGTTAATACTGGGGGTGAGAAGGTTTGTATACTATGCCGAGGAGGTGAGGTACTACACTGTGGGGGCACAGGGAGCTACCGGAGGATTTCAAATATCAGAATCGTAACCATAATAGAGTATTTAATTGCATCCTAGCTTTCATCAAGGGTAAGATGCACTATAGTTTATGTTCGACTAAGAAACAGAAATGCTGTCAGTTAAACTAGGATAAGTCATCAAGTGCAAGGTGAGAGACACCTTAAGAGATATTAAAATGGTGGGGGGGACAAATCTTAGAACAAGTAAATTGTGGTAGTAGAATAAATAAGAAAGGTCCAACACTGGATCAATTAAAAAGGTGAGTATTGCTTACCATGTGCCCCAAACATGATATGAAATCTAGTATAACTAAAAGTTTTTGGTTTTAGTAGCATATAAATCAATTTAGAAAAATATATGTATTTGAATATAAGATAAAGTTTTAAATTATTTGGCAATAGTAAACTAAACTTTTTTTTTGTAAATTTTTATTTTCTAAAATTTCATTGAGCTCTTTTGCATATTGAAACAAGTTACAAAAAGTTAAGGTTTATTTACCCCAATTCAAAATTATTAGGAATATAATCATAGCGGTTGAAATATTTAAAATATTGAACCCAAAATATTTTATTAGGTAAATTCATGAATGCTGAGCATTCACTGTTAAAATATACTAATACTATTGATAGACTGGTAGAAGCCTAAGTTCAAATATTTATTAAATATTTATATCCATATCTTTTCATGGCTTGGTAATTCATTTCTCTAGCATTAAATAATATTCCATTGTTTGCATGTACTATACTTTATTTGACCTTTCACCTGTGGAATGATATCCTGGTTGCTTCCAAGCTTTTGTCAGTAATGAATAAAACTACTATAGATCTCTTTGTGGGTATAGATTTCATCTTCTTTGGATAAATACCAAGAACTGCTACTGCTGAATCATCTGGCAAGAATATGTTTAGTTTTGTAAAAAACTGCCAAGTTGTTTTCCATTCTTTATTCTCAATAGACATGGAAGAACATTCCTGTTGCTCCACATCCTCACCAACATTTCATGTTCTGTTTTCAGTGTTCTGAATTCTGGGTATGTACGGGAGTCTCTTTTTTGTTTTAATTTGCATTTTCCTGATGACCTATGATGTGAAGCATCTTTTTATATGCTTATTTGCCATCTGTAATATTTTCTTTTGTGAGGTATCTGCTAAGGTCTTTGGCTCATTTTTAATCAGGTTTTTCCCCCATTGTTGAGGTTTAAGGGGTCTTTGTGTATTTTTGATTAACAGTCCTTTGCCAGATGTGTATTTTGCAAATTTTTTCTCATAGTCTGTGCTTTGCCTTTTCATTCTCTTGGCATTGTGTTTCATAGAGTAGACATTTTAAAATTCAGTGCTTGTGCTTTTGTAGCTAAAGTTATTGCCAAAACCAAGGTCATTTAAATTTTCTTCTATATTACCTTCTACATGTTTCATGTTTAGGTTTATAATCCAATCTGAGTTAATTTTTATGAAGAGTGTATGATATCTGCCTGGATTTATTTTATTTTGTTATTTTATTTGATTTTAATTTTATATTTTTACATTTAGCTTCACCATTACTCCAGAACCATTTGTTTAAAAGATTGTATTTTGCTCTCTTGTATTGCTTTTGCTTTTATATTAAATATAAAATATAGTTGATAATATATATTCTGTTCCTTTAATCTAGTCTTTCTGTGGTATTACAATATCTTGCTTACAATTATCGTTATGGTCAACTTTTTAAAAAAGATTTTATTTATTTTTTTGACAGAGAGGGATCACAAATAGGCAGAGAGACAGACAGAGAGAGAGATGAGGAGAATCAGGCTCCCTGCTGAGCAGAGAGCCCAATGCAGGACTTGATCCCAGGCCCCTGGGATCATGACCTGAGCCAAAGGTAGAGGCTTAACCCACTGAGCCACCCAGGCGCCCCATCGTTATGGTAAACTTTGAAGTCAGTCCTCAGTCTTTGTTCTCCTTCAACACTATGTTGACTATTGTGAGTCTTTGCCTCTTCATATAAACTTTAAAGTAAGTTTGTTAATATTAAAAAACAAAGAACTTGCTGGAATGCATTAATTGTATAGATAAACTTGGAAACCAGTGACCTCTTGAGCTTAGCAGGAGATAGACCATGGTCATCAGTTGTCACAGTGGTGCCTCTGGCAGAGCCTTTTGCAAATCCCTAGGTAAAATGAGACCTCAAGAATCTGAGAGATGTCTAAGAAGTACTTGATACATCCCTTGGGTATGGTTTATTGAAGTGTCCACCTGTCTGAAAGCTCGGGAATCTAGATAAGGGAGGGAAAATTAGTGATGAAAAACATATCAACAAACATGAATACATTTTGTAAAACTAATTGTCATGGCTCATATACAGTATGACCAACAGAGGGACAATCAAAAGGAAAGCATCAGTTATGTTTATTGTGAAATTTTTTTATTCAAAATAAAGCAATGTGAGGGGAACACACTATGAGAAAATTACCATTTTTTAAATGGTAAATATCTTACCAAATGGAATAGGTTTTATATTCTAAGTAGTATATTGAACAGTAAAACATTGGGGCGCCTGGGTGGCTCAGTGGTTTGGGCTGCTGCCTTTGGCTCGGGTCATGATCTCAGGGTCCTGGGATCGAGCCCCGCATCGGGCTCCCTGCTCCGCAGGAAGCCTGCTTCCCTCTCTCTCTCTCTCTGCCTGCCTCTCTGCCTACTTGTGATCTCCGTCTTTCAAATAAATAAATAAAATCTTTTAAAAAAAAGAAAAGAAAATTAAAACATTAAAAAATAAAATTTTAATTTAAAAAATTATGTAATTTTTAAAAAAGGTTAAAAATAGCAGAACCATTTTTCTTATAACTGGAAAATACATTGTGTATATATCTATCAAAAATAACTTGTCATGGGGGCGCCTGGGTGGCCCAGTGGGTTAAAGCCTCTGCCTTCGGCTCAGGTCATGATCCCAGGATCCTTGGATTGAGTCCCACATTGAGCTCTCAGCTCAGCAGCGTTCCTGCTTCTTCCTCTCTCTCTGCCTGACTCTGCCTACTTGTGATCTCTGTCAAATAAATAAATAAAATCTTTTATAAAAAAATTTTAAAAAATAACTTGTCATGTCTGGAATCAGGAGCATATGGAAAAAAATAATATCTGAGGACAATACTTCTGCCGTTTTGTGCCTTGTTAATATTTTTAAACAGTCAGGCAACTTTTAGCTTTATTGAAATACCTGCTAAGATACCAGCAGTGCCTTTTGGAGCCCTATGACTATAAAAATTAATTGCAAATATTCAAAATGTTTACTATGGTGTCACTCTTGAGGGCCACCACCAAGTATGTTTCAGAAGTAAGCATAACTGTTACTCTTCTGTAAGGCAAAAGGGCATATTTTCAGGAGTTCCATCTGCTGTACCAGGAGGTGAATCAAGTAATGATTTTGTCTATAAAATAATTCACTTTTCAATCTAACATTCCTTATTCCACATTATAATAATAAAACCTAGGAGGAGACTAAAACAAACAAACAACTACAACTACAACAACCAGCTTTTCCTTCAGTGGAAAAGTAAATATAACCTTATGAGTAGCCTGAAATTTATTTTTAAATATTTTTAAGATAAACGTTTTTGTTAGAAAACCATATATTTTATATTACTAAGAAATAACAGGCAAAGTTTTATTAACTTCTAAAAAGTCTAGTTACTTCTATTTATCTATTAACTCATCTCTTTTTGAAGTAGAACATGATCACACCTATTGTATCTACCCAAGTTTGTATGCTTTGGTTATTTTATGTTTGCTATTTCCTTGCTTAATTTTTACAATATTTGATACATAATAGTATCTTTAAGTCCATCTATGGTTTCACAGAATTTGTTTGAACTTCATAAAAATGTACCATACTTTTTGCACTGCCCTTGTTTTACTTCTCTATTAACTTTCCAAGATTTATTCACTTTAGAGTGTGTAGCTATCATTTATTTTTATTCCTCCATAATGCTATGTTTACAAATTTGTATTTATCTGTACTTTTAAAATTATCTTAATTATAAACCATTTCTCATCTCACGTAACACTCATGTTACTTCTTCACTTATCAGATATTATGTAACTGAAAACCACAACTCAGCAACAATATAGCACCATTTTTCAAAATTAAATGGCTTACCAGAATTCTTTAATTCTATCCTTTATTTGTATTAGATGACGCTTTATTCTGGTATTTGGCATTTTTCATATGGAGGAAAGCTTATAAATTGATATTCCATAAATAGAAGGAAGAATGGCCGTATGCCTATATATCAGGTGTCCTGTTTTCACTCCCTTTGTGGAGCACCTACCCTGGAGGTCATGTAATAACCAATGACCAAAAAACAAACAAAAAACCCAAACATCCAGGTCGAAGTGCCATCCCTGACTGGAGATGAGTAAACTGCTCAACAGACCTTGGGCAGGCATCTCAGCCCAGGCCTGTGCTGGGGAAGCTGGAGCTGGCTTTGGGCGCAATCAGGAAGCCAGCAAACTGACCGGAGAGTGCAGCCACGGTGAACAGGACTGATGATCTTTTAGCAGCCAGGCCACGCACGGACACCCGCTCAGGGAGCCAGGCTAGGAGGCTGCCCAGCGCCTGAGCTGGCAATGCTTACAAGCCCCCTGGGGCTTCGCCCCGCGCCCCAGCACCGGCCTGGCCTCAGAAGGGAGGGGGGCGGGGCGGCGCAGAGAAGGGGCTTTGCTAATTGCCAAAAAGGGAAGTGAGCTCGCTGAGGACTCAGGAGGGATGGGGGCGGGGGCGGGTCGAGGGCGGCCAGGAGAAGGGACTTTGCTAATTGCTGAAGTGGGAAGTGAGCTCAAGGAGGATGTGGCGGAGAGTCTGGGAGGAGGTGGAACGGCTGGAGGAGGAGGGGCGCGCAGCGCCGCGGTGCTGTGCTGCGGCCCAGTTGGGACTGCAGGACCCACCGGACTCGCCGCCCATGCGCTTTCGCGTGAGGTCCTGCTGTCCTGCTCCTGCTGCCTGCTGCCCCTTCCCGCCCCAAGGCTTCTCCTGACCACCCTCTGTGCACAGGTAAAGTGACACCGCGCCTCACCCTCACCTGGAGCAGAAAGCGGGGGATGCGACCTGGGGGCGGGGAGGGGGGTTGTTGTAACCCAGCCTCCCGGGAACACCAGGGCACCGGGACCACCCCGGACGCTGGGCAGAATCCGGGTCCGCATGGGGTCGGGCTGGGGACAGCGCCTTGCGAGGTGCCCCCCGCCAGCGGGCGCGCCAGCCCCCATTATACGGAACCCCCATGGCGCGTGCTGAGGACCCCCTTCCCTCCCCCGCCGTGGCCCCGCTGCTTTTGTTCTGGACTTGGGATCCCAGGTGGAAACTAGTCCCTCAGACCTCCCTGGCAGCAAGGAGGGCAGGGAGGGATTCTTGGTTTTCTGCCCTGGCTCTTCCTCTCTCCCCATTCAAAAGCCTTCCGGCTTCCCTTTCCTCTCCTCATTGTCAGTTTTATTAAATGGTTTTCGTCTGCATGTTGACCCGAAGAGCTATTTTATGAATGAATATCCAGGAAACTGAGTCGGAGCCCACCTGTGAGAGCCCACCTGTAGAGGCCTTTCATTAGAATGGTCTCTGGTTCTAGCCTCAGTTCAGAATACTGCATGTATCTGAGGACCGAGTCCAGATGTTTCTTTCATCTCTGACTTGAATTTGAAATCCTCCTCAGACTTCAGCTTCCAGGATTTCTCCAGTCCTTGCTCTCCCACTGTCTTGGTGGGGATCCGCCATGAGTGTTCAACCCAGGAATGAATGAATGATATATACCCCAGATCGCTGGGGCTTTGTCTTGTTTTGCTGAGGTTGCAAAGGCTTGCCAGAGACCCCCTGTATGCAGATACATAGCTGCATGCAATTGCTTAAACGTGTTCCCCACTTAATTGCTTGGGCATTGAACATTTCGCCCTTAACCTGTGGCTTGAGCAGTTAGGAGGAGACAATCTGGAGGCGAATCAGAAGATGGCTGAATCCACATGGTGGTGGTCTGGGTTTGGGAGATTTTCCTGGAGATTCAAACGAAAGATCTAAATTCTTCCAGTGGGGAGTGGTAAACATTTTATGGATGGGAGATTGAAAATAAATGGTCTGGTTAACCTTTCCCTCCCCCTCAAAACCCATTATTTGAAAAAACAAAAAGGGAAGTGAAGGGAGAAATCCTCCCACTCCCATCCCCACTCACCTCCATAGCCACCTCCTCTTCCAAGAACCTAACAGACAAGGTGCCAAGAAGTGTTAGGTACCAGCAGTGGTCTCAGATCTCATTCAAGGATCATGGTGAAAGGCATTCAAAGAGATTGTGGGGGCACAGGGATCCAATTAAGGGGGACAAGTTTAAGATTTGCCTGGTCCCCTAAAAATTAATGGCACTAGAGAAGATGAGCTTTGGGAACTATAGCTTAATGGATACAATGTGTAAAAAGCTTCAGTGAGTCATGGTGGGAAGAGGCCATGAGGGCAGCAAATACAGTCTTAGATGATGTTATTAATAGCACTACAGGCTCTAGATTTCCTGTGGTGGCAAGACCAGCCCGGCCAAAGTGGATACTCACAACCTGGAACAGAGGGTCTTGGAGATCCCAGCACGTGAGGTATGATGAGAGGGTAAAATGATAGGAGGTGTCCTTTGGAAGGACTGTCTCCTTGACTTTAAAAGGGAGAACCCAAATCTGTAGGTGAAATCTTTTTGGCTACAAAGAGGGCCGAGGCCTCCTAAGGTCAAGGTCTCCTCGTCACTTGCAAAGATGTCGAAGAACATATTCAGACATTTCAAAGATGTCCTCATGTCCATCGGTTCCCACTCTGGAATTCTATCAATAAGGTGAGAGTTCCTCTAGTTGAAAAAAAGATCTAAAATGACGTCCCTTTCTCATGTAATTTCTGTAACCTCCAGGACACACCCACCTCCCCCTTCCAGCTCTGTAATGAAGCCACAGCTGGTGCCAATTTGTGGAACTCCTTAAAGGCTATTCTCCATTATATACCCCCTGACAAAGTTCCCATGCTCCCTCACCTGATTTCCTGCACTCACCTCCCACCTGGTGTGTTCACACCTGCAAGTGCCTTTTACCAACCCCTTTGCCAAAAGGCAGCCAGAGTGACCTTTCAAAGACCTATCAGTTCCTTGCATTTTTCTCAATAGAAATCTGCACTGATCTTCTAACAAATTCCCAGTCCTCCAAAGGCACCCATAATCCTCCCATCAGTCTCTTCATACCCCTCCAACTGACTGATGCCTGTTCTGCCCCCATCTCTCTGCCCTTCAACCACACTGCCTCCCTCTTCCTGTGGAGACCCCTCATGGTGCCTGCCTCCAAGCACAGGTGATTCCCATTGATGGGAAGACCCTCTTCCTCTCCCCCATCTCCCCACTCCAGTTACTCCCACTTATTCGTGAGCTAACTAGCCCCATGGTACACACTCTCCATGCAGCCTGCTCTCTCTTTTCTAGCACTGGCCTCTGTTTCTAGCTGTGGTTGTGTCATGGATGTCCCTCCCCAGCCAGCCTCCAAGCTCTCCTTCCCTTTAGCTCCAACACCTGACACAGTGCCTGGCACGTAGTAAGCCCTGGCTAGCTTCTAAGAGCCTCACTGAGGGACTGAAAGCATTTTAAAAAGGTCACTACGTAGGCTCCAAACTGTAGGCAGAAAAAGCTTTGCCTGGATTGACATTTTAGAGACGTATTCGTCAAGTTGGATGTGTTCACTGACTTTACCTTGTAAAATTTAAAAAAAAAAAAAAAAAAAGGACCTCTGTATCGCTTCGCATCTAACAAAGGCACATGTATACTATTAGACCACGTTATGAGCTTAATGGAAGGAGACAAGATGTTTTCGCTAAGAAAATGTATAAGACTGTTGAGGTCAAGTGGGAGAAAACAGTCCGTTTGTTGGAGCATTGCTATCTTACTCTATCACAGCCACTCATAAAAATCTGACATGGGGTGAGTCAGAGTTGTCTGTTGGAGATGAGTTAGATCTGGCTCATGTTCTTACAGACATGAAAGCCAGGAACGAAGAAGGAGGCTTTGAAAGCCTGGGTTGAGGAGGCGGTTTGGTTCACTGCGATGAGCTAAGTGCCCAGGGCTAGGGGCAGACATGTGGGCCTGTGTCCTTCCTTTGTTCTGGGGTCCCTCTTGCACCATGTGGTGAGGCTGGTGGCTGGGAGCAGCTCAGGACAGGACCCGGTGGCATCTTACCTCTCTCAACCTCCTGTGGGCTCCAGTGGGCTCCAGTAGGTCCCAGGGGACAGCCTGCCTTCCTTGAAAAGCCCAGTAGCACTGGGAGCAGAAACTGGGACCAAAGAGTGAGCACCCTGTTTGACAAGCTGGACCAGCCACCTCTTCTTCAGATGCAGAGGGAACCCTGGCATGCTGACTCCTCCCTTCTCCCTTTCCCCTTTCCTCTCTTCCTCCCTCTTCCCTTCCCCTCTCTCCTTCCCTGGTGGTGCCCTTTCCCAATGCCCACTTCATCCCTTTTCCTTTCTACATGCCTGACTTGTAGAGTTTCTTCTCTTTCCTCCCCATTACTTCCCTTCATCTGAATCTCCTCTTTGTTCCCTTTGTCCCTGCTCTCTGCTCCTCCTCCCCTTCCCTGGGCCCTGTTCAGCTCCATCCGGACTGCAGGCAGAGCTGGACTAACATGCTCACTTGATAGCTCAGTCACCCTCCAGAGAAGTCACTCTTCAGTAGCCACCTTCCTGACCCCCTGGTCCCTTCTCCACTTGTTCAGATATTGCTCTGAAGTCTGAGGAGGACAGAGCGGGGCTGCCACAGAATCAGGCCAGAGGAGAAACCAAACCATGTGTCCACACTGTCGCCCAGCACTGCTGCTCTGAGAGTTTTCAGAGTCCTCAACAGGGTTAGGATTTAGGGGCTTCTTCAGAACCGGGAGTGAAAACAACCATAGGTCAAAAGAAAAGCTATGGCCCCCACACAAAAATAATAATCACAAATGAAAACTATGTTAACACTGAAGTCCCAAAGTCGAAGAATTGCCTTGAATCAGTCACAAGAAAGCACCCAAGGCCTCACTTTCTGGGTTCTGGTTGGCCTGGAATGGCAGGAGGCTCTGACCCGCGCGTGGGGGTGCCAAACGATGGGGGCTAGCCCGCCCCTTTTTGGGGCGGGAATACCTCGTGCAGCCCTATGCCTGGCCCGACCCCTGGGGGTCGGGGTGCGGTGCCGCGTCCAGGGTGGTCCCGGTGCCATGGGGTTTGCTCAAGGCTGGGCCCCGCCCCCCCCCAAGCTAGTGGCCCCCGTTTTCTGCTCCAGGTGAGGGCGCGGCGCGGTGTCACTTTACCTGTGAGCAGAGGGTCTTCCGGAGAAGCCATGGGGCCTGGAGGGGCAGCAGGCGGCGGAACGGGACAGCGGGGCCTCGGGGGCTAGGCTGGAGCAGGGAGCGCACGGGCGGCGAGGGCGGCGGTATGGTGGGTCCTGCAGTCCAGACTGGGCTGCAGCACAGCACCCTGGCGCTGAGCGCCCCTCCTCCACCAGCCCCTCCACCTCCTCCCAGACTCTCCACTGCGTCCTCCCAGAGCTCACATCCTGCCTTGGCAATTAGCAAAGCCCCTTCTCCGGGCTGCTCCCGCCTGGCCCCCGACCCTCCCTCCTGAGTCCTCAGCAAACTCACTTCCCGCTTTGGAAATTAGCAATGCCCCTTCTCTGCGCCGCCCCTGCCCCCCTCCCTCCTGAGGCCCCTGCGGCCTGGGGTGGGGGGCAAAGCCTTGGCGGGCTGCAAGTGTTGCAAGTGTTGCCAGCGCCAGTGCTGGGCAGCCTCCTAGCCTGGCTCCCTGAGCAGGTGTCTGCGCCCGGCCTGGCTGTGAAAAGGTCATCAGTCCTAAATGCCGGCTGCACACTTGGGTCAGTTTGCTGGCTTCCAGATTGCGCCCAAAGCCAGGAACCAGCTGCCCCAGCACAGGCCTGAGCTGAGATGCCTGCCCAGGATCTGTCTGAGCAGTCTCCTCATCTCCAGGGTGGTCAGGAGAAGCCTTGGGGCGGGAAGGGGCAGCAGGCAGCAGGAGCGGGACAGCAGGGCCTCACGCGGGAGCGCATGGGCGGCATGCTCAAGTGTTGGTATAAAGCTATTATGCTTTTCAAAACCCCGAACACTAATTCATGTATCGTGGTCATTATTTATCATATCACACAGTAGAGAGGTGGCAGAAACGCACTTTCAGGTTAATTTTTTTACAAGGAAGATTGACTTATGAACCTACTTTGTTATTCCCTTTCATTCAATTTCCCTGTACCTCCTTTTCTATGAATTGTAACGGTAAAAAAATTTCCCTTCCCATCATTATTTTTATTGTTGGCACGTTCTTTGTGAACCATAAAGTGTATGCTATAAATGGGAGCGCTTTTCTTTTTTTTGTAGTTTACGAAGAACTAATATTTTTAAAATTTATATTTTATTTATTTTCAGCTCCACACCCAGTGCTCCATGCAAGCAGTGCCCTCTATAATACCCAACACCTGGTACCCCAACCTCCCAACCCCCCGCCCCTTCTAAACCCTCAGATTGTTTTTCAGAGTCCATAGTCTCTCATGGTTCAGCTCCCCTTCCAATTTCCCCCACCTCCCTTCTCGTTTCTAACTCCTCATGTCCATGAAAAACTAATTTAAAAACATTCATCCACCAGAGTACCCAAAGGGCTCCCATATAAACTATCTGTCGTTACATTATGTCCCGATGTGGAGCTCAATCCCAGGATCCTGACATCATGACCTGAACTGAAGGCAGAGGCTTTAGCCCACTGAGCCACCAGCCCCAATGTATTCTCTTCAGTACCAGAATTTGTAACCAATTGACAGATGAAAAAGGAGGCAGTCAAGTGAAAAACAATAGGTCTTAGACCTGCAAGAAATTCGAATTTGATGAATTCAGCTACTCAGGCACTGTTTCACATTTTCAGATCTCTGCAGAAAAGGGGTTAACCTTTTAACTGCATGTAAAAGAGAAGACTATAACACATAATATGTGTAAGCATGTAAATATCAAAATATATCCCATTAGTTGCTAAGACACACAGGGCCTATTTTTTCTCTCAAATTCATGAATATGTAGGAGCAATAAGTGAGAAGTGAATGTATACTCTTCACTTCAAAGTCTTTTAGAAATCTAAAATATGACTTTCTATGGTTTGTGTCTCCATATTCCTTTATTGCCAGTTTGAACAAATCCACATGCTTTGATTCAAAGGTAATAAATTCCTCTTATTTGGAAAAATGATGTTTATTTTTGTTCTCTCACCCTTCGCAGGTGGTTTCATTTTAGCACACTTCAGAGTTATAATTTCATGCTTATTAAAAACATTTAATATGATCTACATAGATGAAAGAAACTTTTGTTTTATTAAATTATTTGACAAAAAAATCTGTTATTTTAAAAATGTAATTCTTTTGAAGGGTCATTTTAGAGCGTTCAGAGAGATCTAGGAGTGTGGTATTATGCAGTTTTTAAGTAGGTATGAAATGGTTATTTCTATGATTGTTTTTTTAAGGCTTATGTATATTGTCCATTATATGCTATAAAATATTTTGAAAGAGAATTTAAGGTATGTTTTACATAGTTTATTTTTTGGAAAAAATTATTAAAATGACTTATGAAATTCAGTATACTCTCAACATTAATTTATTTTGAAATTTACCAGTTGTCTACTGAACCTATTATATGGCAGATATTACTTCAGACTACACTGGTAAATGAAATACTTGGCTTTGTAGAACTTTTATTTTCATGGGTGAGACAATTAAAAGCTATAAACCTTAATAAAAATTGCATAGTGCATTCAAAAATGATGAGTAAAATGGGGAAAAGAAAAATTCGATCAGGGTGAGAAAAATCAAGGTTGCTAGGCAGGGGATGGGGAGTTAAAATTTTTAATAGGAAGATCAGGGTAGTTACAATGAAGCTGACAATTGAACAAAGGTATGGAAAGGTGATGAATTTGCCCAGAACTATCAGCAATAAGGTCACTCCAGAAAAAGGAATTGGCTATCTTGAAGGCCATAAGGTTGGATCATGCCTGGCATATCTGAGGAATAGCAAGGAGGCCACTGTGAGTGACTGAAGAGTAGCAGGGAAAGACGTCACAGAGGTTAAATGAGTGGCTAGATCATGTAAAAGCTTAGAAGTCATTGTAAAACTCTGGCTTTTATATTTGGAAACTTACTGTGTGATAGAATTTCTGCTAATAACTGAGAGTTCAAATGTCCATAAAATTTCAAGGATTCTTATTCTACTAAGACGGAATAAAGAAAAAGAGTTCATATTTTCACATGGTGTAACAAATGCTCGGAGATCCAAGTGTAGGAAGCTATGGGAGCACAGAAGAAGGCACTAAAATCACACCAATATATTTGATGACTGTGACTATATATAAATTTGTATTTTCTAGATTTTTTATAGTCATGGAATCACACAGTATATACTATTCATTGCCTGGCTTTTCTTTTCTCAGCATCATTACTTTGAGAATCTCCAATTGTAAATAGTTCATTTTGATGTTGAATAGTAATCTCTTTAATGAATAGATCATAATTTGTCTTTGCTCTATTGATGGACATTGATGAACATTTCCACTGTTTTCAATTCTTAAAGCTGCTATGAAATTCATACACAAGTCCTTGTATGAACATAGGGTTTGTTTCTCTTGGTTAAATGCCTAGAAGTAAAATGGCTATTTGTGTAACTGCAACATACTTTGCATTTAAAAAATTTTCAAACTATTTTCCAAAGTGGTGGTATCATGATATATGCCAACAACAGTTTAGATTATTTGTTGCTTCTCAATCTAGCTCAGACGAAGTACAATTAGCCTTTATAATTTTAGCCATTCTAATAGATATGTAAGCATGTCTCATTATGATTTTAATTTGTATTTCTTTAATGTCTAAATGTTGAGAAATTTGTCATGTGCTTATAAGCCATCCATATACTTTTGGTGACATGTCTCTTCCATTATTTCCTTCACATGTAAAATTGGATACTCTGGTTATTAGTAAGGTTTTTTATTTCTATTCATTTTTTAATAATCAGAGTAGATGTCCATTATCATATATATAATTTGCAAATCCCTTCTCCATCTTTACGGTTTCTCAATGGAGCTTTGATAGCTGTGTCTTTCAAGAAATATGCTACTTCTTTCCTGGTACACGGAGGTATGACTAGAACATTTGCAAAGAAAATCATGGCTTAAGATATATGTAGTCTGCAGTTGTTGGGGAGTGTTCACCATCCTTGCCTCTCACTCATCTCTCACTGCACACACATTCAGATATAGGGGAATATTGATTGACAAAATATTAATTGCCAAATAACACTAGTTGGAGAATAAGAAAAATGCAGGCACCTGATTATATAATATTACTTAAATAAAATATGTTTTTATAAGTGCTATTGGAAGTAAATTCCTCATTATTTTAATCACACAGAATGATGGAATCCTAGATTTTTTTTCTTGTATTTACTAAGAAAATGATCATGCCTCAAGTATATTAAAATGGAATAGGGAAAATTAAAAATTGTTTTAAGTTGATTTGCGTGTGTTGTGCGTATGTGAGAGAGAAAGTGAGAGAGAAAGAGAAAGAGAGAAAAAGAGAAAGGGAAAGACAGAGAGGTGGCTGCAGTGAATTGATGAGTTGCAGGATAGATTTTAAAGTTTTGTCTTTTGCTTTCTACATTTCCTTTTCCTTAGGTTCAAGAGAACAATCAGTAATATCTCAGATGCCTGCTGGTAACATCAGCAGAAAGAGTTAGAGGTTCCCAGAAAATTAAAGATGAGATATAGTTTTCCTGACATGAGAAAAGTCATTTTTTGTCCCCAGCTATTTTCAATGATCTATACCCCACCTGTGTACTTGCCCAAGCACACTTCTTCCAAAACTTCCTGGGAGGTTCTTACAAAGAAATGCAAAAACCTCACTAGTTAAGGATTTTGAGGGAACAAGGCAATGGGAAAACTAACAGTCACCACCAGACCAGGAAATAGCCTAAGCTATTGAGACAATAAATCAGTGGTAAAACTCCTAGTGCTATTTCAAAAGTAATCAAGGCCTTGCATTCCTTGTTCCAGAAAATGAGCCCAAGACCCCATCTAGTTTATATTTGCTCTTGAAGCCTGCAGAGTCCCTTTCCCTTGTCCAACAGTTACCTCTGCTTTATTCTAACGTTGAAGTTTCTGCCCTCGGTGGAATACAAGCTTCATTCATGTGAACATGCAATACATATTGCACAAATACATATGTGGATGTGCATGCATCCACAACCTTATGACCAACCATACACGGGATAATAAAACTCTCCCTTCTGAGTATTCATCTTAAATACTAAATAAAAATCTCTCTCCTGTTCAAACAGTCAAGGCTTTGGAACTTATTCCCTGTGATCTCCTTGTATGTTGTAAACAAAGATTCCTTTGTTTGACAACTCCACCTGTTTCTGTGATTCACCAAAGACTGACCTCAGTTAGTTCCGTTACTGTAATGGCTTTCACTACTCTGATTCTACCTCTGCAAGTCTCCAAATTTAACTATTTTTTTTCTCCCAATTCCACATGTTCTTGGCTTTAAACTGCAACTCTGAAGAGATGATTTGCTTGTTTAAAAAAAAATCAAGCAAAGGGAGTAGTAGTCAACATTGTTACTTTGAACTTCCTGCCCTAAGGGGCTCTCCTGTTGTTTCTCTTTGACTTCCTGGACTGAAACGACAGAAATTTGGCAATACATCACTCCCCAATCCAGATTACTGACAGAACAGTTTAGACCCTTAGAAAAATATTAGTTTAAAAGATCACATAATTAAATACTTAAGCATGTAGTGTAATATAGTGGTTTACAAGAAATATATTTTGGTCATCTGAATATTTGGTTTTCAACCATGGCTACTGACTCACAGCTCCTAAAACTCTTGGAATTTCCTGTGATAAGGGTGAGAGAGGTGTGTTTTGTTATGTTAATGAAGTGACATTCAGACCTCACTCAAGGCAAGGGCTCTTTGCCTGAAGGACCAACCACTTGGTGAAAGCCTTCATAACTTTTTGCCCAACATGCCTCCCCTTCCTCCCAATTCAGGATTATCTGGGGAGGGAAGAGGAGCTGGAGATTAGATCAGCAAATGACAATGATTTAGTCAGTCATGACTATGTCATGAAGCCTCCACAGAAAACCTGAAAGGACTGGGTTCAGAAAGCTTTTAGTTTGTTAAATGTATGAAAAGGCAGGAAGAGTGGCAGTCTTACAGAAGGTAATAGAAGCTCTGTGCCCATTCTCCATACCTTGCCCTGTGCACTTCTTTATCTATCTATTGATTTAAATCTTCTATTATATCTTTTAATAAGCTGGCAAACACAAAGTAAGTATTTTTCTGAGTTTTGTGAGTCCCTGTAGCAAATTAAAGAATGAAAGAAGTAGGCCACTGGGACCTCCAACCTGTAGTTGCTCAGTCACAAGCACAGGTAATAACCTGGGGCCTACAGTGAGACTGGCATCTGAGATGGGGTTGGAGATAGTCTTGGAGGACTGATCCCTTAACTGATGAAATCTTACGCTATGTTCAGGTAGATAGTGTCAGAATTTAGTTGAATTCTTGGAGATCCTGCTGTTGTCTGAAAATTATTTGGCATTGTTGGTATGATGTCCTAAAACCCAAAAAGATATAGCTACCTCAAAATAAGAATAAGGTTGACAGCTTAGATATAATAAGTGAGTATATCAGGGATTTAAAATATACCCAATAAATAATGTAAGGAAATAAGAAAAGATTTTGAAATGAAAACAAGAATAAGAACCTAGTGGTACTAATAGATTAAATATATGTAATCTAGTTGAATTAAGAATACAATGGATAGAATACATAATGGATTCAATAGAGATAAGAAGTCACTTAAGGATATAGTCATCTGGATACCAGCAAAGCATTAAAATTATCAATATAAAAGAGGTGTAAGATGTAGGTGATGTGTGTGGAACAAAAGCTAGAGAAAAAATTAGATTTCCTTACTACTCATAGCCTGTTGACAAGTCCTTGAAGTTCCTCTGGGGACTCAGCTGCTTCCATGTGGACACATCCACTCAGGGCAAAAAGCATTCTTAGTCCACCCCCCCCCCCAGGATACTGAAAATCTACTTTCACATGTAAAAATTACTTTGGAAACTTCTTTATCTCTACTCCCCACCCCTACCCTCAAGATATACATTGGCAATCATCTCCCAAGCATATACCCACTGATACACATCAGAAGAGTCTCTTCCCTAAGTTTTTACTAAATAGTAATAAATGACCTTTCCCTAACAATAGCTAGCCCCCTCAAGGTCCTGGAAACCTTGTTTATAAAATACCTTGGAGGCCTGTGCTATCCCTAACCTCCTCCCAAATTGAAAGTATATAATCAGCCACTCTTCATGACCCTCTCTCTCTACTCCAAATAAATAAATAAATATTTTTAAATAAAATAAAATAAATGACTTTTTTTAAATGAAAGAAGAAAAAGGAAAGAAATATTTGAATATTAATGTACATCTGTTTCTCAAGCATAAAATAGTCAAGACACTGGATTAAAACTTACATACAAGAAAAGAAAGAAAATATTCATAACTATAGTTGACTCTATGAATCCCAAACTAGGGCATACATACCAAAGACAAAAAAAAAAATCATAAGTGTTAGAGAGAAAAAAAATAATTCATTAATAAAGAGACAAGTATCAGACTGACAGAAATTTTTTAAATAACATCAGATATAAAAAAGAATGAAGTAATAGCTTTATTATCTTGAAAAAAATAATCACAAATGTAAACATTTAGATCCTTATAAAATGTCATTGGAATAGGAAGGCATAATAAAAAAAATTTTCAGGAATACAGACCACAGTTAATTTGCCTTAATTTGTGTAGGCAGCACTTAAATACTAATATTATTTTAACAGTTAAAATGTATCTATGACCTATGGGGTAGGGGAAAAGAGGATGACCAAGTCATCTTGAAATAATTCAGTTTTATGTAAAAAGTAAAAAGATCGAAAAAAAGACTTGAAGAAAAGAGAGATAAAACATATGCATAATAAAAATAAATAAATAAACAACTGGAGTGCCTGGGTGACTTAGTCGGTTCAAGTGTCTGCCTTCAGCTCAGGTGATGATCCCAGGGTTCTGGTATTGAGCCCTGCATCAGGCTCCCTGCTCAGTGGAGAGTCTGCTTCTCCCTCCCATTGAGAAAAAAAATTTGACTTATTTATTTGAGAGAGATAATCTTTAAATTTTACTTATTTATTTGAGAGAGAGTGAGAAAAGAAAAACATGCACACAGCAGGGGGAATAACAGAGGGAGAGGGAGAAGCACCCCACTGAGCAGGGAACCCCCTGCGGGCTCTATCTCAGGACCCGGGTATTATGACCTGAGCTATAGGTAGACACTTAACTGACTGAGCCACTCACGTACCCCCAATGAATACAATCTTTACAAATAATAATAATAATAATAATAATAATAAATAATATTACAGATAGTATGATTTTTTTAATGTAAGACTTGGTATAAAAACAGGATGACATACTTGTCTAATTATAGCAAAAGACTTTGATAAGTGTAGATGCAGTAGTACATAAAAAATTTAACTTCTTTCATTAAGTGATAATTTAATTAGATTAAATTAAGAGACATCAAAATTTAGAGAATCTAATAGTCCTGATCTATTAATAAATGTAGCCATCCTGACCCCAAAACAATAGTCTTCAGTAAGTATATAAGCATAAGTTGAACATTTACACAAACAGGCCATTATTTAGGCCAGAAGTATATGCCAATAAATTCCTAGAGTTAAATATCAGGCTATATTTTCCAAGAATAAGGCAATAAAATTAGAAAACAATGACCAAAATATTAAATTCATATAATTGGAAGTTAACTTCATACCTAAAAAGAAATAATACAGCTAATTCAGAAATTTTTAGAATTACAGTACTTTGGTAATATCAACTCTCAAAATGAGTAACGGACTGGTGGGGCTAGGGAGGAAGAGATCCATAGGGAACTTTGTGAACAGGCTCTCAGAAATCCCCAAAATGTGGTGTGGTAAAGAGATAAATTGGACCACCCTACCCCGGGAAGAGCACCCTGATCTAGGCATGTAGGATGGAGGACCACCCTGCCCTAGGTGTATGGGGTGGGTCATGTGGGGTGGGTGTCTCTATGATAAACACCTGTAACCAAAAAAGAATAATCAGACCCTCAAAAGGAGGTAAGCCATTGCAGCAGTTATTGATAGAGATGTTAAAAGGATTAAAGTTGCCTGGTTACCTTTTTATAAAAAATAAACCCTGAAGGCACTCATTGTTAACTGAGTGGGGACCCCTCTTAGTTGTGAGAACTTTTTCTATATATTCACTTGATAAACTTCTGCCACTTACTCACTCTCCATTGCCCACGAGATTCCTTCCTTGACTCCAAGAGACAAGAACCTAGCTCTCCCACATCATTCCCTAGAGTTAAGTATCAGGCTATATTTTCCAATGATAAGGCAATAAAACTAGAATAGAATGACCAAAATATTAAGTCCATGTAACTGGAAGTTAACTTTATACCTAAAAAGAAATAATACAGCTAATTCAGAAATATTTAGAATTACTGTACTATGGTAATATCGTTTGTGAAAATATGTGACAATAATTAAAGGTATGAAGGAAATCTAAAGGTTTAATTGTATTAATTCAAAAGAAAAACAAAACAATACAACAAAACACCAAAGCATAAAACAACAAAACAAAACAAAAAGAATATAAAGGCAAAACCTAAGAACAGCAGCAGTAATAACAAAATATTATGGAAACAAGCAAATTTTTGGAATAGATTAATAAGAAAGATTTGACCAATGAGTACTGGTCAGGAATACTCAGAGATGATGAAGATAAAATAAAATACTAAATGAAATGTATAAAAACTAAATTATAGACCTAAGAGACTAATTAAAAATGCTTCTAGAAAAAGAGTCTCATTTGAAGACAATAAAATTAATAGCACCATAGACAAAACTGTATTTGTGACATAGGGGAGCAATTAGAGATGATAAAGTATTTCCTTAAATATCAAAGATAACAAGTAGACTCAGTGGCTCAGTCAGCTAAGCCTCTGCCTTCACCTCAGATCATGATCCCAAGGCCCTGAGACTGAGTTTGACTCCCTGCTTGGTGGGGAACCTGCTTCTTCTTTTCCCTCTCCCTCTGCAGCTTCCCCTGCTTGCGCTTGTTCTTTCTCTCTCTCACTCTCTCTCTCAATAAATAAAATTTTAAAAGTTAAAAAAATTAAGAAATAAGCATCAAAGATTAATCCATAAGGTAAAAATCTTTATTAAAGTGATTAATTAATTTATTTTAAAATTAAATATTTCCTTGCAATTAAGTGCAGTGTGGAGGAAAAGTTAATAGACAACTGACATAGGAATGAACAATACTTAAAATATTTAAAACTGACAAGGAATTATTAGATTTAGACTCCATGATGATCTCTATGTATGTGCATATAAAACACCTTAATATACTTTGTTGGAATGTGCTACAGGAAATTAAAGAGACAGAAAGATAAAGGGGGAAAAAATAGCTCAACTTGAAATGACTAGTTGGTTGCCATTTACATTTTCCACCACTTTTTTGGTCAATGAAATTATTTTACATGTATCTATTATTATCTTGTAGGACATATTACACTAAGATCATTATTAATGAAGTTGAGAATAAGAATATGATGCCTCATTTCATCATAGTTGTTAAAAATGATTCCTAAGCTGGTAAATGCAGGAAGCCAGAAACAAACAAATAATAATTAGCACCAGTACAAAAGCTTGTCCACCTGGAACCTGTAAGAAAATCCAACTAGATCCTGAAAATAATGAGTGATTTGAGGAAACTGGACAGGGATATAGATTTCCAGATGCTTTTTACTTATAATGGCAATAGCAACTTAGACAAGGTAATGGAAAAAAATCTATTAATTGGCAGTAGGAAAATTATTAAAAAAATATAAACCATAAGCCAATGAACTTGGGAAAATTATGAAGAATCTACATAAACATAAAATGAAACAATATATATTCGCCAAGGCACATTCACATTTTAAAAAATAAGTTGAAAGGGGAACAATATGCCATAATACATATATCAATGTTTTTCATAGAAGTTTAGTATAAAAAATAAACATTTTAAATAATTTATTTGGAAATTGATATCACATATCTGAAAAACTTGGAAGAAGAAATGGATAACCATGACTAAACAAATGTAGCAGAAAAATGATTTACAATAATAGATAAAAGCTATTCAAAAATGCAGTGAATATTGGCCAAAGCTTAGAAAAATCGATAAAATATAAAATGTAAAATGAATTCATGAATGAAAAAGAGAATCCCATTAAATCTAATTTGGAATGAACTAATAGTTTTTTTTTTGCCTGAATCTGATCTGCCTTTCATTAGGTGGGACACTGACCAAGCCCACTCAGCTCCTCACTCATGCCCAGTAATAGAAAAGTCAGGGACATTAATTACTTCTGGGATGAATTTTAACCACTGTGGATAGGATGCAGAAGCCAGTGGGTTAAACAGATTCTTTCTTGTTTCAGGAAAATAATTCTGAGATGTATTCTGTGCATTAGGATTGATGCTCAGTTGTCCACAATCATAATCCACTCAGTCTGAACTCATATATGTTTCTCCTGGACCACTTAGCTCTTCTCATTCTCTCCTCTTCCATGTGATCAAATCCCAAAATAATTATTTAGGTTGTGTATGCAAGTCCTGATTTTGAAGGGAAACTCAGTTACAGAAAGAGATGAAAATAAAGATACAGGGAAAAAATGGGGCACTTGGGTGACTCAATTAGATAAGCATCTGATTTCAGCTCAGGTTGTTATCTCAGGGCGATGAGATGAAGCCCCTATAGGCTCTGTGCTGGGCAAGGAGGTTGCTTAAGATTCTCTCTTCTTATCCCTTTCCTTCCACCCCTCACCTCCCATGCTGTCTTTCTCTTAAATAATAAGCACTGCTGAACTATCTTAGATTCTGTACCTTCTCTCCAGCCATGAACCTATCACTGTCTTTAACTCTTGAAAACTTTATTATACAAATTAATGTGGTGAAGGAAGCAATATGAGAAAGCCTATTAATCTGATGAGCATGGAACTGAACAAACCCTATAGATACTTTCCCTTTGATTTCTAGCCTATCAATACCAACAGTGAGTCACATACACTCAAGATTATTGTTTTTATTGTATACTTCATATATTCATTAATTTTTGACTCGTTATCATTTTGTTGAAGTGTTAAACTATGGTAATAAACAAACTTTTAATGAACTTTTCCTCCTAGGATACAAATATAACTTGCACTTGAGCTTTAGCTAATTTTATGTTCTAAAATTGCCAAAAAAAAATGATCAAGGTTTCTAGATTATTTACTGTATTTTCTACTATATAATATTGTTCTATCTCTTCTGTATAAAGAAAATGAATGCTTGGGGCTCTTGGGTGGCTCAGTGCGTTAAAGCCTCTGCCTTCTGCTCAGGTCATGATCCCAGAGTCCTGGGATAGAGCCCCACCTCAGGCTCTCTGCTCAGCAGGGACCCTGCTTCCTTTCCTTTCTCTCTGCCTGCCTCTCTGTCTACTTGTGCTCTCTGTCTGTCAAATAAATAAATAAAATCTTAAAAAAAAGCAAATGAATGCTTGATAACTAAATGAATGCTTTACTGAACAAATTAAATATGGCAATAGCATTTTATTTTGTCATGCTTTACATATGAAACTATAATATTATATCACTAGTCTACAAATAATCTACTCACATAGTGATTTGGAAGCTTTTAGCAAAAGAATTCTTCCTCCTGATTGTAGTATAAAAGCCACAGAAATATTCAGAAGACTCCTAGGATAGAAAGTTAAATCCAGTTATCCGTGATGCCTTGAGTAGGACCTGACCTATGTATGTCCTGGGATGCACTAGTAACTGTTACATGTGATAGGATTATATTTAATATATACAGTTTCATTTACTTCACAAAGGAGATATAAATTTGAGAATAAAATATTTGATGAATCTATAAAGTCTATATCTATTTGTAACCAATGTGGTAGAATTAAGATGTTAATTTGAAAAAAAAATTTCATTGAACACATACACATATTCAATTGTTTTTATATATATAAACAGCATTATTTATTTATGTAAATAAATGCATTGTCAGTAAAATCCATTTACTTATCAATCATAAGGGTAATGTTAAGTACTAAGAATAAGAAATATGTGAAAAGATAAGTGTTCAAGAGTGCAGTTTGTGGTAATTAATACAACATCATAGGCTCATAAAAAAGATATATTACTTGAACTTAAAAGCTTCTATAATTAAGCGATGACCACTTGAAATTTGTAATTAGTCTTGCTGCAGGTTTTCCTTGCACTTATTGCCCTTCCCCAGAAGTTCATTAAGAATTTCTGTGAATGTCCTTATGTTTAATCTCATTCATAGATTCCACTGCTGCTCACAAAACAAAGCCAAAAAGAGAGGTAAATCTATGTGGCACTCCATCCACAAGCAATACATTTATAAATAATTAAAAAGCTCTCTACTTCATTTGTTACACATTCAGCTGATAATTTAAAAGAGTAACTGAGGCCATTTTATCAGCACTTTTAATAGAATGCGACTCAGAAACTTCACAGTGTTATTTAAGAAGAAATGCTCATGTGTTAAGGTTTTTATTTTTTTTATTTTTATTTTTTTTTTAAGATTTTATTTATTTATTTGACAGACAGAGATCACAAGTAGGCAGAGAGGCAGGCAGAGAGAGAGAGAGAGGGAAGCAGGCTCCCTGCTGAGCAGAGAGCCCGATGCGGGACTCAATCCCAGGACCCTGAGATCATGACCTGAGCCGAAGGCAGTGGCCTAACCCACTGAGCCACCCAGGCGCCCCATGGTTTTTATTTTTTTTTAAATCAACAAAATAATTTTCAAATATTAAAAGCAAATGTCTCCTTTTCCTCCAAGTTTCCTTGCTATGTCAAAGTTATAAATAAATACATTACAATCGTATTTTGAGTCGTAGATAAAAACAAATGTTCTGAAACTGTCTGTGGGTTGAGTGTCTGGGTTAACTAGTATAAATATCTGAACTCAAGGTATTTAGACTGTATTAGATGGTTCTTTTAGACTATTTAAAAATACATGCTCAGATAATGACAACATTATTTTATTCATTTTAATAAATAAATTATTTTATTTTATTATGTTTAGATATTTATTTATTAAATTAATGATTTAATATTTAAAAATCTAAATTTGAAATATTTTAAATTCTAAAAAATAGTTATTTAATTAAATCGATATATTTAATATAAATATTTAATAAATTATTTAATCATTATTATAATGATTATGCAATACATTATGTATTGTGTAATAATTGCATTTTAATAAATAAATAAATGTATTATTTACATTATTTTATTTTACTTTATTTTATTTAGTTGACAAAGAGAGGGAGAACGCAAGCAAAGGGAGCTGCAGGCAGAGGGAGAGGGAGAAGTAGGCTCCCAGCTGAGCAGAAAGTTCAAACTGGGGTTCCATCCCACGACCCTGGGATCACCACCTGAGTCGAAGGCAGATGCTTAACTGACTGAGCCATCCAGATGCCCAAGGCTTTGTATTCTTCGCTTCTAAACATTGATGCTGCTTCATCTCTGGAGTTAGTCCATTGATGCTGAGAATTCATATCAAAGAATTGATAGTAGCTGTTAAACAGAAACATGTAATTTAGGGGAAAAAAAAGAACAGAAGGAAGAGAAAGGCCAAAAGTCAAAAGCATATTAATATAAAATTTAATTAGATAAATAGAGCTGGTATTCCTGAAGGGGGCTAATAAAAGAGCTGCAAAGAGCTGATAGGATTAGGAAAATTGTCCACTCCTGGTCATTTCATAATTTTAAACTATTCCTTATTAATAAATATACTTAGTTCCAGAAACACAACCACATAAGGACATTTCCATCAAGTTTCCTCTAACAGCATTTACAAATAAGACGTTCAAACAATGTAGTTCGTTACATGTTGCATCTGTATCTTAAAGTTTAAACACTTTCTGTGACACATTTTCTAACAATGAAAATTTATATATAAGGTATATATATATATATATATATATATATATATATACCTTATCCCTAAATGGAAAAAAAAAATATATATATATAGAAACCTTATCCCTAAATGAAACCTTTCTTTGTTTATTAGCTTAAATAGGTAAATTAGCAACAACAACAACAACAAACAGCTAATATTATAGAGGTAGGAACAATTTACCTTTTCATTCATTGCTATTTTCTAAAAATTCCTATTTTATTTTTTTCTCAAGTCTGTCATAATAATTTTCTAAATCTCCTGCCTTATTCAATTTTTTTCTTTTAGTGGAAATCTCTATTTCATATTTATTTTCTCTTCCTCCACTCTTTGATCTAATAATTCAATGTATTATTAGATTTTCTGTTTTTCTCTTTATCCAGATATATCTTTTCTTTCTTTCTTTCTTTTCTAAATAATTTCATTTGCTGGCATTTTACATCAGTACATGCTTTCTTATGGATGTTAGAAATGTCTGTGGAACTACTAGAAGAAAAAACTTTTTTACCTTTAAGAAGTTTACAGTCTAAAGTGCCTGGGTGGCTCAGTTGGTTAAGTGTCTTCCTTCAGCTTAGGCCATGATGCCAGGGTACTAGGATCCAGTCCTGCATCAGCTGCCTGCTCAGCAAGGAGTCTGGTTCTTCCTCTCCCTCTGCCCCTCCCTCTCTCTTTCTAATAAATAAATAAAATCATTAAAAAAAAGACTGACTGAAATCTGAGACTGAATTACTAAATTCAGTCTTAATATAAGACAGCTAAACAAAGCAATGATCACAACTGGAAAATTTAGTCAGATCATGGTTTAACATTTTTGGTTGACACGGGACCTCTTTCAGTAACAAATTCCCTAAATATCAATTTCTTTTTAAGGCAAAAAATTTTGACAAGAAATCCAGATCCTTCTCATCATTTTCATATCAATTTAATGTGACATCCTCCGAGTATATAATCAAATATGTAATTATTCTATCTGTTGCCTTGTATATTGCCTGTATCTTTTTCAGACTCAAAGTTCCATTGAGGTAGAGTTTTTTTGTTTTGTTTTTAAAGCAGAGATTTTTAAAGTGTTTGATATATACAAGATGCTTAATAAGTGTTTACAAAACCTATGTATTTCAGAAGCCTTAAACAGGCTTTAAAATAATGTAGGTGATATTAGTAGTCATATCAAACAGTTTGTAGGTTTCAGTCATGTAAATAACTACATTTCTCAGAGACAGCGAAACATACAAATGATCTGGGTCCAGTAGGATAATGCTAGCATGTGTTGTAAATTCTCTTATATGACCTTATTCTTGCAAAAATTGGTTATGTGGCAGAAAAAAAGGTATCACTATCTTACACTTTATGATTTAAAGAGATTTATGGAAGTTGTTAATTTCTTACACTACCCCTTTGTTTCAGTGGACCCAATTTCCGTGGTAATGGTGAGAGGAAAGTAGGCAATTTAGGCAGCAGCAAAAATCTCCTACAAGGCACTATAAAATAAGGCTTGTTCTAGATCATGGGTCTGTCCAAAGGGGAATGTTAAGGGGTAGAATGGATGATGGGTGCATTGTGGACTTATAACTATAAGATTAATACTGTTATGCCCCAATAATGGGTCTATGATTAAAGGAGCGAGACTGATGTAAAGCGAAGGTCAAGCAAAGCCTTATTTCATGCCAAGCATCAAGAATCTAACTGAACGTTCAGAGCCACACCTCTTATGAGAGAAGGCAACCCTTCACTGTTTCACAGTCTAGCTTTTAAGGGCAAAGGCCATGAAGTCAGGCCTGGCCACGCACAGGTGACCAATGAGATTTTAACACACACAGGAAACTCCACAGTGAGGCTAGGTGACCAATTGAGGTTCAATTTACCCTAGTATAGACATTTGACCCAGCCTATTACACCTTGATTAGGATTGGTGCCAAAACAGTTCCCAAAGGGCAGAGGAGTGGGGCATACTCCTTAGTATCTAGGGAGACAATATGCAAACACCACCCCCCCTCCCGCTGATTGATGTCTCCACCTGGCCTGACCAACCCTTGTATATGGGCTTTGTTACCTGGAGCTGATTTCCAGGTCTTGTTTTTAAGTGAATTCCCTGGGGGAAGGGGAGCAAGGACAGTTTCAGGGTTAACCTCAATGAAAGCCTCTTGCTAAAATATAAAAATATAAAATAGGTCCTTACATTACAACAACTCAGTAGGGAAAGTCCCAGTGTGGTGATCAAAGAAGTGATGTAACTTGCATTGCGCATTTTATTTTTAAAACGTGTTTAAGTTGTATTTTTCCCTGCCATGACATCATACTTTATCTTCATCTCTGTCTTCTAGTTTAAAACTAGTTAAACAAACTCGACAATTTTTTAAAAAATATTTTATTTATTTATTTAAGAGGAAAAGCCAGAGAGAGAGAGAGAGAGAGAGCGAGAGCATGAGCAATATGGGGCTCGATCCCAGGACTCTTGAGATCATGATCTGAGCCAAAGGCAGACACTTAACTGACTGAGCAAATGAGACTCCCACAAACTCAACAATTTTATAAAATTTTTATTTGTTGGGGTGCCTGGCTGGATCAGTCAGTAAAATATGTAACTCTTGATCTTGGGGTTGTACGTTTGAAAACGACCTTGGGTGTAGAGGTTTTTAAAAATAAAATCTTTATAATTTTTTTTCATTTTTTTATGTAAGCCATTGTATGGCAGTGTTGATCACTATATTGTACACATGAAACTAATATTAACGTTATTTTAACTAACTGGAATTTAAATAAAAACTTTAAAAATAAAATGAAAATAATAATCATAAAAATAAAAAAGAGGAAAAATTATTTGGCAGGCAATATTCTTTTTTTTTTAAAGATTTAAATTATTAATTTAACAGAGAGAAATCACAAGTAGATGGAGAGGCAGCCAGAGAGAGAGATAGAGGGAAGCAGGCTCTCTGCTCAGCGGGACTCGATCCCAGAACTCTGAGATCATGACCTGAGCCGAAGGCAGCGGCTTATCCCACTGAGCCACCCAGGCTTCCGGCAGGCAATTTTCTTAATTGCACGATTATTTATTATTATTTATTATTATCATAGTCTGTGTGTGTCGGTGGGAAGTGGCTGGTATTCCAGTGAGTTCCATATCTGTGTTACACTGAGGTCCATGTCTGTAGTCAGTCTTTTTTTTTTCTTTTAATTTATTTTCAGTGATCTAAAATTCATTGTTTATGTACCACACCCAGTGCTTCATGTAATAAATTCCCTCCTTAATACCCACCACTGGGCTCACCCAACCACCTGCCACCGTCCTCTTCAAAACCCTCAGTTTGTTTCTCAGAGTCCACAGTCTCTCATGGTTTGTCTCTCCCTCCGATTTCCCCCAGCACACTTCTCTCCATCTCCCAGTGTCCTCCACGTTATTCCTTATGTATTGAGTCTTATAAAAACTTTTATTTCTTTCCCTATTCTGCTTTGCATATGCTTACCTTAGATGTTAAAATGTTATAAACCTCTCCTGCCTGGTCCATTTTCTCTCTCTTCTCTCATGATTTCTCATGTTCTCCCTGCCAACCCCACATGCCTTACAATATCTGGATATGACTAATTTCTTCCTGAGCTACTTTATTCTACTCTGCCATATGGTTGCCCTTCCCTCTTCTGTACCATAACTTCTATCCCCTGCATTTGTGCTTTAACAATACCTAATTCTTTTCACTACATCTGTATCTTTGAGGTCAATACTCAGTAGTGCAATCGCTGGGTCATAGGCTAGCTCTATTTTACTGGAAAGAAGGGCCATATGCACCCCAGTGTTCATAGCAGCAATGTCCACAATAGCCATTCTGTTGAAAGAGCCAAGATCCCCTTCAACAGACAAACGGATAAAGAAGATGTGATCTATGGACACAATGGAATATCACTCAGCCATCAGAAAGGATGAATACCCAACTTTTGCATCAACATGGATGGGACTGGAGGAGATTATGTTAAGTGAAATAAGTCAAGTAGAGAAAGTCAATCATCATATGGTTTCACTTATTTGTGGAACCTAAGGAATAGCATGGAGGACATTAGGAGAAGGAAAGGAAAAATGAAGTGGGGGCATTGGAGGGGGAAATGAAACATGAAAAACTATGGACTCCAAGAAACAAACTGAGGGTTTTAAAGATGAGAAGGATGTGGGGATGGGTGAGCCTGGTGATGGGTATTAAGGAGGGCACATATTGCATGGGGCACTGGGTGTTTTACACCAACAATGAATCATGGAACACTACTTCAAAAACTAATGATGTATTGTATGGTAACTAACATAACATAATAAAAAAAAAAAAGGAGGGGAACAATACCTAACACTCAATCTTTGCTAGTTTCTTGTTTACCTCCTTTTAAAAGTAAGCTCATTAGTGGTTTTTTGTTTGTTTGTTTGTTTGTTTGTCTCAACTAAAAGAAGAAAAATAATACACATTATTTTGAAAACTTTTTGAACAGTGTACAAACGTTAGTCAAGTCCACAATGTCTCATCTCTTCTTCCTCCTAACATGGCTAAGTTGAAAAACCCTTTATCTGGGAAAAGATCATTCTCCTGCCACCTTGTGTAAGATTTTGGCTTTAGCTTAGATTATCCTTTCTTTCCTTTTCTGAAAATAAGTTGAAAATATTAATAGCCTCAGTTTATTCTTCAAAAATATGACTGCTTCTTTATCAAGTGCAAAAGCAACCCATTTTGACCATAGTAAACAGCTTGGACCTACTTTTTTTGGCTCACTGTTTTAGTGAGACAAGTGGAGTGAAGATGACACACCATTTCCAAATGTATTCATAATTGGTAGACCATACTTCTAACTTGAAGTTTTGTTGCCATTAAACTACGACCAGACTCGCTATAATTACAGAGGTAAATTCTTTATATTTACTATATTTGAAATTACCATATAATACCAAATAAAATTATGATTATGTGAAGAGTCTGTAATATTAAGAAGATGACTTTGAAATTATTGCTTATCTAAATGAAATTTCCCATTTTATAATCTTGTATAAGCTTCCGTTGTCATTTCCTATTTAAAATCTATTAGAAGGCATTCTTATTTTCCCTTAAGTGGGAATTCAAATGTGGAACAAATTCATCCCAAAGGAACAGATTCTATATTCCACTGAAGACCAGGTGGCTTCCATGTGGCATTTTGCCTCTTGCATATTGTTCATCTCCTACAACAAATGGGGGTATGCTCTTTAGTAAACTAATTCAACTCAATTAGAGACATTGTCTTCAAGGGATAACATCATAGAGACTAGAATCAGAATCATGCTTTTGGGAAAATTGGGCCTAGGTTTTTTGTTTTGCTTTGTTTTGTTTTAAGATTTTATTTATTTATTTGACAGACAGAGACCACAAGTCGGCAGAGAGGCAGAGAGAGAGGGGGAAGCAGGCTCCCTACTGAACAGAGAGCTTGATGCAGAGCTCGATCCCAGGACCCTGAGATCATGGCCTGAGCCAAAGGCAGAGGCTTAACCCACTGAGCTACCCAGGCGCCCCTGGGCCCAGGTTTTGACGGCTTCTTTCCTCAATCTTATAAAACCTATTTGAACTCTACTGGATGCCAGAACTGCTTAAAAATATTTGGTCCCTTGTAATTTTAACCTTCCAGTATTCATTGCACCTGATCCATGTAATATCCTATAGTATTTTTGTCAAATGAAGACTCTCAAAGTGTGTTTCTTGGGAGACACTTTTCAATTGGTTGCTTACATTTCTGCATTTATTATTTGTTCTAGACCATCCTTTGAAGATGGTTGTATTGAATAGACTTGGAAGACAGAAATAGTATCTTTTTTTTTTAACTTAACCTGTTGTGTTTGCAAATATTATCTGCCTCTGTTTTGATTCTTCTTGTGGGAACTGATGCTCAGAACTGATATATAACTCCCACCCCTACACACACACACACACACGCACACACACAAACACACAAACACACACACACACACACACACACAAATACTGTTAATATTCTGGCTACTTCTATTGCTGTGAATAATAAACTATATTATTTCTGAACCATGAGTCTGCGTCTTCTATCAACACCCAAGAAACCACGGCAGACTCATACACCAGCTTTCAAATAAGGGAAAATAATCTCAGATGCTTTATATTTTTTGATAGTGTTACCTACTTCTGAACATATGACTGAACACATATAAAGCTGGAGCCATGACCATTTAGAGCTTCTTCTGTGGAAGAACTATGCATTCACTAGTAAACAAAAGTAGTTTTATCTTTTTTTTTTTTCCTCCTGGACACCATTTCCTCTCTCACACTGTTGCTCAAATTGGATGGAGTCTAAGGTCCTTTGAGGAAATTTTTGTTTAATGACTCAAAATAAAATAGGAAGAGTCTAAAGTGCTAAATGTAATTCTAGATAAAAGGTATAAGATCATGCCTGAAAGGATAGTAATTTTATCTAACAACTGCCTGTTCACCCCTTATTTGATCATTAACTAATCTCCAAATTCCTGACTAAATCCCTTTTGTAAGCCAGAATGTGAGCTAAAAACTGGGATTTTAAAAAAGTTTTCATTTGAAATCCAGTTAGTTAACATATATGGTTGTATTAGTTTCATGTGTACAATATAACATCTAGCACTCGGTGCTCATCATGACAAGTGCTCTAATTAACCCCCATCACTTATTTAATCCATCACTCCTTTCAGATCCTCTCAAGTAACCATCAGTTTATTCTCCGTAATGAAATGTCTGTTTCTTGCTTTCTTTCTCTTTCTATGTCTTATTATTTCCCCCTTTGCTTGTTTGTTTTGTTTCTTTTATTCCATATATGAGTAAAGGTATTTGTCTTTCTCTGACTGACTTATTTCACTTTTAGCATTATACTGTCTAGTTCCAGCCATGTTATTGCAAATGGCAAGATTTCAGTCTTTTTTTATGGCAGAATAATATTCCATTGTATATACATACCACTTATTCTTTATTTATTCATCAATTGATGGATACTTGGGCTCTTTCCATATCTTAGCTTTACAAATAATGCTACTATAAACATAGGGGTGCTAGCATCCCTTTGAATACGTTTTCTTATATTCATTGGTAAATACACACCAACAGGATTGTTGGATCACAAAGGACTTCTATTTTTAAATTTTATGGAAATTCCATACTGTTTTCAAATATGGCTGTATCAGTTTGCATCACCACTAACAGTTCACAATTGTTACTTTTTCTTTTTTTTTAAGATTTTATTCATCTGACAGAGAGAGATCACAAGTAGAGAGAGAGAGGAGGGAGCAGGCTCCATGCCTGGCAGAGAGCCCAATGTGGGACTTGATCCCAGGACCCTGAGATCATGACCTGAGCTGAAGGCAGAGGCTTAACCCACTGAGCCACCCAGGCAGCCCCCACAAGTGTTACTTTTTCACATCCTCTCCAACACCTTTTGTTTCTTGTAGTGTTGATTTTAGCCATTCTGACAGGTGTGAGGTGGTATCTCTTTCTAGTTTTGCTTTGCAATTTCCTGATGATACATGATGATGGACATCTTTTCATGTATCTACTGAACATTTGAATGTGTTCTTTGGGGAAACACTTGTTCATGTCTTCTATCCATGTTTTTATTGGATTATTTGTTTTTGGATGTTGACTAAAAACTGGATATTAAGTAACACACAAGACAGGTTTCCTTGAGCTTAAATTTTATTTGCATGAGTGTCATTAACAGGAAAAAATATGCATATGTGTATGTACAAGTGTGTTTATGTATACATCTATCTATCTATCCTCTATCCCCGTTCCTGTCTTCTAATTGTGGTAAATCTTGTAAAGTGGGAAATGGGATAGTCTGAAGAAATGTGCTGCTGGATATGTTGGGTAAGCAAATTTAATTGCACTCAGATGCATTGGATATAAGTGAATCACTCAAATGAGTTATTTAATATTATATAGAAACAAATTAAAATTTTATGTAGTTGAAAATAATAGGTGGTTAAAATAATTTTTGTTGTTTGTTGTTTTTGTGTCTTTTTTTTGTTTATATATACTATGGTGTGAATGTTTATGTCTCCCAAAATCATATTATGAAATCTAACTCTGGAAGTGATAGTATTAAAACATAGGGGCCTTTGGGAGGTGATTATGTCATAAGTGGGATTACAGTCCTTTTAAAGGAGACCCCAGAGCGTTCTCTTGATTCATTCATCATGTACGTTTACAGTGAGAAGATAGCCATCTATGAGGAAGTGGGCTCTCCCTGGATCTGCCCATTCCTTAATCTTGAACTTTTCAGTTCTAGAACTGTGAGAAATAAATTCTTGTTCTTTATAAGCTATTCAGTCTATATCATGTCCATTATAGCAGCCTGCATGCAGAAGAACACTATGACCTAAAACGAGAGCAATAAATATAAAGTTTCAGTAAAGTCAGTTGGTACAATGTTTTTTTACTTAGAGAAGACATGCTGCTTCATGTTAAACCTTGATATTGGATATGTTTCTTGAAGGGCCACTACTTACTCCTTTGCGTGTTTTCCACAAAGTCCAGGATGATGCCTTACATAAAGGTAATATTTTATAAATACTGTTGGAAATATATACTTCTCTAAAATCTTATTTTGCCTACAGATTACTTGGATCCACTTTGCCTTGTGTAGAATATTTGAAATATATTAAGAACAGAATGTCTCTCTAAATAACATTTAGAATCATCATTAGTTTATGACTCCTGACTCATTTGTTTATGCAGTGATGCTTACTGCAAGAACACTGAAGTTTGTAATATAATTTTTGAATTAATCACCAAGCTAGTTTATTATAACTTATGAAAAAATAATTTCTCATGTTGGTTTAATTCTGCTCTTATGTTATGGTCATGACATTTTCATTAAAATAAAGTAGAAAATAGAAGTAAATAATAAATGAAAAATAAAAAATAATAAATAAATAAATAAAAGTAAAACTCTTGTGAAATGTTAAACTTTTCTTACTTATTTTGTTTTGCTTTTCTTCTACGATGCTGGCAAAGCTGTATTTTGCAGATAGATTCAATTTTCTAGTTGCTAGGTTTGTTACTTTTGCTAAAATTTTCAAAATATAAGAAGCTGAATAGTCATGGATTGTTTATTAAACTCCTTATCTACACATATAAAAAAAAATGATGGTGACCTGGGTATTTCTAAAATTGTATTCTCTTTTTCCATATTGTGTTTTAAAATGTAATTAATAAAGATTTTGCATATATTAACACCCATCCCCTTCTATCTCATCTGTATGTCCATTACAGAGCATGTATGATTTCTATTCATTGCTATGTTGTGGTGAAGAGATTGTCTGAAGTAGTCCTATATTTATGCAGGTAGATCTTAAGCTACGGTGCTCTTGTTTATTTGCTTGTTCGTGATCAGTATGTCTGAAAGATGGTAACTATTGCATCAGGTATGACGATTAAAAAATATTATTGGTGCCTGATACACTGTGATGAAATAGGTAAGTCGATTCATAATTTGTTAATTAAATTAGAAAAAAATTCCTTTGGATTTGTCCTTTATTAAGAGTTTTTTTTTTTTTTCTTAACAAATTGCTTGGGATGTTTTTTGTGTAATATATATCACATGCCTCAACCTTTAAATTTGAATGTAGAAAAGAGTTATCAGAATGAGCCTAGAAAATATTGTTATGAAATATTTGTGTTCTGTTATATTATGTTAACTTAGGAAATAATGGTAGTTATTTTTATTAGCATTTCCTACTTTCCACATGCCCTTACAGATGAGATATCATGTTTTTCCTACTCTTTTTATCGTGGTTGTTATATTCTTCATGATCAATAACAATCAATGAAAATTCATAACATTAATTTTCTTTGGGAAAGTGATATTTTAGCAAGAATCCATGACCAAAAATTTTAGCTGTTGTTCTTCTAGGAGATGAGACTATCAATGTTCCCGAAATTTCAAGAAATAGAACTTATTAATTGTGTTGGTTGATGTTTATTGTTTCTGAACTTAGAGGTGCATAATTCAATTTAAAATTTATTTTGGGGGCGCCTGGGTGGCTCAGTGGGTTAAAGCCTCTGCCTTTGGCTCAGGTCATGATCCCAGGGTCCTGGGATCGAGCCCTGCATCGGGCTCTCTGCCTAGCAGGGAGCCTGCTTCCTCTTCCCTCTCTCTCTGCCTGCCTCTCTGCCTACTTGTGATCTCTATCTGTCAATTAAAATAAATAAAATCTTAAAAAAAATGGAGTGGACCTTACGGGGGTGCTTATCTGAAATTGAGGGACATTATAAAAAAAATAAAAAATAAAATTTATTTTGAATTGAAAACAAGATCTTACTGAAGTTTAGGCATCCCACTTTATATCAGGCCTCCAGTACATTATAATTTATTTATAGAAAATTTCATAAACATGAATGTCACTTTTCCTATTGCATTTATACTGAAACTGCAATGACTCAAAGATGTCAGATCTGAAAAGCACTACCTTTCTATAATTTCTGTTTCCTAGAAGGAATGGATATACCATTTTAGCACAATTATCCAACAGTATTCAAAACCACCCTGAATTTTAAGACATAGTTTTTACACCCTAAAAATCAAGTATGAAAATGTATAAACAACCAAATCTCTATCTGTAAATGAAATACTCCCACACAGACGTGTTTTAAAACTTTCTAACTTAAGGGATTTGATAGCACAGACTCAGGGTAGTAGTTTCAGTGCCTACAGTATACTTTCAGGGAGAGAGTAATGTAGGCTCTGAGTCACTTTCTGCCTAGAGATGACCTAATAGTGGTTCTGCCATTGTTTGTTTGTTTTTGAAAATACGTCCCTGGGCGTCATTCAGAAAATGCAGAGTTTGGCAATCTATATAAATTAAGGATGATCTTTTTGAATGTTTGTCTTTCACTACATTAAATTAACATAATTGGACAGAAATTCCACTAAATTAAGCATTGTTAGGAAACGTGTAAATTGGAGCTGCTCAAATTAGTTGCTCTTTGAACTATGTGCTGTTGGTTCAGGATTAGATAAGGAGTTTGAAGGAAAACCTAAATCATTGCTTCCTTTTTTGAGAGAGTCTTAGCATATTTTCTTAAAATTAGCTGAAATAAACAATGTGTTTAGTCGCAAAGTGATTTGCATTTTTGCACAAACTCCCTATCTCCTTGAGAATTATAACAAATATTTCATGAAACATCATTGATCTTTACTTTGTGACACTGCTGTAAAGTACATTCAGAGTTGCCAGTTAAAAGTGTTAGTGTTGAGATGAAATGTCATGCATTTTTCTTCACTTCCATGCAAATGAACACAGTAATTTATTAAGACACAATGAAGAAAAAAAAATTGACAATGAGTTCCAGATTTTAAAAATCACTTGCCATTCAATCCAAATTGTGAGTTTGATCGGTTACCGAACACTTTATAATGCACCCCCGGTAATTTTACAGAGATTATTTTTTTCTTACCAATTCTTGATTATTCTGTCTTGCAATGCAGAGAAAGCTAACTAAATTAAAATAAACTTCCGTTAATTTTGATTGTTATAAACTTAAAACTGATTAATTTCCATATACAGTGTTTAAAATGTTCACAATTTACACTAAATATATATTCTGTGTGTACCTTGGAAAAATTATACTGAAAATTGAAATTAAAATGATGTTGTATATAGCTGCAAGAAGCCGCCTGTCCCATTTCATCTTACTATATAAGTTTTGTCAGGTAATTTATAAAATCCCTACTGCATAACAAGTCTATTTTTATTGGAATGGGTAGTAATGTTTCTTCTTATTTCTAAATAAGAGTTGGTCTATGAGTGCATCTGCAACTGTATTTTTCCTAAGTGGCTTCATGGTCTTGAACTGAGAAATCTCAGAACATTAAACATCAAAATAATATATTTTGACATAATTAGACATCAAGGAAATGCAATTAAAATGACACTGAGATATCACTACCCACTTACCAGAATGGCTAAAACTAAATATAATGACAAGACCAAAAGAAAAAATATACCATTTGATGATACACAATGGCAAGTTGTACCATAACTTAACCATGTCAGACTAGTGAAGTGTTAAATTTGTTTTTCTAAGCAATGTTTTGGGTCACTTACCACTTTTCAAGGATATAAAGTGCTACCATTTTACTTAGAACTGTGAAATTTGGTCAGATTTAAATTTCAATTTATGTTAAAACATTCTGTAAACTGTGTTAAACTTTGACATTTGTTCCCTCTGTTCAGTGAATAACACTATATCATATTCTGAAAAATACGCTAATTTTCATTTTGAAAAATATCCCTTTTTCCTCTTATGGTAATTATTAATATGAATTAATAGTAGAATTTGATATGGTTCCATATGCCCATAAATACGTTTATTGTATATTATCAAATTTAATAATGAATATAATGTACTTCTTTGGACAATTTTTAAAGACCAGTCTACCTGGGGATAAAAATATATGTTTATAAAAAATAAAAAGTTAAAAAAAAAAAAAAGACCAGTCTACTCTTAAAACAAAAAAATGGAGACGCACTTCTTTAGTTCACACAAATTTCATTTTATTATATATAACCTCAGATAAATTTCAACAAATCATAATTTATTAAAATTATGTCTACTTAAAAATCTCATAGAGAGTAAAACCATCAAAAATAAAAATAAACACACACAACACACACACATCACCCATGTATTGGCAAATTACAGTTGCTGTAACAATACATTAGGCATTCCACTGTTGAGGGCTATCATATCAAAATTTCCATCAGTGACAAGAAGATTTGTATCCAAATGGACTGATTTTCCAGAATCCAAGAAAAAGTCTCCTAGGGTTTATTTAAAGATAAATATTTGAACAAATACTTCTTAAATTTAGGAAATTCAGAACATACGATTAAGGAATATTTGCAGTGCAGACTATATTCAATCCTTCCTTCAAAATGTGCCTTTGAGTACATAATTCTGTTTTCTCTATCTAAATTGAGCTGTTCTCCAAGGAAGTTTTCTAAAATGTGTATCTCTGTGTGATAAATGTTCTAAGACCTAACATGCTTCATTGTATTTTTACTGTGCTCTCAAATTTAATCAATAATTTGGCTTGATGTATAATATCTAGTTTCAAATATCTTTTCCATCTATACAAACACCCAGCTGTCTCCTTTATATGCTATTACTATTGAGAATTCTGCTGTCAGTATTATTCTTGTACATTTTAGGTGATCTGTTCTTCTCTTGGGCATCATTTATGCTCTTCTCTGTTTTTGATATTCTTAAAACTCACCATAAAGTATATGAGTGGTTTTGTGTGTGTGTGGTTTTTGTTTTGTTTTGTTTCTGATTTCTCATGTTTGGCATCATTTTAAGTCTAGTATCTTTTATCTTTCTTTAATTCTCCAAAATTTATCTCAGTACTTATTTAAATATTTTCTTTCTTTTTTTTTTCTCTTCTGCTGCATTTGGGCAAAAGTCATTAATTTGTTTGTTTGTTTGTTTTTCCCAACTCATTTATTCATTTTACAGCTATATTCATCTTAGTCTCCATTTATTGTATTCTTTATTTCAACAATTTTCACTTAATTTATATTCACAGTATAGTATCTTTTCTTTGTATATGTATATCATTATTTTATCATATACTTTTAAGCTATTTTTAAAAATATTTTATTTATTTATTTGACCGTGAGAGATCACAAATAGGCAGAGAGGCGGGCAGTGAGAGAGGAAGGGAAGCAGGCTACCTGCTGAGCAGAAAGCCCGATGTGGGGCTTGATCCCAGGACCCTGAGATCATAACCTGAACCGAAGGCAGCGGCTTAACCCACTGAGCCACCCAGGCGCCCCTTTTAAGCTATTTTTTTAAAGTACAGTCATTCTTTTTTTTTTTTTAAGATTTTCTTTCTTTATTTATTTGACAGAGAGAGATCACAAGTAGACGGAGGGCAGGCAGAGAGAGAGAGAGAAAGAGAGAGAGAGGGAAGCTGACTCCCTGCTGAGCAGAGAGCCTGATACAGGACTTGAACCCAGGAACCTGAGATCATGACCTGAGCTGAAGGCAGTGGCTTAATCCACTGCGCCACCTAGGCGCCCCTAAGCTATTTTTTTAATTCCTGTTCCAATAACACTTGAATTGCCATATAAAGTTAACCACATCACCTTTTTTAGGTAAGTAATTGTACTTTTTATGTGCATAGTTATTTTGGTCCATGAGTTCAGCTCCTCTTAGGATCATCAAATCTCTGTAAAGTCTGGGTATGCTAGGATTTTCTAAGCAACAATAAAATACATTGAAACCTGGTAGCTTAATTATAATAATGTTTTCTTTCTCAATCATTCACAATAGTATTACATTCTGAGTAGCTTCCTTCTATTTTGCAGCTATAGTGTTTGGAAAAACTTGAATTGTGATATCACTGTGATAATGTGAATTAGTCAGGGTTTTTTAGAGAATTGGGAAGATAAAAAAAGGAAGATATTCTCCAGGGCCAACTCTAGAATTGACTATTCAATTGAACAAAACTCAGAAATGCCATCTCCAGTGAAATACAAAGAAGATTATGTATAGTTCTGGGCACACACATCTCATTTGACCCAATTATGTACATCAATGAAAGACTGAAGGCCAATCACCACTCCATGGGAGAATTTAAAAATAAATTTACTAATGAGGCCAAGAATTCAGAATCACAAATACTTCAGAACTAATAATAACTGCCTTCACTTGATGTTATTCTATAAGATAAATCCTACGATCAAGTTTCAAATTTAAATTCTTACAATTTTAAATTCTTAAATCCTTATGAAGAAGCATCATTTGGAGGGAGCAGTTTTCATAATTTATCATCCATCAGCCTTTTTTTTAAGATTTTATTTATTTCTTGGACACAGAGAGAGAGAAAGAGAGAGAGAGAGAGAGATCACAAGTAAGCAGAGAGGCAGGCAAGCAGGGAAAGAAGCAGGCTTCCTTTTGAGCAGAGCCCGATGTGGGGCTGGTTCCCAGGACCCAGAGACCATGACTTGAGATGAAGGCAGAGGCTTAACCCACCACCCACGTGATGAGAGAGCCACTCAGGTGCCCCTCATCCATCAGTCTTAATTGATTGGAGGAAAATGTGTGGAGGAATAATGCCTTAGGGAGCTAATCTCTCTAAAGAATTTTCAAGTCTTTACCCCTTCAAGGTTTTTGTACAGTTCTGATAGCCTCTAAACATCCAGCTGATTTCTACAGTGACAGGCCTGTTAAAACCTGTCTTCAAACCAGGAATAGAGCTTGAAACATACCAGTCAAGAGCAACTTTGAGTCTTTTAAGGAATTTATCATCATTTCTTTGTTTTTGGTTAATATCTGAAATAGTTCCATATTACACTTGCATAATTTCTCCAGAGCTGACTTTGAAGGAGGCATTCAGTTCCAGCTAGTTCCATATTTTGGCAAGAACTATAATTCTATATATATATATAAAAAAAAAACATATTTTAGGGTGCCTGGGTGGCTCAGTGGGTTAAAATCTCTGCCTTCGGCTCAGGTCATGATTCCAGGTTCCTGGGATTGAGTCCCACAGTGGGCTCTCTTCTCAGCAGGGAGCCTGCTTCCATTCCTCTCTCTCTGGCTGCCTCTCTGCCTTCCTGTGATCTCTGTCAAGTAAATAAATAAAATTTTTTAAAAAACATATTTTATACCAGTTATTCATGTTTATTAACGAAGATATCACAATACAAATAATACAAACAGTTGCTCTTTATTAATACCTTCAACCAAGATCAAAAAATATGTCATATTTTATACAAAAATTTTATATCATCTGATAGGTCAGATATATATAAAATTACTTTTAAAGTTTTAAAAATATCATCAAATATTTTCATTTAAATGCAAATTTGAAAAAAAATCTACTTTTCCAAACACGACTTTTCATCCTATTTTTTTTGAATTTTGTCGACAATTGATAAAATGTTTAGCGAGACTATAAATGTTAGATCAAAAAAAATGATTAATAGATGTAGGTTCAAATTATTATGTTCCATTAAAAATGATTTAGTCTTTGTTGAACATCTGCTTGGTAATATGTTGTATCCAGATATAGTAAATTAATGATATATATAAAATTATAGGGAAATGACACCTTCCGTTTAATTATGAGTAGAGCTTTTAAAATGCTATTTGTCACAACCTGTCATCTTTTCATTATGTAGCATTATGTAGCATTTAAAAAATGTATACTCTTCACTTCGAAGTCTTTTAGAAATCTAAAATATGACTTTCTATGGTTTGTGTCCATATTCCTTTATTGCCAGTTTGAACAAATCCACATGCTTGGATTCAAAGGTAATAAATTCCTCTTATTTGGAAAAATGATGTTTATTTTTGTTCTCTCACCCTTCGCAGGTGGTTTCATTTTAGCACACTTCAGAGTTATAATTTCATGCTTATTAAAAACATTTATTATGATCTACATAGATGAATGAAACTTTTATTTTATTAAATTATTTGCCAAAAAATCTGTTATTTTTAAAAATGTATATCCTTTGAAGGGTTATTTTAGAGCGTTCAGAGAGGATCTAGGAGTGTGATATTATGCAGTTTTTAAGCAGGTATGAAATGGTTATTTATATGATTGTTTCTTTAAGGCTTATGTATATTGTCCATTATATGCTATAAAATATTTTGAAAGTAAATTTAAAGTATGTTTTACATAGTTTATTTTTTGGAAAAAATATTGAAATGACTTATGAAATTCAGTATACTCTCAACATTAATTTATTTTGAAATTTACCAGTTGTCTACTGAACCTATTATATGGCAGATATTACTTCAGACTACACTGGTAAATGAAATACTTGGCTTTGTAGAACTTTTATTTTCATGGGTGAGACAATTAAAAGCTATAAACCTTAATAAAAATTGCATAGTGCATTCAAAAATGATGAGTAAAATGGGGAAAAAGAAAAATTCGATCAGGGTGAGAAAAATCAAGGTTGCTAGGCAGGGGATGGGAGTTAAAATTTTTAATAGGAAGATCAGGGTAGTTACAATGAAGCTGACAATTGAACAAAGGTATGGAAAGGTGATGAATTTGCCCAGAACTATTAGCAATAAGATCACTCCAGACAAAGGAATTGGCTATCTTGAAGGCCATAAGGTTGGATCATGCCTGGCATATCTGAGGAATAGCAAGGAGGCCACTGTGAGTGACTGAAGAGTAGCAGGGAAAGAGGTCACAGAGGTTAAATGAGTGGCTAGATCATGTAAAAGCTTAGAAGTCATTGTAAAACTCTGGCTTTTATATTTGGAAACTTACTGTGTGATAGAATTTCTGCTAATAACTGAGAGTTCAAATGTCCATAAAATTTCAAGGATTCTTATTCTACTAAGACGGAATAAAGAAAAAGAGTTCATATTTTCACATGGTGTAACAAATGCTCGGAGATCCAAGTGTAGGAAGCTATGGGAGCACAGAAGAAGGCACTAAAATCACACCAATATATTTGATGACTGTGACTATATATAAATTTGTATTTTCTAGATTTTTTATAGTCATGGAATCACACAGTATATACTATTCATTGCCTGGCTTTTCTTTGAGAAAAGCATCATTACTTTGAGAATCTGCAATTGTAAATAGTTCATTTTGATGTTGAATAGTAATCTCTTTAATGAATAGATCATAATTTGTCTTTGCTCAATTGATGGATATTGATGAACATTTCCACTGTTTTCAATTCTTAAAGCTGCTATGAAATTCATATACAAGTCCTTGTATGAACATAGGGTTTGTTTCTCTTGGTTAAATACCTAGAAGTAAAATGGCTATTTGTGTAACTGCAACATATTTTGCATTTAAAAAAATTTTCAAACTATTTTCCAAAGTGGTGGTTTCATGATATATGCCAACAACAGTTTGGATTATTTGTTGCTTCTCAATCTAGCTCAGACGAAGTACAATTAGCCTTTATAATTTTAGCCATTCTAATAGATATGTAAGCATGTCTCCTTATGATTTTAGTTTGTATTTCTTTAATGTCTAAATGTTGAGAAATTTGTCATGTGCTTATAAGCCATCCATATTCTTTTCGTGACATATCTCTTCAATAATTTTCTTCAAAATTGGATACTCTGTTTGGTTATTAGTAAGGTTTTTAATTTTTTTCATTTTTTAATAATCAGAGTAGATGTCCATTATCAGATATATAATTTGCAAATCCCTTCTCCATCTTTACGGTTTCTGAATGGAGCTTTGATAGCTGTGTCTTTCAAGAAAGTGCTACTTCTTTCCTGGTACACCAATGTATGACTAGAACATTATCAATGTTGACCTTTGCAAAGAAAATCATGGCTTAAGATATATGTAGTATGCGGTTGTTTGGAGTGTTCTGTAATATCAAGCATATCTAGTTAGTTGATAATTTTGTTCAAGTCTTACATATCTTACCAATTTGATGACCATTTGTCTATATAATCTTAAAATAAGGGTGTTGACATTTTTTTCCATTTCTCTTCTAAGGTAGAAGTTATGATTTTTTCTTAGTTTTTCCCAATATATCCCCAAATCTGTTATTAAATATTAAAAGTCAAGAATTATTATACTCCCTGATGAATTCATCCTTTTACTCTTCTGTAATTTTGACTTGATCTTTATGTCTGATAATAAAATTTGCTTTAAAATCACTTTTCATTATCTTGATATAACCACCAAAGTTATAGTGTGATTAGTGTTAATATAGCATACTTTTTCTTTTACTTTAAAGCACTTCTATACTTAATCCTGACAAAGAAACAACACAGATTTTTAACTCTGGAAGCATCTTTCTAAATTATCTTTTTTTTTTTTAAATAAAGCAGTAGCAATTTTTGTTAAGGGACCTAAAGTGAAAGTAGGATTAGAAATTTATTTATTTATTTAGTAAAAGTTTTTATTTTGTTTATTGACAGCAAGAGAGAGAGAGAGATAGAGAAGAAGAAGCTCACAAGCATGGGGAATCACGTGCAAAGGGAGAGGAAGAAGCAAGCTCCTTGTGGTGCAAGTAGTCCCATGCAGGGCTAGATCCCTGTACACTGGAATCATGACCTCAGCCAAAGGCAAACATCTGCTTAAACAACTGAGTCATCCAGGCACCCCTAGAAAATTAAAAAAAAATAACTTTTAAAAACATTTTGTTTCTTTCTTGTATTTTTTTTAATATTTTATTTATTTGACAGACAGAGAGATAGGAAGAGGAACTATAAGCAGGGCAGAGGGAAAAGGAGAAGCAGGTTTCCCACTGAGCAGAGAGCCTGATGTGGGGCTCCATCCCAGGACCCTGGGATCATGACCTGAAAAGAAGGGACACTTATGGAGGAAGCCACCCAGACACCTCTTTTCTTTGTTTTTAATATATGGCAACTGATGCTTCCCAGCCACGAGGAGCACATTACCCATTGATTAAATCTTTGATAACAACCTATTTAAAAAGGTGTGTAAATATATACTTACTCAGATTTATACACTTTGTGTTTTCTTCATAGTTTGGGGCTGGACCCCATGGTGACAACACTGCTTTCAGCCTTTGCCTTCCCATCTTTTGATACCAGGTATTTGGTCAGCAAAGCATATTAGTATCAAAATTAATAAGCCCTTGGCACCATATCTCTGGAGCAGGGGTTGCTCTTAGCCAAGGCCCAGAGCAGTTGACCTCCCCTCGCTAGTGCTATAGCCCCAAGGACTAGGTCCCTGCCACCAGAACTCAGTCTTACATGTTATGCTAAGCAGACAAAACCAAAACAGGAAATCTCCGACATCTTTCACTGGCATGCCTCATCTCCAACTCCCAACGACGTCCAGGCAGTACCAGATGCCAGGGAGGGGTCTTGGTCCAACATATGGGCAGGAAGGAAGTAGCCACGAGCAAGTACCTGCCTCTCTGTGCCTTTCTTTCATGAGCAGGTTGTAATGAGGAGGAAGAGGAAGGGGAAGAGAGGTGAACTTCAGGGGGTGAAGGCCTCAGGTAGGCATCTGGCTCCTGCCAGTAGGAAAGGGACAAAGGAGAAGGCAGTGAGTCTTGCAGGGAGGGTGGGGGGTAAGGGTTACAGCTTATGACGGAATCTGGACAGGAGTAATAGGGATACTAGTCATTTGAGTCCACCATTGGCAAGCTGGGCTGGGTGTCAGGGCAGATAGGCCTCCCTGGGCAATGGCACATGAGAGAAGGTGCTCTTCTCTGAGGAGCAGGTGGAGCTTCGGGTGTTGGGAAAGCATAGACAGTATTGTTCCAGGGCCAAGGACAGGTCCAGGTACTCCTGGTTGGAGGTCAAGGCCACAGTATGATCCAGGTCTTCTACCAGCAGCTTGAAGGTACCACATGCCAGCCACCCCTCATTATTGTGTATATCTCTCTGTTGCACTTATTGGCTTATCCATCAAATGACTCCTTCAGCAGCTTGAAAACCACCTCCACAGGCACTCCAGGATATGAGAGGCTTCCAGAGTGAAAATTTTGCACAGGATCACCCCAAAAGACCAGAAGTCACTCTGGTGGATGTAGATCTGGTCAAATATGGCCTTAGGGACCATCCACTTCACCGGCAGTCCACTGTTGGTTGTATTTTTATAGTAACTGATGTGGTGATATCTCTGGCAAGTCTGAAGTCTGAGATTTTCATCATGTTGTCCTTTGTCACCAGCACATCCCTGGTGGCCAGGTCTTGGTGTATGCAATTCTTGGAGGTAAGGTACTCCATGCTTCAGGCTACCTGGTAGGCACAGGATACCAGGTCCTTGGAGGAGAGTTGCTCTGCTGCATTGTGGCTGATATTATAACAGTACTCCAGGTCAGGAGGCCTCTGGGCTTGCAGGTACTCCTGTATGTTGTCTTTGGATGCCTATTCCATGAGAGTGTACGAAGGACCATCCTGTGAGCAGGACCCAGCAGGTTGATGGTGTCCTTGTGCTGTCCAATCATCTTCATCATCTCCATTTCTGAGATTAGGTTAACAGGTCTTTCTCTGTTGCATCTGACTTCAACATCTTCACAGACACTTTAGTCAAATGGTTGGATTTGTCTTTGTCCAGCCCAATGGCCTCCTCCATCACCACCTGCCCAAAATAGGCCTGTCTTAGGGGTCTGCCTAAACTGCCTACAACCAGCCTACCTCAAGGCAGTTATGAACTCTAGATTATCCTCAAAAACATTAAACCACAAGCTAAAAATTCTCTTCACTAGGTCTCTGTCGTAGGTCTAATTTTCCTATCGTTCATCATTTATCTTTTTCCTAATTCTTATTTTCAGTATAGTTTATTTTGCTTCCAGGTGTTTCCCCTGGTTTCTGGATGCTGTTTCATAGGGAAGAATTATCCTGTCATAAAATTATTTCTTGAGCATTCATTACATCTCTCAGTTAAAATGGGTTCTTTTATGGTATTGATTCATTTGAGTTTTCTCAAAATGGGAAGACTTTTCAAAATGGTGTTTTCCTCAAGGTTCAGAGTATGTCTTCGCCTCATCTTTACTCTTTTTGAAATTCACTTTTCAAATTCTTGTCCCTCTTTTTATCTTTTTAAATTAAAATGTTTTATTTTTACTATTTTTTTATTTGAGTATAGTTCATATTCAATGTTACATTGGTTTCAGGTTTTCAATATCTCCATACATTATTCTATGATCACTACAAATATAGCCACCATCTTTCACCATATAACACTATTATAATATCATTGACTATATTCTCTACACTGTCCCATATCTCTTTTTAAAATCTCTGATTTTTATGTTTTCTGTTATTCCAATTTTCGACCATCATTTTACTTGGTTACTTTAATAAAATATGCCTGATTACACACTCTTTGCTGAACACCATAGCATTTGATTTATAGTAGTCTTCTTTTTCTTCTTCTTTTTTTTAATTAACATATAATATATTATTTGCCCCAGTGGTACAGGTCTGTGAATCGCCAGGTTTACACATTTCACAGCACTCACCACAGCACATACCCTCCCCAATGTTCATAACCCCACCACCCTCTCCCTACCCTCCCCACCCCCCCGGCAAACTCTCAGTTTGTTTTGTGAGATGAAGAGTCTCTTATGGTTTGTCTCCCTCCTGATCCCATCTTGTTTCTTTTACTCTTTTCCTGTCCCCCAAACCCCCCACATTGCACCACCATTTCCTCATATCAGGGAGATCATATGATAGTGTCTTTCTCTGGTTGACTTATTTTGCTAAGCATAATACCCTCTAGTTCCATCCATGGCAACGCAAATGGCAAGATTTCATTTCTTTTGATGGCTGCATAGTATTCCATCATATATATATATATATACCATTCATTTGTTGATGGACATCTAGGTTCTTTCCATAGTTTGGCTATTGTGGATATTACTGCAATAAACATTTGGTGCACGTGCCCCTTTGGATCATATAGCAGTCTTCTTTACCTGTATCAGAACCCCAAGAAGCTTTATTTATTTATTTACTCACATAAACAGATGATCCAACACAACGTTTTTTGATGTTCAAATGTATTATAATGTCTTACCGCTTAACACTATGCTTAATGCTCTCTTTCACTGTCTGACTAAATCCTCATCATCACTATGCCATTTAATGAGAAATAACATTTGAACTCAGAGTTCTCTCCATATCAGGGAATGAAGACTCCACCCTTCTGTTTGTGCAGGTAAAATAAATGTTGATATTGTCTGTCCTGCACATACCCCATCCTGTTCACCAGAATATTCACCATCAAAATATATACAAAATGAAAACCATACCTCACCACTTCTATTACCACCCAGCATGCTAAAAACACCATCATATGTTCCTGAATTATTGACTTGATTGATAGCCCCACTTCCACACATACTGCACTCCTTTCTCCCTGCAAATTTATTTTGGTACAGCAACTTAACCTAAAAATCAAGTCAGATGATTTTATTCTGCTGTTGAAAGTCTTTTGGTATCTTCCCCTTTCATATTAAATAAAAACTGAAGGCGTTTCAATGTACTAGAAGGTCATACATCAATATGTTCTTCCTCTCTCCACCACTATGAACTCCTCATTGGCCTCCTTGCTTTTCCTCAAAAGTAACAGACAAGCTGTTCACACAAAGTCTATATACTTACTTGCTCTGCCTAGAGCAATCTTTTCCTTTAATATTTGTATAACACTCTCCTTCACTTCCTGGGTCTTTGTGCAAATAACATCTCCTAAATGAGATATAACTACCCAACACAAAATAAAATTAACTTTCATCCCAGCATTCTCCAATGGCTTTTACCTTTCTTGTATTTCTTTGTAACACTTATCGCCATCAACCATCAATCATTATTCTATTACTGGTTTATTTTCTTATTTGAGACAGAGAGAGAGAGAGAATTGGGAGGGTGCGCAGAGGAAGAAGAAAACACCCCACTGCCTAGAAAGCCTGCTGGGGAGTTACATCCCAGGACTCTGAGATCATGACCCAAGCCAAAGGCAGTCACTCAATGGACTGAGCCACCGAGGTGCCCCTCTATTATTGGTTTATTTCACTATTATATTTCAAAAGAATGTAAGCTCTTTGTGGTCAGGTATTTTATATGTTTTATTAATCGAATTATTCTCAGAAAGGTAGCTGGCAGATTGTAAGGGCTCACTAAACTGTATTTTGTTGTTATTATTGGGCTCCTTTATGGGCTTTACCTCTTACGCTAGAAGTCTATCCTTCAGATGTAAGCAATAAGAATAGAGCCCTGCTGCCTGTTCAAATGTGTAAAAAGCATGTATTAAGTCGATATTTTAAAAGCTAAATGAATGGCTTAATAGTTGTATATAGGGGGGAAGGGAACATATTTTCCACAGTTTAGAAGTGGAGTTCTTTTATACAGTTCTTGTACAAGCCTACACTCTTGAACGATAATGGGCAGTTGTACATTACAATTATACAAACACTTTGGTAATTTATATCCTTTTTTTGTAATTCATGACTGGATCATTTAATTCCTTAGGAGCATTATAGCATTTCAACTTTTCACGTTCAATAAACTTATTGGGGTTGCTACCTTTTTTATTCAAATGGAGAAATAGTCATGATTTAATCTAAATAAAGTGTTACTGATTGTGTTGTTTTCTAGGAATGAGTTGCACATGCTAGTTTAAAAGTTTTGTTAAATTCCCAAGTCTGTCACTGATAAAAGCCTTTTGTAGATTAGTAACTTGATCAAAACGGAAAAGTTATGTAACACCAATTGTTATACTATCTTTGTTTCCATCTTGCATTGTAATAACACCCATCTTAACTCTATTTAAGACAAATCATTGCCAGATGGATTTCTGGCATTGATGGCATGATATGAAATCTAGTATAACTAAAAGTTTTTGGTTTTAGTAGCATATAAATCAATTTAGAAAAATATATGTATTTGATATAAGATAAAGTTTTAAATTATTTGGCAATAGTAAACTAAACCTTTTTTTGTAAATTTTTATTTTCTAAAATTTCATTGATCTCTTTTGCAATAAGAAACAAGTTACAAAAAATTAAGGTTTATTTACCCCAATTCAAAATTATTAGGAATATAATCATAGAGGTTGAAGTATTTAAAATATTGAACCCAAAATATTTTATTAGGTAAATTCATGAATGCTGAGCATTCACTGTTAAAATATACTAATACTATTGATAGATTGGTAGAAGCCTAAAATCAAATATTTATTAAATATTCATATCCATATTTTTTCATGGCTTGGTAATTCATTTCTCTAGCATTAAATAATATTCCATTGTTTGCATGTACTACACTTTTTATTTGACCTTTCACCTATGGAAGGATATCTTGGTTGCTTCCAAGCCTTTGTCAGTTATGAATAAAACTACTATAGACATCTTTGTGGGTATAGATTTCATCTTCTTTGGATGAATACCAAGAACTGCTACTGCTGAATCATTTGGCAAGAATATGTTTAGTTTTGTAAGAAATTGCCAAGTTGTTTTCCATACTTTATTCTCAATAGACATGGAAGAACATTCCTGTTGCTCCACGTCCTCAACAACATTTCGTGTTCTGTTGTAAGTGCTCTGGGTTCTGGGAATGTACTGGTGTCTCTTTTTTGTTTTAATTTGCATTTTCCTGATGACTTATGATGTGAAGCATCTTTTTATATGCTCATTTGCCATCTGTAATATTTTCTTTTGTGAGGTATCTGCTAAGGTCTTTGGCTCATTTTTAATCAGGTTTTTCCCCCATTGTTGAGTTTTAAGGGGTCTCTGTGTATTTTTGATTAACAGTCCTTTGCCAGATGTGTATTTTGCAAATTTTTTCTCATAGCCTGTGCTTTGCCTTTTCATTCTCTTGGCATTGTGTTTCACAGAATAGACATTTTAAAATTCAGTGCTTGTGCTTTTGTAGCTAAAGTTATCGCCAAAACCAAGGTCATTTAAATTTTCTCCTATATTACCTTCTACATGTTTCATGTTTAGGTTTATAATCCAATCTGAGTTAATTTTTGTGAAGAGTGTATGATATCTGCCTGAATTTATTTTATTTTATTATTTGATTTGATTTGATTTTATATTTTTACATTTAGCTTCACCATTACTCCAGAACCATTTGTTTAAAAGATTGTATTTTGCTCTCTTGTATTGCTTTTGCTTTTATATTAAATATAAAATATAATTGATAATATATATTCTGTTGCTTTAATCTAGTCTTTCTGTGGTATTACAATATCTTGCTTACAATTGTCGTTATGGTAAACTTTTTTAAAAGATTTTATTTATTTATTTGACAGAGAGAGAGATCACAAATAGGCAGAGACACAGACAGAGAGAGAGATGAGGAGAATCAGGCTCCCTGCTGAGCAGAGAGCCCATTGCAGGACTTGATCCGAGGCCCCTGGCATCATGACCTGAGCCAAAGGCAGAGGCTTAACCCACTGAGCCACCCAGGCTCCCCATCGTTATGGTAAACTTTGAAGTCAGTCCTCAGTCTTTGTTCTCCTTCAACACTATGTTGACTATTGTGAGTCTTGGCCTCTCCATATAAACTTTAAAATAAGTTTGTTAATATTAAAAAAAAGAACTTGCTGGAATGCATTAATTGTATAGATAAACTTGGAAACCAGTGACCTCTTGAGCTTAGCAGGAGATAGACCATGGACATCAGTTGTCACAGTGGTGCCTCTGGCAGAACCTATTGCAAATCCCTAGGCTAAATGAGACCTCAAGGATCTAAGAGAATGTCTAAGAAGTACTTGATACATCCCTTGGGTATGGTTTATTGAAGTGTCCACCTGTCTGAAAGCTGGTTAATCTAGATAAGGGAGGGAAAATTCGTTATGATAAAACATATTAACAAACATCAATAAATTTTGTGAACTAATTGTCATGGCTCATATACAATATGACCAACGAAGGGACCATCAGAAGGAAATCATCAGTTATGTTTATTGTGAAATTTTTATTCAAAATAAAGCAATGTGAGGGGAAGACACAATGAGAAAATTACCATTTTTTAAATGGTTAAACTTCTTACAAAATGGAATAGGTTTTATATTCTAAGTAGTATATTGAAAAGTAAAACATTGGGGCACCTGGGTGGCTCAGTGGGTTGGGCTGTTGCCTTCGGCTCGGGTCATGATCTCAGGGTCCTGGGATTGAGCCCCGCATTGGGCTCTCCGCTCTGCAGGGAGCCTGCTTCCCTCTCTTTCTCTGCCTGCCTCTCTGCCTACTTGTGATCTCTGTCTGTCAAATAAATAAATAAAATCTTTAAAAAAGAAAGTAAAACATTAAAAAATAAAATTTCAATTAAAAATTATGTAATTTTAAAAAAAGGTTAAAAATAGCAGAACCATTTTTTTTATAACTGGAAAATACATTGTATATATATATATATCAAAAATAACTCGTCATGGGGGCGCCTGGGTGGCTCAGTGGGTTAAAGCCTCTGCCTTCAGCTCAGATCATGATCCCAGGAACCTTGGATTGAGTCCCACATCGGGCTCTCAGCTCAGCAGGGAACCTGCTTCCTCCTCTCTCTCTCTCTGACTTACTCTGCCTACTTGTGGTCTCTGTCAAATAAATAAATAAAATCTTTTATAAAAAAATTTTTTAAAAATAACTTGTCATGTCTGGAATCAGGAGCATATGGAAAAAAATAATATCTGAAGACAATACTTCTGCCATGTTTTGTGCCTTGTTAATATTTTTAAACAGTCAGGCAACTTTTAGCTTTATTGAAATACCTGCTAAGATACCAGCAGTGCCTTTTGGAGCCCTATGACTATAAAAATTAATTGCAAATATTCAAAATGTTTACTATGGTGTCACTATTTAGGGCCACCACCAAGTATGTTTCAGAAGTAAGCATAACTGTTACTCTTCTGTAAGGCAAAAGGGCATATTTTCAGGAGTTCCATCTGCTGTACCAGGAGGTGAATCAAGTAATGATTTTTGTCTATAAAATAATTCACTTTTCAATCTAACATTCCTCATTCCACATTATAATAATAAAAACTAGGAGGAGACTAAAACAAACAAACAACTACAACTACAACAACCAGCTTTTCCTTCAGTGGAAAAGTAAATATAACCTTATGAGTAGCCTGAAATTTATTTTTAAATATTTTTAAGATAAACGTTTTTGTTAGAAAACCATATATTTTATATTACTAAGAAATAACAGGCAAAGTTTTATTAACTTCTAAAAAGTCTAGTTACTTCTATTTATCTATTAACTCATCTCTTTATGAAGTAGAACATGATCACACCTATTGTATCTACCCAAGGTTATATGCTTTGGTTATTTTATGTTTGCTATTTCCTTGCTTAATTTTTACAATATTTGATACATAATAGTATCTTTAAGTCCATCTACGGATTCACAGAATTTGTTTGAACTTCATAAAAATGTACCACACTTTTTGCACTGTCCTTGTTTTACTTCTCTATTAGCTTTGCAAGATTTATTCACTTTAGAGTGTGTATTTTATTTTTATTCCTCCATAATGCTATGTTTACAAATTTGTATTTATCTGTACTTTTAAAAATATCTTAATTATATACCATTTCTCATCTCACGTAACACTCATGTTACTTCTACACTTATCAGATATTATGTAACTGAAAACCACAACTCAGCAACAATAGAACACCATTTTTCAAAATTAAATGGCTTACCAGAATTCTTTAATTCTATCCTTTATTTGTATTAGATGACCCTTTATTCTGGTATTTGGCATTGTTCATTTGGAGGAAAGCTTATAAGTTGATATTCCATAAATAGAAGGATTATTTATGATTGATTAATTATTTTCATTTAGAATGCATAGAATATGGTTGATTTAATATTTCTTACTCTCTGCCTGGAACATATTGCTATCTATGTAATAGCCACTAAAATATTAAGTTAATCACCTAGACTTTAAACTGCATATTAATAGGAATAACATACAGAACTCTTCTCAGATTGGGACACCTGGGTGGCTCAGTCATTTGAACGCCTGAGCCTTTAGCTCAGGTCATGATCTTAGGGTCCTGGGACTCAGTTCTTCAACAGATTCCCTGCTTAGCCAGGAGTTTGCTTCTCCCTCACCCTGCTGCTCCCCCTGCTTGTGCTCTCTCTCACTCTCTCTCTTACAAATAAATACAATTAAAAAATAAATTCTTCTCAGATAGCTAATATAGAATATCGCCTTGTATTCATCAAAGGGAAAGTGCCGGGGCGCCTGGGTGGCTCAGTATTTAAGCCGCTGCCTTCGGCTCAGGTCATGATCCCAGGAGCCTGGGATCGAGCCCCGCATCGGGCTCTCTGCTCAGCAGGGAGCCTGCTTCCTCCTCTCTCTCTCTGCCTGCCTCTCTGCCTACTTGTGATTTCTCTGTCAAATAAATAAATAAAATCTTTAAAAAAAAAAAAAAAGATGATTTTGCCCAAATGCAGGCAAATGTAAGTGTTCTGAGTATGTTGAAATAAGCTTAAGAGAAGCTATGATATTTGATAGTTTAGGGGTATTAAATGCATTTTCAGTTTTTTATGTGTTTCTCTGTACATAGCCCCCTTGTAAGCTGAGGAACATCTCTATATGTATATGTAGCCTTGGTATGGCTTACATATTATTGGCATGAAACATCTAGAACAGTACATGTGCCATATAATTGTCTACAATATCCAACAAGTTTCTTGAAAACTTGTGCCAAAGGGGTTATTTCTTTAAGGATTCTTATTTCAGAAGGGTTCTCTCAAACGTAAGATTTTTTAGAAGTTAAGTGAAAATCTGACCAAACTAAACATTTTTCCATTTTCCCTACTGAGCAAAGATAGCTAAAATCTATCTGCCATTTTCAACACTGTACTCAACGATTGTAATTCTAATTTAAGAACAGATGATTTATATCAAAACCACATGTTGGCCTAATCTTATACAATATACATAAATCTCACTCAGAGCCTTGGACACTTTTATTTGTTGAGTCTATATGGTACTACGGACATTCATCATTTTTGACCTCATAGCTTCATGTATGTCTATACTTTTGAAAATACATGCATCATAGTTCCATTGTAAAATGTCTGGGTTATAAAATGTGCTATGCTATCAAAATGGTAATAAGAACGTACAAATGACCTGATGTAATGAACTGGACCAGATTGCCAGATATCACATTTCATACCAGAAAGATTCAGTGGTAAGTTTTAAAATGGCCAGCTATACTTCGACTGAATTATAACTCATTTAACTTCTTTCTTTGTGTACAGTATTATACATTAGTCAGTATGATAGTAAATAAGTACTTTGGACAGATGTAAATATGCTGTAATAAACAATGTTTTTCTTCTTTCTTTTAGTCCTTTTTACTTGTAAGACTAGCCACAAATACCATGCCTCCCCCAAGATAATTTTCAATCCAAATTTATCTCTAAATGAATTTATTGCACAGAAAAAAAATATATATATATACACTTACAGTAGATATGTTCAAAAATAGTTACACAACAGCAGGGCCCTATATGTAAGCAGTATAGTTGTTTTGTTTTGTTTTGTTTTTTTCTTTAAAAAAAAAAGAGGTTATGTGAAATATTGGAATTTTATTTCCAGGCCTAGTATTTCAAGACAGTTAACTACACTTACGGTGTCAACAGCCTCTTGTTGGCAGTATGATTTTATCGGCTCCATGGAATAACAGCAAGAATATACTATTGCTTCTTTCTTTTATGACACACACAGAAAAAAAAATTGACACATTTGCTCAAGACAAACCAGAATTATTTTAACCTATCAAAATTGATGGGAAGCCTTCACTGCCAAAGTCACTGCTGGGTTTTCACAATTCATAGCAGACAATCTGCTACTCCCATTAGGATAAAGGAGAGAAGAGTCATAATCAGGGAAGAAAGCTGGATTTATACTTGTAATTATCATTGAATTATTTAGCCTGCTATAGGATTATTATTATTAGTGTCATTTGATCATTTTCTCTCATTTTATTAAACACAACTGTGAGTAATTACCCTACCTAATATTTCTCTGTATTGGCTGACTAGCTAGCAAACATTCATGAAAATATCCATTAGCCACACACATAAAATGCTGCATTATGATGCTGTTGAATCAGAACATACCACTACCTGATTCTGTAGCTCTTTGAGGATTTGCAAATCAATTAATTATATGTTTCTTGGATTCTTCCCATACAATTAGAAAATTTATAATAGAGTCCATGAACATTATTAGTTTTACTATTTTAAACCAGCAATCACACTTTGATTTTTACAACAAAAGCAGAAATATAAACACACACATTTGGATCAGTTTTCTGTTAGTCTGTCTGGACTTCAAAATCCTATTCCTCAAGATAATGCACACCAAAGTTCTGGATTAAACAAGAAATTAGATGGCACCTGAACACTTGGTTTAATATTCTCCAAAGGACTATGCAACTTATTTCTTACATTATGACATTGTTTTACAAAGATCCACACTTTTATAATGTTAGTATTTTTAATAATCAATAAAGTCAATTAATCATGATTAAAAATCAAATATAAAAATTTCTACTTTTTGCTTTTGCCCTCTCCATTTAGAACTTATTTATAGCCTGATAATTCAAAGGTCCCTATGTTTATGAAAGTCTGGACAGAAATAGCTCTAAGATCCCATTCAGAACTTGATATTAATCTAAGACTTTAGGCTCCATTCATCCTGAGAGCAAAGAGTAGGACAAAGGATTTGAGTACTGTTAGTTTATCTGGGAGATTACCCAGACAATGAAGCAACTTTGTCAAAGAGGTACATTGTTGATATAATTGTTGTGGATAGAAAATGAAGGCTTGCTTTTACTGAAAGGTCCTGAGAAACTTCTTTAAGTTGTCCTCATGAAGACCTGAAAACTGACAATTTTACCTATGGTTCTTATTTCCACTTCACTGAGTGCTGTCCTCAGAGGACATTAACTCTCCTACACTTTTGGGTTGTGTTGGAGACATTCTAAAATGAGAGAGAGAACATGAGATGCTACCAGTGTTAAGTAACTGCAATTTCCCATGGAACTATCCACCACAGGTTTGGCTGTAATCAGGTGTTGGGCCTTGATATCAGAGGGATTTGAGGCAGTATCATTTTAGGTTAATCATTATATCTGAAATTTCCAAAAACTTCAACTGATGAAACTTTGATTATAAATCTATAAATATAACAATAAATCTACAGTATTCAAATTATTTTCATAGAAATACACAAAAAAAGCATCAATTGATTAATATTTAAATGTTACAGAATACTGAACTGAAAGGATTTGGTCATAGAACAACGTGTAAGAAGTAGAACTTAGGTTTAGGTTAGAACTCAGGATGCATTTGAGACTCAGTTAAGAAATTGAATTGAAGGACGCCTGGGTGGCTCAGTGGGTTAAGCCACTGTCTTCGGCTCAGGTCATGATCCCAGGGTCCTGGGACCGAGCCCCAAGTCAGGCTCTCTGCTCAGCAGGGAGCCTGCTTCCTCCTCTCTCTCTGCCTGCCTCTCTGCCTGCTTGTCATCTCTCTCTGTCAAATAAATAAATAAATAAAATCTTTAAAAAAAACAAATTGAATGGATGTCTGACTATCTTATAGGTTTGCTAAAAATCAGTGACTTTGTGTTCATGTGTGGCTATGCAGGAATTTTTAACTTTCCTTAAGAAGTTATTAGATTTGATTATATAATGGCAGTAAAGGATGGGGAAAAGCAAAGTACAAACCCCATAAAGACAAAGACACTGAGTATGAGAAAAGAGTAATAGATAAGAAGAATCAATGCATTTGAGGAAAATGGGAATTGAAATACACAATGATTGTTGATTTTTTTAGATGGAGAAAACAAAACTAGCTTGCAAGAAGGAAATAACAGAAGACATGTTGTGATGTGACACAGAATCCTGGAAAAGGCAGTAACATGGAATAAAGGAGTAGGGAGAGCATATCAGGTAATTTGGATAGGAAGGAGTTAGGAGATAATTGCTTGATAAATTTTATATGGCCCACTTAAATGCACAGATTTCTCTTCTTTAATTTATATGGAGAACAGGGTGTCCTTTCTCTTCCCTTTCAGAGCACCAGAGGTGTACACTTTCAGACTGAAAACCTGAAAAGCTCAGGACTCAGTTGCTTAAGCACAGCTGAGAGGACATATTTCAATTAAGATTTACATTTTGCTGTAGGTAGTAGACTGTCAAAAGTGGTTTAACCATATTTTTTCATTTAACAAGAAGACTACAGAGAGTGTTTTCTGGTGTTGGTTCAGAGTCTTAAGAAAGTCAAGTGAAGTATCTTAGAGGTTTTCATGGCTTTTTATTCACAGTTGCAAAAATTGCTGTTGGAGCTCTCACTTTTGAGCCCACATTTCTGGCAGAAAGATAGAGGTAAAAGAGAATGATATCTTGTACGACTGATACTTTGTCATATGGTTACAATGTAACTAGAAAAGAGACAATAAAATATTTGATGTTGTTTTAAGTTTCCTTGTTGTCAATCCCTCAGTGCTTTCTGATATTAAAGGAAAAAGTAGATGGATATTGACCTGGCAACTATCAACACCTGTCAGTCTCTCTTGGATAACCAATATCTCTATAATCTCTTCTTCCCAGTAAAAAAAATAAAATAAAATATATTCATAACCCACACTGTGCCATCTCAAGTTACTGCACCAAGATAAAATTACAATGATTTTCAGTTGTTCCAAATGGACAGAATACCCTTCCTTATGATATCATGTCTTATAAGATAGATAATTGGCTTGCTACCAATATACCCAGATGTGACTGTGGAAGAGACAGGAAAAAAATAATAATATTTATTTATTCCTTGGGTTGACCCTGTTTACACAGATGCATTACTATTAGAAAAGGTTGGTTTGGGACATTGGTATGAATTTACTTAATGGGTTTGTATGTAATTGGGTTGGAGGAAATTTTTAATTTCTACAAAAATTATTAGAATTCTATCTTATTCTCTTTTGTTAATTTTTACATGTTAACAAAGCCAAAATTTTTTTCTAGCAGACAAGATCTTAAATCCTAACAAAACTCAATTTTTTCCTCTTATTTTTAAGTTTGAGAGCCTCATGTTCTCTCATGCTGCTTTAAATACAACTCAAAAAGAAAAAAGGAGCTAAATGGGGCAGTAAGACCAGACTTTTTATTTTATTTTATTTATCTTATTTTTAATTAAAAAATTAAAGATTGTATTTATTTATTTGAGAGAGAGAGAGAGAGAGCATGAGTGGGGCAGGGGGATGTAGCGGCAGAGAGAGACTGAGAAGTATACTCCCTAATGAGCAGGAAGCCCGATATGGGGCTCGATCCCAGGATCTTGACTGAGATCATGACCAGAGACAAAGGCAGATACATGTGCAAAATCCCTTTTTTTCTGGGAAACAATACTTTACAAGAGATGTTTGGAAAAGTACTGGGGGATCAACTTTAATTGGAGATACGAAAATTTAATTGACTTTTGTAAAGCTACAGGGATCCAAATGATGGGAATCCCAGCCCGTTTAGGTTGTGGACCACAGAGTATTCTTCTCTGTAATATTTTATTTTCTTCCATGTCTACTAACTCCAGTCCAAATTCACTGATCTCTTTTTAGATAGTGCAAAACATGGCAAAGAATACCAAACAAGTGCCCAATATTCTACATTTATTACATCATTTCTAACATATAGAAGTGTGTTATCAAGGCTAGTTCTGTGAACAAACCTAGTTACGCTAAAGTGTGTTTTGTTCTCCAAGAAATTAAATGCATGATTATCACACAATTATAAAATACTTGTGTCAAGAATTTTTATTCAAAAATTAATAAGAGAATCAGATATTAAAACTAGTTCACATGGTCATTTGGGATATAAGCAGAGTTGTGCAGCAGAAGTGCTCTGGGCCCATAATTTGGGTTATAGAATTTATGTTCTCTAATGAAAAATCACTAACTTACATTATTGTTAACAAGAATCTTGTGCATTACCATCAGTTTTCTACATTACAACCTCTTGCTCTACAGTTTGTAAATAACTTTGTCAATAGCAAGCTAATAAACGGGGTGACTCCAATGGATTGAGATAATCTCCAGAGTTTCTGCTACATAATGCCCAGGACTGCATTGAAAGGACACCTAAGAATTTATTTTGCCCAAAACTTTGATCATTTTTTTCACTGCCCTTACCTATTTTCCAATCCTAGTCCTTTTGCTTCACCTTTCAGTCTATGGACAACCCTGTATCTATCTGACTGACTTGTTAATTCTGGGAATGTTTTGCAGGTTAATTTGCTTGCCAGAGGTGGTTCCTCTAATTGATGTCTAAGAACCCTAATTAGTTAAGAAAACTTTTTTTTAACATTTTCATTGCTACTTCTTCTTCTTCTTCTTCTTATTATTATTATTGCTAATATCTCTATTATAAATAATTCACAAGGGCATCTTTCTGACAAAAGACAAAGAGCTGGCTATTAGTAGAAAAAGTACAGTTGACTCTGTCAGTGAAAGTGGTAAAGGGATTTGAGAAAATAAGGCAAAGCACTGGAATTATGTGTTAAAACTTTAAATATTATAGACCCATTTACTTAATTTCAAATACTGTTGTTGCTTATAATTAAATAAGATGTTTTCCATGAACCACGCATTACAGCAAATATATTGTTTATACAGATTAAATTTTCATCAAAAGGGATGCCTGGGTGGCTCAGTTGGTGAAGCAGCTGCCTTTGGCTCAGGTCATGATCCCAGCGTCCAGGAATCGAGTCCCGCATCGGGCTCCTTGCTCCGCCGGGAGCCTGCTTCTCCCTCTGCCTCTGCCTGCCATTCTGTCTGCCTGTGCTTGCTCTCTCGCCCACTCTCTCTGATAAAGTAATAAAATCTTAAAATAAATAAATAAATTTTCATCAAAAAATAGTAAGTGTATTTTATTGCAGGATCCTGATAAGCATTTTGCAGATGAGAAAAGTGAAATCAGAAAAGTATGTCTCTTCAAATCCCTCATACAATATCTGGCCTAGATAGAAGGATATACTATCACAATTGAGGAAGATAATTGAGATTAATTAAAATGATAAACTTTACTATAGAGGGTTTTTTAAAAGTTTGCCACAGATTCAGATTCTTTTAAAATATATATCTATTTTGTGTAAAGAGAATGCACTGAGAAGTAAAAAGAAAGTGATATATCAGTGCTACCAACTAATGGCTATAATATCATCACCTTATTTATGAACAATGAAACAGTGTGCAATATTTAAATAAATTTAAATAAATTCCTATTTATTTTATATATTTTTTATAAATTTATATATATTTATATATATTTATAAATTTAAATAAATTCCTATTTATTTATTATTAAAGAAATTCCTCTAACAGTATGTTTTGAAGGTTGCTAGCAGGAAAGTGTTGTACTACATGGAAGTAATCAGAAAAAGTGATCTAAAAGTGTGCTTTCAAGGGCGCCTGGGTGGCTCAGTGGGTTAAAATTCTGCTTTCAAGAAGCTATAACAGTAAGTACTGAGCATTAGCTATTATATGCTATGGATGAATAACTGAAATCTACATTTGAAACTAATGGTACACTATATGTTAACTAATTGAATTTTAAAAAGTTAATTAAAAAAACCCACTATTTTATAAAACAATATTCCCAACAGGCTCTTTTGCTTTAAAATACTCACTTTGTAATGAGAGTCATTACTTTTGTCTAGCCAATTCTTACACCACTGTTTATCCCTTCCCTGCTTTATCCCTTCCCAGTATCAATAAAGGCTCACTTGGGTTACCTAGAAGCCATGAGAAAGCTTGTAATAGATCTGGCTGGTTTTCACCAGCAATTTGACCACCATGTGCACAGGGAAGTCTATTGATAAAGGCTTTATTGCAATAAGTTGCAAATACATGGATGATTTTGAATTCTCTTTCTTGAGGTCTTGTTTCATGATAATCAATTTAGGGTGGCTTATTGGAATGGATGTTATTAACATATCTTCATAGTTATAAGTACATGGAATTGTAAAATAGATTAATGAATGTGGCATTACTGACAACTGTCCTCATTTTGAAATCAAATTACAGTGTACTAAGATGAGGAAGCAAAGCAGATTTGGGATTATGAGTGAAATAATTTAAAAATTCTTAGGGGTATGATCAGACTATTGGGTAATTCAGTAGAAAAATGTCAACTGATTGAGATTCTGTGTTCCCTGATTTCAGAGAGAAGTTAAGATAAATAAGGAACACGAGGAGACTAGGAAGCCAAACATAAGTGATACTTTTGTGCCAGGGTGTGTATACATCTGTTTATCTTCTTGCTTTACCACTAAGGTTGCTCCTAGAGGAGAGTTTAAATATGTGTTGGAGCTAATCTCTGTGGATTACACAAGAAACCACATCCTACAGCTCTCCCTGAAACACCGCTTATGATTTCAATGTAATTTGGTTTTTGCATTTTTAGAAATAACAAAATACTTTGCAAACTCATCTACTTTATTACCACCACAAGTGAGTCAGCTGACTCCACATTTTAACACAGTGACAGTCACAGAGGAATGGAGGAATGAGTAGATTTATCAATATATGTGCTTTTAAGAAGTATGACAGGGTAGCAGCTATTTCCAGGAACCAAAACATGGGTCAGCAGCTGTGCAGGAAAAGTGATGGAATAAATGACTCATTTCAGAGGAGTTCTATAACATATTAGTTCTAGAATGTATCTTCAGCACCCAATTACCCGCTTTGATCTAAAGATAAGGATTTACAGTTAAGGTCCCATTTATGATTTGACTGGTAGGGTCTGAATCATTTTTACTATTGTTTTGACTATTACTTGAAACCTATAGTAGTACTTGGGATATGTGTTGTGTATTCTGTGAACATGTGCTAATTTTAGATTAGATAACTTCTGTCTAGAACCCCTGTTAATTTGTTTGTTTTTGTTTATTTGATAGTGGTTTCAGTAAATGGATATATCTGAAAAATTGCAAACCACTATTAAAATAAGTTATTATGATATATAGCATGGAATTGCACATTCCTCCTTTGAATCCAACAGAGCTTCACCATATCCTTAACAACTTGGGGAAAACATGCTAATATTTTTCTTTATAAAAATTTCTCCTGTTAGGCTGTGATGATTGTCATCAGCAGTAACTCCTCTGAAGGCTTTGTCAAAAGAGTTGAAAAAATTGGAAAGGTGTGAATGAAGCTGTTTGCTGAATATAAAGAAAAGAACATTGAAGTACAATTCACACTCTTACTTCTCCTTCTATGCTTTCAGATGTTTGACATTTGAAAATTTTGCTTCTAGAAGAGATGCCATGTATAATTCGTACTTTATGGAGCAAGTTGCTTTTATAATTTTTTTTTATTATTCTACCATTCAAGTATTTCCATTTAAAATAAATTCAATACAATTTAAAAACAAATCAAAAGTGCAGCGAGTATTCAATTCCTGGGCTAAATAATTTTAGAAAGCTTTGTGTTATTGACCCTACAGGGTTTTTCTGTAGTTTTAACTCTTTCTTTCTTTGATTTTCCCATTAGTCACGTAAGTAACTGCAATATAACAGACATTGAGGATAAAGAAGGACTGAATAGAACAATCCTTGTCCTCATAAATTTGAGAATCTAGCAAGGGAGTCAAACAATTCAATCATTCAGAGACAATTTATTGAGTGCCTGGCCTAAGATGAGCACAACAAAACCCCAGCACAGAGGAATCATTTTAATGGGAGAGATAGATAATAGGTAAGCCAACTTAAAAAAAAAATCGTACTGGTTTTTCTTTAATAGTGATGCATATTTGAACTAAATAAGCACATTTTAAAAAGAGCAGTGATTGAGAAGAGGCTTTTTAACTGAGTGGTCTGAAAGGGCCTCCCTGAAAAAGTCTGTTTTGAACAGATTTCTGAATAATATCAGCCAGGAAGCTGCGTAAAAATCTCAGGGATGGGTGATTTTTCCAGTCAAAAAACTATAAAGGCTCCAAAGTCACAATAGAGCTATAAGTTTCTATAATAAAGTAACTTCTGACAAAGAATGAGAAGAAATAACTAACCCAGGTTTGAAAGAAAAGGGACAGACTTTCTATGGAATTCATATTTAATTAAAGCTCTAAAGGACTAAAATACAATAGAGCAAAATTCTGGTCACGCTGATATACCTAATGAAAGTTCAAAAAAAAGGTGTGGGTAGCAAAGAGTGTGTGGGAATGTTGGTAAGAACAGTGGGGAAGAGTCATCCCTGAACATGTTCTTAAATGAAGCAATTCTTGTGTTGTTTTAAAGGGTAAATTGGAGTTTGCCTAAGTGATTAGAGAAGGATGCCTCAGCTTATGGAATTTCAAAGCCATAAAAATGTGATAAACTACTGCAGACATTTTCATGTATATTTGTTGTTGCTTCTAGTAATGGTGATCTAAAAACTCCTACTTAAGACAACTAAAAATCCAGACAAAATAGCTTTTAAAATTAAAAATATCAGTATGATTATAAAAATTAAGTGTGAGATTACTGGGCCAAAATACGAAATACAATGAGAGCCTAGAGATATATGCCCTGAAGCCATTTTAGCTATGAGAGCATTTGAAACGGCTAAAACACACTGAGCTGTGTTGTTAATAGACACTTGATACTAGAGAAACAAAATTCAAAATCCAGCAGCAATCAAATTTGAGGACTTTGGTACAACCCAAATTTAAGTTGAGATCCCCAAAGCACAAGGAGAAGCAGAAATAAGACTATAGCCTACCTTGCCTTCTGTGTAAACTGAGAAAGTCAATCACTGAATTTGGAGTATGATTGTCTTGTAGAGTCTCAGATATAAGAGAAAATCCTGCCAAGGAGGACCATACTATTATTATAGCTCTTAATTATCCCTACTCAATAAGAGTTTCAAATATAATGTCTTGAACATAGCAAAAATGTAACCAAGCGCACAAAGAAAAACCATTAACAAGATTTGATAGACAAAATGGGATTAAGTATGATGTTAAAATGATCAATAAAGATTGTAAAATGGCTTGAGTACTCTGCTCAAAGAAATGAGAGGGGAAGCAAATTGAACAAAAAACTGAAACTAAAAATGATATTGAGAAAGGTTTTATAAATGAACCAAATGGATACTCTAGAACTTTAAGGATATGACTGCTAATTTAAGATACCACAGGGGTGCCTGGGTGGCTCACTTAATTAAACCTACAATTCTTGTTCCTTTTTTTTTTTTTTTAACACCTTAATTTTATTTTATTTCTTTCATTTTGGCTCAGGTCGTGATGTCAGGGTTGTGAAATAGAGCCCAGAGTTGGGCTCTGTGCTGAGCCTGGATCCTGCTTAAGATTCTTTTCCATTCTTTTTCTATCCCTCCCTGCGCTCTCACTTGCTCGCTCTCTCTTGCTTGCAAATAGATAGATAGATATATAGATAGATAGATAGATAATAGACAATGCAAAATAAAAGCAGATTATGAAAATAATTATAAAGATTTTGAAATGAAAACAAGTTCTAAATAAAATAGAGAAGACCTACACAGCTAAAAGTTCATTCAGAAAATCTACTATTAAAGAAGTCAGTATGACACAATGTTAAGATATCAAACGATTTGAGCATGTACTTTACAGAAAGGGTAATCCAAATGGCCACTCATATATAAAAACTGTTTATCTTTATTATGAATCTGGAATTAAATTAAATTAAATTAAAAATAAATTAAAACCTAAAATGACATACTATTACACACTTACCATATTGGGCAACAGTAAAATTGTCTTGCAAGAATGTGAAAGAATAAAAGTGCCCATAATAAAAGCATTTGAGGTAAGTTGGACAATATTTAGGAAACTTAAAAATAAAAATAAAGATTTGGTCCATTCCTAGAAACACAACATGGAACTAAATGAATATTTTCACCAGGATATGCAAACAGATGATTATAGCTATTTCATTCATAACTGCAGATCAGTAGTGGTCTATTTGCACAATGTTACATTAAATAAGAGAGAATATTAACAAACTGGGAGGAGGGGCTAGGTTGTTATCATAAACAGATCTTCTATGGTGCTGATTATGTTCTATTTCTCAAAATCTTTAAGTTAAAAAAGTTTTCAAATTTATATCTAGATAGATAGATGATAGATAGACAGATACCCCAGAAGCTGCAATGTTGGGCTAAGACCAGGCTTTAAAGGGCTTTTCTATACTCTACTAAATACTTGAAACCATTCATTATATCATAGCTCAGTGTTCAAATCTCCATTTGTTTCCTCAGTTTCCTAATATTTATCTTAAGGTGACCTGATCCAGACTTTTGATCACCTTTGTCTAAATATTTCTATTTTAACAAAGTCCTTTTTAAAACTGAGAGACTAAAACTTAGAAAAATACTCTGATTGTTATCTCACTAGAGTGGAAAATATATAGTTACCCATTAACTAATGATATCCATGTCTACATTAGATCCATGACATTTTTAATTCTTGGGAGCTTTTGGTTAAATGAATTTTTTAAGCTTCCTTTAAATGAAGCTTTAAGCCATCCCACATGAATAAAATTAAAGAATTAAATGAAAACAGGCCAAGTATTTACAGAGTAATAGAATGTGCAGTGGAAAGAGTACAATTCTGAAATCATAAAGCCTAAATTAGTGTGATGCATCTTTACTAGCCATGTAATCATAAACCAGTTATCTAAATGTGTTAGCCTCAGTTTTTTCACCCATGAAATGGTGATGATAATACTTATTATGCAGAGTTGTTGTGTGGATGTGATGAAGCATGGAGCATGAGAGTCTCATATTCCATGCTAAAATGATAGCTATTTTTTTTAAAGATTTTATTTATTTATCAGAGAGAGAGAGGGGGAGAGAGCGAGCACAGGCACACAGAATGGCAGGCAGAGGCAGAGGGAGAAGCAGGCTCCCTGCTGAGCAAGGAGTCCGATGTGGGACTCGATAGCTATTTTTATAGTTATAATATACTTATAATAATTCTAATAATAGTAATTAAATTGTTCAAAATGGTAATATTCATTTATATTGAGGCATTGTATTGACTATTCATAGACACTTTTACCAAAATAAATTTCATTTTACTTTACCCCCTCTGAGGATATATATTCCCTAATTCAATATGAATCTCATTATGAATAATAATTATCATAATAAATATGCTGATTTTTCTTCTATTTATTTTTAGGGAAGTATCCTTTACTGTTGAACATAAAGAAACTTAAGCAAGTCTGTCTTATTCAAAATTTGCATGCTGCTTTCTTACGAAACTAGATTATAGAGTTGTATGAAATAAATTCATGCAGTTAAGACATTTATGTTTGGAAAACTGGGTGGTCAGTTTAGTATTTCAAAAGAAGATTTTAAATTTAAACCTTAAAACTGAGCTCTTTCAGCCTTATTTATAGACCATCCTTCATGCTTCATAAGTACTCCATTGTAAACTAAGTAATAGTTTTTGTCACAGTGTATATAACGAAAATGGATTTTATATTTATTATTTCAGAGTTAGTTGCAGTTTCTACTTCCTTACTTCCTTTTTTGAAAAATAGATTAATTCTACAAAAAGTTTTTGCCAGCTTTATTGAAAAAAAATCGACATATTATAATTTGTAAATTTAAGAAATGATTTCTTATAACATTGCAAACTTATAACATTGGTTAGATTTGGTTCGGTTTTTGTAATTTTAAAAATCCCTCCAGCCCTTGGCTCTGTCTGACCTGATTGCTTTCAGCGGTTTCTGCAACATAAATGACCCGGCATCGAAAACTCTCATTGTTTACAGTGGTGCCCCATTCTAAACACTTTGTTAATAAAAAGCTTTTTTTTTTTTTTTTTCGGACTATGGTAAATGTGAACAACAGTGAGGTATTTTAAAGAGGTGAACCATAGATAAATTTCTCTAAGGGTGGGGTGAGGGTTACTCAAAAAGGAACTTGACAAGGCTTTTAAAGATATCGACAATCATTATAACATAACGTGACTGATTGTTACCGTGCGCTAACTGGGGCAACACTTGTAGGCTTCCAAGATAGACTAACATAGTTGAGATGGTTCTAGGGGATTTCTAGCACAGGGTCTTATGAGGCAGGGATTCTAGCCACTGGCTGTGCAAGGCATGAGGCCTGTTAGTGATTCTATTTTTTCCTCTGCAGAATGGGTCTTTCTACATTCCAGGTCCTTTCTACCCCAATAAATAAAGCAGCGATTCTCTCAGTGAGTTGTACTATTGGTTTAAACAGCCAACTGTCTCTTTAAAAGGACTTTTGTTTAAATTCCTTTAAAAAAAAGTCCTTTCAAAAAAATCTTTTTTTTTTCTATTTTTTATTTTTAAATCCCATATGTTTACTCTGATCGTGGAACTTTGTCATTTTGACCTTCTCTGCTGATTAAAATATTCTTCATCATCAGCACCTACTGCTCTCCTCTCCTGGTGGTCTCTCCGGATGGGGTCTTCTCTAGGTCTTCTAGCAGGAGATGGGCACTTCCCCTCTACCCATGTTTCCTGACCAGCCTTACCTATCCTGCAGGGTCAGGTCGGCCTGGCTTTTTGTCTGTTGTTCTCTTCTGAGTGGTTAGTTTTTCATAGATACCGTGCTTTGCATTTGTCAGGACTTACCCTGGACTATCAAAACCCTTTTCTGGTGCCAGTGAATCCTAAGAAACAGTCGTGATGAGAGAACCAGGAACTCGAACAGAACATATTTGTCCTGAATGTTCTGTCCAAAATGAAAAATACATTTCTGAGGAGCCTCAAGATCTCTGAGAAGGGAAGTTTCAACAACTCTGTCATGTAGGGGCATCAATTCCAATTCTGTGTCAATTTTCCTACTTTCCCAGCTAGTAATTCTCTACCTCAGAAAGCCCACTCTCTACCGTTTCCTCTCTCAAAGGCAGTTGCTCTTAGAGTCTGCACATGGCACTTGGGGCCTGCTGCTCTGTACCTTGGGTCTAACAGCTGCGGGGCATCAAGATGAGCACGTCTCTTGTTCTAGGACTTAATATAGTTTGGGGCACATGTTAAGCAGTAATCACTTCTTTAGTTGAACCAAGTGTTGGATCTTTCTTATTTATTCTACTACCACAATTTACTTGTTCTAAGATTTGTCTCCCCCCCTTTTAATATCTCTTAAGGTGGCACTCACGTTGCACTTGATGACATATCCTTGTTTAATTGACAGCATTTCTCTTTCTTAGTCGAACATAAACTATAGTGCATCTTACCCTTGATGAAAGCTAGGATGCAATTAAATACTCTTTTATGGTTATGATTCTGATATTTGAAATCCTCCGGTAGCTCCCTGTGCCCCCACAGTGTAGTACCTCACCTCCTCACCATAGGATACAAAACTTCTCACCCCCAGTGTTAACCCTGGGGCTCATCCTCCATCCCCAGGGGATGCTGCCAGATCAGCTGTCAGTTGTCATGAACTTGCTGTAGTTTCCCCAATGCATGTGCTGCCTCCTGGCACTTTGAAACTTGACACACTCATCCTCATTCTTTGCTTTGCCCTTGTCTATCACCTCCCCTGAAAATCTGTTTCTAAGTGGCTTTTCCCAGGTCCAACCTACCCTTGGCAGTGTATTATCTCCCTGTGGTAAAGCCTGTCACACTGCACCATGGATATGCCCGTTGTCCCCCTGAGAAGAGAAAAGGGACAATGAGGGCCCCCAGCATTTGCAGCTCTAGTGGAGAGCCCCATGCCTGGCTTGCAGGAAATGCCAGATCATGAAGACAAACGGAGATCATCCTCTGGCTAAAACCAGCTCTTCTTTGCCTACCGCAGGATCTGGATCAATAAAGAGCAGCCAGTTATTATTGCTGTTTTTCTAGGGATTTTTACCCCATATATTTCCCAGGTCTTTACTCTTTTTGTAACACTTAATTCAGGCTTCAACCACTTCCTAGTCAGATCAGGTTAAATCATTTTCCTTCCCATACCCTCGATGTATTTCACATCTAGTAATTCTTTTTTTAAACATCTTATTTACCCATTTGACAGACAGATCACAAGTAGGTAGGGAGGGAGGCAGAGAGAGAGGGGCTAAGCAGGCTCTCCGCTCAGCAGAGAGCCCGATGTGGGGCTCCATCCCAGGACACTGAAATCATGACCTGAACTGAAGGCAGAGGCCTAAACCACTGAGCCACCCAGGAGCCCCCATATCTGGTAATTTTTAACCAACGTGGTTTTGCTGCATCACATAGTTCCTTTTTCTTCAAATATAAATATATAAATATATTGGTCAAGTCACTTGCATGTCTTACGAGAATGTTATACTTTAGTAGCAAACTTGTAATCTTGGCCATTGGTTTTGATTTTTGTTATAGTTTGATTTGGTTCGGTTTTTGTAATTTTAAAAATCCCTCCAGCCCTTGGCTCTGTCTGACCTGATTGCTTTCAGCTGTTTCTGCAACAAAAATGTCCCAGCAGCAAAAACACTCATTGTTTACAGTGGCGCCCCCTTCTGAACACTTTGTTAATAAAAAGATTTTTTTTTGTTTTTGTTTTTTTGCTATGGTAAATGTGGAAAAACAATGAGGTATTTCAAAGAGGTGAACCACAGATAAATTTCTCTAAGGGTGGGGTGAGGGTTACTCAAAGAGGAACTTGACAAGGCTTTTAAAGATATCGACAATCATTATAACATAACGTGACTGATTGTTACCGTGCTCTTACGGGCAAACACTTGTTGGCTTCCAAGAAAGACTAACATCGTTGAGATGGTTCTAGCGGCCTTCTGGCCAGGGTCTCATGAGGCAGGGATTCTAGCCACTGGCTGTGCAAGGCATGAGGCCTGTTACTGATTCTATTTTTTCCTCTGCAGGATGGGTCTTTCTACATTCCAGGTAATTTCTACACCAATAAATAATGCGGCGATTCTCTCAGTGAGTTGTACTATTGGTTTAAACAGCCAATTGTCTCTTTAAAAGGACTTTTGCTTAAATTCCTTTAAAAAAAAGTCCTTACAAAAAAATCTTTTTTTTTATTATTTATTTTTAAATCCCATATGTTTACTCTGATCATGGAACTTTGTCATTTTGACCATCTCTGCTGATTAAAATATTCTTCATCATCAGCACCTACTGCTCTCCTCTCCTGGTGGTCTCTCCGGAACGGGTCTTCTCTAGGTCTTCTAGAAGGAGATGGGCACTTCCCCTCAACCCCTGTTGCCAGACTAACCTTACCTATCCTGTAGGGTCAGGTCAGCCTGGTCCTTTATCTGTTGTTCTCCACTGAGTGGTTAGTTTTTCATAGATACCTTGCTTTGCTTTTGTCAGGATTTTCCCTGGACTATCAAAACCCTTTTCTTGTGCCAGTGAAGCTTAAGAAACAGTACGGATGAGAGAACCAGGAACTTGAACAGATCATATTTATCCTGAATGTTCTGTGCAAAATGAAAAATTCATTTCTGAGGAGCCTCAAGTTTTCTGAGAAGGGAAGTTTCACCAACTCTGTCATGTAGGTGCATCAATTCCGATTCTTGTCAATTGTCCTACTTTCCCAGCTAGTAATTCTCTACCTCAGAAAGCCCACTCTCAACCGTTTCCTCTCTCAAAGGCAGTTGCTCTTAGAGTCTGCACATGGCAATTGGGGCCTGCTGGTCACTGGCTACTGCCCTCTGTACCTTGGGTCTAACAGCTGCGGGGCATCAAGATGAGCACGTCTCTTGTTCTAGGACTTAATATAGTTTGGGGTACATGGTAAGCAATAATTACTTCTTTAGTTGATCCAAGTGTGGGACCTTTCTTATTTATTCTACTACCACAATTGACTTGTTCTAAGAGTTGTCCCCCCCCCATTTTAATATCTCTTAAGGTGGCACTCACCTTGCACTTGATGACATATCCTAGTTTAACTGACAGCATTTGTCTTTCTTCGTCGAACATATACTATAGTGCATATTACCCTTGATGAAAGCTAGGATGCAATTAAATACTCTATTATGGTTACGATCCTAATCCAATCCATTACTCTAACACTGACTACTACATAACCCTGTCGTTGACACTAATGTGGACTTTAAACCAATACCTGATCCTGACCGTCAACCTGACACTGGCCCTAGACTTCACCCTGACCCTGACTCAGGCAAACACCAGAAACCTAACCCTGAACCTAAAAGTGACCCTGACCCTGACCCTAACACTAACCCTGACACTGAATGTGAGCCTGACCCTAACTCTAACCCTAAACCTAACCCTCCCTGACACTAACACGGGCCCTGACCCGAAACCTAACACTGAACCTAACCCTAAAACTAACCTCTAACATTATCCCTGACACTGACCCTAACCTGGTCTAACCCTAACCCTCAACCTACCTCTACCCTAACCCTAACCACACTTTAACCATAATCCCGAACCTCTCCCTGACCATGATCATAACCCTAACTCTGAAATTTGCCTTTGTCATTTCTTAAACTTAAACCTGACTCTGGCCTTGACCTTAACACTGACCCTAACCCAGACTGTAAACCTAACTCTGACGCAAACCGTGATCCTGAACAGAATCGTAACCCTAAAGCTAACCCTGATCCTGAACCTACTCATAAAACAGAACCTAAACATAAATATCAGAATCGTAACCATAATAGAGTATTTAATTGCATCTTACCTTTCATCAAGGGTAAGATGCACTATAGTTTATGTTCGACTAAGAAAGAAAAATGCTGTCAGTTAAGCTAGGATATGTCATCAAGTGCAAGGTGAGTGCCACCTTAAGAGATAGTAAAACGGGGGGGGGGGCAAATCTTAGAAAAGTAAATTGTGGTATTAGAATAATTGAGAAAAGTTCGAACACTTGGATCAACTAAAAAAGTGATTATTGCTTACCATGTGCCCCAAACTATATTAAGTCTTAGAACAAGAGAAGTTCTCATCTGATGCCGCGCAGCTGTTAGACCCAAAGTACAGAGCGCAGTAGCCAACGACCAGCAGGCCCCAGGTGCCATGTGAAGACTCTAAGAGCAACTGCCTTTGAGAGAGGAAACGGTTGAGATTGGGCTTTAAGATGTAGAGAATTATTAGCTGGGAAAGTAGGAAAATTGACACAGAATTGGAATTGATGCCCCTACATGACAGAGTTGGTGAAACTTCCCTTCTCAGAGATCTTGAGGCTCCTCAGAAATGTATTTTTCATTTTGGACAGAACATTCAGGATAAATATGATCTGTTTGAGTTCCTGGTTCTCTCACCAGGACTGTTTCTTAGGCTTCACTGGCACAAGAAAAGGGTTTTGATAGTCCAGGGTAAATCCTGACAAAAGGAAAGCACGGTATCTATGAAAAACTAACAACTCAGAAGAGAACAACAGATAAAAGGCCAGAACGACCTGACCCTGCAAAATTGGTAAGGCTCGTCCGGCAATAGGGGTAGAGGGGAAGTGCCCATCTTCTGCTATAAGAGCTAGAGAAGTCCCCTTCCGGAGAGACCACCAGGAGAGGAGAGCAGTAGGTGCTGATGATGAATATTTTAATCAGCCGAGAAGGTCATAATGACAAAGTTCCACGATCAGAGTATACATATGGGATTATAAAATAAAAATTAAAAAAAAGATTTTTTTAAAAAGACTTTTTTTTAAAGGAATTTAAACAAAAGTCCTTTTTAAGAGACAGTTGGCTGTTTAAACCAAAAGTACAACTCACTGAGAGAATCGCCGCATTATTTATTGGGGTCGAAAGGACCTGGGATGTAGAAAGACCCATTCTGCAGAGGAAAAAATAGAATCACTAACAGGCCTCATGCCTTGCACATCCAGTGGCTAGAATCCCTGCCTCATGAGACCCTGTGCTAGAAGGCCGCTAGAACCATCTCAACGATGTTAGTCTTTCTTGGAAGCCAACAAGTGTTTGCCCAGTTAAGAGCACGGTAACAATCAGTCACATTATGTTATAATGATTGTCGATATCTTTAAAAGCCTTGTCAAGTTCCTTTTTGAGTAACCCTCACCCCACCCTTAGAGAAATTTATCTGTGGTCCACCTCTTTGAAATACCTCATTATTGTTGCACATTTATCGTAGCCAAAAAAAAAAAAAATCTTTTTATTAACAAAGTGTTCAGAAGGGGGCGCCACTGTAAACAATGAGAGTTTTCACTGCCTGGACGATTTTGTTGCAGAAACAGCTTAAAGCAATCATCAGACAGAGCCAAGGGCTGGAGTCATTTTTAAAATTACAAAAACCCCACCAAATCTAACCAAAACAAAAATCAAAAATCAAAACCAATGGCCAAGATTTCAAGTTTGCTACTAAAGGCATGACATTCTCCTAAGACATGTGAGTGACTTGATCAATACATTTATATATTTATATTTGAAGAAGGAAGTATTTGATGCAGCAAGTCCACGTTGATTAAAAATTACCAGATATGGGGTCTCCTGCGTGGCTCAGTGGTTTAGGCCTCTGCCTTCGGCTCAGGTCATGATTTCAGGGTCCTGGGAAGGAGCCCCACATGGGGTTCTCTGCTGAGCGGGGAGCCTGCTTCCCCCCTCTCACTCTGCCTGCCTCTCTACCTACTTGTGATCTGTCTGTCAAATGGGTAAATAAGATCTTTAAAAAAAGAATTACTAGATGTGAAATACATCAAGGGTATGGGAAGGAAAATGATTTCACCTGATCTGACTAGGAAGTGGTTGAAGCCAGAATTAAAGTGCTATAAAAAGAGTAAAGACCTGGGAAATATATGGGGAAAAAATCCCTAGGCAAACAGCAATAATAACTGGCTGCTCTTTATTGATCCAGATCCTGCGGTAGGCAAAGAAGAGCTGGTTTTAGTCAGAGGATGATCTCTGTTTGTCTTCATGATCTGGCATTTCCTGCAAGCCAGGCATGGGGCTCTGCACTATAGCTGCAAATGCTGGGGGCCCTCACTGTCCCTTTTATCTTCTACAGGGGACAACGGGCATGTCCATGGTGCAGTGTGACAGGCTTTACCACAGGGAGATAAAAGACTGCCAAGGGTAGGTGGGAGCTGGAAAAAGCCACTTAGGAACAGATTTTCAGGGGAGGTGATAGACAAGGCCAAAGCGAAGAATGAGGATGAGTGTGTCAAGTTTCAAAGTGTCAGGAGGCAGCACAGTGCATTCGGGAAACTACAGCAAGTTCATGACAACCGACAGCTGATCTGGCAGCATCACCTGGGGATGGAGGCTGAGCCCCGGGGTTAACACTGGGGGTGAGAAGGTTTGTATACTTGGCGAGGAGGTGAGGTACTACACTGTGGGGGCACAGGGAGCTACCGGAGGATTTCACATATCAGAATCGTAACCATAATAGAGTATTTAATTGCATCCTAGCTTTCATCAAGGGTAAGATGCACTATAGTTTATGTTCGACTAAGAAAGTGAAATGCTGTCAGTTAAACTAGGATATGTCATCAAGTGCAAGGTGATTGCCACCTTAAGAGATATTAAAATGGGGGGGGGTGGAAAAATCTTAGAACTATAAATTGTGGTACTAGAATAATTAAGAAAAATAATACAAGAACACTTGGATCAACAAAAAAATTGATTATTGCTTACCATGTGCCCCAAACTATATTGTCTCCAAAAATTTTATATTATTTGATAGGTCAGATATATATAAAATTACATTTAAAGTTTTAAAAATATCAGCAAATATTTTTATTTAAATGTGAATTTCAAAGAAAATCTACTTTTCCAAACACGACTTTTTATCCTATTGTTTTTTAATTTTGTCGACAACTGATAAAATGTTTAGCGAGACTATAAATGTTTGATTGAAAAAAATGATTAATAGATGTAGGTTCAAATTATTATGTTCCATTAAAAATGATTAAGTCTTTGATGAACATCTGTTTGGTAATATGTTGTATCCAGATATAGTAAATTAATGACATATATAAAATTATAGGGAAATGACACCTTCCGTTCCATTATGAGTAGAGCTTTTAAAATGCTATTTGTCACAACCTGTCATCTTGTCATTATGTAGCATTATGTAACATTTAAAAAATGTATACTCTTCACTTTGAAGTCTTTCAGAAATCTAAAATATGACTTTCTATGGTTTGTGTTTCCATATTCCTTTATTGCCAGTTTGAACAAATCCACATGCTTGGATTCAAAGGTAATAAATTCCTCTTATTTGGAAAAATGATGTTTATTTTTGTTCTCTCACCCTTAGCAGGTGGTTTCATTTTAGCACACTTCAGAGTTATAATTTCATGCTTATTAAAAACATTTATTATGATCTACGTAGATGAATGAAATTTTTATTTATTAAATTATTTGCCAAAAAAATCTGTTATTTTTAAAAATGTATTTCCTTTGAAGGGTTATTTTAGAGCATTCAGAGAGGATCTAGGAGTGTGGTATTATGCAATTTTTAAGTAGGTATGAAATGGTTATTTATATGATTGTTTCTTTAAGGCTTATGTATATTGTCCATTATATGCTATAAAATATTTTGAAAGTAAATTTAAGGTATGTTTTACATAGTTTATTTTTTGGAAAAAAATATTGAAATGACTTATGAAATTCAGTATACTCTCAACATTATTTTTTTCTGAAATTTAAAAATTGTCTACTGAACCTATTATATGGCAGATATTTTCCAAAGTGGTGGTATCATGATATATGCCAACAACAGTTTAGATTTTTTGTTGCTTCTCAATCTAGCTCAGACAAAGTACAATTAGCCTTTATAATTTTAGCCATTCTAATAGATATGTAAGCATGCCTCATTATGATTTTAATTTGTATTTCTTTAATGTCTAAATGTTGAGAAATTTGTCATGTGCTTATAAGCCATCCATATACTTTTGGTGACATGTCTCTTCCATTATTTCCTTCACATGTAAAATTGGATACTCTGGTTATTAGTAAGGTTTTTTATTTTTATTCATTTTTTAATAATCAGAGTAGATGTCCATTATCAGATATATAATTTGCAAATCCCTTCTCCATCTTTATGGTTTCTGAATGGAGCTTTGATAGCTGTGTCTTTCAAGAAAGTGCTACTTCTTTCCTGGTACACGGAGGAATGACTAGAACATTATCAATGTTGACCTTTGCAAAGAAAATCATGGCTTAAGATATATGTAGTCTGCGGTTGTTGGGTGTGTTCTGTAATATCAAGCATATCTAGTTAGTTGATAATTTTGTTCAAGTCTTACATATCTTACCAATTTGATGACCATTTGTCTATATAATCTTAAAATAAAGGTGTTGAAATTTTTTTCCATTTCTCTTCTAAGGTAGAAGTTATGATTTTTGTTCTTAGTTTTTCCCTATATATCCCCAAATCTGTTATTAAGTATTAAAAGTCAAGAATTATTATACTCCCTGAGGAATTCATCCTTTTACTCTTCTGTGTTTTTGACTTGATCTTTATGTCTGATAATGAAATTTGCTTTAAAATCACTTTTCATTATCTTGATATAACCACCAAAGTTATAGTGTGATTAGTGTTAATATAGCATATTTTTTCTTTTACTTTTTAAAGCCCTTCTATATTTAATCCTGACAAAAAAACAAAACAGCTTTTTAGCTCTGGAAGCACATTTCTAAAATATCTTTTTTTTTTTTTTTAATGAAGCAGTAGCAATTTTTGTTAAGGGACCTAAACTGAAAGTAGGTTTAGAATATTATTTATTTATTTATTTAGGAAAAGATTTTATTTTGTTTATTGAGAGCTAGAGAGAGAAAGAGAGAGAGAGAGAGAGGAAGCGCACAAGCGGGGGGAATCACGTGCAAAGGGAGAGGAAGAAGCAAGCTCCTTGGGGTGCAAGTAGTCCCATGCAGGGCTGGAGCCCTGTACACTGGAATTATGACCTCAGCCAAAGGCAAACATCTGCTTAAACAACTGAGTCATCCAGGCACCCCTAGAAAATTTAAAAAAAAAAAAAGACCTTTTAAAAACATTTTGTTTCTTTCTTTTTTTAAAAATATTTTATTTATTTGACAGACAGAGAGATAGGAAGAGGAACTATAAGCAGGGCAGAGGGAAAAGGAGAAGCAGGTTTCCCACTGAGCAGAGAGCCTGATGTGGGGCTCCATCCCAGGACCCTGGGATCATGACCTGAAAAGAAGGGACACTTATGGAGGAAGCCACCCAGACACCTCTTTTCTTTGTTTTTAATATATGGCAACTGATGCTTCCCATCCACGAGGAGCACATTACCCATTGATTAAATCTTTGATAACAACCTATTTAAAAAGGTGTGTAAATATATACTTACTCAGATTTATACACTTTGTGTTTTCTTCATAGTTTGGGGCTGGACCCCATGGTGACAACACTGCTTTCAGCCTTTGCCTTCCCATCTTTTGATACCAGGTATTTGGTCAGCAAAGCATATTAGTATCAAAATTAATAAGCCCTTGGCACCATATCTCTGGAGCAGGGGTTGCTCTTAGCCAAGGCCCAGAGCAGTTGACCTCCCCTCGCTAGTGCTATAGCCCCAAGGACTAGGTCCCTGCCACCAGAACTCAGTCTTACATGTTATGCTAAGCAGACAAAACCAAAACAGGAAAGCTCCAACAGCTTTCACTGGCATGCCTCATCTCCCACTCCCAAAGACGTCCAGGCAGTACCAGATGCCAGGGAGGGGTCTTGGTCCAACATATGGGCGGAAAGGAAGTAGCCACGAGCAAGTACCTGCCTCTCTGTGCCTTTCTTTCATGAGCAGGTTGTAAGGAGGAGGAAGAGGAAGGGGAAGAGAGGTGAACTTCAAGGGGTGAAGGCCTCAGGTAGGCAGCTGGCTCCTGCCAGTAGGAAAGGGACAAAGGAGAAGGCAGTGAGTCTTGCAGGGAGGGTGGGGGGTAAGGGTTACAGCTTATGATGGAATCTGGACAGGAGTAATAGGGATACTAGTCATTTGAGTCCACCATTGGCAAGCTGGGCTGGGTGTCAGGGCAGATAGGCCTCCCTGGGCAATGGCACATGAGAGAAGGTGGAATTCTTCTCTGAGGAGCAGGTTGAGCTTCAGGTGTTGGGAAAGCATAGACAGTATTGTTCCAGGTCCAAGGACAGGTCCAGGTACTCCTGGTCAGAGGTCAAGGCCACAGTATGATCCAGGTCTTCTACCAGCAGCTTGAAGGAACCACATGCCAGCCACCCCTCATTATTGTGTATAACTCTCTGGTGCACTTATTGGCTTATCCATCAAATGACTCCTTCAGCAGCTTGAAAACCACCTCCACAGGCACTCCAGGATATGGGAGGCTTCCAGATTGAAGATTTTGCACAGGATTACCCCAAAAGACCAGAAGTCACTCTGGTGGATGTAGCTCTGGTCAAACATGGCCTTAGGGACCATCCACTTCACAGGCAGTCCACTGTTGGTTGTCTTTTTATAGTAACTGATGTGGTGATATCTCTGGCAAGGCTGAAGTCTGAGATCTTCATCATGTTGTGCTTTGTCACCAGCACTTCCCTGGTGCCAGGTCTTGGTGTATGCACTTCTTGGAGGCAAGGTACTTCATGCCTCAGGCTACCTGAAAGGCACAGGATACCAGGTCCTTGGAGGAGAGTTGCTCTGCTGCATTGTGGCTGATATTGTAACAGTACTCCAGGTCAGGAGGCCTCTGGGCCTGCAGGTACTCCTGTATGTTGTCTTTGGAGGCATATTCCATGAGAGTGTACGAAGGACCATCCTGTGTGCAGAACCCAGCAGGTTGATGGTGTCCTTGTGCTGTCCAATCATCTTCATCATCTCCATTTCTGAGATTAGGTTTAACAGGTCTTCCTCTGTTGCATCTGACTTCAACATCTTCACAGAAACTTTAGTCAAATGGTTGGATTTGTCTTTGTCCAGCCCAATGGCTTCCTCCAACACCACCTGCCCAAAGTAGGCCTGTCTTAGGGGTCTGCCTAAACTGCCTACAACCAGCCTGCCTCAAGGCAGTTATGAACTCTAGATTATCCTCAAAAACTTTAAACCACAAGCTAAAAATTCTCTTCACTAGGTCTCTGTCGCAGGTCTAATTTTCTTATCTTTCATTATTTATCTTTTTCCTAATTCTTATTTTCAGTATAGTTTATTTTGCTTCCAGGTGTTTCCCCTGGTTTCTGTATGCTGTTTCATAGGGAAGAATTATCCTGTCATAAAATTATTTCTTGAGCATTCATTATATCTCTCAGTTAAAATGGGTTCTTTTATGGTATTGATTCATTTGAGTTTTCTCAAAATGGGAAGAATTTTCAAAATGGTGTTTTCCTCAAGGTTCAGAGTATGTCTTCTCGCCTCATCTTTAAGCTTTTTGAAATTCACTTTACAAATTCTTGTCCCTCTTTTTATCTTTTTAAAATAAAATGTTTTATTTTTACTATTTTTTTATTTGAGTATTGTGATATTCAGTGTTACATTGGTTTCAGGTTTTCAATATCTCCATACATTATTCTATGATCACTATAAATATAGCCACCATCTGTCACCATATAACACTATTATAATATCATTGATTATATTCTCTACACTGTCCCAGATCTCTTTTTAAAATCTCTAATTTTTATGTTTTCTGTTATTCCAATTTTCAACCATCATTTTACATGGTTACTTTAATAAAATATGCCTGATTACACACTCTTTGCTGAAAACCATAGCATTTGATTTATAGTAGTCTTCTTCTTCCTCTTTTTTTTTTAAATTAACATATAATGCATTCTTAGCCCCAGTGGTACAGGTCTGTGAATCGCCAGGTTTACACACTTCACAGCACTCACCACAGCACATACCCTCCCCAATGTTCATAACCCCACCACCCTCTCCCTACCCTCCCCACCCCCCGGCAACTCTCAGTTTGTTTTGTGAGATTAAGAGTCTCCTATGGTTTGTCTCCCTCCTGATCCCATCTTGTTTCATTTACTCTTTTCCTGTCCCCCAAGCACCCACATTGCACCTCCATTTCCTCATATCAGAGAGATCATATGATAGTGACTTTCTCTGGTTGACTTATTTTGCTAAGCATAATACCCTCTAGTTCCATCCATGTCATCGCAAATGGCAAGATTTCATTTCTTTTGATGGGTGCATAGTATTCCATCGTATATATATATACCATTCATTTCTTGATGGACATCTAGGTTCTTTCCATAGTTTGGCTATTGTGGATATTGCTGCTATAAACATTTGGTGCACATGCCCCTTTGTATCATATACTAGTCTTCTTTACCTCTATCAGAAACCCAGGAAGCTTTATTTATTTATTTACTCACATAAACACATGATCCAACACAACGTTTTTTGTTGTTCAAATGTATTATAATGTCTTACCGCTTAACACTATGCTTACTGTTCTCTTTCACTGTCTGAATAAATCCTCATCATCACTATGCCACTTAATGACAAAGAACAATTGAACTCAGAGTTCTCTCCATATCAGGGAATGATATGTTTGTGCAGGTAAAATAAATGTTGATATTGTCTGTCCTGCACATACCCCATCCTATTCACTGGAATATTCACCATCAAAATATATACAAAATAAAAACCATACCTCACCACTTCTATTACCACCCAGCATGCTAAAAACACCATCATATATGTTCCTGAATTATTGACTTGATTGATAGCCCCACTTCCACACATAATGCACTCCTTTCTCCCTGCAAATTTATTTTGGTACAGCAACTTAACGTAAAAATCAAGTCAGATGATTTAATTCTGCTGTTGAAAGTCTTTTGGTATCTTCCCCTTTCATATTAAATAAAAACTGAAGGTGTTTCAATGTACTAGAAGGTCATACATCAATACGTTCTTCCTCTCTCCACCACTATGAACTCCTCATTGGCCTCCTTGCTTTTCCTCAAAAGTAACAGACAAGCTGTTCACACAAAGTCTATATACTTACTTGCTCTGCCTAGAGCAATCTTTTCCTTTAATATTTGTATAACACCCTCCTTCACTTCCTGGGTCTTTGTGCAAATAACATCTCCTAAATGAGATATAACTACCCAACACAAAATAAAATTAACTTTCATCCCAGCATTCTCCAATGGCTTTTACCTTTCTTGTATTTCTTTGTAACACTTATCGCCATCAACCATCAATCATTATTCTATTACTGGTTTATTTCTTTATTTGAGACAGAGAGAGAGAGAATTGGGAGGGTGCACAGAGGAAGAAGAAAACACCCCACTGCCTAGAAAACCTGCTGCGGAGTTACATCCCAGGACTCTGAGATCATGACCCAAGCGAGACGCAGTCACTCAATGGACTGAGCCACCGAAGCGCCCCTCTATTATTGGTTTATTTCACTATTATATTTCAAAAGAATGTAAGCTCTTTCTGGTCAGCTATTTTATATGTTTTATTAATTGAAGTATTCTCAGAAAGGTAGCTGGCAGATTGTAAGGGATCACTAAACTGTATTTTGTTGTTATTATTGGGCTCCTTTATGGGCTCTACCTCTTACGCTAGAAGTCTATCCTTCAGATGTAAGCAATAAGAATAGAGCCCTGCTGCCGGGTTCAAATGAGTAAAAAGCCTGTATTAAGTGGATATTTTAAAAGCTAAATGAATGGCTTAATAGTTGTATATAGGGAGAAAGGGAACATATTTTCCACAGTTTAGAAGTGGAGTTCTTTTATACAGTTCTTGTACAAGCCTACACTCTTGAACGATAATGGGCAGATGTACATTACAATTATACAAACACTTTGGTATTTATATCCTTTTTTTGTAATTCATGACTGGATCATTTGATTCCTTAGGAGCATTACAGTATTTCAACTTTTCATGTTCAATAAACTTATTGGGGTTGCTACCTTTTTTATTCAAATGGAGAAATAGTCATGATTTAATCTAAATAAAGTGTTATTGGTTGTGTTGTTTTCTAGGAATGAGTCGCACATGCTAGTTTAAAAGTTTTGTTAAATTCCCAAGTCTGTCACTGATAAAAGCCTTTTGTAGATTAGTAACTTGATCAAAACAGAAAAGTTATGTAACACCAATTGTTATACTATCTTTGTTTCCATCTTCCATTGTTATAACGCCCATCTTAACTCTATTTAAGACAAGTCATTGACAGTTGGCTTTCTGGCATTGGTTGCATGATATGAAATCTAGTATAACTAAAAGTTTTTGGTTTTAGTAGCATATAAATCAATTTAGAAAAATATATGTATTTGAATATAAGATAAAGTTTTAAATTATTTGGCAATAGTAAACTAAACTTTTTTTTGTAAATTTTTATTTTCTAAAATTTCATTGAGCTCTTTTGCAATAAGAAACAAGTTACAAAAAGTTAAGGTTTATTTACCCCAATTCAAAATTATTAGGAATATAATCATAGAGGTTGAAGTATTTAAAATATTGAACCCAAAATATTTTATTAGGTAAATTCATGAATGCTGAGCATTCACTGTTAAAATATACTAATACTATTGATAGACTGGTAGAAGCCTAAAATCAAATATTTATTAAATATTTATATCCATATCTTTTCATGGCTTGGTAATTCATATCTCTAGCATTAAATAATATTCCATTGTTTGCATGTACTACACTTTATTTGACCTTTCACCTGTGGAATGATATCCTGGTTGCTTCCGAGCTTTTGTCAGTTATGAATAAAACTACTATAGACATCTTTGTGGGTATAGATTTCATCTTCTTTGGATAAATACCAAGAACTGCTACTGCTGAATCATCTGGCAAGAATATGTTTAGTTTTGTAAGAAACTGCCAAGTTGTTTTCCATTCTTTATACTCAATAGACATGGAAGAACATTCCTGTTGCTCCACATCCTCACCAACATTTCATGTTCTGTTTTCAGTGTTCTGAATTCTGGGTATGTACGGGTGTCTCTATTTTGTTTTCATTTGCATTTTCCTGATGACCTATGATGTGAAGCATCTTTTTATATGCTTATTTGCCATCTGTAATATTTTCTTTTGTGAGGTATCTGCTAAGGTCTTTGGCTCATTTTTAATCAGGTTTTTCCCCCATTGTTGAGTTTTAAGGGGTCTTTGTGTATTTTTGATAACAGTCCTTTGCCAGATGTGTATTTTGCAAATTTTTTCTCATAGTCTGTGCTTTGCCTTTTCATTCTCTTGGCATTGTGTTTCACAGAGTAGACATTTTAAAATTCAGTGCTTGTGCTTTTGTAGCTAAAGTTATAGCCAAAACCAAGGTCATTTAAATTTTCTTCTATATTACCTTCTACATGTTTCATGTTTAGGTTTATAATCCAATCTGAGTTAATTTTTGTAAAGAGTGTATGATATCTGCCTGGATTTATTTTATTTTATTATTTTATTTTATTTTTATTTTATATTTTTACATTTAGCTTCACCATTACTCCAGAACCATTTGTTTAAAAGATTGTATTTTGCTCTCTTGTATTGCTTTTGCTTTTATATTAAATATAAAATATAATTGATAATATATATTCTGTTCCTTTAATCTAGTCTTTCTGTAGTATTACAATATCTTGCTTACAATTATCGTTATGGTCAACATTTTTTAAAAGATTTTATTTATTTTTTTGACAGAGAGGGAACACAAATAGGTAGGCAGAGAGACAGACAGAGAGAGAGATGAGGAGAATCAGGCTCCCTGCTGAGCAGAGAGCCCAATGCAGGACTCGATCCCAGGCCCCTGGGATCATGACCTGAGCCGAAGGTAGAGGCTTAACCCACTGAGCCACCCAGGCGCCCCATCGTTATGGCAAACTTTGAAGTCAGTCCTCAGTCTTTGTTCTCCTTCAACACTATGTTGACTATTGTGAGTCTTTGCCTCTTCATATAAACTTTAAAGTAAGTTTGTTAATATTAAAAAACAAAGAACTTGCTGGAATGCATTAATTGTATAGATAAACTTGGAAACCAGTGACCTCTTGAGCTTAGCAGGAGATAGACCATGGTCATCAGTTGTCACAGTGGTGCCTCTGGCAGAGCCTTTTGCAAATCCCTAGGTAAAATGAGACCTCAAGGATCTGAGAGATGTCTAAGAAGTACTTGATACATCCCTTGGGTATGGTTTATTGAAGTGTCCACCTGTCTGAAAGCTCGGGAATCTAGATAAGGGAGGGAAAATTAGTGATGATAAAACATATCAACAAACATGAATACATTTTGTAAAACTAATTGTCATGGCTCATATACAGTATGACCAACAGAGGGACAATCAAAAGGAAAGCATCAGTTATGTTTATTGTGAAATTTTTTTATTCAAAATAAAGCAATGTGAGGGGAACACACTATGAGAAAATTACCATTTTTTAAATGGTAAATATCTTACCAAATGGAATAGGTTTTATATTCTAAGTAGTATATTGAACAGTAAAACATTGGGGCGCCTGGGTGGCTCAGTGGTTTGGGCTGCTGCCTTTGGCTCGGGTCATGATCTCAGGGTCCTGGGATCGAGCCCCGCATCGGGCTCCCTGCTCTGCAGGAAGCCTGCTTCCCTCTCTCTCTCTCTCTGCCTGCCTCTCTGCCTACTTGTGATCTCCGTCTTTCAAATAAATAAATAAAATCTTTTTAAAAAAAGAAAAGAAAATTAAAATATTAAAAAATAAAATTTTAATTTAAAAAATTATGTAATTTTTAAAAAAGGTTAAAAATAGCAGAACCATTTTTCTTATAACTGGAAAATACATTGTGTATATATCTATCAAAAATAACTTGTCATGGGGGCGCCTGGGTGGCCCAGTGGGTTAAAGCCTCTGCCTTCGGCTCAGGTCATGATCCCAGGATCCTTGGATCGAGTCCCACATTGAGCTCTCAGCTCCGCAGCGTTCCTGCTTCTTCCTCTCTCTCTGCCTGACTCTGCCTACTTGTGATCTCTGTCAAATAAATAAATAAAATCTTTTATAAAAATTTTAAAAAAATAACTTGTCATGTCTGGAATCAGGAGCATATGGAAAAAAATAATATCTGAGGACAATACTTCTGCCGTTTTGTGCCTTGTTAATATTTTTAAACAGTCAGGCAACTTTTAGCTTTATTGAAATACCTGCTAAGATACCAGCAGTGCCTTTTGGAGCCCTATGACTATAAAAATTAATTGCAAATATTCAAAATGTTTACTATGGTGTCACTATTTAGGGCCACCACCAAGTATGTTTCAGAAGTAAGCCTAACTGTTACTCTTCTGTAAGGCAAAAGGGCATATTTTCAGGAGTTCCATCTGCTGTACCAGGAGGTGAATCAAGTAATGATTTTTGTCTATAAAATAATTCACTTTTCAATCTAACATTCCTTATTCCACATTATAATAATAAAGACTAGGAGGAGACTAAAACAAACAAACAACTACAACTACAACAACCAGCTTTTCCTTCAGTGAAAAAGTAAATATAACCTTATGAGTAGCCTGAAATTTATTTTTAAATATTTTTAAGATAAACGTTTTTGTTAGAAAACCATATATTTTATATTACTAAGAAATAACAGGCAAAGTTTTATTAACTTCTAAAAAGTCTAGTTACTTCTATTTATCTATTAACTCATCTCTTTTTGAAGTAGAACATGATCACACCTATTGTATCTACCCAAGTTTGTATGCTTTGGTTATTTTATGTTTGCTATTTCCTTGATTAATTTTTACAATATTTGATACATAATAGTATCTTTAAGTCCATCTATGGTTTCACAAAATTTGTTTGAATTTCATAAAAATGTACCATACTTTTTGCACTGCCCTTGTTTTACTTCTCTATTAACTTTCCAAGATTTATTCACTTTAGAGTGTGTAGCTATCATTTATTTTTATTCCTCCATAATGCTATGTTTACAAATTTGTATTTATCTGTACTTTTAAAATTATCTTAATTATAAACCATTTCTCATCTCACGTAACACTCATGTTACTTCTACACTTATCAGATATTATGTAACTGAAAACCAAAACTCAGCAACAATAGAACACCATTTTTCAAAATTAAATGGCTTACCAGAATTCTTTAATTCTATCCTTTATTTGTATTAGATGACCCTTTATTCTGGTATTTGGCATTTTTCATATGGAGGAAAGCTTATAAGTTGGTATTCCATAAATAGAAAGATTTATTATGATTGATTAATTATTTTCATTTAGAATGCATAGAATATGGTTGATTTAATATTTCTTACTTACTCTCTGCCTGGAACATAGTGCTATCTATGTAATAGCCACTAAAATATTAAGTTAATCACCTAGACTTTAAACTGCATATTAATAGGAATAACATACAGAACTCTTCTCAGATTGGGACACCTGGGTGGCTCAGTTAGTTAAACGCCTGAGCCTTTAGCTCAGGTCATGATCTTAGGGTCCTGGGACTCAGTTCTGCAACAGATTCCCTGCTTAGCCAGGAGTTTGCTTCTCCCTCACCCTGCTGCTCCCCCAGCTTGTGCTCTCTCTCACTCACAAATAAATAAAATTAAAAAAACAAATTCTCCTCAGATAGCTAATATAGAATATCGTCTTTGTATTCATCAAAGGGAAAGTGCCATATAATAATGAAATTCAGACTACTTCAAATTCATTTTTTAACCAGTAAGAAAGTACTGGAAACAAGCCAAAAATGTCTTTAATGAATCAAAGAAATAGATTGATTTTCAATATCTTAATGTTTCTAAAATAAATTGCAAGATTTTTATAGTAGATATCAGTGTAAATATTCATTATACAAGGATATTCTAAAAATCAACGTGAGAAAACTACTTGTCATATATGATGACAAAAACGAGTTTGACAAAAGTCAGTTTGGGTAAAACTTACAACACCTACCACCTGAAACTCTTGTTCTATAATTTAATTATTTTAATTTACAAAAATACAAAAATAATATATCAGAGTAAGTCTATTGATAGCTTTGAAGGTATGCTCTGGTTGTGCACTGTTTACTATTGAAAGGGGAATCCAATATGTGATGCTTACGGTGTGACTATATTAAAATTCAACAAGTTCAGAAGCATGCGAGGAATAGAATAAAGACAAAAGATGACCCTTACTTATCCTAAAGATAGACAATGGTATATATGTGCTAGTTGGGGAGAGAATCCAGTCAGTAGATGGAGGATGTGGTAGTGGAAAAAAAAAGACACAACGTTTTGGTTGAAAGGCTAGCACTCTATTTAACAAAGTGAAATTGTGAGTTAATAGCCTTGAATAAAATCCAAAAAATATTTTCAATTCATTGAAGATTATTTAGGAAAAACTTGAAAAATACAACTTGATAAGGATTCCAATAAAAGATTCATAAGCAATACAAGTTTCAGAATTTTTAGTATATTTTCCCTAAAAAGCCATTTGATTTAAATTAAAAAGAATTCTATTTACCTGCCACTTAAATAAGAGGAAATTATTTGGTTTTGTAATAAGTCAATAAAATAAATTAACATATCTTTAGAAAACAGATATGCACACTAATTTAAAAAGAATAGTGCTTAAGCTGTTCAGCAAACATTTGTAAAATTCCTTGCCATCAGCTAGCTCTGGAGTTCTGCTAGGTGAGTAAGGCCATGTATGTTACTGCTCAGAATACCGACGCGAAGCAATTGTCCCCTTCACATCCATTTTATGCTGTTGATAGGTCATGCTATGTTGTTTAGAGATCCATAGATGGCCCTACATAAAGGCCTTTTTTTGTGTGTATACGGGTGACTGTGATTTAACTTTCAAATAAGATGGCTCCTGATTTACAATGATTCAACTTACAATATATTTGGCAAAGATGTGAAAGTGAAAGTGATTCAGTAGAAACTGTACTTTGAATTTTGAATTTGGGTCTTTATAAAAAGGGCCAGTGACATGTGGTATGGTGCCGTCTTGTGATGCTGGGCAGGGGTAGTGAGCCACAGCTCCCAGTCAGCTAGAAGATTACAGGGGTGAACACCTGATATTCTTACAAGCATTCTATATATAACCATTCTTCTTTTTTTTAGTGTAATATTTAATAAATTGCATGTGATATTTGATACTTTGTTATAAAATAGGCTTTGCTTAAGATGATTTTGCCCAAATGCAGGCAAATGTAAGTGTTCTGAGTATGTTGAAATAAGCTTAAGAGAAGCTATGATATTTGATAGTTTAGGGGTATTAAATGCATTTTCAGTTTTCTATGTGTTTCTCTGTACATAGCCCCCTTGTAAGCTGAGGAACATCTCTATATGTATATGTAGCCTTGGTATGGCTTACATATTATTGGCATGAAACATCTAGAACAGTACATGTGCCATATAATTGTCTACAATATCCAACAAGTTTCTTGAAAACTTGTGCCAAAGGGGTTATTTCTTTAAGGATTCTTATTTCAGAAGGGTTCTCTCAAACGTAAGATTTTTTAGAAGTTAAGTGAAAATCTGACCAAACTAAACATTTTTCCATTTTCCCTACTGAGCAAAGATAGCTAAAATCTATCTGCCATTTTCAACACTGTACTCAACGATTGTAATTCTAATTTAAGAACAGATGATTTATATCAAAACCACATGTTGGCCTAATCTTATACAATATTCATAAATCTCACTCAGAGCCTTGGACATTTTTATTTGTTGAGTCTATATGGTACTACGGACATTCATCATTTTTGACCTCATAGCTTCATGTATGTCTATACTTTTGAAAATACATGCATCATAGTTCCATTGTAAAATGTCTGGGTTATAAAATGTGCTATGCTATCAAAATGGTAATAAGAACATACAAATGACCTGATGTAATGAACTGGACCAGATTGCCAGATATCACATTTCATACCAGAAAGATTCAGTGGTAAGTTTTAAAATGGCCAGCTATACTTCGACTGAATTATAACTCATTTAACTTCTTTCTTTGTGTACAGTATTATACATTAGTCAGTATGATAGTAAATAAGTACTTTGGACAGATGTAAATATGCTGTAATAAAAAAAGTTTTTCTTCTTTCTTTTAGTCCTTTTTACTTGTAAGACTAGCCACAAATACCATGCCTCCCCCCAAATAATTTGCAATCCAAATTTATCACTAAATGAATTTATTGCACAGGAAAAAATAAATATATATATACACTTACAGTAGACATGTTCAAAAATAGTTACACAACAGCAGGGCCCTAAATGTAAGCAGTATAGTTGTTTTGTTTTGTTTTGTGCTTTAAAAATAAAAAGAGGTTATGTGAAATATTGGAATTTTATTTCGAGGTCTAGTATTTCAAGACAGTTAACCACACTTACGGTGTCAACAGCCTCTTGTTGGCAGTATGATTTTATTGGCTCCATGGAATAACAGCAAGAATTTACTATTGCTTCTTTCTTTTTTGACACACACAGAAAAAAAAATTGACACATTTGCTCAAGACCATCCAGAATCATTTTAACCTATCAAAATTGATGGGAGGCCTTCACTGCCAAAGTCACTGCTGGGTTTTCACAATTCATAGCAGACAATCTGCTACTCCCATTAGGATAAAGGAGAGAAGAGTCATAATCAGGGAAGAAAGGTAGATTAATACTTGTAATTATCATTGAATTATTTAGCCTGCTATAGGATTATTATTATTAGTGTCATTTGATCATTTTCTCTCATTTTATTAAACACAACTGTGAGTAATTACCCTACCTAATATTTCTCTGTATTGGTTGACTAGCTAGCAAACATTCATGAAAATATCCATTAGCCACACATATAAAATGCTGCATTATGATGCTGTTGAATCAGAACATACCACTACCTGATCCTGTAGCTCTTTGAGGATTTGCAAATCAATTAATTATATGTTTCTTGGATTCTTCCCATACAATTAGAAAATTTATAATAGAGTCCATGAACATTATTAGTTCTACCATTTTAAACCAGCAATCACACTTTGATTTTTACAACAAAAGCAGAAATATAAACACACACATTTGGGTCAGTTTTCTGTTAGTCTGTCTGGACTTCAAAATTCTATTCCTCAAGGTAATGCACACCAAAGTTCTGGATTAAACAAGAAATTAGATGGCACCTGAACACTTGGTTTAATATTCTCAAAAGGACTATGCAACCTATTTCTTACATTATGACATTGTTTTACAAAGATCCACACTTTTATAATGTACTAACATTATTTTTAATCATGATTAAAAATCAAACATAAAAATTTCTACTTTTTGCTTTTGCCCCCTCCATTTAGAAATTATTTATAGCCTGATAATTCAAAGGTCCCTATGTTTATGAAAATCTGGACAGAAATAGCTCTGAGATCCCATTCAGAACTTGATATTAATCTAAGTCTTTTGGCTCCATTTATCCTGAGAGCAAAGAGTAGGACAAAGGATTTGAGTACTGTTAGTTTATCTGGGAGATTATCCAAGGTAGAAAAGAATGGGAAAGTGATACAGTGAAGAAGCAACTTTGTCAAAGAGGTACATTGTTGATATAATTGTTGTGGATAGAAAATGAAGGCTTGCTTTTACTGAAAGGTCCTGAGAAACTTCTTTAAGTTGTCCTCATGAAGACCTGAAAACTGACAATTTTATCTAGGGCTCTTATTTCCACTTCACTGAGAGCTGTCCTCAGAGGACATTAACTCTCCTACACTTTTGGGTTGTGTTGGAGACATTCTAAAATGAGAGAGAGAACATGAGATGCTATCAGTGTTAAGTAACTGCAATTTCCCATGGAACTATCCACCACAGGTTTGGCTATAATCAGGTGTTGGGCCTTGATATCAGAGGGATTTGAGGCAGTATCATTTTAGGTTAATCATTATATCTGAAATTTCCAAAAACTTCAACTGATGAAACTTTGATTATAAATCTATAAATATAACAATAAATCTACAGTATTCAAATTATTTTCATAGAAATACACAGACAAAGCATCAATTGATTAATATTTAAATGTTACAAAATACTGAACTGAAAGGATTTGGTCATAGAACAACGTGTAAGAAGTAGAACTTAGGTTTAGGTTAGAACTCAGGATGCATTTGAGACTCAGTTAAGAAATTGAATGGAGGGACGCCTGGGTGGCTCAGTGGGTTAAGCCACTGTCTTCGGCTCAGGTCATGATCCCAGGGTCCTGGGACCGAGCCCCAAGTCAGGCTCTCTACTCAGCAGGGAGCCTGCTTCCTCCTCTCTCTCTGCCTGCCTCTCTGCCTGCTTGTCATCTCTCTCTGTCAAATAAATAAATAAATAAATCTTAAAAAAAAACAAATTGAATGGATGTCTGACTATCTTATAGGTTTGCTAAAAATCAGTGACTTTGTGTTCACGTGTGGCTATGCAGGAATTTTTAACTTTCTCTAAGAAGTTATTAGATTTGATTATATAATGGCAGTAAAGGATGGGGAAAAGCAAAGTACAAACCCCATAAAGACAAAGACACTGAGTATGAGAAAAGAGTAATAGATAAGAAGAATCAATGCATTTGAGGAAAATGGGAATTGAAATACACAATGATAGTTGAATTTTTTGGTGGAGAAAACAAAACTAGCTTGCAAGAAGGAAATAACAGAAGACATGTTGTGATGTGACACAGAATCCTGGAAAAGGCAGTAACGTGGAATAAAGGAGTAGGGAGAGCATATCAGGTAATTTGGATAGGAAGGAGTTAGGAGATAATTGCTTGATAAATTTTATATGGCCCACTTAAATGCACAGATTTCTCTTCTTTAATTTATATGGAGAACAGGGTGTCCTTTCTCTTCCCTTTCAGAGCACCAGAGGTGTACTCTTTCAGACTGAAAACCTGAAAAGCTCAGGACTCAGTTGCTTAAGCACAGCTAAGAGGACATATTTCAATTAAGATTTACATTTTGCTGTATGTAGTAGACTTTCAAAAGTGGTTTAACCATATTTTTTCATTTAACAAGAAGACTACAGAGAGTATTTTCTGGTGTTGGTTCAGCGTCTTAAGAAAGTCAAGTGAAGTATCTTAGAGGTTTTCATGGCTTTTTATTCACAGTTGCAAAAATTGCTGTTGGAGTTCTCACTATTAAGCCCACATTTCTGGCAGAAAGATAGAGGTAAAGAGAATGATATCTTGTACGACTGATACTTTGTCATGTGGTTACAATATAAATAGAAAAGAGACAATAAAATATTTGATGTTGTTTTAAGTTTCCTTGTTGTCAATCCCTCAGTGCTTTCTGAGATTCAAGGAAAAAGTAAATGGATATTGACCTGGCAACTATCAACACCTGTCAGTCTCTCTTGGATAACCAATATCTCTATAATCTCTTCTTCCCAGTAAAAAAAAAATATATATATATTCATAACCCACACTGTGCCATATCAAGTTACTGCACCAAGATAAAATTACAATGATTTTCAGTTGTTCCAAATGGACAGAATACCCTTCCTTATGATATCATGTCTTATAAGATAGATAATTGGCTTGCTACCAATATACCCAGATGTGACTGTGGAAGAGACAGGAAAAAAATAATAATATTTATTTATTCCTTGGGTTGACTCTGTTTACACAGATGCATTAGTATTAGAAAAGGTTGGTTTCGGACATTGGAATGAATTTACTTAATGGGTCTGTATGTCATTGTGTTGGAGGAAATTTTAAATTTCTACAAAAATTATTAGAATTCTATCTTATTCTCTTTTGTTAATTTTCACATGTTAACAATGCCAACGTTTTTTCTAGCAGACAAGATCTTAAATCCTAACAAAACTCAATTTTTTCCTTTTTTTTTTTAAGTTTGAGAGCCTCATGTTCTCTCATGCTGCTTTAAATACAACTCAAAAAGAAAAAAGGAGCTAAATGGGGCAGTAAGACCAGACTTTTTATTTTATTTAATTTATCTTATTTTTAATTAAAAAATTAAAGATTGTATTTATTTATTTGAGAGAGAGAGAGAGCATGAGTGGGGCAGGGGGAGGTAGCAGCAGAGAGAGACTGAGAAGTATACTCCCTAATGAGCAAAAAGCCCGATATGGAGCTCGATCCCAGGATCCTGACTGAGATCATGACCAGAGACAAAGGCAGATACATGTGCAAAATCCCTTTTTTTCTGGGAAACAATACTTTACAAGAGATGTTTGAAAAAGTACTGGGGAATCAACTTTAATAGGAGATACAAAAATTTAATTGACTTTTGTAAAGCTACAGGGATCCAAATGATGGGAATCCCAGCCCGTTTAGGTTGTGGACCACAGAGTATTCCTCTCTGTAATATTTTATTTTCTTCCATGTCTACTAACTCCAGTCCAAGTTCACTGATCTCTTTTTAGATAGTGCAAAACATGGCAAAGAATACCAAACGAGTGCCCAATATTCTACATTTATTATATCATTTCTAACATATAGAAGTGTGTTATCAAGGCTGGTTCTGTGAACGAACCTAGTTACGCTAAAGTGTGTTTTGTTCTCCAAGAAATTAAATGCATGATTATCACACAATTATAAAATACTTGTGTCAAGAATTTTTATTCAAAAATTAATAAGAAGCAGATATTAAAACTAGTTCACATGGTTATTTGGGATATAAGCAGAGTTGTGCAGCAGAAGTGCTCTGGGCCCATAATTTGGGTTATAGAATTTATGTTTTCTAATGAAATATCACTAACTTGCATTATTGTTAACAAGAATCTTGTGCATTACCATCAGTTTTCTACATTATAACCTCTTGCTCTACAGTTTGTAAATAACTTTGTCAATAGCAAGCTAGTAAACAGGGTGACTCCAATGAATTGAGATAATCTCCAGAGTTTCTGCTACATAATGCCCAGGACTCCATTGAAAGGACACCTAAGAATTTATTTTGCCCAAAACTTTGGTCATTTTTTTCACTGTCCTTACCTATTTTCCAAACCTAGTCCTTTTGCTTCACCTTTCAGTCTACGGACAACCCTGTATCTGACTGACTTGTAAATTCTGGGAATGTCTTGCAGATTAATTTGCTTGCCAGAGGTGGTTCCTCTATTTGATGTCTAAGAACCCTTATTAGTTAAGAAAACTTTTTTTAACATTTTCATTGCTATTTATTATTATTATTATTATTGCTAATATCTCTATTATAAATAATTCACAAGGGCATCTTTCTGACAAAAGACAAAGAGCTGGCTACTAGTAGAAAAAGTACATTTGACTCTGTCAGTGAAAGTGGTAAAGGGATTTGAGAAAATAAGGCAAAGCACTGGAATTATGTGTTAAAACTTTAAATATTATAGACCCATTTACTTAATTTCTAATACTGTTGTTGCTTATAATTAAATAAGATGTTTTTCATGAACCACGCATTACAGCAAATATATTGTTTATACAGATTAAATTTTCATCAAAAGGGATGCCAGGGCGGCTCAGTTGGTTAAGCAGCTGCCTTTGGCTCAGGTCATGATCCCCAGCATCCTGGGATCGAGTCCCACATTGGGCTCCTTGCTCGGCCGGGAGCCTGCTTCTCCCTCTGCCTCTGCCTGCCATTCTGTCTGCCTGTGCTTGCTCTCTCGCCCACAATCTCTGATAAATAAATAAAATCTTATAAACATTCGGGTGCACGTGCCCCTTTGGATCACTACGTTTGTATCTTTAGGGTAAATACCCAATAGTGCAATTGCTGGGTCATAGGGCAGTTCTATTTTCAACAATAAATAAATAAATTTTCATCAAAAAATAGTAAGTGTATTTTATTGTAGGATCATGATCAGCATTTTGCAGATGAGAAAAGTGAAATTTAGAAAAGTATGTCTCTTCAAATCCCTCATACAATATCTGGCCTAGATAGAAGGATATACTATCACAATTGAGGAAGATAATTGAGATTACTTAAAATGATAAACTTTATTGTATAGGGTTTTTAAAAGTTTGCCACAGATTTAGATTCTTTTAAAATATATATCTATTTTGTGTAAAGAGAATGCACTGAGAAGTAAAAAGAAAGTGATATATCAGTGCTACCAACTAATGGCTATAATATCATCACCTTATTTATGAACAATTAAACAGTGTGCAATATTTAAATAAATTTAAATAAATTCCTATTTATTTTATATATTTATAAATTTAAATAAATTCCTATTTATTTATTATTAAAGAAATTCCTCTAACAAACAGTATGTTTTGAAGGTTGCTAGCAGGAAATTGTTGTACTACATGGAAGTAATTAGAAAATGTGATCTAAAAGTCTGCTTTCAAGGGTATCTGCGTGGCTCAGTGGGTTAAAATTCTGCTTTCAAGAAGCTATAACAGTAAGTACTGAGCATTAGCTATTATATGCTATGGATGAATAACTGAAATCTACATTTGAAACTAATGGTACACTATATGTTAACTAATTGAATTTTAAAAAGTTAATTTAAAAAAACCCACTATTTTATAAAACAATATTCCCAACAGGCTCTTTTGCTTTAAAATACTCACTTTGTAATGAGAGTCATTACTTTTGTCTAGCCAATTCTTACACCACTGTTTATCCCTTCCCTGCTTTATCCCTTCCCAGTATCAATAAAGGCTCACTTGGGTTACCTAGAAGCCATGAGAAAGCTTGTAATAGATCTGGCTGGTTTTCACGAGCAATTTCACCACCATGTGCACAGGGAAGTCTATAGATAAAGGCTTTATTGCAATAAGTTGCAAATACATGGATGATTTTGAATTCTCTTTCTTGAGGTCTTGTTTCATGATAATCAATTTAGGGTGGCTTATTGGAATGGATGTTATTAACATATCTTCATAGTTATAAGTACATGGAATTGTAAAATAGATTAATGAATGTGGCATTACTGACAACTGTCCTCATTTTGAAATCAAATTACAGTGTACTAAGATGAGGAAGCAAAGCAGATTTGGGATTATGAGTGAAATAATTTAAAAAAGTCTTAGGGGTATGATCAGACTATTGGGTAATTCAGTAGAAAAATGTCAACTTATTGAGATTCTGTGTTCCCTGATTTCAGAGAGAAGTTAAGATAAATAAGGAACACGAGGAGACTAGGAAGCCAAACATAAGTGATACTTTTGTGCCAGGGTGTGTATACATCTGTTTATCTTCTTGCTTTACCACTAAGGTTGCTCCTAGAGGAGAGTTTAAATATGTGTTGGAGCTAATCTCTGTGGATTACACAAGAAACCACATCCTACAGCTCTCCCTGAAACACCCTTTATGATTTCAATGTAATTTGGTTTTTGCATTTTTAGAAATAACAAAATACTTTGCAAACTCATCTACTTTATTACCACCACAAGTGAGTCAGCTGACTCCACATTTTAACACAGTGACAGTCACAGAGGAATGGAGGAATGAGTAGAGTTATCAATATATGTGCTTTTAAGAAGTATGACAGGGTAGCAGCTATTTCCAGGAACCAAAACATGGGTCAGCAGCTGTGCAGGAAAAGTGATGGAATAAATGACTCATTTCAGAGGAGTTCTATAACATATTAGTTCTAGAATGTATCTTCAGCACGCAATTACCCGCTTTGATCTAAAGATAAGGATTTACAGTTAAGGTCCCATTTATGATTTGACTGGTAGGGTCTGAATCATTTTTACTATTGTTTTGACTATTACTTGAAACCTATAGTAGTACTTGGGATATGTGTTGTGTATTCTGTGCTATTTTTAGATTAGATAACTTCTGTCTCGAACTCCTGTTAATTTGTTTGTTTTGTTTATTTGATAGTGGTTTCAGTAAATGGATATATCTGAAAAATTGCAAAGCCACTATTAAAATAAGTTATTATGATATATAGCATGGTATTGCACATTCCTCCTTTGAATCCGACAGAGCTTCACCATATCCTTAACAACTTGGGAAAAACATGCTATTATTTTTCTTTATAAAATTTCTCCTGTTAGGCTGTGATGGTTGTCATGAGCAGTAACTCCTCTGAAGGCTTTGTCAAAAGAGTTGAAAAAATTGGAAAGGTGTGAATGAAGCTGTTAGCTGAATATAAAGAAAAGAGCATTGAAGTACAATTCACACTCTTACTTCTCCTTCTATGCTTTCAGATGTTTGACATTTGAAAATTTTGCTTCTAGAAGAGATGCCCTATATAATTCTTACTTTAAGGAGCAAGTTGCTTTTATAATTTTTTTTATTATTCTACCATTCAAGTATTTCCATTTAAATTAAATTCAATACCATTTAAAAAAAATCAAAAGTGCAGCCAGTATTCAATTCCTGGGCTAAATAATTTTAGAAAGCTTTGTGTTATTGAACCTACAGGGTTTTTCTGTAGTTTTAACTCTTTCTTTCTGTGATTTTTCCCATTAGTCAGGTAAGTGACTGCAATATAACAGACATTGAGGGTAAAGAAGGACTGAATAGAACAATCCTTGGCCTCATGAAGTTGAGAATCTAGCAAGGGAGTCAAACAATTCAATCATTCAGAGACAATTTATTGAGTGTCTGGCCTAAGATGAGCACAACAAAACCCCAGCACAGAGGAATCATTTTAATGGGAGAGATAGATAATAGGTAAGCCAACTTAAAAAAAAAATCGTACTGGTTTTTCTTTAATAGTGATGCATATTTGAACTAAATAAACACATTTTAAAAAGAGCAGTGATTGAGAAGAGGCTTTTTAACTGAGTGGTCTGAAAGGGCCTCCCTGAAAAAGTCTGTTTTGAACAGATTTCTGAATAATATCAGCCAGGAAGCTGCGTAAAAATCTCAGGGATGGGTGATTTTTCCAGTCAAAAAACTGTAAAGGCTCCAAAGTCACAATAGAGCCATAAGTTTCTCTAATAAAGTAACTTCTGACAAAGAATGAGAAGAAATAACTAACCCAGGTTTGAAAGAAAAGGGACAGACTTTCTATGGAATTCATATTTAATTAAAGCTCTAAAGGACAAAAATACAATAGAGCAAAATTCTGGTCACGCTGATATACCTAATGAAAGTTCAGAAACAAGGTGTGGGTAGCAAAGAGTGTGTGGGAATGTTGGTAAGAACAGTTGGGAAGAGTCATCCCTGAACATGTTCTTAAATAAAGCAATTCTTGTGTTGTTTGAAAGGGTAAATTGGAGTTTGCCTAAGTGATTAGAGAAGGATGCCTCAGCTTATGGAAGTTCAAAGCCATAAAAATGTGATAAACTACTGCAGATATTTTCATGTATATTTGTTGTTGCTTCTAGTAATGGTGATCTAAAAACTCCTACTTAAGACAACTAAAAATCCAGACAAAATAGCTTTTAAAATTAAAAATATCAGAATGATTATAAAAATTAAGTGTGGGATTACTGGGCCAAAATACGAAATACAATGAGAGCCTAGAGATATATGCCCTGAAGCCATTTTAGCTATGAGAGCATTTGAAACTGCTAAAACACACTGAGCTGTGTTGTTAATAGACTCTTGATACTAGAGAAACAAAATTCATAATCCAGCAGCAATCAAATTTGAGGACTTTGGTACAACCCAAATTTAAGTTGAGATCCCCAAAGCACAAGGAGAAGCAGAAATAAGACTATAGCCTACCTTGCCTTCTGTGTAAACTGAGAAAGTCAATCACTGAATTTGGAGTAGGATTGTCTTGTAGAGTCTCAGATATAAGAGAAAATCCTGCCAAGGAGGACCATACCATTATTATAGCTCTTAATTATCCCTACTCAATAAGAGTTTCAAATATAATGTCTTGAACATAGCAAAATGTAACAAAGCGCACAAAGAAAAACCATTAACAAGATTTGATAGACAAAATGGGATTAAGTATGATGTTAAAATGATCAATAAAGATTGTAAAATGGCTTGAGTACTCTGCTCAAAGAAATGAGAGGGGAAGCAAATTGAACAAAAAACTGAAACTAAAAATGATATTGAGAAAGGTTTTATAAATGAACCAAATGGATACTCTAGAACTTTAAAGATATGACAGCTAATTTAAGATACCACAGGGGTGCCTGGGTGGCTCACTTAATTAAACCTCCAATTCTTGTTCTTTTTTTTTTTTTAACACCTTAATTTTATTTTATTTCTTTCATTTTGGCTCAGGTCATGATGTCAGGGTTGTGAAATAGAGCCCAGAGTTGGGCTCTGTGCTGAGCCTGGAGCCTGCTTAAGATTTTTTTCCCTTCTTTTTCTATCCCTCCCTGCGCTCTCACTTGCTCACTCTCTCTTGCTTGCAAATAAATAGATAGATAGATAATAGACAAAGCAAAATAAAAGCAGATTATGAAAATAAATATAAAGATTTTGAAATGAAAACAAGTTCTAAATAAAATAGAGAAGACCTACACAGCTAAAAGTTCATTCAGAAAATCTACTATTAAAGAAGTCAGTATGACACAATGTTAAGATATCAAACGATTTGAGCATGTACTTTACAGAAAGTGTAATCCAAATGGCCACTCATATATAAAAACTGTTTATCTTTATTATGAATCTGGAATTAAATTAAATTAAAAATGAATTAAAACCTAAAATGTCATACTATTACACACTTACCATATTGGGCAACAGTAAAATTGTCTTGCAAGAATGTGAAAGAATGAAAGTGCCCATAATAAAAACATTTGAGGTAAGTTGGACAATATTTAGAAAACTTAAAAATAAAAATAAAGATTTGGTCCATTCCTAGAAATACAACATGGAACTAAATGAATATTTTCACCAGGATATGCAAACAGATGATTATAGCTATTTTATTCATAACGGCAGATCAGTAGTGGTCTATTTGCACAATGTTACATTAAATAAGAGAGAATATTAACAAACTAGGAGGAGGGGCTAGGTTGTTATCATAAACAGATCTTCTATGGTGCTGATTATGTTCTATTTCTCAAAATCTTTAAGTTAAAAAAGTTTTCAAATTTATATCTAGATAGAGGATAGATGGACAGATATCCCAGAAGCTGCAAGGCTAGTCTAAGACCAGGCTTTAAAGGGCTTTTCTATACTCTACTAAATACTTGAAACCATTCATTATATCATAGCTCAGTGTTCAAATCTCCATTTGTTTCCTCAGTTTCCTAATATTTATCTTAAGGTGACCTGATCCAGACTTTTGATCACCTTTGTCTAAATATTTCTATTTTAACAAAGTCCTTTTTAAAACTGAGAGACTAAAACTTAGAAAAATACTCTGATTGTTATCTCACTAGAGTGGAAAATATATAGTTACCCATTAACTAATGATATCCATGTCTACATTAGATCCATGACATTTTTAATTCTTGGGAGCTTTTGGTTAAATGAATTTTTTAAGCTTCCTTTAAATGAAGCTTTAAGCCATCACCACATGAATAAAATTAAAGAACTAAATGAAAACAGGCCAAGTATTTACAGAGTAATAGAATGTGCAGTGGAAAGAGTACAATTCTGAAATCATAAAGCCTAAATTAGTGTGATGCATCTTTACTAGCCATGTAATCATAAACCAGTTATCTAAATGTGTTAGCCTCAGTTTTTTCACCCATGAAATGGTGATGATAATACTTATGCAGAGTTGTTGTGCGGATGTGATGAAGCATGGAGCATGAGAGTCTCATATTCCATGCTAAAATGATAGCTATTTTTATACTTATAATAATTCTAATAATAGTAATTAAATTGTTCAAAATAGTAATATTCATCTATATTGAGGCATTGTATTGACTATTCATAGACACATTTACCAAAATAAATTTCATTTTACGTTACCCCCTCTGAGGATATGTAGTCCCTAATTCAATATGAATCTCATTATGAATAATAATTATCATAATAAATATGCTGATTTTTCTTCTATTTATTTTTAGGGAAGTATCCTTTACTGTTGAACATAAAGAAACTTAAGCAAGTCTGTCTTATTCAAAATTTGCATGCTGCTTTCTTATGAAACTAGATTATAGAGTTGTATGAAATAAATTCATGCAGTTAAGACATTTATGTTTGGTAAACTGGGTGGTCAGTTTAGTATTTCAAAAGAAGATTTTAAATTTAAACCTTAAAACTGAGCTCTTTCAGCCTTATTTATAGACCATCCTTCATGCTTCATAAGTACTCCTTCATTGTAAACTAAGTAATAGTGTTTGTCACAGTGTATATAACGAAAATGGATTTTATATTCTATTATTTCAGAGTTAGTTGCAGTTTCTACTTCCTTACTTCCTTTTTTGAAAAATAGATTAATTCTACAAAAAGTTTTTGCCAGCTTTATTGAAAAAAAATCGACATATTATAATTTGTAAATTTAAGAAATGATTTCTTATAACATTGCAAACTTTTAACATTGTGTAAATTTTGTACAATTTGATAAATCGGTATACATCTTTATTGCAATATAATCTGCATAAAAATGTTAATACATCTACTATCTCGTATAGTTGCCACTGTTTTTTATGCATGTATCATAAGGAATTTATGATCTACTCTCTTAGCAACTTCTATGTATATAGTATAGTAGAGATAAACTTCAGAGGTCTTGTGGGTTTTGTTCCAGACTGCCTCAATAAAGTGATTATCTCAATAAACTAAGTCAAATTATTATTATTATTTTTTTTGGTTTCCCAGTGCATATAAAAAATTATGTTTCCAGTGCATATAAAAAATAAACACTATACTGTACTGTTCAAAAGCATTATGTTTTAAAAGAAAAACAATGTATATACCTTAAGTAAACTAGTTCTGAGTTTTCAGTGGGTCATAATTCCTGATCACAGATCACCATAACAAATACAATAATAATGAAAAAACTTGAAATATTGCAAGAATTACCAACATGTGACAGAGAGACACAAAATGAACAAATGTTGTTAGAAAAATGGTGGCAGCAGACCTCTTTTATACAAGATTGCTATAAACTTTCAACTTGTAAGAATGTGATATATGCAAAGTTTAATAAAGGGAAGCACAATTAAAAAAAAGTATGTATATTTTATTAACTATGATCATCATGCTGTACATTAGATCCCCAGAACTTTTTCGTATTATAGTTGCAAGTTTGCACCCTTTGACCACCTTACTCCACCCCAGGTTCACCCCTTGTCAACTCAACTCTAAGTTTCCATTAGTTTGCCTTTTCCTCAGATTCTGTATGTAAGGGATATCATAATACATAAATTTAAAAAATATATAAAATCTTTGAAATATTTCACTTAGTATAACACCTTCAAGATCCATCCATGCTGTTGTATGGCAGTATTTCTTAATTTTTCATGGGTAAGTAGTATTCCATAGTATATATTTACCATACTTAGTTTATTCATTCATCCATTAATGGATACTGAAGTTATTTCCATCTCTTGCTTAGAGTTAATAATGTGATAATAAACATAAGAGTGCAGATATGTCTTTGACCTGTGACTTCGTTTCCTTTAGATATATCCCTAGAAGTGGGATTACTGAATCATATGGTAATTTTACTTTTAATAATATGAATAATCTCCATACTGTTTTCCATACAAATTTATATCCCTATCACAGTGCATTTTCCCCAATATTTACCAAAATTTGTTAGTTTCAATTTCTGGTAGTATATATTCTAATAGGTAGTAATATCTTGCTGTGTTTTTCAGAGTTAAACAACAACAACAACATCATAATGACTTTGCCCTGAGTTTTTTACGTTGAGCACTTTTTAATGCTCCTGTTTGTCATTTATATAACTTTTTTGAAAAAAAAAAAGTCTATTGAGATCCTTTTGCTATTTTTTTAATTATATATATTTTTTCTATTTGTATCTGTTGGTTATTAACCTCTTTTCAGATATAAGATTTGTAAGTATTTTCTTACATTCTGTGGATTGTGTTTTCATTCTCTCTCTCTCTCTTTTTTTTTGGCAATGCAGACACTTTAGTTTGATGTAATACGATTTATTTATTTTTGCTTTTTTTCCTGTGTTTTTGATCTGGTATCCAAAAAACTATTGGCAAGACCAATGTCAAGGAGAATTTTTCCTATGTTTTCCTTTAGGAAATGTAGTTTCATGCATCACCTTTAAGTCTTTAATCTATTTCAAGTTAAGACTTATGAGTGATATAAGGTTCCGGTTTCATACTGTTTATGTGACTATTCAGTTTTAAATATCATTTATTGAACAGACTATCTTTACCCATTACATATGTTGGCCCCTGTCAAATATTAGGTGACTGTATGAAAGGATTTATTTCTGTTCTACTTGTTTATTGGTCTGTTTTTATGCCAGTATACTTTATTGTTTTGAGCATGAGGGCTTTGTAGTATAGTTTCAAATCAAGAAGTGTAATTTCTCTTCTTCATTCTTTCTCAGAACTGCTTTGATTATTTGTTGTCTTTTATGGTCTCATATAAATTGTAGGATTCTTTACTTACTTCTGTAAAAAATAATATTGGATTTTTTAAAGATTTTTAATTTATTTATTTGACAGAGAGAGATGACAAGCAGGCAGAGAGGCAGGCAGACAGAGAAGAGGAAGCAGGCTTCCTGCTGAGCAGAGAGCCTGATGCGGGGCTCGATCCCAGGACCCTGGAATCATGACCTGAGCCGAAGGCAGCGGCTTAACCCACTGAGCCACCCAGGCGCCCCTAACATTGGATTTTTGATAGGAATTGGATTTACAGATGGTTTTCGGTAGTATGGACATTTTAACAATGTTAATTCTTACCATTCATAAATATGAGCTATCTTTCCATTTGTGTCTCCTTCAATTTCTTTATCAATGTCATAGTTTATGGAGTACAGATCTTTCATCTTCTTAGTTAAATCTATTCCTAAGTATTTTATTATTTTTGATGCTATTGTGAATTAGATTGTTTTCTTTATTTTTTCAGGTAGTTCATCATTAGAGTGTTAAAATGCTCCTGTCTTTTGCTTACTTTGGATGATATGAAAAACAGGGAAGAATTCCATATTAAAAAAAATGAAACAAAACAAAATTCTTGTCTTTTATATATTGATCTTGTATTTGGCGGCTTTACTAAATTTGTTTATTCAAAATTTTTTTGTGAAGTTTTTAGGATTTTTTAACATGTAAGTTCATGTTATCCAAAAAAAGAAAATTTTACTTCTTCCTTTTTTTTTTTTTTTTTGGAGTCTCTTATTTCTTTGTGTTCCTTGTTTCTCTGGCTAGGACATCCAGTACTATGTCAAATGAGAGTAGTGAAAGTGGACACACTTGTCTTTTTTCTGATCTTTAAGGGGAAAACTTTCAAACTTTTTTGATTGAATATGAGATTAGCTCTGGGCTTGCAATATGTGGTTTTTCTTTAATGGATTTTTTAAATTATTTTTTAAAAAATTTTTTATAAACATATAATGTGTTTTTATCCCTAGGGGTACAGGTCTGTGAATCACCAGGTTTACACATTTCACAGCACTCACCATCACTCACCATAGCACCTGCCCTCCCCAATGTCCATACCCCCACCATCCTCTCCCAACACACCTCCCCCCAGCAACCCTCAGTCTGTTTTGTGAGATTCAGTCTTTTATGGTTTGTCTCCCTCCCAATCCCATCTTCTTTTATTTTTCTTTTCGTACGCCCAAAACCGCCTATGTTGCATCCCCACTTCATCATATCAGGGAGATCATATGATAGTTGTCTTTCTCAGATTGATTTATTTCGCCAAGCATAATACCCTCTAGTTCCATCCACGTCATCACAAATAGCAGGATTTCATTTCTTTTGATGGCTGCATAGTATCCCATTGTACATATATACCACATCTTATTTATTGATTCATCTGTTGAAGGACATTTAGGTTCTTTCCATAGTTTAACTATTGTGGACATTGCTGCTATGAACATTTGGGTGCATGTGCCCCTTCAGAATGCCACGTTTGTATCTGTAGGGTATATACCCAGTACTGCAATCACTGGGTCATAGGCTAGTTCTATTTTCAGCTTTTTGAGGCACCTCCACGCTGCTTTCCAGAGTGGTCGCTCCAGCTTGCATTCCCACGTACAGTGTAGGAGGGTTGCCCTTTCTCCACATCCTCGCCAGCATCTGTCATTGACTGACTTGTTCATTTTAGCCATTCTGAAAGGTGTGAGGTGGTATCTCATTCTGGTTTTGATTTGTATTTCCCTGATGCCGAGTGATGTGGAGCATTTTTTCATGTGTCTGTTGGCCATTTGGATGTATTTTTTGCAGAAATGTCTGTTCATGTCCTCTGCCCATTTCTTCTTTTGATTATTTGTTCTTAGGGTGTTGAGTTTGATAAGCTCTTTATAGATTTTGGATACTGGTTCTTTACCTGGTATGTCATTTGCAAATATCTTCTCCCAGATAACTTCTGACAGTCATCTTTTGGCTTTGTTAACTGTTTCCTTTGCTGGGCAAAAGCTTTTTGATCTGATGAAATCCCAAGAGTTCATTCTTGCCCTTGCTTCCCTTGTCTTTGGCGATGTTCCTAGGAAGAAGTTGCTGCTGCTGAGGTCAAAGAGGTTGCTACCTGTTCTCTCCTCAAAGATTTTGATGGATTCCTTTCTCACATTATGCTTCTTCATCCATTTCCAGTCTATTTTCATGTATGGTGTAAGGAAATGGTCCAATTTCATTTTTCTGCATGTGGCTGTTCAATTTTCCCGACCCTAAGGCCAGAGGCTCCTTCTCTACTCTGGGGGCGGCGTACTGTGCCTTCCCCCATGTGCTCCTGGGGAGCGCGGTGACAGACGTGTGCGACCATGCTTCTCTCTCATACAGAGGGGATACTAGGGAAAACGTATATCGATCCATGCGGGTATCTTCCACCGTGCTGTGGAGACTAGCTCAGGCAAGCAGCAGCAGCATCCACAAACCCAACTCTGATTTCCCAACAAATGCTGTGCTTTCCCAGGGGAGATGCCCAGGCAAAGAGGCTTTCGCTGTATGCGGGTTTCTCCCACCACGAGACTGGGCTCAGGCAAGCAGCAGCAGCCCGCAGATCATTTCTCAGCGAATGCTGTGCTTTCGCAGAGGCTTTGGCTTGGAGCGAACAGCACTTCGCCGCTGCTTCCGCAGCAAGGCTTCAGTCCCGTTAGGGAAGAAGAGCTGCAGGAGAGCTGGTGCCTCTTGGGCTTTGCTTTCCCGGGTTCCATGTTTGCGTCCTGGGTTCACCCTGCCAGGCCGAACTAAGCAGACACAGCCACAACCGTGAAGTAGCGTGCATAGCTTAGGGTGGCACTCTATGCACACTACCATCTCCCGGTTTAGGCATCGCTAGGCCTTTTACTCTAGCGCTGTGGCGGACTCGGGGACTAGGCCAGTGCTTTCCCCACTGCAAAGGAGAGGTGACAGGATCCCTGCACACCGCTCTGTGCACTGAATAGGGAGCTTTGGGGGATGTCCCCACTCCTTCCCCTTAAACCCCATGCCTCCTCCAAGCTTCCACATCCTGGAGGAAGAAGGCATCTGATGGCCAGTTCTTTCTGGGAGTTGTTTCTCGAGTTCAGGGTAGGCGCCTGGTAGCAAGCCCATGTCTCCACCACGGACAGGTGGCCAAGGAGCGGCTGTCTCCTTGAGCCCAAAGGTCAGGACCGGCATGCTTTCTGCCCAGACTCCTTCCTCAGAGTGAAGCCTTTTCCCCTGCCCTAATCTACCCCTCGTGTCTCCTTAGCAGCCAGGCTTCCGTCGCTCTGCAGTGACAGACGTGTCCCTTTCCTTAAGGCTCTTTCCACAGGTTCCACCGCGCTTCACTCTCAGGCAGAGGGGATGCCCAGGCAAAGAGGATTTCGCTCCATGCGGGTTTAGTCCACCGTGCTGTGGAGACTAGCTGAGGCAAGCAGCAGGCAGCATCCCACAGACCCGACTCTGATTTCCCAACGAATGCTGTGCTTTCCCAGAGGAGATGCCCTGGCAAAGAGCCTTCGCTGTATGCGGTTTTCTCCCACCGTGAGAATGGCTCAGGCAACCAGCAGCATCAGCCCACAGTACCGACTCTGATTTTCAGCGAATGTTGTGCTTTCACAGAGGCGTTGGGCTTGGAGCGAACCGCACTTCACTGCTGCTTCCTCAGCAAGGCTTCGTTCGCTTCAGGGAAGAAGAGCTGCGGGAGAGCTGATGCCTCTTGGGCCTTGCTTTCCCGAGCGCCAAGATCGCACCCGGGGTTCACCTTGCTAAGCCGAACTAAGCAGACACAGTCACAGCCCTGCAGCAGCTTGTGTGGCCTAGCATGGCACTCTATGCCTATTACCATCTCCGGGGTAGGTAAGGCTTTGCCTTTTGCTCTGGCGCTCAGGAAGAATCGGGGTCTAGGCCAGTGCCTTCAGCACAAAGAGAGGTGGCGACAGGATCCCTGCAAAGGGCCCGTGCACTTGGATGAGGAACTGTGGAGGACAGTCTCCACTCCTTCCCCGGCACACCCCCTGCCACCCACATCGCTGCCACATCTTGGTGGAAGATGGAATCTGACTGCCCGTTTCTCCATGGGGTTGTTTCTGCGAGTTGCGGGTATGGCACCTGGTGGCAAGCCCAAGACTGCCCTTGGGACAGGTGGCCAAGGAGATGCTGTCCCCTTGGGACCAGAGGCACAAGACAGGCCTGCCTTCTGCCCAGACTCCTTCCTCAGAGGATAGCACGCGCCCCTGCCTTAGTCGTCCCCTCATGTCTCCTTAGCAGCCAGGCTTCCATCTCTCCGCACAGGGAGCGAGTGACACTTGTCTTGCTATAGGCCTGCTGTTCGTGCCATGGCAGCCTATCCTGCTTCCCGAGCGTTTCCCAAACCCAAGGCCAAGGGCTCCTTCTCTTCTCCGGACGCGGCCTGCTGCTCCTTCACCACACTTGCTCCTGGGGAACGCCGTGACAGACGTGTGCAACCACGCGTCTCTCTGAGGCTGAAGGGATGCTAGGGCAAAGAGTATTTCGCTCCATGCGGGTATCTTCCACCGTGCTGCGGAGACTAGCTCAGGCTAGCAGCAGCAGCATCCACAAACACAACTCAGATTTCCCAACGAATGCTGTGATTTCCCAGTGTAGAACACAAGGCAAAGAGGCTTTCGCTGTATGCGGGTTTCTCCAGGCGCGAGACTGGGCTCAGGCAAGCAGCAGTAGCCCTCAGAACATTTCTCAGCGAATGCATTGCTTTCTCAGAGGTTTTGGCTTGGAGCAAACAGCACTTCCCCGCGGCTTCCTCAGCAAGGCTTCAGTCGCGTCAGGGAAGCAGAGCTGCGGGAGAGCTGGTGCCTTTTGGGCCTTGCTTTCCCGGGCTCCATGTTCGCCTCCTTGGTTCACCCTGCCAGGCCGAATTAAGCAGACACGGCCCCAACCCTGCAGTAGCGTGCGGAGCCTAGGATGGCACCCTATGCACACTACCATCTCCCGGTGTAGGCATCGCTTGGCCTTTTACTCTGGCGCTCAGGCGTTCATGCGGACTAGCCCAGTGCTTTCCCCATAGGAAAGGCGACGTGACAGGATCCCTGCACACCGCCCGTGCACTGAATAGGGAGCTTTCGGGGACTGTCCTCACCCCATCACTCTAAACTCCATGCCACCTCCAGATTCCACATCCTGAAGGACGACGGCATCTGACTCCCTGTTATTTCTGGGAGCTGTTTCTGCGAGTTCAGCGTAGGCTCCTGGTGGCTACCGCATGTCTGCCCCAGGGACAGGTGGCCAAGGAGCGGCTGTCTCCTTGGGCCCAGAGGCTCAGGACAGGCATGCTTTCTGCCCGGACTCCTTTCTAAGAGTGGAGCAGGCGCCGTGCCCTACTCATCCCCTCCTCTCTCTGTAGCAGACAGGCTTCCGTCTCTGCACAGGGAGCGGGTAACACTTGTAGTGCCACCGGCCGCTGTGCCTGCCAGGGCCGGCTCTCCTGTTTCGCAACCGTTTCCAGACCAGAAAGCCAACGGCTCCTGCTCTTCTCCCTGGGCAGCGTGCTGCACCTTCCACAGACATGCTCCTGGGGAGCGCAGTGATAGACGTGTCCCTTTCCTTAAGGCTCTTTCCACAGGCGCAACCGCGCTTCTCTCTCAGGCAGAGGGGGCAAAGAGGATTTCGCTCCATACGGGTATCTTCCACCATGCTGCAGAGACTAGCTCAGGCATTAAGCTGCAGCATCACACACATCCGATTCTGATTTCCCAACGAATTCTGTGCTTTCCCAGAGGGTATGCCCGGGCAAAGGGTTTTCGCTGTATGCGGCTTTCTCCCACCGAGAGACTGGGCTCAGGCAAGCAGCAGAAGAGATCGCAGAATCGACTCTGATTTCCCAGCGACTGCTATGCTTTCCCAGAGGTTTTCAACTTGGCCCGAACCGCACTACACTGCTGTCCTCAGAGTCGTTCGCTCTGTCGCGGCAGGGAAGAAGAAGCGCGGGGGAGCTGGTTCCTCGTGTGCCTTGCTTTCCCGGGCTCCAAGTTCACACCCGGATTTCAACTTGCTAAGCCGAACTAAGCAGACACAGGCACAGCCCTGCAGCAGCTTGCGTGGCCTAGCATGGCACTCTATGCCTATTACCATCTCCTGGGGTAGGTAAGGCTTTGCCTTTTGCTCTGGCGCTCAGGGAGACTCGGGGTTAGGCCAGTGCCTTCAGCACAGGAGAGAGGTGGCGACAGGATCCCTGAAAACGGCCCGTGCACTTGAATGGGGAACTGTGGTGGACAGTCTCCACTCCTTCCCCGGCACACCCCCTGCCACCCACATCGCTGCCACATCTTGGTGGAAGATGGCATCTGACTGCCCGTTTCTCCATGGGGTTGTTTCTGCGAGTTGCGGGTATGGCACCTGGTGGCAAGCCCAAGACTGCCCTTGGGACAGGTGGCCAAGGAGATGCTGTCCCCTTGGGACCAGAGGCACAAGACAGGCCTGCATTCTGCCCAGACTCCTTCCTCAGAGGATAGCACGCGCCCCTGCCCTAGTCATCCCCTCATGTCTCCTTAGCAGCCTGGCTTCCATCTCTTCGCACAGGGAGCGGGTGACAATTCTTTTGCTTCCGGCCTGCTGTTCGTGCCATGGCAGGCTATCCTGCTTCCCGAGCGTTTCCCAAACCCAAGGCCAAGGGCTCCTTCTCTTCTCCGGAGGTGGCCTGCTGCGCCTTCCCCACACTTGCTACTGGGGATCGCCGTGACAGACGTGTGCAACCACGCGTCTCTCTCAGGTAAAGGGATGCTAGAGCAAAGAGTATTTCGCTCCATGCGGGTATCTTCCACCATGCTGCGGAGACTAGCTCAGGCAAGCAGCAGCAGCTTCCCCAAACCCAACTCAGATTTCCAAACGAATGCTGTGATTTCCCAGTGTAGAACACAAGGCAAAGAGGCTTTCGCTGTATACGGGTTTCTCCAGCCGCGAGTCTGGGCTCAGGCAAGCAGCAGTAGCCCGCAGAACATTTCTCAGCGAATGCTGTGCTTTCTCAGAGGCTTTGGCTTGGAGCGAACAGCACTTCCCCGCGGCTTCCTCAGCAAGGCTTCAGTCGCGTCAGGAAAGCAGAGCTGCGGGAGAGCTGGTGCCTTTTGGGCCTTGCTTTCCCGGGCTCCATGTTCGCTTCCCGGGTTCACCCTGCCAGGCCGAATTAAGCAGACACAGCCACAACACTGCAGTAGCGTGCGGAGCCTAGGATGGCACCCTATGCACACTACCATCTCCCGGTGTAGGCATCGCTTGGCCTTTTACTCTGGCGCTCAGGCGTTCTCGCGGACTAGCCCAGTGCTTTCCCCCACAGGAAAGGCGACGTGACAGGATCTCTGCACACCGCCCGTGCACTGAATAGGGAGCTTTCGGGGACTGTCCTCACCCCATCCCCTTAAACCCCATGCCACCTCCAAGCTTCCACATCCTGAAGGAAGACGGCATCTGACTCCCTGTTATTTCAGGGAGCTGTTTCTGCGAGTTCGGCATAGGCTCCTGGTGGCTAGCGCATGTCTGCCCCAGGGACAGGTGGCCAAGGCGCTGCTGTCTCCTTGGGCCCAGAGGCTCAGGACAGGCATACTTTCTGCCCAGACTCCTTCCTAAGAGTGGAGCACACGCCCTGCCCTACTCATCCCCTCCTCTCTCAGTAGCAGAAAGGCTACTGTCTCTCTGCACAGGGAGCGGGTGACACTTGTATTGCCACTGGCCGCTGTGCCTGCCAGGGCCGGCTCTTCTGCTTCGCAACCATTTCCAGACCAGAAAGCCAACGGCTCCTGCTCTTCTCCCTGAGCAGCATGCTGCACCTTCCACAGACATACTCCTGGGGATCCCAGTACTAGACATGTCCCTTTTCTTAAGGCTCTATCCACAGGCACAACCGCGCTTCTCTCAGGCAGAGGGGTGCTAGGGCAAAGAGGATTTCGCTCCATGCGGGTATCTTCCACCATGCTGCAGAGACTAGCTCAGGCATTAAGCTGCAGCATCACACACATCCGATTCTGATTTCCCAACGAAAGCTGTGTTTCCCAGAGGGGATGCCCGTCAAAGAGGTTTCGCTGTATGCGGGTTTCTCCCACCGCGAGACTGGGCTCAGGCAAGCAGCAGAAAAGCCCGCAGAACCGACTCTGATTTCCCAGCGACTGCTATGCTTTCCCAGAGGTTTCCAACTTGGTGCGAAACGCACTATGCTTCTGCTTCCTCAGCAAGGCTTTGGTCGTTCGCTCCTTCGCGGCAGGGAAGAAGAACCGCAGGAGAGCTGGTGCCTCTTGGGCCTTGCCTTCCCGGGCTCCAAGTTCGCGCCCGGGGTTCACCTTGTTAAGCCGAACTATGCAGACACAGTCACAGCCCTGCAGCAGCTTGCGTGGCCTAGCATGGCACTCTATGCCTATTACCATCTCCTGGGGTAGGTAAGGCTTTGCCTTTTACACCGGCGCTCAGGCAGACTCGGCGTCTAGGCCAGTGCCTTCAGCACAGGAGAGAGGAGGTGACAGGATCCCTGCACACGGCCCGTGCACTTGGATGGGGATCTGTGGGGGACAGTCTCCACTCCTTCCCCGGCACACCCCCTGCCGCCCACATCGCTGCCACATCATGGTGGAAGATGGCATCTGACTGGCCGTTTCTCCATGGAGTTGTTTCTGCGAGTTGCGGGTATGGCACTTGGTTGCTAGACCAAGTCTGCCCTTGGGACAGGTGGCTAAGGAGATGCTGTCCCCTTGGGACTAGAGGCACAGAACAGGCCTGCCTTCTGCCCAGTCTCCTTCCTTAGAGTGGAGCTGACGCCCCTGCCCTAGTTGTCCCCTCATGTCTCCTTAGCATTCAGGCTCCATCTCTCCACACAGGGAGCGGGTGAGACTTGTCTTGCCACAGGCCTGCTGTTCGTGCCACGGCAGGCTATCCTGCTTCCCGAGCGTTTCCCGACCCCAAGGCCAAGGGCTCCTTCTCTTCTCCGGGGGCGGCGTGCTGCGCCTTCCCCACATTTGCTCCTGGGGAGCGCGCTGACAGACGTGTGCAACCACGCTTCTCTCTCAGGCAAAAGGGTGCTAGGGCAAAGAGGATTTCGCTCCATGCGGGTATCTTCCACCGTGCTGCGGAGACTAGCTCAGGCATTCAGCTGCTGCATCCCGCACATCCGATTCTGATTTCCCAACGAATGCTGTGCTTTCACAGAGGAGTTGCCCGGGCAAAGACGCTTTCGCTGTATGCAGGTTTCTCCCACTGAGAGACTGGGCACAGGCAAGCTGCAGAAGAGCCCGAGAACTGACTTCTGATTTCTCAACAAATGCTGTGCTTTCGCAGAGGCTTTGGCTTGAAGGGAACAGCACTTTGCCGCTGCTTCCTCAGCAAGGCTTCAGTCGCGTCAGGAAAGAAGTGCTGCCGGAGAGCTGGTGCCTCTTGGGGCCTTCCTATCCTGGGCTCCAAGTTCACATCCTGGGTTCATTCTGCCAAGGTGAAATAAGCAGACACAGCCTCGACCCTGCAGCAGCGTGCGTGGCCTAGGATGGCACTCTGCTCACAATGCCATCTCTCAGCATAGGCACGGCCGGCCCTTTTACTCTGGCGTTCAGGTGGACAGGGGACTAGGCCAGTGCCTTCTCCATCCTTGAGGAGACGTGAGAGGATCACTGCACACCGCCCGTGCCCTGGAATGGGGAGTAATCGGTAACTGTCCCTGTTTCCCCGGGACACCCCCTGCCTCCGCCAATGCTGCCACATCCTGGAGGAAGACGGCATCTGATTGCCCGTTCTTCCAGGAGGTGTTTCTGCGAGTTCAGGGCTGGAAGCTTGGTGGCAAGCCCACGTCTGCCCTCTGGACAGGTGGCCAAGGAGATGCTTTCCACTTGGAACCAGAGGCACAGGAAAGGCCTTCCTTCTGCCCAGACTCCTTCCTCAGATTGGAGCACGTTCCCTGGCCCAATCGCCCCCTCATGTCTCCTTAGCAGCCAGGCTTCGTCTCTCTGCACAGGGAGTGGGTGACACTTGTCTTGCCACCGGCCCGCTGTTCCTGCCAGCTTCGCGACCATTTCCCGACCACAAGGCCAATGGCTCCTTCTCTTCTCCTGGGCAGCTTGCTGCACTTTCCCCAGACAGGCTCCTGGGGAGCCCAGTGACAGACATGTCCCCTTCCTTAAGGCTCTTTCCACAGGCGCAACCACGGTTCTCTCAGGCAGTGGGGATGCCCAGGCAAAGTGGATTTCGCCCCATGCGGGTTTATTACACCGTGCTGTTGGGTCTTGCTCAGGCAAGCAGCAGCAGGACCCCACAGACCCGACTCTGATTTCCCAAAGAATGCTGTGCTTTCCCAGAGGAGATGCCCAGGCAAAGACCCTTTCGCTGTATGAGGGTTTCTCCCGCCGTGCTGCGAATACTAGGCTAAGGCAAGCAGCAACAGCAGCCCACAAAAACGACTCTGATTTCCCAGCGACTGCTATGCTTTCACAGAGGTTTTCAGCTTGGCGCGAACGGCACTTCGCTGCTGCTTCCTCAGCAAGGCTTTGGGTGTTCACTCTGTCGCATCAGGGAAGAAGCGCTGCGGGAGAGCTGGTCCCTCTTGGTCCTTGCTTTCCCGGGCTCTATGTTGGCACCCTGGGTTCACCCTGCCAGTCCGAACTAAGCAGACACAGCCACAGCGCTGCAGCAGCGTGCGTGGCCTAGGATGGCACTCAATGCACACTACATTCTCCCAGTGTAGGCAACGCTTGGCCTTTTGCACAGGCCCTCACGCCGATTCGCGGACAAGGCCAGTGCCTTCCCCACAGGAGAGGAGAGGCGACAGGATCCCTGAACACCGCCCGTTCACTGGAATGGGGAGCTTTGGGAAATTGTCCCCACTCCTTCCCCGGCAAACCCCCTGCCACCGAAAACGCTGTCACATCTTGGAGGAAGATGGCATCTGACTGCCCGTTTCTCGAGGGAGCTATTTCTGCGAGTTCCGGGTATGGCGCCTGGTAGCTAGCCCAAGTCGGCCCTACGGACAGGTGGTCAAGGAGATGCTGTCCCCTTGGGACCAGAGGCACAGGACAGGCCTGCCTTCTGCCCAGACTCCTTCCTCAGAGTGGAGCATGCATCCCTGCCCTAGTCATTCCCTCATGTCTCCTTAGGAACCAGGCTTTGTCTCTCTGCACAGGGAGCGGGTGACACTTGTCTTGCCACCGGCCTGCTGTTCCTGCCACGGCAGGCTATTCTGCTTCCCGACCTTTCCCGACCACAAGGCCAACGTATCCTTCTCTTCTCCTGGGGTGGCGTGCTGCACCTTCCCCAGACATGCACTTGGGGAGCGCAGTGACACACGTGTGCAATCACGCTTCTCTCTCAGATCTCAAATACCCAACATAACCCTACACCTAAAGGAGATGGAGAAAGAACAACAAAGAAAGCCTAAACCCAGCAGAAAAGGAATAATAAAGATCAGAGCAGAAATCAATGAAATAGAAACAAATAAACAAACAAATAAAAACCACAAAAAACCACCACCAACAACAAAAAACAATAGAACAAATCAACAAAACTAGGAGCTGCTTCTTTGAAAGAATTAATAAGATTGATAAAACCCTTTCCAGACTTATCAAAAAGAAAAGAGAAAGAACCCAAATAAATAAATTAATGAATGAAAGAGGAGAGATCACAACCAACACCAAAGAAATACAAACAATTATAAGAACATACTATGAGCAACTCTACGCCAACAAATTCAACAATCTGGAAGAAATGGATACATTCCTAGAGACATATAAACTACCACAACTGAACCAGGAAGAAACAGACCCATAACCAGTATGGAGATTGAAACAGTCATCAAAAATCTCCAAACAAACAAAAGCCCCGGGCCAGATGGCTTCCCAGGGAAATTCTACCAAACATTTAAAGAAGAATTAATTCCTATTCTCATGATACTGTTCCAAAAAAATAGAAATGGAAGGAAAACTTCCAAACTCATTTTATGAGGCCAGCATCACCTTGATCCCAAAACCAGACAAGGATCCCATCAAAAAAGAGAACAGCAAACCAATATCCTTGATGAACACAGATGCGAAAATTCTCACCAAAATACTAGCCAATAGGATTCAACAGTACATTAAAAGGATTATTCACCACGACCAAGTGGGATTTATTCCAGGGCTATAAGGTTGGTTCAACATATGCAAATCAATCAATGTGATACAACGCATTAATAAAAGAAAGAACAAGAACCACATGATACTCTCCATAGATGCTGAAAAAGCATTTGGCAAAGTGCAGTGTCCCTTCCTGATTAAAACTCTTCAAAGTGTAGGGATAGAGGGCACATATTATCAATATTATCAAAGCCATCTATGAAAAACCCACTGCAAATATCATTCTCAATGGAGAAAAACTGAATACTTTTCCGCTGAGGTCAGGAACACGGCAGGGATGTCCGTTATCACCACTGCTATTCAACATCGTACTAGAAGTCCTAGCCTCAGCAATCAGACAACAAAAAGAAATTAAAGGCATCCAAATTTTGCCAAATTGGCAAAAGAGAAGTCAAACTATCCCTGCTTGCAGACGATATGACACTGTATGTGGAAAACTTAAAGGACTCCACTCCAAATCTGCTATAACTTGTATAGGAATTCTGTAAAGTGTCAGAATATAAAATCAATGCACAGAAATTGGTTGCATTTTTTTTAAACCAACAAGACTGAAGAAATAGAAATTAAGGAGTGAATCCCATTTACAATTGCACTCAAAACCCTAAGATACCTAGGAATAAACCTAACCAAAGAGACAAAGAATCTATACTCAGAACTCTAAAGTGAGTACTCATGAAAGAAATTGAAGAAGACACAAAGAAATGGAAAAATGTTCCATTCTCCTGTATTGGAAGAAATGTATTGTGAAAATGTCTATGCTACCTAAAGCAATCTACACATTTAATGCAATCCCTATCAAAATCTCATCCATTTTTTTTCCAAAGAAATGGGACAAATCATCCTAAAATATATATGGAACCAGAAAATACCTCGAATAGCCAGAGGAATATTGAAAGAGAAAGCCAAAGTTGTTGGCATCACAATTCCAGACTTCAAGCTCTATTACAAAGTTGTCATCATCAAGATGGTAGGGAACTGTCCCCAAAACAGACATAGATCAATGGAACAGAATAGAGAGCCCAGAAATACACCCTCAACTCTATGGTCAACTAATGGTCAACAAAGCAGGAAGGAATGTCCTATGGAAAAGAGACAGCCTCTTCAACAAATGGTGTTGGGAAAATTGAACAGCCACATGCAGAAAAATGAAGTTGGACCATTTCCTTACACCATACATGAAAATAGACTGGAAATGGATGAAGAAGCATAATGTGAGAAAGGAATCCATCAAAATCCTTGAGGAGAGTACAGGCAGCAACCTCTTTGACCTCAGCAGCAGCAACTTCTTCCTAGGAACATCGCCAAAGGCAAGGGAAGCAAGGGCAAGAATGAACTCTTGGGATTTCATCAGATCAAAAAGCTTTTGCCCAGCAAAGGAAACAGTTAACAAAGCCAAAAGATGACTGTCAGAAGTTATCTGGGAGAAGATATTTGCAAATGACATACCAGGTAAAGAACCAGTATCCATCCAAAATCTATAAAGAGCTTATCAAACTCAACACCCTAAGAACAAATAATCAAATGAAGAAATGGGCAGAGGACATGAACAGACATTTCTGCAAAAAATACATCCAAATGGCCAACAGACACATGAAAAAATGCTCCACATCACTCGGCATCAGGGAAATACAAATCAAAACCAGAATGAGATACCACCTCACACCTTTCAGAATGGCTAAAATGAACAAGTCAGTCAATGACAGATGCTGGCGAGGATGTGGAGAAAGGGCAACCCTCCTACACTGTACGTGGGAATGCAAGCTGGAGCGACCACTCTGGAAAGCAGCGTGGAGGTGCCTCAAAAAGCTGAAAATAGAACTAGCCTATGACCCAGTGATTGCAGTACTGGGTATATACCCTACAGATACAAACATGGCATTCTGAAGGGGCACATGCACCTAAATGTTTATAGCAGCAATGTCCACAATAGTTAAACTATGGAAAGAACCTAAATGTCCTTCAACAGATGAATCAATAAATAAGATGTGGTATATATGTACAATGGGATACTATGCAGCCATCAAAAGAAATGAAATCCTGCTATTTGTGATGACGTGGATGGAACTAGAGGGTATTATGCTTGGCGAAATAAATCAATCTGAGAAAGACAACTATCATATGATCTCCCTGATATGATGAAGTGGGGATGCAACATAGGCGGTTTTGGGCGTACGAAAAGAAAAATAAAAGAAGATGGGATTGGGAGGGAGACAAACCATAAAAGACTGAATCTCACAAAACAGACTGAGGGTTGCTGGGGGGAGGTGTGTTGGGAGAGGATGGTGGGGGTATGGACATTGGGGAGGGCAGGTGCTATGGTGAGTGATGGTGAGTGTTGTGAAATGTGTAAACCTGGTGATTCACAGACCTGTACCCCTAGGGATAAAAACACATTATATGTTTATAAAAAATTTTTTAAAAAATAATTTAAAAAATCCATTAAAGAAAAACCACATATTGCAAGCCCAGAGCTAATCTCATATTCAATCAAAAAAGTTTGAAAGTTTTCCCCTTAAAGATCAGAAAAAAGACAAGTGTGTCCACTTTCACTACTCTCATTTGACATAGTACTGGATGTCCTAGCCAGAGAAACAAGGAACACAAAGAAATAAGAGACTCCAAAAAAAAAAAAAAAAGGAAGAAGTAAAATTTTCTTTTTTTGGATAACATGAACTTACATGTTAAAAAATCCTAAAAACTTCACAAAAAAAATTTGAATAAACAAATTTAGTAAAGCCGCCAAATACAAGATCAATATATAAAAGACAAGAATTTTGTTTTGTTTCATTTTTTTTAATATGGAATTCTTCCCTGTTTTTCATATCATCCAAAGTAAGCAAAAGACAGGAGCATTTTAACACTCTAATGATGAACTACCTGAAAAAATAAAGAAAACAATCTAATTCACAATAGCATCAAAAATAATAAAATACTTAGGAATAGATTTAACTAAGAAGATGAAAGATCTGTACTCCATAAACTATGACATTGATAAAGAAATTGAAGGAGACACAAATGGAAAGATAGCTCATATTTATGAATGGTAAGAATTAACATTGTTAAAATGTCCATACTACCGAAAACCATCTGTAAATCCAATTCCTATCAAAAATCCAATGTTAGGGGCGCCTGGGTGGCTCAGTGGGTTAAGCCGCTGCCTTCGGCTCAGGTCATGATTCCAGGGTCCTGGGATCGAGCCCCGCATCAGGCTCTCTGCTCAGCAGGAAGCCTGCTTCCTCTTCTCTGTCTGCCTGCCTCTCTGCCTGCTTGTCATCTCTCTCTGTCAAATAAATAAATTAAAAATCTTTAAAAAATCCAATATTATTTTTTACAGAAGTAAGTAAAGAATCCTACAATTTATATGAGACCATAAAAGACAACAAATAATCAAAGCAGTTCTGAGAAAGAATGAAGAAGAGAAATTACACTTCTTGATTTGAAACTATACTACAAAGCCCTCATGCTCAAAACAATAAAGTATACTGGCATAAAAACAGACCAATAAACAAGTAGAACAGAAATAAATCCTTTCATACAGTCACCTAATATTTGACAGGGGCCAACATATGTAATGGGTAAAGATAGTCTGTTCAATAAATGATATTTAAAACTGAATAGTCACATAAACAGTATGAAACCGGAACCTTATATCACTCATAAGTCTTAACTTGAAATAGATTAAAGACTTAAAGGTGATGCATGAAACTACATTTCCTAAAGGAAAACATAGGAAAAATTCTCCTTGACATTGGTCTTGCCAATAGTTTTTTGGATACCAGATCAAAAACACAGGAAAAAAAGCAAAAATAAATAAATCGTATTACATCAAACTAAAGTGTCTGCATTGCCAAAAAAAAAGAGAGAGAGAGAGAATGAAAACACAATCCACAGAATGTAAGAAAATACTTACAAATCTTATATCTGAAAAGAGGTTAATAACCAACAGATACAAATAGAAAAAATATATATAATTAAAAAAATAGCAAAAGGATCTCAATAGACTTTTTTTTTTCAAAAAAGTTATATAAATGACCAACAGGAGCATTAAAAAGTGCTCAACGTAAAAAACTCAGGGCAAAGTCATTATGATGTTGTTGTTGTTGTTTAACTCTGAAAAACACAGCAAGATATTACTACCTATTAGAATATATACTACCAGAAATTGAAACTAACAAATTTTGGTAAATATTGGGGAAAATGCACTGTGATAGGGATATAAATTTGTATGGAAAACAGTATGGAGATTATTCATATTATTAAAAGTAAAATTACCATATGATTCAGTAATCCCACTTCTAGGGATATATCTAAAGGAAACGAAGTCACAGGTCAAAGACATATCTGCACTCTTATGTTTATTATCACATTATTAACTCTAAGCAAGAGATGGAAATAACTTCAGTATCCATTAATGGATGAATGAATAAACTAAGTATGGTAAATATATACTATGGAATACTACTTACCCATGAAAAATTAAGAAATACTGCCATACAACAGCATGGATGGATCTTGAAGGTGTTATACTAAGTGAAATATTTCAAAGATTTTATATATTTTTTAAATTTATGTATTATGATATCCCTTACATACAGAATCTGAGGAAAAGGCAAACTAATGGAAACTTAGAGTTGAGTTGACAAGGGGTGAACCTGGGGTGGAGTAAGGTGGTCAAAGGGTGCAAACTTGCAACTATAATACGAAAAAGTTCTGGGGATCTAATGTACAGCATGATGATCATAGTTAATAAAATATACATACTTTTTTTTAATTGTGCTTCCCTTTATTAAACTTTGCATATATCACATTCTTACAAGTTGAAAGTTTATAGCAATCTTGTATAAAAGAGGTCTGCTGCCACCATTTTTCTAACAACATTTGTTCATTTTGTGTCTCTCTGTCACATGTTGGTAATTCTTGCAATATTTCAAGTTTTTTCATTATTATTGTATTTGTTATGGTGATCTGTGATCAGGAATTATGACCCACTGAAAACTCAGAACTAGTTTACTTAAGGTATATACATTGTTTTTCTTTTAAAACATAATGCTTTTGAACAGTACAGTATAGTGTTTATTTTTTATATGCACTGGGAAACATAATTTTTTATATGCACTGGGAAACCAAAAAAAATAATAATAATAATTTGACTTAGTTTATTGAGATAATCACTTTATTGAGGCAGTCTGGAACAAAACCCACAAGACCTCTGAAGTTTATCTCTACTATACTATATACATAGAAGTTGCTAAGAGAGTAGATCATAAATTCCTTATGATACATGCATAAAAAACAGTGGCAACTATACGAGATAGTAGATGTATTAACATTTTTATGCAGATTATATTGCAATAAAGATGTATACCGATTTATCAAATTGTACAAAATTTACACAATGTTAAAAGTTTGCAATGTTATAAGAAATCATTTCTTAAATTTACAAATTATAATATGTCGATTTTTTTTCAATAAAGCTGGCAAAAACTTTTTGTAGAATTAATCTATTTTTCAAAAAAGGAAGTAAGGAAGTAGAAACTGCAACTAACTCTGAAATAATAGAATATAAAATCCATTTTCGTTATATACACTGTGACAAACACTATTACTTAGTTTACAATGAAGGAGTACTTATGAAGCATGAAGGATGGTCTATAAATAAGGCTGAAAGAGCTCAGTTTTAAGGTTTAAATTTAAAATCTTCTTTTGAAATACTAAACTGACCACCCAGTTTACCAAACATAAATGTCTTAACTGCATGAATTTATTTCATACAACTCTATAATCTAGTTTCATAAGAAAGCAGCATGCAAATTTTGAATAAGACAGACTTGCTTAAGTTTCTTTATGTTCAACAGTAAAGGATACTTCCCTTAAAATAAATAGAAGAAAAATCAGCATATTTATTATGATAATTATAATTCATAATAAGATTCATATTGAATTAGGGACTACATATCCTCAGAGGGGGTAACGTAAAATGAAATTTATTTTGGTAAATGTGTCTATGAATAGTCAATACAATGCCTCAATATAGATGAATATTACTATTTTGAACAATTTAATTACTATTATTAGAATTATTATAAGTATAAAAATAGCTATCATTTTAGCATGGAATATGAGACTCTCATGCTCCATGCTTCATCACATCCGCACAACAACTCTGCATAAGTATTATCATCACCATTTCATGGGTGAAAAAACTGAGGCTAACACATTTAGATAACTGGTTTATGATTACATGGCTAGTAAAGATGCATCACACTAATTTAGGCTTTATGATTTCAGAATTGTACTCTTTCCACTGCACATTCTATTACTCTGTAAATACTTGGCCTGTTTTCATTTAGTTCTTTAATTTTATTCATGTGGTGATGGCTTAAAGCTTCATTTAAAGGAAGCTTAAAAAATTCATTTAACCAAAAGCTCCCAAGAATTAAAAATGTCATGGATCTAATGTAGACATGGATATCATTAGTTAATGGGTAACTATATATTTTCCACTCTAGTGAGATAACAATCAGAGTATTTTTCTAAGTTTTAGTCTCTCAGTGTTAAAAAGGACTTTGTTAAAATAGAAATATTTAGACAAAGGTGATCAAAAGTCTGGATCAGGTCACCTTAAGATAAATATTAGGAAACTGAGGAAACAAATGGAGATTTGAACACTGAGCTATGATATAATGAATGGTTTCAAGTATTTAGTAGAGTATAGAAAAGCCCTTTAAAGCCTGGTCTTAGACTAGCATTGCAGCTTCTGGGATATCTGTCCATCTATCCTCTATCTATCTAGATATAAATTTGAAAACTTTTTTAACTTAAAGATTTTGAGAAATAGAACATAATCAGCACCATAGAAGATCTGTTTGTGATAACAACCTAGCCCCTCCTCCCAGTTTGTTAATATTCTCTCTTATTTAATGTAACATTGTGCAAATAGACCACTACTGATCTGCCGTTATGAATAAAATAGCTATAATCATCTGTTTGCATATCCTGGTGAAAATATTCATTTAGTTCCATGTTGTGTTTCTAGGAATGGACCAAATCTTTATTTTTATTTTTAAGTTTTCTAAATATTGTCCAACTTACCTCAAATGTTTTTATTATGGGCACTTTCATTCTTTCACATTCTTGCAAGACAATTTTACTGTTGCCCAATATGGTAAGTGTGTAATAGTATGTCATTTTAGGTTTTAATTTATTTTTAATTTAATTTAATTTAATTCCAGATTCATAATAAAGATAAACAGTTTTTATATATGAGTGGCCATTTGGATTACCCTTTCTGTAAAGTACATGCTCAAATCGTTTGATATCTTAACATTGTGTCATACTGACTTCTTTAATAGTAGATTTTCTGAATGAACTTTTAGCTGTGTAGGTCTTCTCTATTTTATTTAGAACTTGTTTTCATTTCAAAATCTTTATATTTATTTTCATAATCTGCTTTTATTTTGCTTTGTCTATTATCTATCTATCTATCTATCTATCTATCATCTATTTGCAAGCAAGAGAGAGCGAGCAAGTGAGAGCGCAGGGAGAAAAAGAACGGAACAGAATCTTAAGCAGGATCCAGGCTCAGCACAGAGCCCAACTCTGGGCTCTATTTCACAACCCTGACATCATGACCTGAGCCAAAATGAAAGAAATAAAATAAAATTAAGGTGTTAAAAAAAAAAAAGAACAAGAATTGGAGGTTTAATTAAGTGAGCCACCCAGGCACCCCTGTGGTATCTTAAATTAGCTGTCATATCTTTAAAGTTCTAGAGTATCCATTTGGTTCACTTATAAAACCTTTCTCAATATCATTTTTAGTTTCAGTTTTTTGTTCAATTTGCTTCCCCTCTCATTTCTTTGAGCAGAGTACTCAAGCCATTTTACAATCTTTATTGATCATTTTAACATCATACTTAATCCCATTTTGTCTATCAAATCTTGTTAATGGTTTTTCTTTGTGCGCTTTGTTACATTTTGCTATGTTCAAGACATTATATTTGAAACTCTTATTGAGTAGGGATAATTAAGAGCTATAATAATGGTATGGTCCTCCTTGGCAGGATTTTCTCTTATATCTGAGACTCTACAAGACAATCCTACTCCAAATTCAGTGATTGACTTTCTCAGTTTACACAGAAGGCAAGGTAGGCTATAGTCTTATTTCTGCTTCTCCTTGTGCTTTGGGGATCTCAACTTAAATTTGGGTTGTACCAAAGTCCTCAAATTTGATTGCTGCTGGATTATGAATTTTGTTTCTCTAGTATCAAGAGTCTATTAACAACACAGCTCAGTGTGTTTTAGCAGTTTCAAATGCTCTCATAGCTAAAATGGCTTCAGGGCATATATCTCTAGGCTCTCATTGTATTTCGTATTTTGGCCCAGTAATCTCACACTTAATTTTTATAATCATTCTGATATTTTTAATTTTAAAAGCTATTTTGTCTGGATTTTTAGTTGTCTTAAGTAGGAGTTTTTAGATCACCATTACTAGAAGCAACAACAAATATACATGAAAATGTCTGTAGTAGTTTATCACATTTTTATGGCTTTGAACTTCCATAAGCTGAGGCATCCTTCTCTAATCACTTAGGCAAACTCCAATTTACCCTTTCAAACAACACAAGAATTGCTTTATTTAAGAACATGTTCAGGGATGACTCTTCCCAACTGTTCTTACCAACATTCCCACACACTCTTTGCTACCCACACCTTGTTTCTGAACTTTCATTAGGTATATCAGCGTGACCAGAATTTTGCTCTATTGTATTTTTGTCCTTTAGAGCTTTAATTAAATATGAATTCCATAGAAAGTCTGTCCCTTTTCTTTCAAACCTGGGTTAGTTATTTCTTCTCATTCTTTGTCAGAAGTTACTTTATTAGAGAAACTTATGGCTCTATTGTGACTTTGGAGCCTTTACAGTTTTTTGACTGGAAAAATCACCCATCCCTGAGATTTTTACGCAGCTTCCTGGCTGATATTATTCAGAAATCTGTTCAAAACAGACTTTTTCAGGGAGGCCCTTTCAGACCACTCAGTTAAAAAGCCTCTTCTCAATCACTGCTCTTTTTAAAATGTGCTTATTTAGTTCAAATATGCATCACTATTAAAGAAAAACCAGTACGATTTTTTTTTAAAGTTGGCTTACCTATTATCTATCTCTCCCATTAAAATGATTCCTCTGTGCTGGGGTTTTGTTGTGCTCATCTTAGGCCAGACACTCAATAAATTGTCTCTGAATGATTGAATTGTTTGACTCCCTTGCTAGATTCTCAACTTCATGAGGCCAAGGATTGTTCTATTCAGTCCTTCTTTACCCTCAATGTCTGTTATATTGCAGTCACTTACCTGACTAATGGGAAAAATCACAGAAAGAAAGAGTTAAAACTACAGAAAAACCCTGTAGGTTCAATAACACAAAGCTTTCTAAAATTATTTAGCCCAGGAATTGAATACTGGCTGCACTTTTGATTTTTTTTAAATGGTATTGAATTTAATTTAAATGGAAATACTTGAATGGTAGAATAATAAAAAAAATTATAAAAGCAACTTGCTCCTTTAAGTAAGAATTATATAGGGCATCTCTTCTAGAAGCAAAATTTTCAAATGTCAAACATCTGAAAGCATAGAAGGAGAAGTAAGAGTGTGAATTGTACTTCAATGCTCTTTTCTTTATATTCTGCTAACAGCTTCATTCACACCTTTCCAATTTTTTCAACTCATTTGACAAAGCCTTCAGAGGAGTTACTGCTCATGACAACCATCACAGCTAACAGGAGAAATTTTATAAAGAAAAATAATAGCATGTTTTTCCCAAGTTGTTAAGGATATGGTGAAGCTCTGTCGGATTCAAAGGAGGAATGTGCAATACCATGCTATATATCATAATAACTTATTTTAATAGTGGCTTTGCAATTTTTCAGATATATCCATTTACTGAAACCACTATCAAATAAACAAAAGAAACAAATTAACAGGAGTTCGAGACAGAAGTTATCTAATCTAAAAATAGCACAGAATACACAACACATATCCCAAGTACTACTATAGGTTTCAAGTAATAGTCAAAACAATAGTAAAAATGATTCAGACCCTACCAGTCAAATCATAAATGGGACCTTAACTGTAAATCCTTATCTTTAGATCAAAGCGGGTAATTGCGTGCTGAAGATACATTCTAGAACTAATATGTTATAGAACTCCTCTGAAATGAGTCATTTATTCCATCACTTTTCCTGCACAGCTGCTGACCCATGTTTTGGTTCCTGGAAATAGCTGCTACCCTGTCATACTTCTTAAAAGCACATATATTGATAAATCTACTCATTCCTCCATTCCTCTGTGACTGTCACTGTGTTAAAATGTGGAGTCAGCTGACTCACTTGTGGTGGTAATAAAGTAGATGAGTTTGCAAAGTATTTTGTTATTTCTAAAAATGCAAAAACCAAATTACATTGAAATCATAAGCGGTGTTTCAGGGAGAGCTGTAGGATGTGGTTTCTTGTGTAATCCACAGAGATTAGCTCCAACACATATTTAAACTCTCCTCTAGGAGCAACCTTAGTGGTAAAGCAAGAAGATAAACAGATGTATACACACCCTGGCACAAAAGTATCACTTATGTTTGGCTTCCTAGTCTCCTCGTGTTCCTTATTTATCTTAACTTCTCTCTGAAATCAGGGAACACAGAATCTCAATCAGTTGACATTTTTCTACTGAATTACCCAATAGTCTGATCATACCCCTAAGACTTTTTTATTTTATTTTTTTTTAAAGATTTTATTTATTTATTTGACAGAGAGAAATCACAAGTAGATGGAGAGGTAGGCAGAGAGAGAGAGAGAGGAAAGCAGGCTCCCTGCCGAGCAGAGAGCCCGATGCGGGACTCGATCCCAGGACCCTGAGATCATGACCTGAGCCGAAGGCAGCGGCTTAACCCACTGAGCCACCCAGGTGCCCCCCTAAGACTTTTTTAAATTATTTCACTCATAATCCCAAATCTGCTTTCCTTCCTCATCTTAGTACACTGTAATTTGATTTCAAAATGAGGACAGTTGTCAGTAATGCCACATTCATTAATCTATTTTACAATTCCATGTACTTATAACTATGAAGATATGTTAATAACATCCATTCCAGTAAGCCACCCTAAATTGATTATCATGAAACAAGACCTCAAGAAAGAGAATTCAAAATCATCCATGTATTTGCAACTTATTGCAATAAAGCCTTTATCAATAGACTTCCCTGTGCACATGGTGGTCAAATTGCTGGTGAAAACCAGCCAGATCTATTACAAGCTTTCTCATGGCTTCTAGGTAACCCAAGTGAGCCTTTATTGATACTGGGAAGGGATAAAGCAGGGAAGGGATAAACAGTGGTGTAAGAATTGGCTAGACAAAAGTAATGACTCTCATTACAAAGTGAGTATTTTAAAGCAAAAGAGCCTGTTGGGAATATTGTTTTATAAAATAGTGGGTTTTTTTAAATTAACTTTTTAAAATTCAATTAGTTAACGTATAGTGTACCATTAGTTTCAAATGTAGATTTCAGTTATTCATCCATAGCATATAATAGCTAATACTCAGTACTTACTGTTATAGCTTCTTGAAAGCAGAATTTTAACCCACTGAGCCACGCAGATACCCTTGAAAGCAGACTTTTAGATCACATTTTCTGATTACTTCCATGTAGTACAACAATTTCCTGCTAGCAACCTTCAAAACATACTGTTTGTTAGAGGAATTTCTTTAATAATAAATAAATAGGAATTTATTTAAATTTATAAATATATAAAATAAATAGGAATTTATTTAAATTTATTTAAATATTGCACACTGTTTAATTGTTCATAAATAAGGTGATGATATTATAGCCATTAGTTGGTAGCACTGATATATCACTTTCTTTTTACTTCTCAGTGCATTCTCTTTACACAAAATAGATATATATTTTAAAAGAATCTAAATCTGTGGCAAACTTTTAAAAACCCTATACAATAAAGTTTATCATTTTAAGTAATCTCAATTATCTTCCTCAATTGTGATAGTATATCCTTCTATCTAGGCCAGATATTGTATGAGGGATTTGAAGAGACATACTTTTCTAAATTTCACTTTTCTCATCTGCAAAATGCTGATCATGATCCTACAATAAAATACACTTACTATTTTTTGATGAAAATTTATTTATTTATTGTTGAAAATAGAACTGCCCTATGACCCAGCAATTGCACTATTGGGTATTTACCCTAAAGATACAAACGTAGTGATCCAAAGGGGCACGTGCACCCAAATGTTTATAAGATTTTATTTATTTATCAGAGATTGTGGGCGAGAGAGCAAGCACAGGCAGACAGAATGGCAGGCAGAGGCAGAGGGAGAAGCAGGCTCCCGGCCGAGCAAGGAGCCCAATATGGGACTCGATCCCAGGATGCTGGGATCATGACCTGAGCCAAAGGCAGCTGCTTAACCAACTGAGCTGCCCTGGCATCCCTTTTGATGAAAATTTAATCTGTATAAACAATATATTTGCTGTAATGCGTGGTTCATGAAAAACATCTTATTTAATTATAAGCAACAACAGTATTAGAAATTAAGTAAATGGGTCTATAATATTTAAAGTTTTAACACATAATTCCAGTGCTTTGCCTTATTTTCTCAAATCCCTTTACCACTTTCACTGACAGAGTCAAATGTACTTTTTCTACTAGTAGCCAGCTCTTTGTCTTTTGTCAGAAAGATGCCCTTGTGAATTATTTATAATAGAGATATTAGCAATAATAATAATAATAATAAATAGCAATGAAAATGTTAAAAAAAGTTTTCTTAACTAATTAGGGTTCTTAGACATCAAATAGAGGAACCACCTCTGGCAAGCAAATTAATCTGCAAGACATTCCCAGAATTTACAAGTCAGTCAGATACAGGGTTGTCTGTAGACTGAAAGGTGAAGCAAAAGGACTAGGTTTGGAAAATAGGTAAGGACAGTGAAAAAAATGATCAAAGTTTTGGGCAAAATAAATTCTTAGGTGTCCTTTCAATGGAGTCCTGGGCATTATGTAGCAGAAACTCTGGAGATTATCTCAATTCATTGGAGTCACCCTGTTTACTAGCTTGCTATTGACAAAGTTATTTACAAACTGTAGAGCAAGAGGTTATAATGTAGAAAACTGATGGTAATGCACAAGATTCTTGTTAACAATAATGCAAGTTAGTGATATTTCATTAGAAAACATAAATTCTATAACCCAAATTATGGGCCCAGAGCACTTCTGCTGCACAACTCTGCTTATATCCCAAATAACCATGTGAACTAGTTTTAATATCTGCTTCTTATTAATTTTTGAATAAAAATTCTTGACACAAGTATTTTATAATTGTGTGATAATCATGCATTTAATTTCTTGGAGAACAAAACACACTTTAGCGTAACTAGGTTCGTTCACAGAACCAGCCTTGATAACACACTTCTATATGTTAGAAATGATATAATAAATGTAGAATATTGGGCACTCGTTTGGTATTCTTTGCCATGTTTTGCACTATCTAAAAAGAGATCAGTGAACTTGGACTGGAGTTAGTAGACATGGAAGAAAATAAAATATTACAGAGAGGAATACTCTGTGGTCCACAACCTAAACGGGCTGGGATTCCCATCATTTGGATCCCTGTAGCTTTACAAAAGTCAATTAAATTTTTGTATCTCCTATTAAAGTTGATTCCCCAGTACTTTTTCAAACATCTCTTGTAAAGTATTGTTTCCCAGAAAAAAAGGGATTTTGCACATGTATCTGCCTTTGTCTCTGGTCATGATCTCAGTCAGGATCCTGGGATCGAGCTCCATATCGGGCTTTTTGCTCATTAGGGAGTATACTTCTCAGTCTCTCTCTGCTGCTACCTCCCCCTGCCCCACTCATGCTCTCTCTCTCTCTCAAATAAATAAATACAATCTTTAATTTTTTAATTAAAAATAAGATAAATAAAATAAAATAAAAAGTCTGGTCTTACTGCCCCATTTAGCTCCTTTTTTCTTTTTGAGTTGTATTTAAAGCAGCATGAGAGAACATGAGGCTCTCAAACTTAAAAAAAAAAGGAAAAAATTGAGTTTTGTTAGGATTTAAGATCTTGTCTGCTAGAAAAAACGTTGGCTTTGTTAACATGTGAAAATTAACAAAAGAGAATAAGATAGAATTCTAATAATTTTTGTAGAAATTTAAAATTTCCTCCAACACAATGACATACAGACCCATTAAGTAAATTCATTCCAATGTCCGAAACCAACCTTTTCTAATAGTAATGCATCTGTGTAAACAGAGTCAACCCAAGGAATAAATAAATATTATTATTTTTTTCCTGTCTCTTCCACAGTCACATCTGGGTATATTGGTAGCAAGCCAATTATCTATCTTATAAGACATGATATCATAAGGAAGGGTATTCTGTCCATTTGGAACAACTGAAAATCATTGTAATTTTATCTTGGTGCAGTAACTTGATATGGCACAGTGTGGGTTATGAATATATTTTATTTTTTTTTTACTGGGAAGAAGAGATTATAGAGATATTGGTTAGCCAAGAGAGACTGACAGGTGTTGATAGTTGCCAGGTCAATATCCATTTACTTTTTCCTTGAATCTCAGAAAGCACTGAGGGATTGACAACAAGGAAACTTAAAACAACATCAAATATTTTATTGTCTCTTTTCTATTTATATTGTAACCACATGACAAAGTATCAGTCGTACAAGATATCATTCTCTTTACCTCTATCTTTCTGCCAGAAATGTGGGCTTAATAGTGAGAACTCCAACAGCAATTTTTGCAACTGTGAATAAAAAGCCATGAAAACCTCTAAGATAGTTCACTTGACTTTCTTAAGACGCTGAACCAACACCAGAAAACACTCTCTGTAGTCTTCTTGTTAAATGAAAAAATATGGTTAAACCACTTTTGAAAGTCTACTACATACAGCAAAATGTAAATCTTAATTGAAATATGTCCTCTTAGCTGTGCTTAAGCAACTGAGTCCTGAGCTTTTCAGGTTTTCAGTCTGAAAGAGTACACCTCTGGTGCTCTGAAAGGGAAGAGAAAGGACACCCTGTTCTCCATATAAATTAAAGAAGAGAAATCTGTGCATTTAAGTGGGCCATATAAAATTTATCAAGCAATTATCTCCTAACTCCTTCCTATCCAAATTACCTGATATGCTCTCCCTACTCCTTTATTCCACGTTACTGCCTTTTCCAGGATTCTGTATCACATCACAACATGTCTTCTGTTATTTCCTTCTTGCAAGCTAGTTTTGTTTTCTCCATCTAAAAAAATCAACAATCATTGTGTATTTCAATTCCCATTTTCCTCAAATGCATTGATTCTTCTTATCTATTACTCTTTTCTCATACTCAGTGTCTTTGTCTTTATGGGGTTTGTACTTTGCTTTTCCCCATCCTTTACTGCCATTATATAATCAAATCTAATAACTTCTTAGAGAAAGTTAAAAATTCCTGCATAGCCACACGTGAACACAAAGTCACTGATTTTTAGCAAACCTATAAGATAGTCAGACATCCATTCAATTTGTTTTTTTTTAAGATTTTATTTATTTATTTGACAGAGAGAGATGACAAGCAGGCAGAGAGGCAGGCAGAGAGAGAGGAGGAAGCAGGCTCCCTGCTGAGTAGAGAGCCTGACTTGGGGCTCGGTCCCAGGACCCTGGGATCATGACCTGAGCCGAAGACAGTGGCTTAACCCACTGAGCCACCCAGGCGTCCCTCCATTCAATTTCTTAACTGAGTCTCAAATGCATCCTGAGTTCTAACCTAAACCTAAGTTCTACTTCTTACACGTTGTTCTATGACCAAATCCTTTCAGTTCAGTATTTTGTAACATTTAAATATTAATCAATTGATGCTTTGTCTGTGTATTTCTATGAAAATAATTTGAATACTGTAGATTTATTGTTATATTTATAGATTTATAATCAAAGTTTCATCAGTTGAAGTTTTTGGAAATTTCAGATATAATGATTAACCTAAAATGATACTGCCTCAAATCCCTCTGATATCAAGGCCCAACACTTGATTATAGCCAAACCTGTGGTGGATAGTTCCATGGGAAATTGCAGTTACTTAACACTGATAGCATCTCATGTTCTCTCTCTCATTTTAGAATGTCTCCAACACAACCCAAAAGTGTAGGAGAGTTAATGTCCTCTGAGGACAGCTCTCAGTGAAGTGGAAATAAGAGCCATAGATAAAATTGTCAGTTTTCAGGTCTTCATGAGGACAACTTAAAGAAGTTTCTCAGGACCTTTCAGTAAAAGCAAGCCTTCATTTTCTATCCACAACAATTATATCAACAATGTACCTCTTTGACAAAGTTGCTTCTTCACTGTATCACTTTCCCATTCTTTTCTACCTTGGATAATCTCCCAGATAAACTAACAGTACTCAAATCCTTTGTCCTACTCTTTGCTCTCAGGATAAATGGAGACAAAAGACTTAGATTAATATCAAGTTCTGAATGGGATCTCAGAGCTATTTCTGTCCAGATTTTCATAAACATAGGGACCTTTGAATTATCAGGCTATAAATAAGTTCTAAATGGAGGGGGCAAAAGCAAAAAGTAGAAATTTTTATGTTTGAATTTTAATCATGATTAAAAATAATGTTAGTACATTATAAAAGTGTGGATCTTTGTAAAACAATGTCATAATGTAAGAAATAGGTTGCATAGTCCTTTTGAGAATATTAAACCAAGTGTTCAGGTGCCATCTAATTTCTTGTTTAATCCAGAACTTTGGTGTGCATTACCTTGAGGAATAGAATTTTGAAGTCCAGACAGACTAACAGAAAACTGACCCAAATGTGTGTGTTTATATTTCTGCTTTTGTTGTAAAAATCAAAGTGTGATTGCTGGTTTAAAATGGTAGAACTAATAATGTTCATGGACTCTATTATAAATTTTCTAATTGTATGGGAAGAATCCAAGAAACATATAATTAATTGATTTGCAAATCCTCAAAGAGCTACAGGATCAGGTAGTGGTATGTTCTGATTCAACAGCATCATAATGCAGCATTTTATATGTGTGGCTAATGGATATTTTCATGAATGTTTGCTAGCTAGTCAACCAATACAGAGAAATATTAGGTAGGGTAATTACTCACAGTTGTGTTTAATAAAATGAGAGAAAATGATCAAATGACACTAATAATAATAATCCTATAGCAGGCTAAATAATTCAATGATAATTACAAGTATTAATCTACCTTTCTTCCCTGATTATGACTCTTCTCTCATTTATCCTAATGGGAGTAGCAGATTGTCTGCTATGAATTGTGAAAACCCAGCAGTGACTTTGGCAGTGAAGGCCTCCCATCAATTTTGATAGGTTAAAATGATTCTGGATGGTCTTGAGCAAATGTGTCAATTTTTTTTTCTGTGTGTGTCAAAAAAGAAAGAAGCAATAGTAAATTCTTGAAATACTAGACCTCGAAATAAAATTCCAATATTTCACATAACCTCTTTTTATTTTTAAAGCACAAAACAAAACAAAACAACTATACTGCTTACATTTAGGGCCCTGCTGTTGTGTAACTATTTTTGAACATGTCTACTGTAAGTGTATATATATATATTTTTTTTCCTGTGCAATAAATTCATTTAGAGATAAATTTGGATTGCAAATTATTTGGGGGGAGGCATGGTATTTGTGGCTAGTCTTACAAGTAAAAAGGACTAAAAGAAAGAAGAAAAACTTTTTTTATTACAGCATATTTACATCTGTCCAAAGTACTTATTTACTATCATACTGACTAATATATAATACTGTACACAAAGAAAGAAGTTAAATGAGTTATAATTCAGTCGAAGTATAGCTGGCCATTTTAAAACTTACCACTGAATCTTTCTGGTATGAAATGTGATATCTGGCAATCTGGTCCAGTTCATTACATCAGGTCATTTGTATGTTCTTATTACCATTTTGATAGCATAGCACATTTTATAACCCAGACATTTTACAATGGAACTATGATGCATGTATTTTCAAAAGTATAGACATACATGAAGCTATGAGGTCAAAAAAGATGAATGTCCGTAGTACCATATAGACTCAACAAATAAAAATGTCCAAGGCTCTGAGTGAGATTTATGAATATTGTATAAGATTAGGCCAACATGTGGTTTTGATATAAATCATCTGTTCTTAAATAAGAATTACAATCGTTGAGTACAGTGTTGAAAATGGCAGATAGATTTTAGCTATCTTTGCTCAGTAGGGAAAATGGAAAAATGTTTAGTTTGGTCAGATTTTCACTTAACTTCTAAAAAATCTTACGTTTGAGAGAACCCTTCTGAAATAAGAATCCTTAAAGAAATAACCCCTTTGGCACAAGTTTTCAAGAAACTTGTTGGATATTGTAGACAATTATATGGCACATGTACTGTTCTAGATGTTTCATGCCAATAATATGTAAGCCATACCAAGGCTACATATACATATAGAGATGTTCCTCAGCTTACAAGGGGGCTATGTACAGAGAAACACATAAAAAACTGAAAATGCATTTAATACCCCTAAACTATCAAATATCATAGCTTCTCTTAAGCTTATTTCAACATACTCAGAGCACTTACATTTGCCTGCATTTGGGCAAAATCATCTTAAGCAAAGCCTATTTTATAACAAAGTATCAAATATCACATGCAATTTATTAAATATTACACTAAAAAAAAGAAGAATGGTTATATATAGAATGCTTGTAAGAATATCAGGTGTTCACCCCTGTAATCTTCTAGCTGACTGGGAGCTGTGGCTCACTACCCCTGCCCAGCATCACAAGAAGGCACCATACCACATGTCACTGGCCCTTTATATAAAGACCCAAATTCAAAATTCAAAGTACAGTTTCTACTGAATCACTTTCACTTTCACATCTTTGCCAAATATATTGTAAGTTGAATCATTGTAAATCAGGAGCCATCTTATTTGAAAGTTAAATCACAGTCACCCGTATACACACAAAAAAAGGCCTTCATGTAGGGCCATCTATGGATCTCTAAACAACATAGCATGACCTATCAACAGCAAAAAATGGATGTGAAGGGGACAATTGCTTCGCGTCGGTACTCTGAGCAGTAACATACATGGCCTTACTCACCTAGCAGAACTCCAGAGCTAGCTGATGGCAAGGAATTTTACAAATGTTTGCTGAACAGCTTAAGCACTATTCTTTTTAAATTAGTGTGCATATCTGTTTTCTAAAGATATGTTAATTTATTAAATTGACTTATTACAAAACCAAATAATTTCCTCTTATTTAAGTGGCAGGTAAATAGAATTCTTTTTAATTTAAATCAAATGGCTTTTTAGGGAAAATATACTAAAAATTCTGAAACTTGTATTGCTTATGAATCTTTTATTGGAATCCTTATCAAGTTGTATTTTTCAAGTTTTTCCTAAATAATCTTCAATGAATTGAAAATATTTTTTGGATATTATTCAAGGCTATTAACACACAATTTTACTTTGTTAAATAGAGTGCTAGCCTTTCAACCAAAACGTTGTGTCTTTTTTTTTTCCACTACCACATCCTCCATCTACTGACTGGATTCTCTCCCCAACTAGCACATATATACCATTGTCTATCTTTAGGATAAGTAAGGGTCATCTTTTGTCTTTATTCTATTCCTCGCATGCTTCTGAACTTGTTGAATTTTAATATAGTCACACCATAAGCATCACATATTGGATTCCCCTTTCAATAGTAAACAGTGCACAACCAGAGCATACCTTCAAAGCTATCAATAGACTTACTCTGATATATTATTTTTGTATTTTTGTAAATTAAAATAATTAAATTATAGAACAAGAGTTTCAGGTGGTAGGTGTTGTAAGTTTTACCCAAACTGACTTTTGTCAAACTCGTTTTTGTCATCATATATGACAAGTAGTTTTCTCACGTTGATTTTTAGAATATCCTTGTATAATGAATATTTACACTGATATCTACTATAAAAATCTTGCAATTTATTTTAGAAACATTAAGATATTGAAAATCAATCTATTTCTTTGATTCATTAAAGACATTTTTGGCTTGTTTCCAGTACTTTCTTACTGGTTAAAAAATGAATTTGAAGTAGTCTGAATTTCATTATTATATGGCACTTTCCCTTTGATGAATACAAAGACGATATTCTATATTAGCTATCTGAGAAGAATTTGTTTTTTTAATTTTATTTATTTGTGAGTGAGAGAGAGCACAAGCTGGGGGAGCAGCAGGGTGAGGGAGAAGCAAACTCCTGGCTAAGCAGGGAATCTGTTGCAGAACTGAGTCCCAGGACCCTAAGATCATGACCTGAGCTAAAGGCTCAGGCGTTCAAATGACTGAGCCACCCAGGTGTCCCAATCTGAGAAGAGTTCTGTATGTTATTCCTATTAATATGCAGTTTAAAGTCTAGGTGATTAACTTAATATTTTAGTGGCTATTACATAGATAGCACTATGTTCCAGGCAGAGAGTAAGAAAGAAATATTAAATCAACCATATTCTATGCATTCTAAATGAAAATAATTAATCAATCATAATAAATCCTTCTATTTATGGAATACCAACTTATAAGCTTTCCTCCATATGAAAAATGCCAAATACCAGAATAAAGGGTCATCTAATACAAATAAAGGATAGAATTAAAGAATTCTGGTAAGCCATTTAATTTTGAAAAATGGTGCTATATTGTTGCTGAGTTGTGGTTTTCAGTTACATAATATCTGATAAGTGTAGAAGTAACATGAGTGTTACGTGAGATGAGAAATGGTTTATAATTAAGATAATTTTAAAAGTACAGATAAATACAAATTTGTAAACATAGCATTATGGAGGAATAAAAATAAATGATAGCTACACACTCTAAAGTGAATAAATCTTGGAAAGTTAATAGAGAAGTAAAACAAGGGCAGTACAAAAAGTATGGTACATTTTTATGAAGTTCAAACAAATTCTGTGAAACCATAGATGGACTTAAAGATACTATTATGTATCAAATATTGTAAAAATTAATCAAGGAAATAGCAAACATAAAATAAGCAAAGCATACAAACTTAGGTAGATACAATAGGTGTGATCATGTTCTACTTCATAAAGAGATGAGTTAATAGATAAATAGAAGTAACTAGACTTTTTAGAAGTTAATAAAACTTTGCCTGTTATTTCTTAGTAATATAAAATATATGGTTTTCTAACAAAAACGTTTATCTTAAAAATATTTAAAAATAAATTTCAGGCTACTCATAAGGTTATATTTACTTTTCCACTGAAGGAAAAGCTGGTTGTTGTAGTTGTAGTTGTTTGTTTGTTTTAGTCTCCTCCTAGTTTTTATTATTATAATGTGGAATAAGGAATGTTAGATTGAAAAGTGAATTATTTTATAGACAAAATCATTACTTGATTCACCTCCTGGTACAGCAGATGGAACTCCTGAAAATATGCCCTTTTGCCTTACAGAAGAGTAACAGTTATGCTTACTTTTGAAACATACTTGGTGGTGGCCCTAAATAGTGACACCATAGTAAACATTTTGAATATTTGCAATTAATTTTTATAGTCATAGGGCTCCAAAAGGCACTGCTGGTATCTTAGCAGGTATTTCAATAAAGCTAAAAGTTGCCTGACTGTTTAAAAATATTAACAAGGCAGAAAACGGCAGAAGTATTGCCCTCAGATATTATTTTTTCCCATACGCTCCTGATTCCAGACATGACAAGTTATTTTTTTAAATTTTTTTATAAATGATTTTATTTATTTATTTGACAGAGATCACAAGTAGACAGAGTCAGGCAGAGAGAGAGGAAGAAGCAGGAACCCTGCTGAGCTGAGAGCTCAATGTGGGACTCGATCCAAGGATCCTGGGATTATGACCTGAGCCGAAGGCAGAGGCTTTAACCCACTGGGCCACCCAGGCGCCCCCATGACAAGTTATTTTTGATAGATATATACACAATGTATTTTCCAGTTATAAGAAAAATGGTTCTGCTATTTTTAACCTTTTTTAAAAATTACATAATGTTTTAAATTAAAATTTTATTTTTTAATGTTTTAATTTTCTTTTCTTTTTTTTAAAAGATTTTATTTATTTATTTGAAAGACGGAGATCACAATTAGGCAGAGAGGCAGGCAGAGAGAGAGAGAGAGAGAGGGAAGCAGGCTTCCTGCGGAGCAGGGAGCCCGATGCGGGGCTCAATCCCTGGACCCTGAGATCATGACCCGAGCCAAAGGCAGCAGCCCAAACCACTGAGCCACCCAGGCGCCCCAATGTTTTACTGTTCAATATACTACTTAGAATATAAAACCTATTCCATTTGGTAAGATATTTACCATTTAAAAAATGGTAATTTTCTCATAGTGTGTTCCCCTCACATTGCTTTATTTTGAATAAAAAAATTTCACAATAAACATAACTGATGCTTTCCTTTTGATTGTCCCTCTGTTGGTCATACTGTATATGAGCCATGACAATTAGTTTTACAAAATGTATTCATGTTTGTTGATATGTTTTATCATCACTAATTTTCCCTCCCTTATCTAGATTCCCGAGCTTTCAGAAAGGTGGACACTTCAATAAACCATACCCAAGGAATGTATCAAGTACTTCTTAGACATCTCTCAGATCCTTGAGGTCTCATTTTACCTAGGGATTTGCAAAAGGCTCTGCCAGAGGCACCACTGTGACAACTGATGACCATGGTCTATCTCCTGCTAAGCTCAAGAGGTCACTGGTTTCCAAGTTTATCTATACAATTAATGCATTCCAGCAAGTTCTTTGTTTTTTAATATTAACAAACTTACTTTAAAGTTTATATGAAGAGGCAAAGACTCACAATATTCAACATAGTGTTGAAGGAGAACAAAGACTGAGGACTGACTTCAAAGTTTACCATAACGATGGGGCGCCTGGGTGGCTCAGTGGGTTAAGCCTCTACCTTCGGCTCAGGTCATGATCCCAGGGGCCTGGGATCGAGTCCTGCATTGGGCTCTCTGCTCAGCAGGGAGCCTGATTCTCCTCATCTCTCTCTCTGTCTGTCTCTCTGCCTACCTATTTGTGTTCCCTCTCTGTCAAAAAAATAAATAAAATCTTTTAAAAAAAGTTGACCATAACGATAATTGTAAGCAAGATATTGTAATACTACAGAAAGACTAGATTAAAGGAACAGAATATATATTATCAATTATATTTTATATTTAATATAAAAGCAAAAGCAATACAAGAGAGCAAAATACAATCTTTTAAACAAATGGTTCTGGAGTAATGGTGAAGCTAAATGTAAAAATATAAAATAAAAATAAAATAAAATAATAAAATAAAATAAATCCAGGCAGATATCATACACTCTTTACAAAAATTAACTCAGATTGGATTATAATCCTAAACATGAAACATGTAGAAGGTAATATAGAAGAAAATTTAAATGACCTTGGTTTTGGCTATAACTTTAGCTACAAAAGCACAAGCACTGAATTTTAAAATGTCTACTCTGTGAAACACAATGCCAAGAGAATGAAAAGGCAAAGCACAGACTATGAGAAAAAATTTGCAAAATACACATCTGGCAAAGGACTGTTAATCAAAAATACACAAAGACCCCTTAAACCTCAACAATGGGGGAAAAACCTGATTAAAAATGAGCCAAAGACCTTAGCAGATACCTCACAAAATAAAATATTACAGAAGGCAAATAAGCATATAAAAAGATGCTTCACATCATAGGTCTTCAGGAAAATGCAAATGAAAACAAAAAAGAGACTCCCGTACATACCCAGAATTCAGAACACTGAAAACAGAACATGAAATGTTGGTGAGGATGTGGAGCAACAGGAATGTTCTTCCATGTCTATTGAGAATAAAGAATGGAAAACAACTTGGCAGTTTCTTACAAAACTAAACATATTCTTGCCAGATGATTCAGCAGTAGCAGTTCTTGGTATTTATCCAAAGAAGATGAAATCTATACCCACAAAGATGTCTATAGTAGTTTTATTCATAACTGACAAAAGCTCGGAAGCAACCAGGATATCATTCCACAGGTGAAAGGTCAAATAAAGTGTAGTACATGCAAACAATGGAATATTATTTAATGCTAGAGATATGAATTACCAAGCCATGAAAAGATATGGATATAAATATTTAATAAATATTTGATTTTAGGCTTCTACCAGTCTATCAATAGTATTAGTATATTTTAACAGTGAATGCTCAGCATTCATGAATTTACCTAATAAAATATTGTGGGTTCAATATTTTAAATACTTCAACCTCTATGATTATATTCCTAATAATTTTGAATTGGGGTAAATAAACCTTAACTTTTTGTAACTTGTTTCAATATGCAAAAGAGCTCAATGAAATTTTAGAAAATAAAAATTTACAAAAAAAAGTTTAGTTTACTATTGCCAAATAATTTAAAACTTTATCTTATATTCAAATACATATATTTTTCTAAATTGATTTATATGCTACTAAAACCAAAAACTTTTAGTTATACTAGATTTCATATCATGCAACCAATGCCAGAAAGCCATCTGTCGATGACTTGTCTTAAATAGAGTTAAGATGGGCGTTATAACAATGCAAGATGGAAACAAAGATAGTATAACAATTGGTGTTACATAACTTTTCTGTTTTGATCAAGTTACTAATCTACAAAAGGCTTTTATCAGTGACAGACTTGGGAATTTAACAAAACTTTTAAACTAGCATGTGCGACTCATTCCTAGAAAACAACACAACCAATAACACTTTATTTAGATTAAATCATGACTATTTCTCCATTTGAATAAAAAAGGTAGCAACCCCAATAAGTTTATTGAACGTGAAAAGTTGAAATGCTGTAATGCTCCTAAGGTATCAAATGATCCAGTCATGAATTACAAAAAAAAATGATATAAATACCAAAGTGTTTGTATAATTGTAATGTACATCTGCCCATTATCGTTCAAGAGTGTAGGCTTGTACAAGAACTGTATAAAAGAACTCCACTTCTAAACTGTGGAAAATATGTTCCCTTTCTCACTATATACAACTATTAAGCCATTCATTTAGCTTTTAAAATATCCACTTAATACAGGCTTTTTACTCATTTGAACCCGGCAGCAGGGCTCTATTCTTATTGCTTACATCTGAAGGATAGACTTCTAGCGTAAGAGGTAAAGCCCATAAAGGAGCCCAATAATAACAACAAAATACAGTTTAGTGATCCCTTACAATCTGCCAGCTACCTTTCTGAGAATACTTCAATTAATAAAACATATAAAATAGCTGACCAGAAAGAGCTTACATTCTTTTGAAATATAATAGTGAAATAAACCAATAATAGAGGGGCGCTTCAGTGGCTCAGTCCATTGAGTGACTGCCTCTCGCTTGGGTCATGATCTCAGGGTCCTGGGATGTAACTCCGCAGCAGGCTTTCTAGGCAGTGGGGTGTTTTCTTCTTCCTCTGCGCACCCTCCCAATTCTCTCTCTCTCTGTCTCAAAGAAAGAAATAAACCAGTAATAGAATAATGATTGATGGTTGATGGTGATAAGTGTTACAAAGAAATACAAGAAAGGTAAAAGCCATTGGAGAATGCTGGGATGAAAGTTAATTTTATTTTGTATTGGGTGGTTATATCTCATTTAGGAGATGTTATTTGCACAAAGACCCAGGAAGTGAAGGAGGGTGTTATACAAATATTAAAGGAAAAGATTGCTCTAGGCAGAGCAAGTAAGTATATAGACTTTGTGTGAACAGCTTGTCAGTTACTTTTGAGGAAAAGCAAGGAGGCCAATGAGGAGTTCATAGTGGTGGAGAGAGGAAGAACGTATTGATGTATGACCTTCTAGTACATTGAAACGCCTTCAGTTTTTATTTAATATGAAAGGGGAAGATACCAAAAGACTTTCAACAGCAGAATAAAATCATCTGACTTGATTTTTAGGTTAAGTTGCTGTACCAAAATAAATTTGCAGGGAGAAAGGAGTGCATTATGTGTGGAAGTGGGGCTATCAATCAAGTCAATAATTCAGGAACATATATGATGGTGTTTTTAGCATGCTGAGTGGTAATAGAAGTGGTGAGGTATGGTTTTTATTTTGTATATATTTTGATGGTGAATATTCTGGTGAACAGGATGGGGTATGTGCAGGACAGACAATATCAACATTTATTTTACCTGCACAAACAGAAGTGTGGAGTCTTCATTCCCTGATATGGAGAGAACTCTGAGTTCAATTGTTCTTTGTCATTAAGTGGCATAGTGATGATGAGGATTTAGTCAGACAGTGAAAGAGAACAGTAAGCATAGTGTTAAGCGGTAAGACATTATAATACATTTGAACAACAAAACACGTTGTGTTGGATCATGTGTTTATGTGAGTAAATAAATAAATAAAGCTTCCTGGGTTTCTGATAGAGGTAAAGAAGACCAGTATATGATCCAAAGGGGCATGTGCACCAAATGTTTATAGCAGCAATATCCACAATAATCAAACTATGGAAAGAACCTAGATGTCCATCAAGAAATGAAAGGTATATATATATATATATACGATGGAATACTATGCAGCCATCAAAAGAAATGAAATCTTGCCATTTGCGATGACATGGATGGAACTAGAGGGTATTATGCTTAGCAAAATAAGTCAACCAGAGAAAGTCACTATCATATGATCTCTCTGATATGAGGAAATAGAGGTGCAATGTGGGTGCTTGGGGGACAGGAAAAGAGTAAATAAAACAAGATGGGATCAGGAGGGAGACAAACCATAGGAGACTCTTAATCTCACAAAACAAACTGAGAGTTGCAGGGGGGTGGGGAGGGTAGGGAGAGGGTGGTGGGGTTATGAACATTGGGGAGTGTATGTGCTGTGGTGAGTGCTGTGAAGTGTGTAAACCTGGCGATTCACAGACCTGTACCACTGGGGCTAATAATGCATTATATGTTAATTTAAAAAAAAAGAGGAAGAAGAAGACTACTATAAAATAAATGCTATGGTTTTCAGCAAAGAGTGTGTAATCAGGCATATTTTATTAAAGTAACCATGTAAAATGATGGTTGAAAATTGGAATAACAGAAAACATAAAAATTAGAGATTTTAAAAAGAGATCTGGGACAGTGTAGAGAATATAATCAATGATATTATAATAGTGTTATATGGTGACAGATGGTGGCTATATTTATAGTGATCATAGAATAATATATGGAGATATTGAAAACCTGAAACCAATGTAACACTGAATATCACTATACTCAAATAAAAAAATAGTAAAAATAAAACATTTTATTTTAAAAAGATAAAAAGAGGGACAAGAATTTGTAAAGTGAATTTCAAAAAGCTTAAAGATGAGGCGAAGACATACTCTGAACCTTGAGGAAAACACCATTTTGAAAAGTCTTCCCATTTTGAGAAAACTCAAATGAATCAATACCATAAAAGAACCCATTTTAACTGAGAGATATAATGAATGCTCAAGAAATAATTTTATGACAGGATAATTCTTCCCTATGAAACAGCATACAGAAACCAGGGGAAACACCTGGAAGCAAAATAAACTATACTGAAAATAAGAATTAGGAAAAAGATAAATAATGAAAGATTAGAAAATTAGACCTGCGACAGAGACCTAGTGAAGAGAATTTTTAGCTTGTGGTTTAAAGTTTTTGAGGATAATCTAGAGTTCATAACTGCCTTGAGGCAGGCTGGTTGTTGGCAGTTTAGGCAAACCCCTAAGACAGGCCTACTTTGGGCAGGTGGTGTTTGAGGAAGCCATTGGGCTGGACAAAGACAAATCCAACCATTTGACTAAAGTTTCTGTGAAGATGTTGAAGTCAGATGCAACAGAGAAAGACCTGTTAAACCTAATCTCAGAAATGGAGATGATGAAGATGATTGGACAGCACAAGGACACCATCAACCTGCTGGGTTCTGCACACAGGATGGTCCTTCGTACACTCTCATGGAATATGCCTCCAAAGACAACATACAGGAGTACCTACAGGCCCAGAGGCCTCCTGACCTGGAGTACTGTTACAATATCAGCCACAATGCAGCAGAGCAACTCTCCTCCAAGGACCTGGTATCCTGTGCCTATCAGGTAGCCTGAGGCATGGAGTACCTTGCCTCCAAGAAGTGCATACACCAAGACCTGGCACCAGGGAAGTGCTGGTGACAAAGGACAACATGATGAAGATCTCAGACTTCAGCCTTGCCAGAGATATCACCACATCAGTTACTATAAAAAGACAACCAACAGTGGACTGCCTGTGAAGTGGATGGTCCCTAAGGCCATGTTTGACCAGAGCTACATCCACCAGAGTGACTTCTGGTCTTTTGGGGTGATCCTGTGCAAAATCTTCAATCTGGAAGCCTCCCATATCCTGGAGTGCCTGTGGAGGTGGTTTTCAAGCTGCTGAAGGAGTCATTTGATGGATAAGCCAATAAGTGCACCAGAGAGTTATACACAATAATGAGGGGTGGCTGGCATGTGGTTCCTTCAAGCTGCTGGTAGAAGACCTGGATCATACTGTGGCCTTGACCTCTGACCAGGAGTACCTGGACCTGTCCTTGGACCTGGAACAATACTGTCTATGCTTTCCCAACACCTGAAGCTCAACCTGCTCCTCAGAGAAGAATTCCACCTTCTCTCATGTGCCATTGCCCAGGGAGGCCTATCTGCCCTGACACCCAGCCCAGCTTGCCAATGGTGGACTCAAATGACTAGTATCCCTATTACTCCTGTCCAGATTCCATCATAAGCTGTAACCCTTACCCCCCACCCTCCCTGCAAGACTCACTGCCTTCTCCTTTGTTCCTTTCCTACTGGCAGGAGCCAGCTGCCTACCTGAGGCCTTCACCCCTTGAAGTTCACCTCTCTTCCCCTTCCTCTTCCTCCTCCTTACAACCTGCTCATGAAAGAAAGGCACAGAGCGGCAGGTACTTGCTCGTGGCTACTTCCTTTCTGCCCATATGTTGGACCAAGACCCCTCCCTGGCATCTGGTACTGCCTGGACGTCGTTGGGAGTGGGAGATGAGGCATGCCAGTGAAAGGTGTCGGAGCTTTCCTGTTTTGGTTTTGTCTGCTTAGCATAACATGTAAGACTGAGTTCTGGTGGCAGGGACCTAGTCCTTGGGGCTATAGCACTAGCGAGGGGAGGTCAACTGCTCTGGGCCTTGGCTAAGAGCAACCCCTGCTCCAGAGATATGGTGCCAAGGGCTTATTAATTTTGATACTAATATGCTTTGCTGACCAAATACCTGGTATCAAAAGATGGGAAGGCAAAGGCTGAAAGCAGTGTTGTCACCATGGGGTCCAGCCCCAAACTATGAAGAAAACACAAAGTGTATAAATCTGAGTAAGTATATATCTACACACCTTTTTAAATAGGTTGTTATCAAAGATTTAATCAATGGGTAATGTGCTCCTCGTGGCTGGGAAGCATCAGTTGCCATATATTAAAAACAAAGAAAAGAGGTGTCTGGGTGGCTTCCTCCAAAAGTGTCCCTACTTTTCAGGTCATGATCCCAGGGTCCTGGGATGGAGCCCCACATCAGGCTCTCTGCTCAGTGGGAAACCTGCTTCTCCTTTTCCCTCTGCCCTGCTTATAGTTCCTCTTCCTATCTCTCTGTCTGTCAAATAAATAAAATATTTTTTAAAAAAAGAAAGAAACAAAATGTTTTTAAAAGGTCTTTTTTTTTTTTAATTTTCTAGGGGTGCCTGGATGACTCAGTTGTTTAAGCAGATGTTTGCCTTTGGCTGAGGTCATGATTCCAGTGTACAGGGCTCCAGCCCTGCATGGGACTACTTGCACACCAAGGAGCTTGCTTCTTCCTCACCCTTTGCACGTGATTCCCCCCGCTTGTGCGCTTCCACTCTCTCTCTCTCTCTTTCTCTCTCTAGCTGTCAATAAACAAAATAAAATCTTTTCCTAAATAAATAAATAAATAAATTTCTAAACCTACTTTCAGTTTAGGTCCCTTAACAAAAATTGCTACTGCTTCATTAAAAAAAAAAAAAAAGATAATTTAGAAATGTGCTTCCAGAGCTAAAAAGCTGTTTTGTTTTTTTGTCAGGATTAAATATAGAAGTGCTTTAAAAAGTAAAAGAAAAAATATGCTGTATTAACACTAATCACACTATAACTTTGGTGGTTATATCAAGATAATGAAAAGTGATTTTAAAGCAAATTTCATTATCAGACATAAAGATCAAGTCAAAAACACAGAAGAGTAAAAGGATGAATTCCTCAGGGAGTATAATAATTCTTGACTTTTAATACTTAATAACAGATTTGGGGATATATAGGGAAAAACTAAGAACAAAAATCATAACTTCTACCTTAGAAGAGAAATGGAAAAAAATTTCAACACCTTTATTTTAAGATTATATAGACAAATGGTCATCAAATTGGTAAGATATGTAAGACTTGAACAAAATTATCAACTAACTAGATATGCTTGATATTACAGAACACTCCCAACAACCGCAGACTACATATATCTTAAGCCATGATTTTCTTTGCAGAGGCCAACATTGATAATGTTCTAGTCATTCCTCCGTGTACCAGGAAAGAAGTAGCACTTTCTTGAAAGACACAGCTATCAAAGCTCCATTGAGAAACCGTAAAGATGGAGAAGGGATTTGCAAATTATATATCTGATAATGGACATCTACTCTGATTATTAAATATGAATAAAAATAAAAAACCTTACTAATAACCAGAGTATCCAATTGTACATGTGAAGGAAATAATGGAAGAGACATGTCACCAAAGTATATGGATGGCTTATAAGCACATGACAAATTTCTCAACATTTAGACATTAAAGAAATACAAATTAAAATCATAATGAGGCATGCTTACATATCTATTAGAATGGCTAAAATTATAAAGGTTAATTGTACTTCGTCTGAGCTAGATTGAGAAGCAACAAAAAATCTAAACTGTTGTTGGCATATATCATGATACCACCACTTTGGAAAATATCTGTCATATAATAGGTTCAGTAGACAATTTGTAAATTTCAGAAAAAAATAATGTTGAGAGTATACTGAATTTCATAAGTCATTTCAATATTTTTTTCCAAAAAATAAACTATGTAAAACATACTTTAAATTTACTTTCAAAATATTTTATAGCATATAATGGACAATATACATAAGCCTTAAAGAAACAATCATATAAATAACCATTTCATACCTACTTAAAAATTGCATAATACCACACTCCTAGATCCTCTCTGAATGCTCTAAAATAACCCTTCAAAGGAAATACATTTTTAAAAATAACAGATTTTTTTGGCAAATAATTTAATAAATAAAAATTTCATTCATCTACGTAGATCATAATAAATGTTTTAATAAGCATGAAATTATAACTCTGAAGTGTGCTAAAATGAAACCACCTGCTAAGGGTGAGAGAACAAATATAAACATCATTTTTCCAAAAAAGAGGAATTTATTACCTTTGAATCAAAGCATGTGGATTTGTTCAAACTGGCAATAAAGGAATATGGAAACACAAACCATAGAAAGTCATATTTTAGATTTCTAAAAGACTTCAAAGTGAAGAGTATACATTTTTTAAATGTTACATAATGCTACATAATGACAAGATGACAGGTTGTGACAAATAGCATTTTAAAAGCTCTACTCATAATGGAACGGAAGGTATCATTTCCCTATAATTTTATATATGTCATTAATTTACTATATCTGGATACAACATATTACCAAACAGATGTTCATCAAAGACTAAATCATTTTTAATGGAACATAATAATTTGAACCTACATCTATTAATCATTTTTTTCAATCAAACATTTATAGTCTCGCTAAACATTTTATCAGTTGTCGACAAAATTAAAAAAAAATAGGATAAAAAGTCGTGTTTGGAAAAGTAGATTTTCTTTGAAATTTGCATTTAAATGAAAATATTTGCTGATATTTTTAAAACTTTAAATGTAATTTTATATATATCTGACCTATCAAATGATATAAAATTTTTGGAGACAATATAGTTTGGGGCACATGGTAAGCAATAATCAATTTTTTTGTTGATCCAAGTGTTCTTGTATTATTTTTCTTAATTATTCTAGTACCACAATTTATAGTTCTAAGATTTTTCCACCCCCCCCCATTTTAATATCTCTTAAGGTGGCAATCACCTTGCACTTGATGACATATCCTAGTTTAACTGACAGCATTTCACTTTCTTAGTCGAACATAAACTATAGTGCATCTTACCCTTGATGAAAGCTAGGATGCAATTAAATACTCTATTATGGTTACAATTCTGATATGTGAAATCCTCCGGTAGCTCCCTGTGCCCCCACAGTGTAGTACCTCACCTCCTCGCCAAGTATACAAACCTTCTCACCCCCAGTGTTAACCCCGGGGCTCAACCTCCATCCCCAGGTGATGCTGCCAGATCAGCTGTCCGTTGTCATGAACTTGCTGTAGTTTCCCGAATGCCCTGTGCTGCCTCCTGACACTTTAAAACTTCACACACTCATCCTCATTCTTCGCTTTGCCCTTGTCTATCACCTCCCCAGAAAATCTGTTCCTAAGTGCCTTTTCCCAGCTCCCACCTACCATTGGCAGTATTTTATCTCCCTGTGGTAAAGCCTGTCACACTGCACCATGGACATGCCCGTTGTCCCCCTGAGAAGAGAAAAGGGACAGTGAGGGCCCCCAGCATTTGCAGCTCTAGTGCAGAGCCCCATGCCTGGCTTGCAGGAAATGCCAGATCATGAAGACAAACAGAGATCATCCTCTGACTAAAACCAGCCTTCTTTGCCTACCGCAGGATCTGGATCAATAAAGGGCAGCCAGTTATTATTGCTGTTTGTCTAGGGATTTTTTCCCCATATATTTCCCAGGTCTTTACTCTTTTTATAGCACTTTAATTCAGGCTTCAACCACTTCCTAGTCAGATCAGGTGAAATCATTTTCCTTCCCATACCCTCGATGTATTTCCCATCTAGTAATTCTTTTTTTAAACATCTTATTTACCCATTTGACAGACAGATCACAAGTAGGTAGAGAGGCAGGCAGAGAGAGAGGGGGGAAGCAGGCTCCGCACTCAGCAGAGAACCCCATGTGGGGCTCCATCCCAGGACCCTGAAATCATGACCTGAGCCAAAGGCAGAGGCCTAAACCACTGAGCCACGCAGGAGACCCCATATCTGGTAATTTTTAATCAAGGTGGACTTGCTGCATCAAATACTTCCTTCTTCAAATATAAATATATAAATATATTGATCAAGTCACTCGCATGTCTTAGGAGAATGTCATGCCTTTAGTAGCAAACTTGAAATCTTGGCCATTGGTTTTGATTTTTGATTTTTGTTTTGGTTAGATTTGGTTCGGTTTTTGTAATTTAAAAATGCCTCCAGCCCTTGGCTCTGTCTGACCTGATTGCTTTCAGCTGTTTCTGCAACAAAATCGTCCAGGCAGTGAAAACTCTCATTGTTTACAGTGGCGCCCCCTTCTGAACACTTTGTTAATAAAAAGATTTTTTTTTTTTTTTGGCTATGATAAATGTGCAACAACAATGCGGTATTTCAAAGAGGTGAACCACAGATAAATTTCTCTAAGGGTGGGTGAGGGTTACTCTGCAGAATGGGTCTTTCTACATTCCAGGTCCTTTCGACCCCAATAAATAATGCGGCGATTCTCTCAGTGAGTTGTACTTTTGGTTTAAACAGCCAACTGTCTCTTAAAAAGGACTTTTGTTTAAATTCCTTTAAAAAAAAAGTCTTTTTAAAAAAATCTTTTTTTTAATTTTTATTTTTTAATCCCATATGTTTACTCTGATCGTGGAACTTTGTCATTATGACCTTCTCGGCTGATTAAATTATTCGTCATCAGCACCTACTGCTCTCCTCTCCTGGTGGTCTCTCCGGAAGGGGACTTCTCTAGCTCTTCTAGCAGGAGATGGGCACTTCCCCTCTACCCCTATTGCCGGACCAGCCTTACCAATCCTGCAGGGTCAAGTCCTTCTGGCCTTTTATCTGTTGTTCTCTTCTGAGTGGTTAGTTTTTCATAGATACCATGCTTTCCTTTTCTCTGGATTTACCCTGGACTATCAAAACCCTTTTCTTGTGCCAGTGAAGCCTAAGAAACAGTTCTGATGAGAGAACCAGGAACTCGAACAGATCATATTTATCCTGAATGTTCTGTCCAAAATGAAAAATACATTTCCGAGGAGCCTCAAGATCTCTGAGAAGGGAAGTTTCACCAACTCTGTCATGTAGGGGCATCAATTCCGATTCTGTGTCAATTTTCCTACTTTCCCAGCTAATAATTCTCTACCTCATAAAGCCCAATCTCAACCGTTTCCTCTCTCAAAGGAAGTTGCTCTTAGAGTCTTCACATGGCACCTGGGGCCTGCTGGTCGTTGGCTACTGCGCTCTGTACTTTGGGTCTAACAGCTGCGCGGCATCAGATGAGCACGTCTCTTGTTCTAAGACTTAATATAGTTTGGGGCACATGGTAAGCAATAATCACTTTTTTAATTGATCCAAGTGTTCGAACTTTTCTTAATTATTCTAATACCACAATTTACTTTTCTAAGATTTGCCCCCCCCCGTTTTAATATTTCTTAAGGTGGCACTCACCTCTCACTTGATGACATATCCTAGTTTAACTGACAGCATTTCTCTTTCTTAGTTGAACATAAACTATAGTGCATCTTACCCTTGATGAAAGCTAGGATGCAATTAAATACTCTATTATGGTTACGATTCTGATATTTATGTTTAGGTTCTGTTTTATGAGTAGGTTCAGGATCAGGGTTAGCTTTAGGGTTACGATTCTGTTCAGGATCACGGTTTGCGTCAGAGTTAGGTTTACAGTCTGGGTTAGGGTCAGTGTTAAGGTCAAGGCCAGAGTCAGGTTTAAGTTTAAGAAATGACAAAGGCAAATTTCAGAGTTAGGGTTATGATCATGGTCAGGGAGAGGTTCGGGATTATGGTTAAAGTGTGGTTAGGGTTAGGGTAGAGGTAGGTTGAGGGTTAGGGTTAGACCAGGTTAGGGTCAGTGTCAGGGATAATGTTAGGGGTTAGTATTAAGGTTAGGTTCAGTGTTAGGTTTTGGGTCAGGGCCCGTGTTAGTGTCAGGGCGGGTTAGGTTTAGGGTTAGAGTTAGGGTCAGGCTCACATTCAGTGTCAGGGTTAGTGTTAGGGTCAGGTCAGGGTCACTTTTAGGTTCATGGTTAGGTTTCTGGTGTTTGCCTGAGTCAGGGTCAGGGTGAAGTCTAGGGCCAGTGTCAGGTTTACGGTCAGGATCAGGTATTGGTTTAAAGTCCACATTAGTGTCAACGACAGGGTAATGTAGTAGTCAGTGTTAGAGTAATGGATTGGATTAGGATCGTAACCATAATAGAGTATTTAATTGCATCCTAGCTTTCATCAAGGGTAAGATGCACTATAGTTTATGTTCGACTAAGAAAGAGAAATGCTGTTTGTTAAACTAGGATATGTCATCAAGTGCAAGGTGAGTGCCACCTTAAGAGATATTAAAATGGGGGGGGACAACTCTTAGAACAAGTCAATTGTGGTAGTAGAATAAATAAGAAAGGTCCCACACTTGGATCAACTAAAGAAGTAATTATTGCTTACCATGTTCCCCAAACTATATTAAGTCCTAGAACAAGAGACGTGCTCATCTTGATGCCCCGCAGCTGTTAGACCCAAGGTACAGAGGGCAGTAGCCAATGACCAGCAGGCCCCAATTGCCATGTGCAGACTCTAAAAGCAACTGCCTTTGAGAGAGGAAACGGTTGAGAGTGGGCTTTCTGAGGTAGAGAATTACTAGCTGGGAAAGTAGGACAATTGACAAGAATCGGAATTGATGCCCCTACATGACAGAGTTGGTGAAACTTCCCTTCTCAGAGAAACTTGAGGCTCCTCAGAAATGAATTTTTCATTTTGGACAGAACATTCAAGATAAATATGATCTGTTCGAGTTCCTGGTTCTCTCATCCGTACTGTTTCTTAAGCTTCACTAGCACAAGAAAAGTGTTTTGATAGTCCAGGGAAAATCCTGACGAAAGCAAAGCAAGGTATCTATGAAAAACTAACCACTCAGTGGAGAACAACAGATAAAGGACCAGGCCGACCTGACCCTGCAGGATAGGTAAGGTTAGTCTGGCAACAGGGGTAGAGGGGAAGTGCCCATCTCCTGCTAGAAGAGCTAGAGAAGACCCCTTCCGGAGAGACCATCAGGAGAGGAGAGTAGGAGGTGCTAATGATGAAGAATATTTTAATCAGCAGAGATGGTCAAAATGACAAAGTTCCATGATCAGAGTAAACATATGGGATTTAAAAATAAAAAATAAAAAAAAATTTTTTGGAAGGACTTTTTTTATAAAGGAATTTGACCAAAAGACCTTTTTAAGAGACAGTTGTCTGTTTAAACCAAAAGTACAACTCACTGAGAGAATCGCCGAATTATTTGTTGGGGTAGAAAGGACCTGGAATGTAGAAAGACCCATTCTGCAGAGGAAAAAATAGAATCACTAACAGGCCTCATGCCTTGCACAGCCAGTGGCTAGAATACCTGCCCCATCAGTCCCTGTGCTATAAGGACACAAGAAGCATTTCAACTATGTTAGTTTTTCTTTGAAGCCAACAAGTGTTTGCCCAGTTAAGCGCACGGTAACAATCAGTCATGTTATGTTATAATGATTGTCGATATCTTTAAAAGCCTTGTCAAGTTCATTTTGAGTAACCCTCACCCCACCCTTAGAGAAATTTATCTGTGGTTCACCTCTTTGAAATACGTCATTGTTGTTCCACATTTACCATAGCCGAAAAACAAACAAAAACAAACAAACAAAAAAAAAAGCTTTTTATTAACAAAGTGTTCAGAAGGGGGCGCCACTGTAAAAAATGAGAGTTTTTGCTGCTGGGATAATTTTGTTGCAGAAACAGCTGAAAGCAATCAGGTCAGACAGAGCCAAGGGCTGGAGGGATTTTTTAAATTACAAAAACCGAACCAAATCTAACCATAACAAAAATCAAAACCAATGGCCAAAATTTCAAGTTTGCTACTAATGGTATGACATTCTAGTAAGACATGCAAGTGACTTGATCAATATATTTATATATTTATATTTGAAGAAGAAGGAACTATTTGATGCAGCAAATCCACGTTGGTTAAAAATTACCAGATATGGGGGCTCCTGGGTGGCTCAGTGGTTTAGTCTCAGGTCATGATTTCAGTGTCCTGGGATGGAGCCCCACATCGGGCTCTCTGCTGAGCGGAGAGCCTGCTTACACCCTCTCTCTCTGCCTCCCTCTCTACCTACTTGTGATCTGTCTGTCAAATGGGTAAATAAGATGTTTAAAAAAAAATTACTGGATGTGAAATACATCGAGGGTATGGGAAGGAAAATGATTTCACCTCATCTGACTAGGAAGTGGTTGAAGCCTGAATTAAAGTGCTATAAAAAGAGTAAAGACCTGGGAAATATATGGGGTAAAAATCCCTAGAAAAAAAGCAATAATAACTGGCTGCTCTTTATTGATCCAGATCCTGCGGTAGGCAAAGAAGAGCTGGTTTTAGTCAGAGGATGATCTCCGTTTGTCTTCATGATCTGGCATTTCCTGCAAGCCAGGCATGGGGCTCTACACTAGAGCTGCAAATGCTTGGGGCCCTCATTGTCCCTTTTCTCTTCTCAGGGGGACAACGGGCATGTCCATGGTGCAGTGTGACAGGCTTTACCACAGGGAGATAATACACTGCCAAGGGTAGGTTGGACCTGGGAAAAGCCACTTAGGAACAGATTTTCAGGGGAGGTGATAGACAAGGGCAAAGCGAAGAATGAGGATGAGTGTGTCAAGTTTCAAAGTGCCAGGAGGCAGCACAGTGCATTCAGGAAACTATAGCAAGTTCATGACAACCGACAGCTGATCTGGCAGCATCACCTGGGGATGGAGGCTGAGATCTGGGGTTAACACTGGGGGTGAGAAGGTTTGTATCCTATGGCGAGGAGGTGAGGTACTACACTGTGGGGGTACAGGGAGCTACCGGAGGATTTCAAATATCAGAATCGTAACCATAAAAGAGTATTTAATTGCATCCTAGCTTTCATCAAGGGTAAGATGCACTATAGTTTATGTTCGACTAAGAAAGAGAAATGCTGTCAATTAAACAAGGATATGTCATCAAGTGCAACGTGAGTGCCACCTTAAGAGTTATTAAAAGGGGGGGGAATCTTTGAACAAGTAAATTGTGGTAGTAGAATAAATAAGAAAGATCCAACACTTGGTTCAACTAAAGAAGTGATTACTGCTTACCATGTGCCCCAAACTATATTAAGTCCTAGAACAAGAGATGTGCTCATCTTGATGCCCCGCAGCTGTTAGACCCAAGGTCCAGAGGGCAGTAGCCAACGACCAGCAGGTCCCAAGTGCCATGTGCAGACTCTAAGAGCAACTGCCTTTGAGAGAGGAAACGGTAGAGAGTGGGCTTTCTGAGGTAGAGAATTACTAGCTGGGAAAGTAGGACAATTGACACAGAATCGGAATTGATGCCCCTACATGACAGAGTTGGTGAAACTTCCCTTCTCAGAGGTCTTGAGGCTCCTCAGAAATGAATTTTTCATTTTGGACAGAACATTCAGGATAAATATGATCTGTTCGAGTTCCTGGTTCTCTCATCACGACTGTTTCTTAGGATTCACTGGCACCAGAAAAGGGTTTTGATAGTCCAGGGTAAGTCCTGACAAATGCAAAGCACGGTATCTATGAAAAACTAACGACTCAGAAGAGAACAACAGATAAAAAGCCAGGCCGACCTGACCCTGCAGGATAGGTAGGGCTGGTCTGGAAACATGGGTAGACGGGAAGTGCCCATCTCCTGCTAGAAGACCTAGAGAAGACCCGTTCCGGAGAGACCACCAGGAGAGGAGAGCAGTAGGTGCTGATGATGAGAATAATCAGCAGAGAAGGTCAAAATGACAAAGTTCCACGATCAGAGTAAACATATGATAATAAAAATAAAAAATAAAAAAAAATTTTTTTTGAAAGGACTTTTTCTTAAAGGAATTTAAACCAAAGTCCTTTTAAAGAGACAGTTGGCTGTTTAAACCAATAGTACAACTCATTGAGAGAATCGCTGCTTTATTTATTGGGGTAGAAAGGACCTGGAAGGTAGAAAGACCCATTCTGCAGAGGAAAAAATAGAATCACTAAAAGGCCTCATGCCTTGCAAAGCCAGTGGCTAGAATCCCTGCCTCATGAGACCCTGTGCTAGATGGCCGCTAGAACCATCTCAACCTTGTTAGTCTATCTTGGAAGCCAACAATTGTTGGCCCAGTTAAGAGCACGGTAACAATCAGTCACGTTATGTTATAATGATTGTCAATATTTTAAAAGCCTTGTCAAGTTCCTTTTTGAGTAACCCTCACCCCACCCTTAGAGAAATTTATCTGTGGTTCACCTCTTTGAAATACCTCATTGTTGTTCCACATTTACCATAGTCCGAAAAAAAAAAAAAAAAAGCTTTTTATTAACAAAGTGTTTAGAAGGGGGCACCACTGTAAACAATGAGAGTTTTCGATGCCGGGTCATTTATGTTGCAGAAACCGCTGAAAGCAATCAGGTCAGACAGAGCCAAGGGCTGGAGGGATTTTTAAAATTACAAAAACCGAACCAAATCTAACCAATGTTATAAGTTTGCAATGTTATAAGAAATCATTTCTTAAATTTACAAATTATAATATGTCGATTTTTTTTCAATAAAGCTGGCAAAAACTTTTTGTAGAATTAATCTATTTTTCAAAAAAGGAAGTAAGGAAGTAGAAACTGCAACTAACTCTGAAATAATAAATATAAAATCCATTTTCGTTATATACACTGTGACAAAAACTATTACTTAGTTTACAATGGAGTACTTATGAAGCATGAAGGATGGTCTATAAATAAGGCTGAAAGAGCTCAGTTTTAAGGTTTAAATTTAAAATCTTCTTTTGAAATACTAAACTGACCACCCAGTTTTCCAAACATAAATGTCTTAACTGCATGAATTTATTTCATACAACTCTATAATCTAGTTTCGTAAGAAAGCAGCATGCAAATTTTGAATAAGACAGACTTGCTTAAGTTTCTTTATGTTCAACAGTAAAGGATACTTCCCTAAAAATAAATAGAAGAAAAATCAGCATATTTATTATGATAATTATTATTCATAATGGGATTCATATTGAATTAGGGAATATATATCCTCAGAGGGGGTAAAGTAAAATGAAATTTATTTTGGTAAAAGTGTCTATGAATAGTCAATACAATGCCTCAATATAAATGAATATTACCATTTTGAACAATTTAATTACTATTATTAGAATTATTATAAGTATATTATAAGTGTAAAAATAGCTATCGATTCCCACATCGGACTCCTTGCTCAGCAGGGAGCCTGCTTCTCCCTCTGCCTCTGCCTGCCATTCTGTGTGCCTGTGCTCGCTCTCTCCCCCTCTCTCTCTCTGATAAATAAATAAAATCTTTAAAAAAATTAGCTATCATTTTAGCATGGAATATGAGACTCTCATGCTCCATGCTTCATCACATCCACACAACAACTCTGCATAATAAGTATTATCATCACCATTTCATGGGTGAAAAAACTGAGGCTAACACATTTAGATAACTGGTTTATGATTACATGGCTAGTAAAGATGCATCACACTAATTTAGGCTTTATGATTTCAGAATTGTACTCTTTCCACTGCACATTCTATTACTCTGTAAATACTTGGCCTGTTTTCATTTAATTCTTTAATTTTATTCATGTGGGATGGCTTAAAGCTTCATTTAAAGGAAGCTTAAAAAATTCATTTAACCAAAAGCTCCCAAGAATTAAAAATGTCATGGATCTAATGTAGACATGGATATCATTAGTTAATGGGTAACTATATATTTTCCACTCTAGTGAGATAACAATCAGAGTATTTTTCTAAGTTTTAGTCTCTCAGTTTTAAAAAGGACTTTGTTAAAATAGAAATATTTAGACAAAGGTGATCAAAAGTCTGGATCAGGTCACCTTAAGATAAATATTAGGAAACTGAGGAAACAAATGGAGATTTGAACACTGAGCTATGATATAATGAATGGTTTCAAGTATTTAGTAGAGTATAGAAAAGCCCTTTAAAGCCTGGTCTTAGCCCAACATTGCAGCTTCTGGGGTATCTGTCTATCTATCATCTATCTATCTAGATATAAATTTGAAAACTTTTTTAACTTAAAGATTTTGAGAAATAGAACATAATCAGCACCATAGAAGATCTGTTTATGATAACAACCTAGCCCCTCCTCCCAGTTTGTTAATATTCTCTCTTATTTAATGTAACATTGTGCAAATAGACCACTACTGATCTGCAGTTATGAATGAAATAGCTATAATCATCTGTTTGCATATCCTGGTGAAAATATTCATTTAGTTCCATGTTGTGTTTCTAGGAATGGACCAAATCTTTATTTTTATTTTTAAGTTTCCTAAATATTGTCCAACTTACCTCAAATGCTTTTATTATGGGCACTTTCATTCTTTCACATTCTTGCAAGACAATTTTACTGTTGCCCAATATGGTAAGTGTGTAATAGTATGTCATTTTAGGTTTTAATTTATTTTTAATTTAATTTAATTTAATTCCAGATTCATAATAAAGATAAACAGTTTTTATATATGAGTGGCCATTTGGATTACCCTTTCTGTAAAGTACATGCTCAAATCGTTTGATATCTTAACATTGTGTCATACTGACTTCTTTAATAGTAGATTTTCTGAATGAACTTTTAGCTGTGTAGGTCTTCTCTATTTTATTTAGAACTTGTTTTCATTTCAAAATCTTTATATTTATTTTCATAATCTGCTTTTATTTTGCTTTGTCTATTATCTATCTATCTATCTATCTATCTATCTATCTATCTATCTATCATCTATTTGCAAGCAAGAGAGAGCGAGCAAGTGAGAGCGCAGGGAGAAAAAGAACGGAACAGAATCTTAAGCAGGCTCCAGGCTCAGCACAGAGCCCAACTCTGGGCTCTATTTCACAACCCTGACATCACGACCTGAGCCAAAATGAAAGAAATAAAATAAAATTAAGGTGTTAAAAAAAAAAAAAAGGAACAAGAATTGTAGGTTTAATTAAGTGAGCCACCCAGGCACCCCTGTGGTATCTTAAATTAGCTGTCATATCCTTAAAGTTCTAGAGTATCCATTTGGTTCATTTATAAAACCTTTCTCAATATCATTTTTAGTTTCAGTTTTTGTTCAATTTGCTTCCCCTCTCATTTCTTTGAGCAGAGTACTCAAGCCATTTTACAATCTTTATTGATCATTTTAACATCATACTTAATCCCATGTTGTCTATCAAATCTTGTTAATGGTTTTTCTTTGTGCGCTTTGTTACATTTTTGCTATGTTCAAGACATTATATTTGAAACTCTTATTGAGTAGGGATAATTAAGAGCTATAATAATAGTATGGTCCTCCTTGGCAGGATTTTCTCTTATATCTGAGACTCTACAAGATAATCATACTCCAAATTCAGTGATTGACTTTCTCAGTTTACACAGAAGGCAAGGTAGGCTATAGTCTTATTTCTGCTTCTCCTTGTGCTTTGGGGATCTCAACTTAAATTTGGGTTGTACCAAAGTCCTCAAATTTGATTGCTGCTGGATTTTGAATTTTGTTTCTCTAGTATCAAGTGTCTATTAACAACACAGCTCAGTGTGTTTTAGCCGTTTCAAATGCTCTCATAGCTAAAATGGCTTCAGGGCATATATCTCTAGGCTCTCATTGTATTTCGTATTTAGGCCCAGTAATCTCACACTTAATTTTTATAATCATACTGATATTTTTAATTTTAAAAGCTATTTTGTCTGTATTTTTAGTTGTCTTAAGTAGGAGTTTTTAGATCACCATTACTAGAAGCAACAACAAATATACATGAAAATGTCTGCAGTAGTTTATCACATTTTTATGGCTTTGAACTTCCATAAGCTGAGGCATCCTTCTCTAATCACTTAGGCAAACTCCAATTTACCCTTAAAAACAACACAAGAATTGCTTCATTTAAGAACATGTTCAGGGATGACTCTTCCCCACTGTTCTTACCAACATTCCCACACACTCTTTGCTACCCACACCTTTTTTTTGAACTTTCATTAGGTATATCAGCGTGACCAGAATTTTGCTCTATTGTATTTTAGTCCTTTAGAGCTTTAATTAAATATGAATTCCATAGAAAGTCTGTCCCTTTTCTTTCAAACCTGGGTTAGTTATTTCTTCTCATTCTTTGTCAGAAGTTACTTTATTATAGAAACTTATAGCTCTATTGTGACTTTGGAGCCTTTATAGTTTTTTGACCGGAAAAATCACCCATCCCTGAGATTTTTACGCAGCTTCCTGGCTGATATTATTCAGAAATCTGTTCAAAACAGACTTTTTCAGGGAGGCCCTTTCAGACCACTCAGTTAAAAAGCCTCTTCTCAATCACTGCTCTTTTTAAAATGTGCTTATTTAGTTCAAATATGCATCACTATTAAAGAAAAACCAGTACGATTTTTTTTTAAGTTGGCTTACCTATTATCTATCTCTCCCATTAAAATGATTCCTCTGTGCTGGGGTTTTGTTGTGCTCATCTTAGGCCAGGCACTCAATAAATTGTCTCTGAATGATTGAATTGTTTGACTCCCTTGCTAGATTCTCAAATTCATGAGGACAAGGATTGTTCTATTCAGTCCTTCTTTATCCTCAATGTCTGTTATATTGCAGTTACTTACGTGACTAATGGGAAAATCACAGAAAGAAAGAGTTAAAACTACAGAAAAACCCTGTAGGGTCAATAACACAAAGCTTTCTAAAATTATTTAGCCCAGGAATTGAATACTCGCTGCACTTTTGATTTGTTTTTAAATTGTATTGAATTTATTTTAAATGGAAATACTTGAATGGTAGAATAATAAAAAAAAATTATAAAAGCAACTTGCTCCATAAAGTACGAATTATACATGGCATCTCTTCTAGAAGCAAAATTTTCAAATGTCAAACATCTGAAAGCATAGAAGGAGAAGTAAGAGTGTGAATTGTACTTCAATGTTCTTTTCTTTATATTCAGCAAACAGCTTCATTCACACCTTTCCAATTTTTTCAACTCTTTTGACAAAGCCTTCAGAGGAGTTACTGCTGATGACAATCATCACAGCCTAACAGAAGAAATTTTTATAAAGAAAAATATTAGCATGTTTTCCCCAAGTTGTTAAGGATATGGTGAAGCTCTGTTGGATTCAAAGGAGGAATGTGCAATTCCATGCTATATATCATAATAACTTATTTTAATAGTGGTTTGCAATTTTTCAGATATATCCATTTACTGAAACCACTATCAAATAAACAAAAACAAACAAATTAACAGGGGTTCTAGACAGAAGTTATCTAATCTAAAATTAGCACATGTTCACAGAATACACAACACATATCCCAAGTACTACTATAGGTTTCAAGTAATAGTCAAAACAATAGTAAAAATGATTCAGACCCTACCAGTCAAATCATAAATGGGACGTTAACTGTAAATCCTTATCTTTAGATCAAAGCGGGTAATTGGGTGCTGAAGATACATTCTAGAACTAATATGTTATAGAACTCCTCTGAAATGAGTCATTTATTCCATCACTTTTCCTGCACAGCTGCTGACCCATGTTTTGGTTCCTGGAAATAGCTGCTACCCTGTCATACTTCTTAAAAGCACATATATTGATAACTCTACTCATTCCTCCATTCCTCTGTGACTGTCACTGTGTTAAAATGTGGAGTCAGGGGCGCCTGGGTGGCTCAGTGGGTTAAGCCGCTGCCTTCGGCTCAGGTCATGATCTCAGGGTCCTGGGATCGAGTCCCGCATCGGGCTCTCTGCTCAGCGGGGAGCCTGCTTCCTCCTCTCTCTCTCTGCCTGCCTCTCTGCCTACTTGTAATCTCTCCCTGTCAAATAAATAAATAAAATCTTTAAAAAAAATGTGGAGTCAGCTGACTCACTTGTGGTGGTAATAAAGTAGATGAGTTTGCAAAGTATTTTGTTATTTCTAAAAATGCAAAAACCAAATTACATTGAAATCATAAAGGGTGTTTCAGGGAGAGCTGTAGGATGTGGTTTCTTGTGTAATCCACAGAGATTAGCTCCAACACATATTTAAACTCTCCTCTAGGAGCAACCTTAGTGGTAAAGCAAGAAGATAAACAGATGTATACACACCCTGGCACAAAAGTATCACTTATGTTTGGCTTCCTAGTCTCCTCGTGTTCCTTATTTATCTTAACTTCTCTCTGAAATCAGGGAACACAGAATCTCAATCAGTTGACATTTTTCTACTGAATTACCCAATAGTCTGATCATACCCCTAAGACTTTTTTAAATTATTTCACTCATAATCCCAAATCTGCTTTGCTTCCTCATCTTAGTACACTGTAATTTGATTTCAAAATGAGGACAGTTGTCAGTAATGCCACATTCATTAATCTATTTTACAATTCCATGTACTTATAACTATGAAGATATGTTAATAACATCCATTCCAATAAGCCACCCTAAATTGATTATCATGAAACAAGACCTCAAGAAAGAGAATTCAAAATCATCCATGTATTTGCAACTTATTGCAATAAAGCCTTTATCAATAGACTTCCCTGTGCACATGGTGGTCAAATTGCTGGTGAAAACCAGCCAGATCTATTACAAGCTTTCTCATGGCTTCTAGGTAACCCAAGTGAGCCTTTATTGATACTGGGAAGGGATAAAGCAGGGAAGGGATAAACAGTAATGTAAGAACTGGCTAGACAAAAGTAATGACTCTCATTACAAAGTGAGTATTTTAAAGCAAAAGAGCCTGTTGGGAATATTGTTTTATAAAATAGTGGGTTTTTTTAATTAACTTTTTAAAATTCAATTAGTTAACATATAGTGTACCATTAGTTTCAAAAGTAGATTTTAGTTATTCATCCATAGCATATAATAGCTAATGCTCAGTACTTACTGTTATAGCTTCTTGAAAGCAGAATTTTAACCCACTGAGCCACCCAGGCGCCCTTGAAAGCAGACTTTTAGATCACTTTTTCTGATTACTTCCATGTAGTACAACACTTTCCTGCTAGCAACCTTCAAAACATACTGTTAGAGGAATTTCTTTAATAATAAATAAATAGGAATTTATTTAAATTTATAAATATATATAAATTTATAAAAAATATATAAAATAAATAGGAATTTATTTAAATTTATTTAAATATTGCACACTGTTTCATTGTTCATAAATAAGGTGATGATATTATAGCCATTAGTTGGTAGCACTGATATATCACTTTCTTTTTACTTCTCAGTGCATTCTCTTTACACAAAATAGATATATATTTTAAAAGAATCTGAATCTGTGGCAAACTTTTAAAAAACCCTCTATAGTAAAGTTTATCATTTTAATTAATCTCAATTATCTTCCTCAATTGTGATAGTATATCCTTCTATCTAGGCCAGATATTGTATGAGGGATTTGAAGAGACATACTTTTCTGATTTCACTTTTCTCATCTGCAAAATGCTTATCAGGATCCTGCAATAAAATACACTTACTATTTTTTGATGAAAATTTATTTATTTATTTTAAGATTTTATTACTTTATCAGAGAGAGTGGGCGAGAGAGCAAGCACAGGCAGACAGAATGGCAGGCAGAGGCAGAGGGAGAAGCAGGCTCCCGGCGGAGCAAGGAGCCCGATGCGGGACTCGATTCCTGGACGCTGGGATCATGACCTGAGCCAAAGGCAGCTGCTTCACCAACTGAGCCACCCAGGCATCCCTTTTGATGAAAATTTAATCTGTATAAACAATATATTTGCTGTAATGCGTGGTTCATGAAAAACATCTTATTTAATTATAAGCAACAACAGTATTAGAAATTAAGTAAATGGGTCTATAATATTTAAAGTTTTAACACATAATTCCAGTGCTTTGCCTTATTTTCTCAAATCCCTTTACCACTTTCACTGACAGAGTCAACTGTACTTTTTCTACTAATAGCCAGCTCTTTGTCTTTTGTCAGAAAGATGCCCTTGTGAATTATTTATAATAGAGATATTAGCAATAATAATAATAATAATAATAATAATAAGTAGCAATGAAAATGTTAAAAAAAAAGTTTTCTTAACTAATTAGGGTTCTTAGACATCAATTAGAGGAACCACCTCTGGCAAGCAAATTAACCTGCAAAACATTCCCAGAATTAACAAGTCAGTCAGATAGATACAGGGTTGTCCATAGACTGAAAGGTGAAGCAAAAGGACTAGGATTGGAAAATAGGTAAGGGCAGTGAAAAAAATGATCAAAGTTTTGGGCAAAATAAATTCTTAGGTGTCCTTTCAATGCAGTCCTGGGCATTATGTAGCAGAAACTCTGGAGATTATCTCAATCCATTGGAGTCACCCCATTTATTAGCTTGCTATTGACAAAGTTATTTACAAACTGTAGAGCAAGAGGTTGTAATGTAGAAAACTGATGGTAATGCACAAGATTCTTGTTAACAATAATGTAAGTTAGTGATTTTTCATTAGAGAACATAAATTCTATAACCCAAATTATGGGCCCAGAGCACTTCTGCTGCACAACTCTGCTTATATCCCAAATAACCATGTGAACTAGTTTTAATATCTGATTCTCTTATTAATTTTTGAATAAAAATTCTTGACACAAGTATTTTATAATTGTGTGATAATCATGCATTTAATTTCTTGGAGAACAAAACACACTTTAGCGTAACTAGGTTCGTTCACAGAACCAGCCTTGATAACACACTTCTATATGTTAGAAATGATGTAATAAATGTAGAATATTGGGCACTTGTTTGGTATTCTTTGCCATGTTTTGCACTATCTAAAAAGAGATCAGTGAATTTGGACTGGAGTTAGTAGACATGGAAGAAAATAAAATATTACAGAGAAGAATACTCTGTGGTCCACAACCTAAACGGGCTGGGATTCCCATCATTTGGATCCCTGTAGCTTTACAAAAGTCAATTAAATTTTCGTATCTCCAATTAAAGTTGATCCCCCAGTACTTTTCCAAACATCTCTTGTAAAGTATTGTTTCCCAGAAAAAAAGGGATTTTGCACATGTATCTGCCTTTGTCTCTGGTCATGTTCTCAGTCAGGATCCTGGGATCGAGCCCCATATCGGGCTTCCTGCTCATTAGGGAGTATACTTCTCAGTCTCTCTCTGCCGCTACATCCCCCTGCCCCACTCATGCTCTCTCTCTCTCTCAAATAAATAAATACAATCTTAATTTTTTAATTAAAAATAAGATAAATAAAATAAAATAAAAAGTCTGGTCTTAAAAAAAAAAAAGTCTGGTCTTACTGCCCCATTTAGCTCCTTTTTTCTTTTTGAGTTGTATTTAAAGCAGCATGAGAGAACATGAGGCTCTCAAACTTAAAAATAAGAGGAAAAAATTGAGTTTTGTTAGGATTTAAGATCTTGTCTGCTAGACAAAAATGTTGGCTTTGTTAACATGTAAAAATTAACAAAAGAGAATAAGATAGAATTCTAATAATTTTTGTAGAAATTAAAAATTTCCTCCAACCCAATTACATACTAACCCAATAAGTAAATTCATACCAATGTCCCAAACGAACCTTTTCTAATAGTAATGCATCTGTGTAAACAGGGTCAACCCAAGGAATAAATAAATATTATTATTTTTTTCCTGTCTCTTCCACAGTCACATCTGGGTATATTGGTAGCAAGCCAATTATCTATCTTATAAGACAGGATATCATAAGGAAGGGTATTCTGTCCATTTGGAACAACTAAAAATCATTGTAATTTTATCTTGGTGCAGTAACTTGAGATGGCACAGTGTGGGTTATGAATATATATATATATATTTTTTTTTACTGGGAAGAAGAGATTATAGAGATATTGGTTACCCAAGAGAGACTGACAGGTGTTGATAGTTGCCAGGTCAATATCCATCTACTTTTTCCTTTAATATCAGAAAGCACTGAGGGATTGACAACAAGGAAACTTAAAACAACATCAAATATTTTATTGTCTCTTTTCTAGTTACATTGTAACCATATGACAAAGTATCAGTCGTACAAGATATTATTCTCTTTTACCTCTATCTTTCTGCCAGAAATGTGGGCTCAAAAGTGAGAGCTCCAACAGCAATTTTTGCAACTGTGAATAAAAAGCCATGAAAACCTCTAAGATACTTCACTTGACTTTCTTAAGACTCTGAACCAACACCAGAAAACACTCTCTGTAGTCTTCTTGTTAAATGAAAAAATATGGTTAAACCACTTTTGACAGTCTACTACCTACAGCAAAATGTAAATCTTAATTGAAATATGTCCTCTCAGCTGTGCTTAAGCAACTGAGTCCTGAGCTTTTCAGGTTTTCAGTCTGAAAGAGTACACCTCTGGTGCTCTGAAAGGGAAGAGAAAGGACACCCTGTTCTCCATATAAATTAAAGAAGAGAAATCTGTGCATTTAAGTGGGCCATATAAAATTTATCAAGCAATTATCTCCTAACTCCTTCCTATCCAAATTACCTGATATGCTCTCCCTACTCCTTTATTCCACGTTACTGCCTTTTCCAGGATTCTGTGTCACATCACAACATGTCTTCTGTTATTTCCTTCTTGCAAGCTAGTTTTGTTTTCTCCATCTAAAAAAATCAACAATCATTGTGTATTTCAATTCCCATTTTCCTCAAATGCATTGATTCTTCTTATCTATTACTCTTTTCTCATACTCAGTGTCTTTGTCTTTATGGGGTTTGTACTTTGCTTTTCCCCATCCTTTACTGCCATTATATAATCAAATCTAATAACTTTGTAAGGAAAGTTAAAAATTCCTGCATAGCCACACATGAACACAAAGTCACTGATTTTTAGCAAACCTATAAGATAGTCAGACATCCATTCAATTTGTTTTTTTTTAAGATTTTATTTATTTATTTATTTGACAGAGAGAGATGACAAGCAGGCAGAGAGGCAGGCAGAGAGAGAGGAGGAAGCAGGCTCCCTGCTGAGCAGAGAGCCAGACTTGGGGCTCGGTCCCAGGACCCTGGGATCATGACCTGAGCCGAAGACAGTGGCTTAACCCACTGAGCCACCCAGGCGTCCTTCCATTCAATTTCTTAACTGAGTCTCAAATGCATCCTGAGTTCTAACCTAAACCTAAGTTCTACTTCTTACACGTTGTTCTATGACCAAATCCTTTCAGTTCAGTATTCTGTAACATTTAAATATTAATCAATTGATGCTTTGTTTGTGTATTTCTATGAAAATAATTTGAATACTGTAGATTTATTGTTATATTTATAGATTTATAATCAAAGTTTCATCAGTTGAAGTTTTTGGAAATTTCAGATATAATGATTAACCTAAAATGATACTGCCTCAAATCCCTCTGATATCAAGGCCCAACACCTGATTATAGCCAAACCTGTGGTGGATAGTTCCATGGGAAATTGCAGTTACTTAACACTGATAGCATCTCATGTTCTCTCTCTCATTTTAGAATGTCTCCAACACAACCCAAAAGTGTAGGAGAGTTAATGTCCTCTGAGGACAGCACTCAGTGAAGTGGAAATAAGAACCATAGGTAAAATTGTCAGTTTTCAGGTCTTCATGAGGACAACTTAAAGAAGTTTCTCAGGACCTTTCAGTAAAAGCAAGCCTTCATTTTCTATCCACAACAATTATATCAACAATGTACCTCTTTGACAAAGTTGCTTCATTATCTGGGTAATCTCCCAGATAAACTAACAGTACTCAAATCCTTTGTCCTACTCTTTGCTCTCAGGATGAATGGAGCCTAAAGACTTAGATTAATATCAAGTTCTGAATGGGATCTTAGAGCTATTTCTGTCCAGACTTTCATAAACATAGGGACCTTTGAATTATCAGGCTATAAATAAGTTCTAAATGGAGAGGGCAAAAGCAAAAAGTAGAAATTTTTATGTTTGATTTTTAATCATGATTAATTGACTTTATTGATTATTAAAAATACTAACATTATAAAAGTGTGGATCTTTGTAAAACAATGTCATAATGTAAGAAATAAGTTGCATAGTCCTTTGGAGAATATTAAACCAAGTGTTCAGGTGCCATCTAATTTCTTGTTTAATCCAGAACTTTGGTGTGCATTATCTTGAGGAATAGGATTTTGAAGTCCAGACAGACTAACAGAAAACTGATCCAAATGTGTGTGTTTATATTTCTGCTTTTGTTGTAAAAATCAAAGTGTGATTGCTGGTTTAAAATGGTAAAACTAATAATGTTCATGGACTCTATTATAAATTTTCTAATTGTATGGGAAGAATCCAAGAAACATATAATTAATTGATTTGCAAATCCTCAAAGAGCTACAGAATCAGGTAGTGGTATGTTCTGATTCAACAGCATCATAATGCAGCATTTTATGTGTGTGGCTAATGGATATTTTCATGAATGTTTGCTAGCTAGTCAGCCAATACAGAGAAATATTAGGTAGGGTAATTACTCACAGTTGTGTTTAATAAAATGAGAGAAAATGATCAAATGACACTAATAATAATAATCCTATAGCAGGCTAAATAATTCAATGATAATTACAAGTATAAATCCAGCTTTCTTCCCTGATTATGACTCTTCTCTCCTTTATCCTAATGGGAGTAGCAGATTGTCTGCTATGAATTGTGAAAACCCAGCAGTGACTTTGGCAGTGAAGGCTTCCCATCAATTTTGATAGGTTAAAATAATTCTGGTTTGTCTTGAGCAAATGTGTCAATTTTTTTTTCTGTGTGTGTCATAAAAGAAAGAAGCAATAGTATATTCTTGCTGTTATTCCATGGAGCCGATAAAATCATACTGCCAACAAGAGGCTGTTGACACCGTAAGTGTAGTTAACTGTCTTGAAATACTAGGCCTGGAAATAAAATTCCAATATTTCACATAACCTCTTTTTTTTTTAAAGAAAAAAACAAAACAAAACAAAACAACTATACTGCTTACATATAGGGCCCTGCTGTTGTGTAACTATTTTTGAACATATCTACTGTAAGTGTATATATATATATTTTTTTTTCTGTGCAATAAATTCATTTAGAGATAAATTTGGATTGAAAATTATTTTGGGGGAGGCATGGTATTTGTGGCTAGTCTTACAAGTAAAAAGGACTAAAGGAAAGAAGAAAAACATTGTTTATTACAGCATATTTACATCTGTCCAAAGTACTTATTTACTATCATACTGACTAATGTATAATACTGTACACAAAGAAAGAAGTTAAATGAGTTATAATTCAGTCGAAGTATAGCTGGCCATTTTAAAACTTACCACTGAATCTTTCTGGTATGAAATGTGATATCTGGCAATCTGGTCCAGTTCATTACATCAGGTCATTTGTACGTTCTTATTACCATTTTGATAGCATAGCACATTTTATAACCCAGACATTTTACAATGGAACTATGATGCATGTATTTTCAAAAGTATAGACATACATGAAGCTATGAGGTCAAAAAAGATGAATGTCCGTAGTACCATATAGACTCAACAAATAAAAGTGTCCAAGGCTCTGAGTGAGATTTATGTATATTGTATAAGATTAGGCCAACATGTGGTTTTGATATAAATCATCTGTTCTTAAATTAGAATTACAATCGTTGAGTACAGTGTTGAAAATGGCAGATAGATTTTAGCTATCTTTGCTCAGTAGGGAAAATGGAAAAATGTTTAGTTTGGTCAGATTTTCACTTAACTTCTGAAAAATCTTACATTTGAGAGAACCCTTCTGAAATAAGAATCCTTAAAGACATAACCCCTTTGGCACAAGTTTTCAAGAAACTTGTTGGATGTTGTAGACAATTATATGGCACACATACTGTTCTAGATGTTTCATGCCAATAATATGTAAGCCATACCAAGGCTACATATACATATAGAGATGTTCCTCAGCTTACAAGGGGGCTATGTACAGAGACACACATAAAAAAATTGAAAATGCATTTAATACCCCTAAACTATCAAATATCATAGCTTACCTTAAGCTTATTTAAACATACTCAGAGCACTTACATTTGCCTGCATTTGGGCAAAATCATCTTAAGCAAAGCCTATTTTATAACAAAGTATCAAATATCACATGCAATTTATTAAATATTACACTAAAAAAAGAAGAATGGTTATATATAGAATGCTTGTAAGAATATCAGGTGTTCACCCCTGCAATCTTCTAGCTTACTGGGAGCTGTGGCTCACTGCCGCTGCCCAGCATCACAAGATGGCACCATACCACATGTCACTGGCCCTTTTTATAAAGACCCAAATTCAAAATTCAAAGTACAGTTTCTACTGAATCACTTTCACTTTCACATCATTGCCAAATATATCGTAAGTTGAATCATTGTAAATCAGGAACCATCTTATTTGAAAGTTAAATCACAGTCACCCATATACACACAAAAAAAGGCCTTCATGTAGGGCCATCTATGGATCTCTAAACAACATAGCATGACATATCAACAGCAAAAAATGGATGTGAAGGGGACAATTGCTTTGTGTCAGTACTCTGAGCAGTAACATACATGGCCTTACTCACCTAGCAGAACTCCAGAGCTAGCTGATGGCAGGGAATTTTACAAATGTTTGCTGAACAGATTAAGCACGATTCTTTTTAAATTAGTGTGCATATCTGTTTTCTAAAGATATGTTAATTTATTTTATTGACTTATTACAAAACCAAATAATTTCCTCTTATTTAAGTGGCAGGTAAATAGAATTCTTTTTAATTTAAATCAAATGGCTTTTTAGGGAAAATATACTAAAAATTCTGAAACTTGTATTGCTTATGAATCTTTTATTGGAATCCTTATCAAGTTGTATTTTTCAAGTTTTTCCTAAATAATCTTCAATGAATTGAAAATATTTTTTGGATATTATTCAAGGCTATTAACACACAATTTTACTTTGTTAAATAGACTGCTAGCCTTTCAACCAAAACGTTGTGTCTTTTTTTTTTCCACTACCACATCCTCCATCTACTGACTGGATTCTCTCCCGAACTAGCACATATATACCATTGTCTATCTTTAGGATAAGTAAGGGTCATCTTTTGTCTTTATTCTATTCCTCGCATGCTTCTGAACTTGTTGAATTTTAATATAGTCACACCATAAGCATCACATATTGGATTCCCCTTTCAATAGTAAACAGGGCACAACCAGAGCATACCTTCAAAGCTATCAATATACTTTCTCTGATATATTACTTTTGTATTTCTGTACATTAAAATAATTAAATTATAGAACAAGAGTTTCAGGTGGTAGGTGTTGTAAGTTTTACCCAAACTGACTTTTGTCAAACTCGATTTTGTCATCATATATGTCAAGTAGTTTTCTCGGGTTTATTTTTAGAATATCCTTGTATAATGAATATTTACACTGATATCTAGTATAAAAGTCTTGCAATTTATTTTATAAACATTAAGATATTGAAAATCAATCTATTTCTTTAATTCATTGAAGACATTTTTGGCTTGTTTCCAGTACTTTCTTACTGGTTAAAAAATGAATTTGAAGTAGTCTGAATTTCATTATTATATGGCACTTTCCCTTTTTTTTTTTTTTTAGATTTTATTTATTTATTTGACAGACAGAGATTGTAAGTAGACAGAGAGGCAGGCAGAGAGAGAGAGGAGGAAGCAGGCTCCCTGCTGAGCAGAGAGCCCGATGCAGGGCTCAATCCCAGGGTCCTGGGATCATGACCTGAGCCTAAGGCAGCGGCTTAAATACTGAGCCACCCAGGCGCCCCGGCACTTTCCCTTTGATGAATACAAGGCGATATTCTATATTAGCTATCTGAGAAGAATTTATTTTTTTAATTGTATTTATTTGTAAGAGAGAGAGTGAGAGAGAGCACAAGCAGGGGGAGCAGCAGGGTGAGGGAGAAGCAAACTCCTGGCTAAGCAGGGAATCTGTTGCAGAACTGAGTCCCAGGACCCTAAGATCATGACCTGAGCTAAAGGCTCAGGCGTTCAAATGACTGAGCCACCCAGGTGTCCCAATCTGAGAAGAGTTCTGTATGTTATTCCTATTAATATGCAGTTTAAAGTCTAGGTGATTAACTTAATATTTTAGTGGCTATTACATAGATAGCACTATGTTCCAGGCAGAGAGTAAGAAAGAAATATTAAATCAACCATATTCTATGCATTCTAAATGAAAATAATTAATCAATCATAAATAATCCTTCTATTTATGGAATATCAACTTATAAGCTTTCCTCCAAATGAACAATGCCAAATACCAGAATAAAGGGTCATCTAATACAAATAAAGGATAGAATTAAAGAATTCTGGTAAGCCATTTAATTTTGAAAAATGGTGTTCTATTGTTGCTGAGTTGTGGTTTTGAGTTACATAATATCTGATAAGTGTAGAAGTAACATGAGTGTTACGTGAGATGAGAAATGGTATATAATTAAGATATTTTTAAAAGTACAGATAAATACAAATTTGTAAACATAGCATTATGGAGGAATAAAAATAAAATACACACTCTAAAGTGAATAAATCTTGCAAAGCTAATAGAGAAGTAAAACAAGGACAGTGCAAAAAGTGTGGTACATTTTTATGAAGTTCAAACAAATTCTGTGAATCCGTAGATGGACTTAAAGATACTATTATGTATCAAATATTGTAAAAATTAAGCAAGGAAATAGCAAACATAAAATAACCAAAGCATACAACCTTGGGTAGATACAATAGGTGTGATCATGTTCTACTTCATAAAAAGATGAGTTAATAGATAAATAGAAGTAACTAGACTTTTTAGAAGTTAATAAAACTTTGCCTGGTATTTCTTAGTAATATAAAATATGTGGTTTTCTAACAAAAACGTTTATCTTAAAAATATTTAAAAATAAATTTCAGGCTACTCATAAGGTTATATTTACTTTTCCACTGAAGGAAAAGCTGGTTGTTGTAGTTGTAGTTGTTTGTTTGTTTTAGTCTCCTCCTAGATTTTATTATTATAATGTGGAATGAGGAATGTTAGATTGAAAAGTGAATTATTTTATAGACAAAAATCATTACTTGATTCACCTCCTGGTACAGTAGATGGAACTCCTGAAAATATGCCCTTTTGCCTTACAGAAGAGTAACAGTTATGCTTACTTCTGAAACATACTTGGTGGTGGCCCTAAATAGTGACACCATAGTAAACATTTTGAATATTTGCAATTAATTTTTATAGTCATAGGGCTCCAAAAGGCACTGCTGGTATCTTAGCAGGTATTTCAATAAAGCTAAAAGTTGCCTGACTGTTTAAAAATATTAACAAGGCACAAAACATGGCAGAAGTATTGTCTTCAGATATTATTATTTTTCCATATGCTCCTGATTCCAGACATGACAAGTTATTTTTAAAAAATTTTTTTATAAAAGGTTTTATTTATTTATTTGACAGAGACCACAAGTAGGCAGAGTCAGGCAGAGAGAGAGAGAGAGGAGGAAGCAGGTTCCCTGCTGAGCTGAGAGCCCGATGTGGGACTCAATCCAAGGTTCCTGGGATCATGATCTGAGCTGAAGGCAGAGGCTTTAACCCACTGAGCCACCCAAGCGCCCCCATGACGAGTTATTTTTGATAGATATATATATACAATGTATTTTCCAGTTATAAGAAAAATGGTTCTGCTATTTTTAACCTTTTTTTAAAATTACATAATTTTTAATTGAAATTTTATTTTTTAATGTTTTACTTTTCTTTTTTAAAGATTTTATTTATTTATTTGACAGACAGAGATCACAAGTAGGCAGAGAGGCAGGCAGAGAAAGAGAGGGAAGCAGGCTCCCTGCAGAGCTGAGAGCCCAATGCGGGGCTCAATCCCAGGACCCTGAGATCATGACCCGAGCCGAAGGCAACAGCCCAACCCACTGAGCCACCCAGGTGCCCCAATGTTTTACTTTTCAATATACTACTTAGAATATAAAACCTATTCCATTTTGTAAGAAGTTTAACCATTTAAAAAATGGTAATTTTCTCATTGTGTCTTCCCCTCACATTGCTTTATTTTGAATAAAAATTTCACAATAAACATAACTGATGATTTCCTTCTGATGGTCCCTTCGTTGGTCATATTGTATATGAGCCATGACAATTAGTTTCACAAAATTTATTGATGTTTGTTAATATGTTTTATCATAACTAATTTTCCCTCCCTTATCTAGATTCCCCAGCTTTCAGACAGGTGGACACTTCAATAAACCATACCCAAGGGATGTATCAAGTACTTCTTAGACATTCTCTTAGATCCTTGAGGTCTCATTTAGCCTAGGGATTTGAAATAGGTTCTGCCAGAGGCACCACTGTGACAACTGATGTCCATGGTCTATCTCCTGCTAAGCTCAAGAGGTCACTGGTTTCCAAGTTTATCTATACAATTAATGCATTCCAGCAAGTTCTTTTTTTTAATATTAACAAACTTATTTTAAAGTTTATATGGAGAGGCCAAGACTCACAATAGTCAACATAGTGTTGAAGGAGAACAAAGACTGAGGACTGACTTCAAAGTTTACCATAACGATGGGGCGGCTGGGTGGCTCAGTGGGTTAAGCCTCTGCCTTCGGCTCAGGTCATGATCCCAGGGGCCTGGGATCGAGTCCTGCATTGGGCTCTCTGCTCAGCAGGGAGCCTGATTCTCCTCATCTCTCTCTCTGTCTGTGTCTCTGCCTATTTGTGATCTCTCTCTCTGTCAAATAAATAAATAAAATCTTTTTAAAAAGTTTACCATAACGACAATTGTAAGCAAGATATTGTAATACCACAGAAAGACTAGATTAAAGCAACAGAATATATATTATCAATTATATTTTATATTTAATATAAAAGCAAAAGCAATACAAGAGAGCAAAATACAATCTTTTAAACAAATGGTTCTGGAGTAATGGTGAAGCTAAATGTAAAAATATAAAATCAAATCAAATAAAATAATAAAATAAAATAAATTCAGGCAGATATCATACACTCTTCACAAAAATTAACTCAGATTGGATTATAAACCTAAACATGAAACATGTAGAAGGTAATATAGAAGAAAATTTAAATGACCTTGGTTTTGGCGATAACTTTAGCTACAAAAGCACAAGCACTGAATTTTAAAATGTCTATTCTGTGAAACACAATGCCAAGAGAATGAAAAGGCAAAGCAGAGGCTATGAGAAAAAATTTGCAAAATACACATCTGGCAAAGGACTGTTAATCAAAAATACACAGAGACCCCTTAAAACTCAACAATGGGGGAAAAACCTGATTAAAAATGAGCCAAAGACGTTAGCAGATACCTCACAAAAGAAAATATTACAGATGGCAAATGAGCATATAAAAAGATGCTTCACATCATAAGTCATCAGGAAAATGCAAATTAAAACAAAAAAGAGACACCAGTACATTCCCAGAACCCAGAGCACTGACAACAGAACACGAAATGTTGGTGAGGACATGGAGCAACAGGAATGTTCTTCCATGTCTATTGAGAATAAAGTATGGAAAACAACTTGGCAATTTCTTACAAAACTAAACATATTCTTGCCAAATGATTCAGCAGTAGCAGTTCTTGGTATTCATCCAAAGAAGATGAAATCTATACCCACAAAGATGTCTATAGTAGTTTTATTCATAACTGACAAAGGCTTGGAAGCAACCAAGATATCCTTCCATAGGTGAAAGGTCAAATAAAAAGTGTAGTACATGCAAACAATGGAATATTATTTAATGCTAGAGAAATGAATTACCAAGCCATGAAAAGATATGGATATGAATATTTAATAAATATTTGATTTTAGGCTTCTACCAATCTATCAATAGTATTAGTATATTTTAACAGTGAATGCTCAGCATTCATGAATTTACCTAATAAAATATTTTGGGTTCAATATTTTAAATACTTCAAACTCTATGATTATATTCCTAATAATTTTGAATTGGGGTAAATAAACCTTAATTTTTTGTAACTTGTTTCTTATTGCAAAAGAGCTCAATGAAATTTTAGAAAATAAAAATTTACAAAAAAAGTTTAGTTTACTATTGCCAAATAATTTAAAACTTTATCTTATATCAAATACATATATTTTTCTAAATTGATTTATATGCTACTAAAACCAAAAACTTTTAGTTGTACTAGATTTCATATCATGCCATCAATGCCAGAAATCCATCTGGCAATGATTTGTCTTAAATAGAGTTAAGATGGGTGTTATTACAATGCAAGATGGAAACAAAGATAGTATAACAATTGGTGTTACATAACTTTTCCGTTTTGATCAAGTTACTAATCTACAAAAGGCTTTTATCAGTGACAGACTTGGGAATTTAACAAAACTTTTAAACTAGCATGTGCGACTCATTCCTAGAAAACAACACAATCAGTAACACTTTATTTAGATTAAATCATGACTATTTCTCCATTTGAATAAAAAGGTAGCAACCCCAATAAGTTTATTGAACGTGAAAAGTTGAAATGCTATAATGCTCCTAAGGAATTAAATGATCCAGTCATGAATTACAAAAAAAGGATATAAATTACCAAAGCGTTTGTATAATTGTAATGTACAACTGCCCATTATCGTTCAAGAGTGTAGGCTTGTACAAGAACTGTATAAAAGAACTCCACTTCTAAACAGTGGAAAATATGTTCCCTTCCCCCCTATATACAACTATTAAGCCATTCATTTAGCTTTTAAAATATCGACTTAATACATGCTTTTTACACATTTGAACAGGCAGCAGGGCTCTATTCTTATTGTTTACATCTGAAGGATAGACTTCTAGCGTAAGAGGTAAAGCCCATAAAGGAGCCCAATAATAACAACAAAATACAGTTTAGTGAGCCCTTACAATCTGCCAGCTACCTTTCTGAGAATAATTCGATTAATAAAACATATAAAATACCTGACCAGAAAGAGCTTACATTCTTTTGAAATATAATAGTGAAATAAACCAATAATAGAGGGGCACCTCGGTGGCTCAGTCCATTGAGTGACTGCCTTTGGCTTGGGTCATGATCTCAGAGTCCTGGGATGTAACTCCCCAGCAGGCTTTCTAGGCAGTGGGGTGTTTTCTTCTTCTTCTGCGGACCCTCCCAATTCTCTCTCTCTCTCTGTCTCAAATAAGAAAATAAACCAGTAATAGAATAATGATTGATGGTTGATGGCGATAAGTGTTACAAAGAAATACAAGAAAGGTAAAAGCCATTGGAGAATGCTGGGATGAAAGTTAATTTTATTTTGTGTTGGGTAGTTATATCTCATTTAGGAGATGTTATTTGCACAAAGACCCAGGAAGTGAAGGAGAGTGTTATACAAATATTAAAGGAAAAGATTGCTCTAGGCAGAGCAAGTAAGTATATAGACTTTGTGTGAACAGCTTGTCTGTTACTTTTGAGGAAAAGCAAGGAGGCCAATGAGGAGTTCATAGTGGTGGAGAGAGGAAGAACGTATTGATGTATGACCTTCTAGTACATTGAAACGCCTTCAGTTTTTATTTAATATGAAAGGGGAAGATACCAAAAGACTTTCAACAGCAGAATAAAATCATCTGACTTGATTTTTACGTTAAGTTGCTGTACCAAAATAAATTTGCAGGGAGAAAGGAGTGCAGTATGTGTGGAAGTGGGGCTATCAATCAAGTCAATAATTCAGGAACATATGATGGTGTTTTTAGCATGCTGGGTGGTAATAGAAGTGGTGAGGTATGGTTTTCATTTTGTATATATTTTGATGGTGAATATTCTGGTGAACAGGATGGGGTATGTGCAGGACAGACAATATCAACATTTATTTTACCTGCACAAACAGAAGGGTGGAGTCTTCATTCCCTGATATGGAGAGAACTCTGAGTTCAAATGTTATTTCTCATTAAATGGCATAGTGATGATGAGGATTTAGTCAGACAGTGAAAGAGAGCAGTAAGCATAGTGTTAAGCGGTAAGACATTATAATACATTTGAACATCAAAAAACGTTGTGTTGGATCATCTGTTTATGTGAGTAAATAAATAAATAAAGCTTCTTGGGGTTCTGATACAGGTAAAGAAGACTGCTATATGATCCAAAGGGGCACGTGCACCAAATGTTTATTGCAGTAATATCCACAATAGCCAAACTATGGAAAGAACCTAGATGTCCATCAACAAATGAATGGTATATATATATATATATGATGGAATACTATGCAGCCATCAAAAGAAATGAAATCTTGCCATTTGCGTTGCCATGGATGGAACTAGAGGGTATTATGCTTAGCAAAATAAGTCAACCAGAGAAAGACACTATCATATGATCTCCCTGATATGAGGAAATGGTGGTGCAATGTGGGGGGGTTTGGGGGACAGGAAAAGAGTAAAAGAAACAAGATGGGATCAGGAGGGAGACAAACCATAAGAGACTCTTCATCTCACAAAACAAACTGAGAGTTGCCGGGGGGGTGGGGAGGGTAGGGAGAGGGTGGTGGGGTTATGAACATTGGGGAGGGTATGTGCTGTGGTGAGTGCTGTGAAATGTGTAAACCTGGCGATTCACAGACCTGTACAACTGGGGCAAATAATATATTATATGTTAATTAAAAAAAAGAAGAAGAAAAAGAAGACTACTATAAATCAAATGCTATGGTGTTCAGCAAAGAGTGTGTAATCAGGCATATTTTATTAAAGTAACCAAGTAAAATGATGGTCGAAAATTGGAATAACAGAAAACATAAAAATCAGAGATTTTAAAAAGAGATATGGGACAGTGTAGAGAATATAGTCAATGATATTATAATAGTGTTATATGGTGAAAGATGGTGGCTATATTTGTAGTGATCATAGAATAATGTATGGAGATATTGAAAACCTGAAACCAATGTAACACTGAATATCAACTATACTGAAATAAAAAAATAGTAAAAATAAAACATTTTAATTTAAAAAGATAAAAAGAGGGACAAGAATTTGAAAAGTGAATTTCAAAAAGAGTAAAGATGAGGCGAAGACATACTCTGAACCTTGAGGAAAACACCATTTTGAAAAGTCTTCCCATTTTGAGAAAACTCAAATGAATCAATACCATAAAAGAACCCATTTTAACTGAGAGATGTAATGAATGCTCAAGAAATAATTTTATGACAGGATAATTCTTCCCTATGAAACAGCATCCAGAAACCAGGGGAAACACCTGGAAGCAAAATAAACTATACTGAAAATAAGAATTAGGAAAAAGATAAATGATGAACGATAGGAAAATAGGACCTACGACAGAGACCTAGTGAAGAGAATTTTTAGCTTGTGGTTTAATGTTTTTGAGGATAATCTAGAGTTCATAACTGCCTTGAGGCAGGCTGGTTGTAGGCAGTTTAGGCAGACCCCTAAGACAGGCCTATTTTGGGCAGGTGGTGATGGAGGAGGCCATTGGGCTGGACAAAGACAAATCCAACCATTTGACTAAAGTTTCTGTGAAGATGTTGAAGTCAGATGCAACAGAGAAAGACCTGTTAACCTAATCTCAGAAATGGAGATGATGAAGACGATTGGACAGCACAAGGACACCATCAACTTGCTGGGTCCTGCTCACAGGATGGTCCTTCGTACACTCTCATGGAATAGGCCTCCAAAGACAACATACAGGAGTACCTGCAGGCCCAGAGGCCTCCTGACCTGGAGTACTGTTACAATATCAGCCACAATGCAGCAGAGCAACTCTCCTCCAAGGACCTGGTATCCTGTGCCTACCAGGTAGCCTGAAGCATGGAGTACCTTACCTCCAAGAATTGCATACACCAAGACCTGGCCACCAGGGATGTGCTGGTGACAAAGGACAACATGATGAAGATCTCAGACTTCAGACTTGCCAGAGATATCACCACATCAGTTACTATAAAAAGACAACCAACAGTGGACTGCCTGTGAAGTGGATGGTCCCTAAGGCCATGTTTGACCAGATCTACATCCACCAGAGTGACTTCTGGTCTTTTGGGGTGATCCTGTGCAAAATTTTCACTCTGGAAGCCTCTCATATCCTGGAGTGCCTGTGGAGGTGGTTTTCAAGCTGCTGAAGGAGTCATTTGATGGATAAGCCAATAAGTGCAACAGAGAGATATACACAATAATGAGGGGTGGCTGGCATGTGGTACCTTCAAGCTGCTGGTAGAAGACCTGGATCATACTGTGGCCTTGACCTCCAACCAGGAGTACCTGGACCTGTCCTTGAACCTGGAACAATACTGTCTATGCTTTCCCAACACCCGAAGCTCCACCTGCTCCTCAGAGAAGAGCACCTTCTCTCATGTGCCATTGCCCAGGGAGGCCTATCTGCCCTGACACCCAGCCCAGCTTGCCAATGGTGGACTCAAATGACTAGTATCCCTATTACTCCTGTCCAGATTCCGTCATAAGCTGTAACCCTTACCCCCCACCCTCCCTGCAAGACTCACTGCCTTCTCCTTTGTCCCTTTCCTACTGGCAGGAGCCAGATGCCTACCTGAGGCCTTCACCCCCTGAAGTTCACCTCTCTTCCCCTTCCTCTTTCTCCTCCTTACAACCTGCTCATGAAAGAAAGGCACAGAGAGGCAGGTACTTGCTCGTGGCTACTTTTTTCTTGCCCATATGTTGGACCAAGACCCCTCCCTGGCATCTGGTACTGCCTGGACGTCGTTGGGAGTTGGAGATGAGGCATGCCAGTGAAAGATGTCGGAGCTTTCCTGTTTTGGTTTTGTCTGCTTAGCATAACATGTAAGACTGAGTTCTGGTGGCAGGGACCTAGTCCTTGGGGCTATAGCACTAGCGAGGGGAGGTCAACTGCTCTGGGCCTTGGCTAAGAGCAACCCCTGCTCCAGAGATATGGTGCCAAAGGCTTATTAATTTTGATACTAATTTGCTTTGCTGACCAAATACCTGGTATCAAAAGATGGGAAGGCAAAGGCTGAAAGCAGTGTTGTCACCATGGGGTCCAGCCCCAAACTATGAAGAAAACACAAAGTGTATAAATCTGAGTAAGTATATATCTACACACCTTTTTAAATAGGTTGTTATCAAAGATTTAATCAATGGGTAATATGCTCCTCGTGGCTGGGAAGCATCAGTTGCCATATATTAAAAACAAAGAAAAGAGGTGTCTGGATTGCTTCCTCCATAAGTGTTCCTTCTTTTCAGGTCATGATCCCAGGGTCCTGGGATGGAGCCCCACATCAGGCTCTCTGCTCAGTGGGAAACCTGCTTCTCCTTTTCCCTCTGCCCTGCTTATAGTTCCTCTTCCTATCTCTCTGTCTGTCAAATAAATAAAATATTAAAAAAAATACAAGAAAGAAACAAAATGTTTTTAAAAGGTCTTTTTTTTTAATTTTCTAGGGGTGCCTGGATGACTCAGTTGTTTAAGCAGATGTTTGCCTTTGGCTGAGGTCATGATTCCAGTGTACAGGGATCTAGCCCTGCATGGGACTACTTGCACCACAAGGAGCTTGCTTCTTCCTCTCCCTTTGCACGTGATTCCCCATGCTTGTGAGCTTCTTCTTCTCTATCTCTCTCTCTCTCTTGCTGTCAATAAACAAAATAAAAACTTTTACTAAATAAATAAATAAATTTCTAATCCTACTTTCACTTTAGGTCCCTTAACAAAAATTGCTACTGCTTTATTTAAAAAAAAAAAAGATAATTTAGAAAGATGCTTCCAGAGTTAAAAATCTGTTTTGTTTCTTTGTCAGGATTAAATATAGAAGTGCTTTAAAAAGTAAAAGAAAAAGTATGCTATATTAACACTAATCACACTATATCTTTGGTGGTTATATCAAGATAATGAAAAGTGATTTTAAAGCAAATTTTATTATCAGACATAAAGATCAAGTCAAAATTACAGAAGAGTAAAAGGATGAATTCATCAGGGAGTATAATAATTCTTGACTTTTAATATTTAATAACAGATTTGGGGATATATTGGGAAAAACTAAGAAAAAATCATAACTTCTACCTTAGAAGAGAAATGGAAACAAATGTCAACACCCTTATTTTAAGATTATATAGACAAATGGTCATCAAATTGGTAAGATATGTAAGACTTGAACAAAATTATCAACTAACTAGATATGCTTGATATTACAGAACACTCCAAACAACCGCAGACTACATATATCTTAAGCCATGATTTTCTTTGCAAAGGTCAACATTGATAATGTTCTAGTCATACATTGGTGTACCAGGAAAGAAGTAGCACTTTCTTGAAAGACACAGCTATCAAAGCTCCATTCAGAAACCGTAAAGATGGAGAAGGGATTTGCAAATTATATATCTGATAATGGACATCTACTCTGATTATTAAAAAATGAAAAAAATTAAAAACCTTACTAATAACCAAACAGAGTATCCAATTTTGAAGAAAATTATTGAAGAGACATGTCACCAAAAGAATATGGATGGCTTATAAGCACATGACAAATTTCTCAACATTTAGACATTAAAGAAATACAAACTAAAATCATAAGGAGACATGCTTACATATCTATTAGAATGGCTAAAATTATAAAGGCTAATTGTACTTCGTCTGAGCTAGATTGAGAAGCAACAAATAATCTAAACTGTTGTTGGCATATATCATGATACCACCACTTTGGAAAATAGTTTGAAAATTTTTTTAAATGCAAAATATGTTGCAGTTACACAAATAGCCATTTTACTTCTAGGCATTTAACCAAGAGAAACAAACCCTATGTTCATACAAGGACTTGTATATGAATTTCATAGCAGCTTTAAGAATTGAAAACAGTGGCAATGTTCATCAATATCCATCAATTGAGCAAAGACAAATTATGATCTATTCATTAAAGAGATTACTATTCAACATCAAAATGAACTATTTACAATTGGAGATTCTCAAAGTAATGATGCTGAGAAAAGAAAAGCCAGGCAATGAATAGTATATACTGTGTGATTCCATGACTATAAAAAATCTAGAAAATACAAATTTATATATAGTCACAGTCATCAAATATATTGGTGTGATTTTAGTGCCTTCTTCTGTGCTCCCATAGCTTCCTACACTTGGATCTCCGAGCATTTGTTACACCATGTGAAAATATGAACTCTTTTTCTTTATTCCGTCTTAGTAGAATAAGAATCCTTGAAATTTTATGGACATTTGAACTCTCAGTTATTAGCAGAAATTCTATCACACAGTAAGTTTCCAAATATAAAAGCCAGAGTTTTACAATGACTTCTAAGCTTTTACATTATCTAGCCACTCATTTAACCTCTGTGACCTCTTTCCCTGCTACTCTTCAGTCACTCACAGTGGCCTCCTTGCTATTCCTCAGATATGCCAGGCATGATCCAACCTTATGGCCTTCAAGATAGCCAAATCCTTTTTCTGGAGTGACCTTATTGATGATAGTTCTGGGCAAATTCATCACCTTTCCATACCTTTGTTCAATTGTCAGCTTCATTGTAACTACCCTGATCTTCCTATTAAAAATTTTAACTCCCATCCCCTGCCTAGCAACCTTGATTTTTCTCACCCTGATCGAATTTTTCTTTTTCCCCATTTTACTCATCATTTTTGAATGCACTATGCAATTTTTATTAAGGTTTATAGCTTTTAATTGTCTCACCCATGAAAATAAAAGTTCTACAAAGCCAAGTATTTCATTTACCAGTGTAGTCTGAAGTAATATCTGCCATATAATAGGTTCAGTAGACAACTGGTAAATTTCAAAATAAATTAATGTTGAGAGTATACTGAATTTCATAAGTCATTTCAATATTTTTTCCAAAAAATAAACTATGTAAAACATACTTTAAATTTACTTTCAAAATATTTTATAGCATATAATGGACAATACACATAAGCCTTAAAGAAACAATCATATAAATAACCATTTCATACCTGCTTAAAAACTGCATAATATCACACTCCTAGATCCTCTCTGAACGCTCTAAAATAACCCTTCAAAGGATATACATTTTTAAAAATAACAGATTTTTTGGCATATAATTTAATAAAATAAAAGTTTCATTCATCTATGTAGATCATAATAAATGTTTTTAATAAGCATGAAATTATAACTCTGAAGTGTGCTAAAATGAAACCACCTGCGAAGGGTGAGAGAACAAAAATAAACATCATTTTTCCAAATAAGAGGAATTTATTACCATTGAATCCAAACATGTGGATTTGTTCAAACTGGCAATAAAGGAATATGGACACAAACCATAGAAAGTCATATTTTACATTTCTAAAAGACTTCGAAGTGAAGAGTATACATTTTTTAAATGCTACATAATGCTACATAATGAAAAGATGACAGGTTGTGACAAATAGCATTTTAAAAGCTCTACTCATAATTAAACGGAAGGTGTCATTTCCCTATAATTTTATATATATCATTAATTTACTATATCTGGATACAACATATTACCAAGCAGATGTTCATCAAAGACTAAATCATTTTTAATGGAACATAATAATTTGAACCTACATCTATTAATCATTTTTTTTGATTTAACATTTATAGTCTCGCTAAACATTTTATCAATTATCGACAAAATTCAAAAAAAATAGGATGAAAAGTCGTGTATGGAAAAGTAGATTTTTTTTCAAATTTGCATTTAAATGAAAATATTTGATAATATTTTTAAAACTTTAAAAGTAATTTTATATATATCTGACCTATCAGATGATATAAAATTTTTGTATAAAATATGACATATTTTTTGATCTTGGTTGAAGGTATTAATAAAGAGCAACTGTTTGTATTATTTGTATTGTGATATCTTCGTTAATAAACATGAATAACTGGTATAAAATATGTTTTTTTAAAAATTTTATTTATTTACTTGACAGAGATCACAGGAAGGCAGAGAGGCAGCCAGAGAGAGAGGAATGGAAGCAGGCTCACTGCTGAGAAGAGAACCCACTGTGGGACTCAATCCCAGGAACCTGGAATCATGACCTGAGCCGAAGGCAGAGATTTTAACCCACTGAGCCACCCAGGCACCCTAAAATATGTTTGTTTTTTTTTTTATATATAGAATTATAGTTCTTGCCAAAATATGGAACTAGCTGGAACTGAATGCCTCCTTCAAAGTCAGCTCTGGAGAAATTATGCAAGTGTAATATGGAACTATTTCAGATATTAACCAAAAACAAAGAAATGATGATAAATTCCTTAAAAGACTCAAAGTTGCTCTTGACTGGTATGTTTCAAGCTCTATTCCTGGTTTGAAGACAGGTTTTAACAGGCCTGTCACTGTAGAAATCAGCTGGATGTTTAGAGGCTATCAGAACTGTACAAAAACCTTGAAGGGGTAAAGACTTGAAAATTCTTTAGAGAGATTAGCTCCCTAAGGCATTATTCCTCCACACATTTTCCTCCAATCAATTAAGACTGATGGATGAGGGGCACCTGAGTGGCTCTCTCATCACGTGGGTGGTGGGTTAAGCCTCTGCCTTCATCTCAAGTCATGGTCTCTGGGTCCTGGGATCCAGCCCCACATCGGGCTCTGCTCAAAAGGAAGCCTGCTTCTTTCCCTGCTTGCCTGCCTCTCTGCTTACTTGTGATCTCTCTCTCTCTCTCTCTTTCTCTCTCTCTGTGTCCAAGAAATAAATAAAATCTTAAAAAAAAGGCTGATGGATGATAAATTATGAAAACAGCTCCCTCCAAATGATGCTTCTTCATAAGGATTTAAGAATTTAAAATTGTAAGAATTTAAAATTGAAACTTGATCGTAGGATTTATCTTACATCAAGTGAAGGCAGTTATTATTAGTTCTGAATTATTTGTGATTCTGAATTCTTGGCCTCATTAGTAAATTTATTTTTAAATTCTCCCATGGAGTGGTGATTGGCCTTCAGTCTTTCATTGATATACATCATTGGGTCAAATGAGATGTGTGTGCCCAGAACTATACATAATCTTCTTTGTATTTCACTGGAGATGGCATTTCTGAGTTTTGTTCAATTGAATTTGGACAGATGTTTTAATAGTCACTTCTAGAGTTGGCCCTGGAGAATATCTTCCTTTTTTTATCTTCCCGATTCTCTAAAAAACCCTGACTAATTCACATTATCACAGTGATATCACAATTCAAGTTTTTCCAAACACTATAGCTGCAAAATAGAAGGAAGCTACTCAGAATGTAATACTATTGTGAATGATTGAGAAAGAAAACATTATTATAATTAAGCTACCAGGTTTCAATGTATTTTATTGTTGCTTAGAAAATCCTAGCATACCCAGACTTTACAGAGATTTGATGATCCTAAGAGGAGCTGAACTCATGGACCAAAATAACTATGCACGTAAAAAGTACAATTACTTACCTAAAAAAGGTGATGTGGTTAACTTTATATGGCAATCCAAGTGTTATTGGAACAGGAATTAAAAAAATAGCTTAGGGGCGCCTAGGTGGCGCAGTGGATTAAGCCACTGCCTTCAGCTCAGGTCATGATCTCAGGTTCCTGGGTTCAAGTCCTGTATCAGGCTCTCTGCTCAGCAGGGAGTCAGCTTCCCTCTCTCTCTCTTTCTCTCTCTCTCTCTGCCTGCCCTCCGTCTACTTGTGATCTCTCTCTGTCAAATAAATAAAGAAAGAAAATCTTAAAAAAAAAAAAAAGAATGACTGTACTTTAAAAAAATAGCTTAAAAGGGGCGCCTGGGTGGCTCAGTGGGTTAAGCCGCTGCCTTCGGTTCAGGTTATGATCTCAGGGTCCTGGGATCAAGCCCCACATCGGGCTTTTTGCTCAGCAGGTAGCCTGCTTCCCTTCCTCTCTCACTGCCCGCCTCTCTGCCTATTTGTGATCTCTCACGGTCAAATAAATAAATAAAATATTTTTAAAAATAGCTTAAAAGTATATGATAAAATAATGATATACATATACAAAGAAAAGATACTATACTGTGAATATAAATTAAGTGAAAATTGTTGAAATAAAGAATACAATAAATGGAGACTAAGATGAATATAGCTGTAAAATGAATAAATGAGTTGGGAAAAACAAACAAACAAACAAATTAATGACTTTTGCCCAAATGCAGCAGAAGAGAAAAAAAAAATAAAGAAAATATTTAAATAAGTACTGAGATAAATTTTGGAGAATTAAAGAAAGATAAAAGATACTAGACTTAAAATGATGCCAAACATGAGAAATCAGAAACAAAACAAAACAAAAACCACACACACACAAAACCACTCATATACTTTATGGTGAGTTTTAAGAATATCAAAAACAGAGAAGAGCATAAATGATGCCCAAGAGAAGAACAGATCACCTAAAATGTACAAGAATAATACTGACAGCAGAATTCTCAATAGTAATAGCATATAAAGGAGACAGCTGGGTGTTTGTATAGATGGAAAAGATATTTGAAACTAGATATTATACATCAAGCCAAATTATTGATTAAATTTGAGAGCACAGTAAAAATACAATGAAGCATGTTAGGTCTTAGAACATTTATCACACAGAGATACACATTTTAGAAAACTTCCTTGGAGAACAGCTCAATTTAGATAGAGAAAACAGAATTATGTACTCAAAGGCACATTTTGAAGGAAGGATTGAATATAGTCTGCACTGCAAATATTCCTTAATCGTATGTTCTGAATTTCCTAAATTTAAGAAGTATTTGTTCAAATATTTATCTTTAAATAAACCCTAGGAGACTTTTTCTTGGATTCTGGAAAATCAGTCCATTTGGATACAAATCTTCTTGTCACTGATGGAAATTTTGATATGATAGCCCTCAACAGTGGAATGCCTAATGTATTGTTACAGCAACTGTAATTTGCCAATACATGGGTGATGTGTGTGTGTTGTGTGTGTTTATTTTTATTTTTGATGGTTTTACTCTCTATGAGATTTTTAAGTAGACATAATTTTAATAAATTATGATTTGTTGAAATTTATCTGAGGTTATATATAATAAAATGAAATTTGTGTGAACTAAAGAAGTGCGTCTCCATTTTTTTGTTTTAAGAGTAGACTGGTCTTTTTTTTTTTTTAACTTTTTATTTTTTATAAACATATATTTTTATCCCCAGGTAGACTGGTTTTTAAAAATTGTCCAAAGAAGTACATTATATTCATTATTAAATTTGATAATATACAATAAAAGTATTTATGGGCATATGGAACCATATCAAATTCTACTATTAATTCATATTAATAATTACCATAAGAGGAAAAAGGGATATTTTTCAAAATGAAAATTAGCGTATTTTTCAGAATATGATATAGTGTTATTCACTGAACAGAGGGAACAAATGTCAAAGTTTAACACAGTTTACAGAATGTTTTAACATAAATTGAAATTTAAATCTGACCAAATTTCACAGTTTTAAGTAAAATGGTAGCACTTTATATCCTTGAAAAGTGGTAAGTGACCCAAAACATTGCTTAGAAAAACAAATTTAACACTTCACTAGTCTGAGATGGTTAAGTTATGGTACAACTTGCCATTGTGTATCATCAAATGGTATATTTTTTCTTTTGGTCTTGTCATTATATTTAGTTTTAGCCATTCTGGTAAGTGGGTAGTGATATCTCAGTGTCATTTTAATTGCATTTCCTTGATGTCTAATTATGTCAAAATATATTATTTTGATGTTTAATGTTCTGAGATTTCTCAGTTCAAGACCATGAAGCCACTTAGGAAAAATACAGTTGCAGATGCACTCATAGACCAACTCTTATTTAGAAATAAGAAGAAACATTACTACCCATTCCAATAAAAATAGACTTGTTATGCAGTAGGGATTTTATAAATTACCTGACAAAACTTATATAGTAAGATGAAATGGGACAGGCGGCTTCTTGCAGCTATATACAACATCATTTTAATTTCAATTTTCAGTATAATTTTTCCAAGGTACACACAGAATATATATTTAATGTAAATTGTGAACATTTTAAACTCTGTATATGGAAATTAATCAGTTTTAAGTTTATAACAATCAAAATTAACGGAAGTTTATTTTAATTTAGTTAGCTTTCTCTGCATTGCAAGACAGAATAATCAAGAATTGGTAAGAAAAAAATAATCTCTGTAAAATTACCGGGGGTGCATTATAAAGTGTTCGGTAACCGATCAAACTCACAATTTGGATTGAATGGCAAGTGATTTTTAAAATCTGGAACTCATTGTCAATTTTTTTTTCTTCATTGTGTCTTAATAAATTACTGTGTTCATTTGCATGGAAGTGAAGAAAAATGCATGACATTTCATCTCAACACTAACACTTTTAACTGGCAACTCTGAATGTACTTTACAGCAGTGTCACAAAGTAAAGATCAATGATGTTTCATGAAATATTTGTTATAATTCTCAAGGAGATAGGGAGTTTGTGCAAAAATGCAAATCACTTTGCGACTAAACACATTGTTTATTTCAGCTAATTTTAAGAAAATATGCTAAGACTCTCTCAAAAAAGGAAGCAATGATTTAGGTTTTCCTTCAAACTCCTTATCTAATCCTGAACCAACAGCACATAGTTCAAAGAGCAACTAATTTGAGCAGCTCCAATTTACACGTTTCCTAACAATGCTTAATTTAGTGGAATTTCTGTCCAATTATGTTAATTTGATGTAGTGAAAGACAAACATTCAAAAAGATCATCCTTAATTTATATAGATTGCCAAACTCTGCATTTTCTGAATGACGCCCAGGGACGTATTTTCAAAAACAAACAAACAATGGCAGAACCACTATTAGGTCATCTCTAGGCAGAAAGTGACTCAGAGCCTACATTACTCTCTCCCTGAAAGTATACTGTAGGCACTGAAACTACTACCCTGAGTCTGTGCTATCAAATCCCTTAAGTTAGAAAGTTTTAAAACACGTCTGTGTGGGAGTATTTCATTTACAGATAGAGATTTGGTTGTTTATACATTTTCATACTTGATTTTTAGGGTGTAAAAACTATGTCTTAAAATTCATGGTGGTTTTGAATACTGTTGGATAATTGTGCTAAAATGGTATATCCATTCCTTCTAGGAAACAGAAATTATAGAAAGGTAGTGCTTTTCAGATCTGACATCTTTGAGTCATTGCAGTTTCAGTATAAATGCAATAGGAAAAGTGACATTCATGTTTATGAAATTTTCTATAAATAAATTATAATGTACTGGAGGCCTGATATAAAGTGGGATGCCTAAACTTCAGTAAGATCTTGTTTTCAATTCAAAATAAATTTTATTTTTTATTTTTTTTATAATGTCCCTCAATTTCAGATAAGCACCCCCGTAAGGTCCACTCCATTTTTTTTAAGATTTTATTTATTTTAATTGACAGATAGAGATCACAAGTAGGCAGAGAGGCAGGCAGAGAGAGAGGGAAGAGGAAGCAGGCTCCCTGCTAGGCAGAGAGCCCGATGCAGGGCTCGATCCCAGGACCCTGGGATCATGACCTGAGCCAAAGGCAGAGGCTTTAACCCACTGAGCCACCCAGGCGCCCCCAAAATAAATTTTAAATTGAATTATGCACCTCTAAGTTCAGAAACAATAAACATCAACCAACACAATTAATAAGTTCTATTTCTTGAAATTTCGGGAACATTGATAGTCTCATCTCCTAGAAGAACAACAGCTAAAATTTTTGGTCATGGATTCTTGCTAAAATATCACTTTCCCAAAGAAAATTAATGTTATGAATTTTCATTGATTGTTATTGATCATGAAGAATATAACAACCACGATAAAAAGAGTAGGAAAAACACGATATCTCATCTGTAAGGGCATGTGGAAAGTAGGAAATGCTAATAAAAATAACTACCATTATTTCCTAAGTTAACATAATATAACAGAACACAAATATTTCATAACAATATTTTCTAGGCTCATTCTGATAACTCTTTTCTACATTCAAATTTAAAGGTTGAGGCATGTGATATATATTACACAAAAAACATCCCAAGCAATTTGTTAAAAAAAAAAAAAAACTCTTAATAAAGGACAAATCCAAAGGAATTTTTTTCTAATTTAATTAACAAATTATGAATCGACTTACCTATTTCATCACAGTGTATCAGGCACCAATAATATTTTTTAATCGTCATACCTGATGCAATAGTTACCATCTTTCAGACATACTGATCACGAACAAGCAAATAAACAAGAGCACCGTAGCTTAAGATCTACCTGCATAAATATAGGACTACTTCAGACAATCTCTTCACCACAACATAGCAATGAATAGAAATCATACATCTTTGTAATGGACATACAGATGAGATAGAAGGGGATGGGTGTTAATATATGCAAAATCTTTATTAATTACATTGTAAAACACAATATGGAAAAACAGAATACAATTTTAGAAATACCCAGGTCACCATCATTGTTTTATTTTTATATGTGTAGATAAGGAGTTTAATAAACAATCCATGACTATTCAACTTCTTATATTTTGAAAATTTTAGCAAAAGTAACAAACCTAGCAACTAGAAAATTGAATATATCTGCAAAATACAGCTTTGCCAGCATCGTAGAGGAAAAGCAAAACAAAATAAGTAAGAAAAGTTTAACATTTCACAAGAGTTTTACTTTTATTTATTTATTTATTATTTTTTATTTTTCATTTATTATTTACTTCTATTTTCTACTTTATTTTAATGAAAATGTCATGACCATAACATAAGAGCAGAATTAAACCAACATGAGAAATTATTTTTTCATAAGTTATAATAAACTAGCTTGGTGATTAATTCAAAAATTATATTACAAACTTCAGTGTTCTTGCAGTAAGTATCACTGCATAAACAAATGAGTCAGGAGTCATAAACTAATGATGATTCTAAATGTTATTTAGAGAGACATTCTGTTCTTAATATATTTCAAATATTCTACACAAGGCAAAGTGGATCCAAGTAATCTGTAGGCAAAATAAGATTTTAGAGAAGTATATATTTCCAACAGTATTTATAAAATATTACCTTTATGTAAGGCATCATCCTGGACTTTGTGGAAAACACACAAAGGAGTAAGAAGTGGCCCTTCAAGAAACATATCCAATATCAAGGTTTAACATGAAGCAGCATGTCTTCTCTAAGTAAAAAAACATTGTACCAACTGACTTTACTGAAACTTTATATTTATTGCTCTCGTTTTAGGTCATAGTGTTCTTCTGCATGCAGGCTGCTATAATGGACATGATATAGACTGAATAGCTTATAAAGAACAGGAATTTATTTCTCACAGTTCTAGAACTGAAAAGTTCAAGATTAAGGAATGGGCAGATCCAGGGAGAGCCCACATCCTCATAGATGGCTATCTTCTCACTGTAAACGTACATGATGAATGAATCAAGAGAGCGCTCTGGGGTCTCCTTTAAAAGGACTGTAATCCCACTTATGACATAATCACCTCCCAAAGGCCCCTATGTTTTAATACTATCACTTCCAGAGTTAGATTTCATAATATGATTTTGGGAGACATAAACATTCACACCATAGTATATATAAACAAAAAAAAGACACAAAAACAACAAACAACAAAAATTATTTTAACCACCTATTGTTTTCAACTACATAAAATTTTAATTTGTTTCTATATAATATTAAATAACTCATTTGAGTGATTCACTTATATCCAATGCATCTGAGTGCAATTAAATTTGCTTACCCAACATATCCAGCAGCACATTTCTTCAGACTATCCCATTTCCCACTTTACAAGATTTACCACAATTAGAAGACAGGAACGGGGATAGAGGATAGATAGATAGATGTATACATAAACACACTTGTACATACACATATGCATATTTTTTCCTGTTAATGACACTCATGCAAATAAAATTTAAGCTCAAGGAAACCTGTCTTGTGTGTTACTTAATATCCAGTTTTTAGTCAACATCCAAAAACAAATAATCCAATAAAAACATGGATAGAAGACATGAACAAGTGTTTCCCCAAAGAACACATTCAAATGTTCAGTAGATACATGAAAAGATGTCCATCATCATGTATCATCAGGAAATTGCAAAGCAAAACTAGAAAGAGATACCACCTCACACCTGTCAGAATGGCTAAAATCAACACTACAAGAAACAAAAGGTGTTGGAGAGGATGTGAAAAAGTAACACTTGTGGGGGCTGCCTGGGTGGCTCAGTGGGTTAAGCCTCTGCCTTCAGCTCAGGTCATGATCTCAGGGTCCTGGGATCAAGTCCCACATTGGGCTCTCTGCCAGGCAGGGAGCCTGCTCCCTCCTCTCTCTCTCTACTTGTGATCTCTCTCTGTCAGATGAATAAAATCTTAAAAAAAAGAAAAAGTAACAATTGTGAACTGTTAGTGGTGATGCAAACTGATACAGCCATATTTGAAAACAGTATGGAATTTCCATAAAATTTAAAAATAGAAGTCCTTTGTGATCCAACAATCCTGTTGGTGTGTATTTACCAATGAATATAAGAAAACGTATTCAAAGGGATGCTAGCACCCCTATGTTTATAGTAGCATTATTTGTAAAGCTAAGATATGGAAAGAGCCCAAGTATCCATCAATTGATGAATAAATAAAGAATAAGTGGTATGTATATACAATGGAATATTATTCTGCCATAAAAAAAGACTGAAATCTTGCCATTTGCAATAACATGGCTGGAACTAGACAGTATAATGCTAAAAGTGAAATAAGTCAGTCAGAGAAAGACAAATACCTTTACTCATATATGGAATAAAAGAAACAAAACAAACAAGCAAAGGGGGAAATAATAAGACATAGAAAGAGAAAGAAAGCAAGAAACAGACATTTCATTACGGAGAATAAACTGATGGTTACTTGAGAGGATCTGAAAGGAGTGATGGATTAAATAAGTGATGGGGGTTAATTAGAGCACTTGTCATGATGAGCACCGAGTGCTAGATGTTATATTGTACACATGAAACTAATACAACCATATATGTTAACTAACTGGATTTCAAATGAAAACTTTTTTAAAATCCCAGTTTTTAGCTCACATTCTGGCTTACAAAAGGGATTTAGTCAGGAATTTGGAGATTAGTTAATGATCAAATAAGGGGTGAACAGGCAGTTGTTAGATAAAATTACTATCCTTTCTGGCATGATCTTATACCTTTTATCTAGAATTACATTTAGCACTTTAGACTCTTCCTATTTTATTTTGAGTCATTAAACAAAAATTTCCTCAAAGGACCTTAGACTCCATCCAATTTGAGCAACAGTGTGAGAGAGGAAATGGTGTCCAGGAGGAAAAAAAAAAAGATAAAACTACTTTTGTTTACTAGTGAATGCATAGTTCTTCCACAGAAGAAGCTCTAAATGGTCATGGCTCCAGCTTTATATGTGTTCAGTCATATGTTCAGAAGTAGGTAACACTATCAAAAAATATAAAGCATCTGAGATTATTTTCCCTTATTTGAAAGCTGGTGTATGAGTCTGCCGTGGTTTCTTGGGTGTTGATAGAAGACGCAGACTCATGGTTCAGAAATAATATAGTTTATTATTCACAGCAATAGAGGTAGCCAGAATATTAACAGTATTTGTGTGTGTGTGTGTGTGTGTGTTTGTGTGTGTGTGCGTGTGTGTGTGTGTGTGTGTGTAGGGGTGGGAGTTATATATCAGTTCTGAGCACCAGTTCCCACAAGAAGAATCAAAACAGAGGCAGATAATATTTGCAAACACAACAGGTTAAGTTAAAAAAAAAAAGATACTATTTCTGTCTTCCAAGTCTATTCAATACAACCATCTTCAAAGGATGGTCTAGAACAAATAATAAATGCAGAAATGTAAGCAACCAATTGAAAAGTGTCTCCCAAGAAACACACTTTGAGAGTCTTCATTTGACAAAAATACTATAGGATATTACATGGATCAGGTGCATTGAATACTGGAAGGTTAAAATTACAAGGGACCAAATATTTTTAAGCAGTTCTGGCATCCAGTAGAGTTCAAATAGGTTTTATAAGATTGAGAAAAGAAGCCATCAAAACCTGGGCCCAGGGGCGCCTGGGTAGCTCAGTGGGTTAAGCCTCTGCCTTTGGCTCAGGCCATGATCTCAGGGTCCTGGGATCGAGCTCTGCATCAAGCTCTCTGTTCAGTAGGGAGCCTGCTTCCCCCTCTCTCTCTGCCTCTCTGCCGACTTGTGGTCTCTGTCTGTCAAATAAATAAATAAAATCTTAAAACAAAACAAAGCAAAACAAAAAACCTAGGCCCAATTTTCCCAAAAGCATGATTCTGATTCTAGTCTCTATGATGTTATCCCTTGAAGACAATGTCTCTAATTGAGTTGAATTAGTTTACTAAAGAGCATACCCCCATTTGTTGTAGGAGATGAACAATATGCAAGAGGCAAAATGCCACATGGAAGCCACCTGGTCTTCAGTGGAATATAGAATCTGTTCCTTTGGGATGAATTTGTTCCACATTTGAATTCCCACTTAAGGGAAAATAAGAATGCCTTCTAATAGATTTTAAATAGGAAATGACAACGGAAGCTTATACAAGATTATAAAATGGGAAATTTCATTTAGATAAGCAATAATTTCAAAGTCATCTTCTTAATATTACAGACTCTTCACATAATCATAATTTTATTTTGGTATTATATGGTAATTTCAAATATAGTAAATATAAAGAATTTACCTCTGTAATTATAGCGAGTCTGGTCGTAGTTTAATGGCAACAAAACTTCAAGTTAGAAGTATGGTCTACCAATTATGAATACATTTGGAAATGGTGTGTCATCTTCACTCCACTTGTCTCACTAAAACAGTGAGCCAAAAAAAGTAGGTCCAAGCTGTTTACTATGGTCAAAATGGGTTGCTTTTGCACTTGATAAAGAAGCAGTCATATTTTTGAAAAAGAAACTGAGGCTATTAATATTTTCAACTTATTTTCAGAAAAGGAAAGAAAGGATAATTTAAGCTAAAGCCAAAATCTTACACAAGGTGGCAGGAGAATGATCTTTTCCCAGATAAAGGGTTTTTCAACTTAGCCATGTTAGGAGGAAGAAGAGATGAGACATTGTGGACTTGACTAACGTTTGTACACTGTTCAAAAAGTTTTCAAAATAATGTGTATTATTTTTCTTCTTTTAGTTGAGACAAACAAACAAACAAACAAACAAACAAAAAACCACTAATGAGCTTACTTTTAAAAGGAGGTAAACAAGAAACTAGCAAAGATTGAGTGTTAGGTATTGTTCCCCTCCTTTTTTTTTTTAATTATGTTATGTTAGTTACCATACAATACATCATTAGTTTTTGAAGTAGTGTTCCATGATTCATTGTTTGTGTAAAACACCCAGTGCCCCATGCAATATGTGCCCTCCTTAATACCCATCACCAGGCTCACCCATCCCCACATCCTTCTCATCTTTAAAACCCTCAGTTTGTTTCTTGGAGTCCATAGTTTTTCATGTTTCATTTCCCCCTCCAATGCCCCCACTTCATTTTTCCTTTCCTTCTCCTAATGTCCTCCATGCTATTCCTTAGGTTCCACAAATAAGTGAAACCATATGATGATTGACTTTCTCTACTTGACTTATTTCACTTAACATAATCTCCTCCAGTCCCATCCATGTTGATGCAAAAGTTGGGTATTCATCCTTTCTGATGGCTGAGTGATATTCCATTGTATCCATAGATCACATCTTCTTTATCCGTTTGTTTGTTGAAGGGGATCTTGGCTCTTTCAACAGAATGGCTATTGTGGACATTGCTGCTATGAACACTGGGGTGCATATGGCCCTTCTTTCCAGTAAAATAGAGCTAGCCTATGACCCAGCAATTGCACTACTGAGTATTGACCTCAAAGATACAGATGTAGTGAAAAGAATTAGGTATTGTTAAAGCACAAATGCAGGGGATAGAAGTTATGGTACAGAAGAGGGAAAGGCAACCATATGGCAGAGTAGAATAAAGTAGCTCAGGAAGAAATTAGTCATATCCAGATATTGTAAGGCATGTGGGGTTGGCAGGGAGAGCATGAGAAATCATGAGAGAAGAGAGAGAAAATGGACCAGGCAGGAGAGGTTTATAACATTTTAACATCTAAGGTAAGCATATGCAAAGCAGAATAGGGAAAGAAATAAATGTTTTTATAAGACTCAATACATAAGGAATAACGTGGAGGACACTGGGAGATGGAGAGAAGTGTGCTGGGGGAAATCGGAGGGAGAGACAAACCATGAGAGACTGTGGACTCTGAGAAACAAACTGAGGGTTTTGAAGAGGAGGGTGGCAGGTGGTTGGGTGAGCCCAGTGGTGGGTATTAAGGAGGGAATTTATTACATGAAGCACTGGGTGTGGTACATAAACAATGAATTTTAGATCACTGAAAATAAATTAAAAGAAAAAAAAAGACTGACTACAGACATGGACCTCAGTGTAACACAGATATGGAACTCACTGGAATACCAGCCACTTCCCACCGACACACACAGACTATGATAATAATAAATAATAATAAATAATCATGCAATTAAGAAAATTGCCTGCCGGGCGCCTGGGTGGCTCAGTGGGATAAGCCGCTGCCTTCGGCTCAGGTCATGATCTCAGAGTTCTGGGATGGAGTCCCGCTGAGCAGAGAGCCTGCTTACCTCTCTCTCTCTCTCTTGCTGCCTCTCCATCTACTTGTGATTTCTCTTTGTTAAATTAATAAATTAAATCTTTAAAAAAAAAAGAATATTGCCTGCCAAATAATTTTTCCTCTTTTTTATTTTTATGATTATTATTTTTATTTTATTTTTAAAGTTTTTATTTAAATTCCAATTAGTTAAAATAACGTTAATATTAGTTTCATGTGTACAATATAGTGATCAACACTGCCATAGAATGGCTTAAATAAAAAAATGAAAAAAAAATTTTAAAAGATTTTATTTTTAAAAACCTCTACACCCAAGGTGGTTTTCAAACGTACAAACCCAAGATCAAGAGTTACATATTTTACTGACTAATCCAGCCAGGCACCCCAACAAATAAAAATTTTATAAAATTGTTGAGTTTGTGGGAGTCTCATTTGCTCAGTCAGTTAAGTGTCTGCCTTTGGCTCAGACCATGATCTCAAGAGTCCTGGGATCGAGCCCCATATTGCTCATGCTCTCGCTCTCTCTCTCTCTCTCTGGCTGTTCCTCTTAAATAAATAAATAAAATATTTTTAAAAAAATTGTCGAGTTTGTTTAACTAGTTTTAAACTAGTAGACAGAGATGAACATAAAGTATGATGTCATGGCAGGGAAAAATACAACTTAAACACGTTTTAAAAATAAAATGTGCAATGCAAGTTACATCACTTCTTTGATCACCACACTGGGACTTCCCTACAAAGTTGTTGTAATGTAAAAACCTATTTTATATTTTTATATTTTAGCAAGAGGCTTTCATTGAGGTTAACCCTGAAACTGTCCTTGCTCCCCTTCCCCCAGGGAATTCACTTAAAAACAAGACCTGGAAATCAGCTCCAGGTAACAAAGCCCATATACAAGGGTGGGTCAGGCCAGGTGGAGACATCAATCAGCGGGAGGGGGGGTGGTGTTTGCATATTGTCTCCCTAGATACTAAGGAGTATGCCCCACTCCTCTGCCCTTTGGGAACCGTTTTGGCACCAATCCTAATCAAGGTGTAATAGGCTGGGTCAAATGTCTATACTAGGGTAAATTGAACCTCAATTGGTCACCTAGCCTCACTGTGGAGTTTCCTGTGTGTGTTAAAATCTCATTGGTCACCTGTGCGTGGCCAGGCCTGACGTCATGGCCTTTGCCCTTAAAAGCTAGACTGTGAGGGGCGCCTGGGTGGCTCAGTGGGTTAAGCCTCTGCCTTCGGCTCAGGTCATGATCTCAGGGTCTTGGGATCGAGCCCCGCATCGGGCTCTCTGCTCGGCAGGGAGCCTGCTTCCTCCTCTCTCTCTCTCTCTCTTCCTGCCTCTCTGCCTACTTGTGATCTCTCTCTGTCAAATAAATAAATAAATTCTTTAAAAAAAAAAAAAAGCTAGACTGTGAAACAGTGAAGGGTTGCCTTCTCTCATAAGAGGTGTGGCTCTGAACGTTCGGTTAGATTCTTGATGCTTGGCATAAAATAAGGCTTTGCTTGACCTTCGCTTTACATCAGTCTCGCTCCTTTAATCATAGACCCATTATTGGGGCATAACAGTATTAATCTTATAGTTATAAGTCCACAATGCACCCATCATTCATTCTACCCCTTAACATTCCCCTTTGGACAGACCCATGATCTAGAACAAGCCTTATTTTATAGTGCCTTGTAGGAGATTTTTGCTGCTGCCTAAATTGCCTACTTTCCTCTCACCATTACCACGGAAATTGGGTCCACTGAAACAAAGGGGTAGTGTAAGAAATTAACAACTTCCATAAATCTCTTTAAATCATAAAGTATAAGATAGTGATACCTTTTTTTCTGCCACATAACCAATTTTTGCAAGAATAAGGTCATATAAGAGAATTTACAACACATGCTAGCATTATCCTACTGGACCCAGATCATTTGTATGTTTCGCTGTCTCTGAGAAATGTAGTTATTTACATGACTGAAACCTACAAACTGTTTGATATGACTACTAATATCACCTACATTATTTTAAAGCCTGTTTAAGGCTTCTGAAATACATAGGTTTTGTAAACACTTATTAAGCATCTTGTATATATCAAACACTTTAAAAATCTCTGCTTTAAAAACAAAACAAAAAAACCCTACCTCAATGGAACTTTGAGTCTGAAAAAGATACAGGCAATATACAAGGCAACAGATAGAATAATTACATATTTGATTATATACTCCGAGGATGTCACATTAAATTGATATGAAAATGATGAGAAGGATCTGGATTTCTTGTCAAAATTTTTTGCCTTAAAAAGAAATTGATATTTAGGGAATTTGTTACTGAAAGAGGTCCTGTGTCAACCAAAAATGTTAAACCATGATCTGATTAAATTTTCCAGTTGTGATCATTGCTTTGTTTAGCTGTCTTATATTAAGACTGAATTTAGTAATTCAGTCTCAGATTTCAGTAAGTCTTTTTTTTAATGATTTTATTTATTTATTAGAAAGAGAGAGGGAGGGGCAGAGGGAGAGGAAGAACCAGACTCCTTGCTGAGCAGGCAGCTGATGCAGGACTGGATCCTAGTACCCTGGCATCATGGCCTAAGCTGAAGGAAGACACTTAACCAACTGAGCCACCCAGGCACTCTAGACTGTAAACTTCTTAAAGGTAAAAAAGTTTATTCTTCTAGAAGTTCCACAGACATTTCTAACATCCATAAGAAAGCATGTACTGATGTAAAATGCCAGCAAATGAAATTATTTAGAAAAGAAAGAAAGAAAGAAAAGATATATCTGGATAAAGAGAAAAACAGAAAATCTAATAACACATTGAATTATTAGAGCAAAGAGTGGAGGAAGAGAAAATAAATATGAAATAGAGATTTCCACTAAAAGAAAAAAATTGAATAAGGCAGGAGATTTAGAAAATTATTATGACAGACTTGAGAAAAAAATAAAATAGGAATTTTTAGAAAATAGCAATGAATGAAAAGGTAAATTGTTCCTACCTCTATAATATTAGCTGTTTGTTGTTGTTGTTGTTGCTAATTTACCTATTTAAGCTAATAAACAAAGAAAGGTTTCATTTAGGGATAAGGTTTCTATATATATATATATTTTTTTTCCATTTAGGGATAAGGTATATATATATATATATATATATATATATATATATATATATATACCTTATATATAAATTTTCATTGTTAGAAAATGTGTCACAGAAAGTGTTTAAACTTTAAGATACAGATGCAACATGTAACGAACTACATTGTTTGAACGTCTTATTTGTAAATGCTGTTAGAGGAAACTTGGTGGAAATGTCCTTATGTGGTTGTGTTTCTGGAACTAAGTATATTTATTAATAAGGAATAGTTTAAAATTATGAAATGACCAGGAGTGGACAATTTTCCTAATCCTATCAGCTCTTTGCAGCTCTTTTATTAGCCCCCTTCAGGAATACCAGCTTTATTTATCTAATTAAATTTTATATTAATATGCTTTTGACTTTTGGCCTTTCTCTTCCTTCTGTTCTTTTTTTTCCCCTAAATTACATGTTTCTGTTTAACAGCTACTATCAATTCTTTGATATGAATTCTCAGCATCAATGGACTAACTCCAGAGATGAAGCAGCATCAATGTTTAGAAGCGAAGAATACAAAGCCTTGGGCATCTGGATGGCTCAGTCAGTTAAGCATCTGCCTTCGACTCAGGTGGTGATCCCAGGGTCGTGGGATGGAACCCCAGTTTGAACTTTCTGCTCAGCTGGGAGCCTACTTCTCCCTCTCCCTCTGCCTGCAGCTCCCTTTGCTTGCGTTCTCCCTCTCTTTGTCAACTAAATAAAATAAAGTAAAATAAAATAATGTAAATAATACATTTATTTATTTATTAAAATGCAATTATTACACAATACATAATGTATTGCATAATCATTATAATAATGATTAAATAATTTATTAAATATTTATATTAAATATATCGATTTAATTAAATAACTATTTTTTAGAATTTAAAATATTTCAAATTTAGATTTTTAAATATTAAATCATTAATTTAATAAATAAATATCTAAACATAATAAAATAAAATAATTTATTTATTAAAATGAATAAAATAATGTTGTCATTATCTGAGCATGTATTTTTAAATAGTCTAAAAGAACCATCTAATACAGTCTAAATACCTTGAGTTCAGATATTTATACTAGTTAACCCAGACACTCAACCCACAGACAGTTTCAGAACATTTGTTTTTATCTACGACTCAAAATACGATTGTAATGTATTTATTTATAACTTTGACATAGCAAGGAAACTTGGAGGAAAAGGAGACATTTGCTTTTAATATTTGAAAATTATTTTGTTGATTTAAAAAAAAATAAAAACCTTAACACATGAGCATTTCTTCTTAAATAACACTGTGAAGTTTCTGAGTCACATTCTATTAAAAGTGCTGATAAAATGGCCTCAGTTACTCTTTTAAATTATCAGCTGAATGTGTAACAAATGAAGTAGAGAGCTTTTTAATTATTTATAAATGTATTGCTTGTGGATGGAGTGCCACATAGAGTTACCTCTCTTTTTGGCTTTGTTTTGTGAGCAGCAGTGGAATCTATGAATGAGATTAAACATAAGGACATTCACAGAAATTCTTAATGAACTTCTGGGGAAGGGCAATAAGTGCAAGGAAAACCTGCAGCAAGACTAATTACAAATTTCAAGTGGTCATCGCTTAATTATAGAAGCTTTTAAGTTCAAGTAATATATCTTTTTTATGAGCCTATCATGTTGTATTAATTACCACAAACTGCACTCTTGAACACTTATCTTTTCACATATTTCTTATTCTTAGTACTTAAAATTACCCTTATGATTGATAAGTAAATGGATTTTACTGACAATGCATTTATTTACATAAATAAATAATGCTGTTTATATATATAAAAACAATTGAATATGTGTATGTGTTCAATGAAATTTTTTTTTCAAATTAACATCTTAATTCTACCACATTGGTTACAAATAGATATAGACTTTATAGATTCATCAAATATTTTATTCTCAAATTTATATCTCCTTTGTGAAGTAAATGAAACTGTATATATTAAATATAATCCTATCACATGTAACAGTTACTAGTGCATCCCAGGACATACATAGGTCAGGTCCTACTCTAGGCATCACGGATAACTGGATTTAACTTTCTATCCTAGGAGTCTTCTGAATATTTCTGTGGCTTTTATACTACAATCAGGAGGAAGAATTCTTTTGCTAAAAGCTTCCAAATCACTATGTGAGTAGATTATTTGTAGACTAGTGATATAATATTATAGTTTCATATGTAAAGCATGACAAAATAAAATGCTATTGCCATATTTAATTTGTTCAGTAAAGCATTCATTTAGTTATCAAGCATTCATTTGCTTTTTTTTAAGATTTTATTTATTTATTTGACAGACAGAGAGCACAAGTAGACAGAGAGGCAGGCAGAGAGAAAGGAAAGGAAGCAGGGTCCCTGCTGAGCAGAGAGCCTGAGGTGGGGCTCTATCCCAGGACTCTGGGATCATGACCTGAGCAGAAGGCAGAGGCTTTAACGCACTGAGCCACCCAAGAGCCCCAAGCATTCATTTTCTTTATACAGAAGAGATAGAACAATATTATATAGTAGAAAATACAGTAAATAATCTAGAAACCTTGATCATTTTGTTTTGGCAATTTTAGAACATAAAATTAGCTAAAGCTCAAGTGCAAGTTATATTTGTATCCTAGGAGGAAAAGTTCATTAAAAGTTTGTTTATTACCATAGTTTAACACTTCAACAAAATGATAACGAGTCAAAAATTAATGAATATATGAAGTATACAATAAAAACAATAATCTTGAGTGTATGTGACTCACTGTAGGTATTGATAGGCTAGAAATCAAAGGGAAAGTATCTATAGGGTTTGTTCAATTCCATGCTCATCAGATTAATAGGCTTTCTCATATTGCATCCTTCACCACATTAATTTGTATAATAAAGTTTTCAAGAATAAAGACAGTGATAGGTTCATGGCTGGAGAGAAGGTACAGAATCTAAGATAGTTCAGCAGTGCTTATTATTTAAGAGAAAGACAGCATGGGAGGTGAGGGGTGGAAGGAAAGGGATAAGAAGAGAGAATCTTAAGCAACCTCCTTGCCCAGCACAGAGCCTATAGGGGCTTCATCTCATCGCCCTGAGATAACAACCTGAGCTGAAATCAGATGCTTATCTAATTGAGTCACCCAAGTGCCCCATTTTTTCCCCTGTATCTTTATTTTCATCTCTTTCTGTAACTGAGTTTCCCTTCAAAATCAGGACTTGCATACACAACCTAAATAATTATTTTGGGATTTGATCACATGGAAGAGGAGAGAATGAGAAGAGCTAAGTGGTCCAGGAGAAACATATATGAGTTCAGACTGAGTGGATTATGATTGTGGACAACTGAGCATCAATCCTAATGCACAGAATACATCTCAGAATTATTTTCCTGAAACAAGAAAGAATCTGTTTAACCCACTGGCTTCTGCATCCTATCCACAGTGGTTAAAATTCATCCCAGAAGTAATTAATGTCCCTGACTTTTCTATTACTGGGCATGAGAGAGGAGCTGAGTGGGCTTGGTCAGTGTCCCACCTAATGAAAGGCAGATCAGATTCAGGCAAAAAAAAAACTATTAGTTCTTTCCAAATTAGATTTAATGGGATTCTCTTTTTCATTCATGAATTCATTTTACATTTTATATTTTATCGATTTTTCTAAGCTTTGGCCAATATTCACTGCATTTTTGAATAGCTTTTATCTATTATTGTAAATCATTTTTCTGCTACATTTGTTTAGTCATGGTTATCCATTTCTTCTTCCAAGTTTTTCAGATATGTGATATCAATTTCCAAATAAATTATTTAAAATGTTTATTTTTTATACTAAACTTCTATGAAAAACATTGATATATGTATTATGGCATATTGTTCCCCTTTCAACTTATTTTTTAAAATGTGAATGTGCCTTGGCGAATATATATTGTTTCATTTTATGTTTATGTAGATTCTTCATAATTTTCCCAAGTTCATTGGCTTATGGTTTATATTTTTTTAATAATTTTCCTACTGCCAATTAATAGATTTTTTTCCATTACCTTGTCTAAGTTGCTATTGCCATTATAAGTAAAAAGCATCTGGAAATCTATATCCCTGTCCAGTTTCCTCAAATCACTCATTATTTTCAGGATCTAGTTGGATTTTCTTACAGGTTCCAGGTGGACAAGCTTTTGTACTGGTGCTAATTATTATTTGTTTGTTTCTGGCTTCCTGCATTTACCAGCTTAGGAATCATTTTTAACAACTATGATGAAATGAGGCATCATATTCTTATTCTCAACTTCATTAATAATGATCTTAGTGTAACATGTCCTACAAGATAATAATAGATACATGTAAAATAATTTCATTGACCAAAAAAGTGGTGGAAAGTGTAAATGGCAACCAACTAGTCATTTCAAGTTGAGCTATTTTTTCCCCCTTTATCTTTCTGTCTCTTTAATTTCCTGTAGCACATTCCAACAAAGTATATTAAGGTGTTTTATATGCACATACATAGAGATCATCATGGAGTCTAAATCTAATAATTCCTTGTCAGTTTTAAATATTTTAAGTATTGTTCATTCCTATGTCAGTTGTCTATTAACTTTTCCTCCACACTGCACTTAATTGCAAGGAAATATTTAATTTTAATATAAATTAATTAATCACTTTAATAAAGATTTTTACCTTATGGATTAATCTTTGATGCTTATTTCTTAATTTTTTTAACTTTTAAAATTTTATTTATTGAGAGAGAGAGTGAGAGAGAGAAAGAACAAGCGCAAGCAGGGGAAGCTGCAGAGGGAGAGGGAAAAGAAGAAGCAGGTTCCCCACCAAGCAGGGAGTCAAGCTCAGTCTCAGGGCCTTGGGATCATGATCTGAGGTGAAGGCAGAGGCTTAGCTGACTGAGCCACTGAGTCTACTTGTTATCTTTGATATTTAAGGAAATACTTTATCATCTCTAATTGCTCCCCTATGTCACAAATACAGTTTTGTCTATGGTGCTATTAATTTTATTGTCTTCAAATGAGACTCTTTTTCTAGAAGCATTTTTAATTAGTCTCTTAGGTCTATAATTTAGTTTTTATACATTTCATTTCGTATTTTATTTTATCTTCATCATCTCTGAGTATTCCTGACCAGTACTCATTGGTCAAATCTTTCTTATTAATCTATTCCAAAAATTTGCTTGTTTCCATAATATTTTGTTATTACTGCTGCTGTTCTTAGGTTTTGCCTTTATATTCTTTTTGTTTTGTTTTGTTGTTTTATGCTTTGGTGTTTTGTTGTATTGTTTTGTTTTTCTTTTGAATTAATACAATTAAACCTTTAGATTTCCTTCATACCTTTAATTATTGTCACATATTTTCACAAACGATATTACCATAGTACAGTAATTCTAAATATTTCTGAATTAGCTGTATTATTTCTTTTTAGGTATAAAGTTAACTTCCAGTTACATGGACTTAATATTTTGGTCATTCTATTCTAGTTTTATTGCCTTATCATTGGAAAATATAGCCTGATACTTAACTCTAGGGAATGATGTGGGAGAGCTAGGTTCTTGTCTCTTGGAGTCAAGGAAGGAATCTCGTGGGCAATGGAGAGTGAGTAAGTGGCAGAAGTTTATCACGTGAATATATAGAAAAAGTTCTCACAACTAAGAGGGGTCCCCACTCAGTTAACAATGAGTGCTTTCAGGGTTTATTTTTTATAAAAAGGTAACCAGGCAACTTTAATCCTTTTAACATATCTATCAATAACTGCTGCAATGGCTTACCTCCTTTTGAGGGTCTGATTATTCTTTTTTGGTTACAGGTGTTTATCATAGAGACACCCACCCCACATGACCCACCCCATACACCTAGGGCAGGGTGGTCCTCCATCCTACATGCCTAGATCAGGGTGCTCTTCCCGGGGTAGGGTGGTCCAATTTATCTCTTTACCACACCACATTTTGGGGATTTCTGAGAGCCTGTTCACAAAGTTCCCTATGGATCTCTTCCTCCCTAGCCCCACCAGTCCGTTACTCATTTTGAGAGTTGATATTACCAAAGTACTGTAATTCTAAAAATTTCTGAATTAGCTGTATTATTTCTTTTTAGGTATGAAGTTAACTTCCAATTATATGAATTTAATATTTTGGTCATTGTTTTCTAATTTTATTGCCTTATTCTTGGAAAATATAGCCTGATATTTAACTCTAGGAATTTATTGGCATATACTTCTGGCCTAAATAATGGCCTGTTTGTGTAAATGTTCAACTTATGCTTATATACTTACTGAAGACTATTGTTTTGGGGTCAGGATGGCTACATTTATTAATAGATCAGGACTATTAGATTCTCTAAATTTTGATGTCTCTTAATTTAATCTAATTAAATTATCAGTTAATGAAAGAAGTTAAATTTTTTATGTACTACTGCATCTACACTTATCAAAGTCTTTTTAGACAAGTATGTCATCCTGTTTTTATACCAAGTCTTACATTAAAAAAATCATACTATCTGTAATATTATTTATTATTATTATTATTATTATTATTTGTAAAGATTGTATTCATTGGGGGTACGTGAGTGGCTCAGCCAGTTAAGTGTCTACCTATAGCTCAGGTCATAATACCCGGGTCCTGAGATAGAGCCCGCAGGGGGTTCCCTGCTCAGTGGGGTGCTTCTCCCTCTCCCTCTGTTATTCCCCCTGCTGTGTGCATGTTTTTCTTTTCTCACTCTCTCTCAAATAAATAAGTAAAATTTAAAGATTATCTCTCTCAAATAAATAAGTCAAATTTTTTTTCTCAATGGGAGGGAGAAGCAGACTCTCCACTGAGCAGGGAGCCTGATGCAGGGCTCAATACCAGAACCCTGGGATCATCACCTGAGCTGAAGGCAGACACTTGAACCGACTAAGTCACCCAGGCACTCCAGTTGTTTATTTATTTATTTTTATTATGCATATGTTTTATCTCTCTTTTCTTCAAGTCTTTTTTTCGATCTTTTTACTTTTTACATAAAACTGAATTATTTCAAGATGACTTGGTCATCCTCTTTTCCCCTACCCCATAGGTCATAGATACATTTTAACTGTTAAAATAATATTAGTATTTAAGTGCTGCCTACACAAATTAAGGCAAATTAACTGTGGTCTGTATTCCTGAAAATTTTTTTTATTATGCCTTCCTATTCCAATGACATTTTATAAGGATCTAAATGTTTACATTTGTGATTATTTTTTTCAAGATAATAAAGCTATTACTTCATTCTTTTTTATATCTGATGTTATTTAAAAAATTTCTGTCAGTCTGATACTTGTCTCTTTATTAATGAATTATTTTTTTTCTCTCTAACACTTATGATTTTTTTTTTGTCTTTGGTATGTATGCCCTAGTTTGGGATTCATAGAGTCAACTATAGTTATGAATATTTTCTTTCTTTTCTTGTATGTAAGTTTTAATCCAGTGTCTTGACTATTTTATGCTTGAGAAACAGATGTACATTAATATTCAAATATTTCTTTCCTTTTTCTTCTTTCATTTAAAAAAAGTCATTTATTTTATTTTATTTAAAAATATTTATTTATTTATTTGGAGTAGAGAGAGAGGGTCATGAAGAGTGGCTGATTATATACTTTCCATTTGGGAGGAGGTTAGGGATAGCACAGGCCTCCAAGGTATTTTATAAACAAGGTTTCCAGGACCTTGAGGGGGCTAGCTATTGTTAGGGAAAGGTCATTTATTACTATTTAGTAAAAACTTAGGGAAGAGACTCTTCTGATGTGTATCAGTGGGTATATGCTTGGGAGATGATTGCCAATGTATATCTTGAGGGTAGGGGTGGGGAGTAGAGATAAAGAAGTTTCCAAAGTAATTTTTACATGTGAAAGTAGATTTTCAGTATCCTGGGGGGGGGGGGTGGACTAAGAATGCTTTTTGCCCTGAGTGGATGTGTCCACATGGAAGCAGCTGAGTCCCCAGAGGAACTTCAAGGACTTGTCAACAGGCTATGAGTAGTAAGGAAATCTAATTTTTTCTCTAGCTTTTGTTCCACACACATCACCTACATCTTACACCTCTTTTATATTGATAATTTTAATGCTTTGCTGGTATCCAGATGACTATATCCTTAAGTGACTTCTTATCTCTATTGAATCCATTATGTATTCTATCCATTGTATTCTTAATTCAACTAGATTACATATATTTAATCTATTAGTACCACTAGGTTCTTATTCTTGTTTTCATTTCAAAATCTTTCCTTATTTCCTTACATTATTTATTGGGTATATTTTAAATCCCTGATATACTCACTTATTATATCTAAGCTGTCAACCTTATTCTTATTTTGAGGTAGCTATATCTTTTTGGGTTTTAGGACATCATACCAACAATGCCAAATAATTTTCAGACAACAGCAGGATCTCCAAGAATTCAACTAAATTCTGACACTATCTACCTGAACATAGCGTAAGATTTCATCAGTTAAGGGATCAGTCCTCCAAGACTATCTCCAACCCCATCTCAGATGCCAGTCTCACTGTAGGCCCCAGGTTATTACCTGTGCTTGTGACTGAGCAACTACAGGTTGGAGGTCCCAGTGGCCTACTTCTTTCATTCTTTTAATTTGCTACAGGGACTCACAAAACTCAGAAAAGTACTTACTTTATGTTTGCCAGCTTATTAAAAGATATAATAGAAGATTTAAATCAATAGATAGATAAAGAAGTGCACAGGGCAAGGTATGGAGAATGGGCACAGAGCTTCTATTACCTTCTGTAAGACTGCCACTCTTCCTGCCTTTTCATACATTTAACAAACTAAAAGCTTTCTGAACCCAGTCCTTTCAGGTTTTCTGTGGAGGCTTCATGACATAGTCATGACTGACTAAATCATTGTCATTTGCTGATCTAATCTCCAGCTCCTCTTCCCTCCCCAGATAATCCTGAATTGGGAGGAAGGGGAGGCATGTTGGGCAAAAAGTTATGAAGGCTTTCACCAAGTGGTTGGTCCTTCAGGCAAAGAGCCCTTGCCTTGAGTGAGGTCTGAATGTCACTTCATTAACATAACAAAACACACCTCTCTCACCCTTATCACAGGAAATTCCAAGAGTTTTAGGAGCTGTGAGTCAGTAGCCATGGTTGAAAACCAAATATTCAGATGACCAAAATATATTTCTTGTAAACCACTATATTACACTACATGCTTAAGTATTTAATTATGTGATCTTTTAAACTAATATTTTTCTAAGGGTCTAAACTGTTCTGTCAGTAATCTGGATTGGGGAGTGATGTATTGCCAAATTTCTGTCGTTTCAGTCCAGGAAGTCAAAGAGAAACAACAGGAGAGCCCCTTAGGGCAGGAAGTTCAAAGTAACAATGTTGACTACTACTCCCTTTGCTTGATTTTTTTTTAAACAAGCAAATCATCTCTTCAGAGTTGCAGTTTAAAGCCAAGAACATGCGGAATTGGGAGAAAAAAATAATTAAATTTGGAGACTTGCAGAGGTAGAATCAGAGTAGTGAAAGCCATTACAGTAACGGAACTAACTGAGGTCAGTCTTTGGTGAATCACAGAAACAGGTGGAGTTGTCAAACAAAGGAATCTTTGTTTACAACATACAAGGAGATCACAGGGAATAAGTTCCAAAGCCTTGACTGTTTGAACAGGAGAGAGATTTTTATTTAGTATTTAAGATGAATACTCAGAAGGGAGAGTTTTATTATCCCGTGTATGGTTGGTCATAAGGTTGTGGATGCATGCACATCCACATATGTATTTGTGCAATATGTATTGCATGTTCACATGAATGAAGCTTGTATTCCACCGAGGGCGGAAACTTCAACGTTAGAATAAAGCAGAAGTAACTGTTGGACAAGGGAAAGGGACTCTGCAGGCTTCAAGAGCAGATATAAACTAGATGGGGTCTTGGGCTCATTTTCTGGAACAAGGAATGCAAGGCCTTGATTACTTTTGAAATAGCACTAGGAGTTTTACCACTGATTTATTGTCTCAATAGCTTAGGCTATTTCCTGGTCTGGTGGTGACTGTTAGTTTTCCCATTGCCTTGTTCCCTCAAAATCCTTAACTAGTGAGGTTTTTGCATTTCTTTGTAAGAACCTCCCAGGAAGTTTTGGAAGAAGTGTGCTTGGGCAAGTACACAGGTGGGGTATAGATCACTGAAAATAGCTGGGGACAAAAAATGACTTTTCTCATGTCAGGAAAACTATATCTCATCTTTAATTTTCTGGGAACCTCTAACTCTTTCTGCTGATGTTACCAGCAGGCATCTGAGATATTACTGATTGTTCTCTTGAACCTAAGGAAAAGGAAATGTAGAAAGCAAAAGACAAAACTTTAAAATCTATCCTGCAACTCATCAATTCACTGCAGCCACCTCTCTGTCTTTCCCTTTCTCTTTTTCTCTCTTTCTCTTTCTTTCTCACTTTCTCTCTCACATACGCACAACACACGCAAATCAACTTAAAACAATTTTTAATTTTCCCTATTCCATTTAATATACTTGAGGCATGATCATTTTCTTAGTAAATAGAAGAAAAAAAATCTAGGATTCCATCATTCTGTGTGATTAAAATATTGAGGAATTTACTTCCAATAGCACTTATAAAAACATATTTTATTTAAGTAATATTATATAATCAGGTGCCTGCATTTTTCTTATTCTCCAACTAGTGTTATTTGGCAATTAATATTTTGTCAATCAATATTCCCCTATATCTGAATGTGTGGGCAGTGAGAGATGAGTGAGAGGCAAGGATGGTGAACACTCCCAACAACTGCAGACTACATATATCTTAAGCCATGATTTTCTTTGCAAATGTTCTAGTCATACCTCCGTGTACCAGGAAAGAAGTAGCATATTTCTTGAAAGACACAGCTATCAGAGCTCCATTGAGAAACCGTAAAGATGGAGAAGGGATTTGCAAATTATATATATGATAATGGACATCTACTCTGATTATTAAAAAATGAATAAAAATAAAAAACCTTACTAATAACCAGAGTATCCAATTTTACATGTGAAGGAAATAATGGAAGAGACATGTCACCAAAAGTATATGGATGGCTTATAAGCACATGACAAATTTCTCAACATTTAGACATTAAAGAAATACAAATTAAAATCATAATGAGACATGCTTACATATCTATTAGAATGGCTAAAATTATAAAGGCTAATTGTACTTCGTCTGAGCTAGATTGAGAAGCAACAAATAATCTAAACTGTTGTTGGCATATATCATGATACCACCACTTTGGAAAATAGTTTGAAAATTTTTTAAATGCAAAGTATGTTGCAGTTACACAAATAGCCATTTTACTTCTAGGCATTTAACCAAGAGAAACAAACCCTATGTTCATACAAGGACTTGTATATGAATTTCATAGCAGCTTTATTTGTAAGAATTGAAAACAGTGGAAATGTTCATCAATGTCCATCAATAGAGCAAAGACAACTTATGATCTATTCATTAAAGAGATTACTATTCAACATCAAAATGAACTATTTACAATTGGAGATTCTCAAAGTAATGATGCTTTTCTCAAAGAAAAGCCAGGCAATGAATAGTATATACTGTGTGATTCCATGACTATAAAAAATCTAGAAAATACAAATTTATATATAGTCACAGTCATCTAATATATTGGTGTGATTTTAGTGCCTTCTTCTGTGCTCCCATAGCTTCCTACACTTGGATCTCCGAGCATTTGTTACACCATGTGAAAATATGAACTCTTTTTCTTTATTCCGTCTTAGTAGAATAAGAATCCTTGAAATTTTATGGACATTTGAACTCTCAGTTATTAGCAGAAATTCTATCACACAGTAAGTTTCCAAATATAAAAGCCAGAGTTTTACAATGACTTCTAAGCTTTTACATGATCTAGCCACTCATTTAACCTCTGTGACCTCTTTCCCTGCTACTCTTCAGTCACTCACAGTGGCCTCCCTGCTATTCCTCAGATATGCCAGGCATGATCCAACCTTATGGCCTTCAAGATAGCCAATTCCTTTTTCTGGAGTGACCTTATTGCTGATAGTTCTGGGCAAATTCATCACCTTTCCATACCTTTGTTCAATTGTCAGCTTCATTGTAACTACCCTGATCTTCCTATTAAAAATTTTAACTCCCCATCCCCTGCCTAGCAACCTTGATTTTTCTCACCCTGATCGAATTTTTCTTTTTCCCCATTTTACTCATCATTTTTGAATGCACTATGCAATTTTTATTAAGGTTTATAGCTTTTAATTGTCTCACCCATGAAAATAAAAGTTCTACAAAGCCAAGTATTTCATTTACCAGTGTAGTCTGAAGTAATATCTGCCATATAATAGGTTCAGTAGACAACTGGTAAATTTCAGAATAAATTAATGTTGAGAGTATACTGAATTTCATAAGTCATTTCAATATTTTTTTCCAAAAAATAAACTATGTAAAACATACCTTAAATTCTCTTTCAAAATATTTTATAGCATATAATGGACAATATACATAAGCCTTAAAGAATCAATCATAGAAATAACCATTTCATACCTACTTAAAAACTGCATAATACCACACTCCTAGATCCTCTCTGAACGCTCTAAAATGACCCTTCAAAAGAATTACATTTTTAAAATAACAGATTTTTTTGTCAAATAATTTAATAAAACAAAAGTTTCTTTCATCTATGTAGATCATATTAAATGTTTTTAATAAGCATGAAATTATAACTCTGAAGTGTGCTAAAATGAAACCACCTGCGAAGGGTGAGAGAACAAAAATAAACATCATTTTTCCAAATAAGAGGAATTTATTACCTTTGAATCAAAGCATGTGGATTTGTTCAAACTGGCAATAAAGGAATATGGAGACACAAACCATAGAAAGTCATATTTTAGATTTCTAAAAGACTTCGAAGTGAAGAGTATACATTCACTTCTCACTTATTGCTCCTACATATTCATGAATTTGAGAGAAAAAATAGGCCCTGTGTGTCTTAGCAACTAATGGGATATATTTTGATATTTACATGCTTACACATATTATGTGTTATAGTCTTCTCTTTTACATGCAGTAAAAAGGTTAACCCCTTTTCTGCAGAGATGTGAAAATGTGAAACAGTGCCTGAGTAGCTGAATTCATCAAATTCGAATTTCTTGCAGGTCTAAGACCTATTGTTTTTCACTTGACTGCCTCCTTTTTCATCTGTCAATTGGTTACAAATTCTGGTACTGAAGAGAATACATTGGGGCTGGTGGCTCAGTGGGTTAAAGCCTCTGCCTTCAGTTCAGGTCATGATGTCAGGATCCTGGGATTGAGCTCCACATCGGGACATAATGTAACGACAGATAGTTTATATGGGAGCCCTTTGGGTACTCTGGTGGATGAATGTTTTTAAATTAGTTTTTCATGGACATGAGGAGTTAGAAACGAGAAGGGAGGTGGGGGAAATTGGAAGGGGAGCTGAACCATGAGAGACTATGGACTCTGAAAAACAATCTGAGGGTTTATAAGGGGCGGGGGTTGGGAGGTTGGGGTACCAGGTGTTGGGTATTATAGAGGGCACTGCTTGCATGGAGCACTGGGTGTGGAGCTGAAAATAAATAAAATATAAATTTTAAAAATATTAGTTCTTCGTAAACTACAAAAAAAAGAAAAGCGCTCCCATTTATAGCATACACTTTATGGTTCACAAAGAACGTGCCAACAATAAAAATAATGATGGGAAGGGAAATTTTTTTACCGTTACAATTCATAGAAAAGGAGGTACAGGGAAATTGAATGAAAGGGAATAACAAAGTAGGTTCATAAGTCAATCTTCCTTGTAAAAAAATTAACCTGAAAGTGCGTTTCTGCCACCTCTCTACTGTGTGATATGATAAATAATGACCACGATACATGAATTAGTGTTCGGGGTTTTGAAAAGCATAATAGCTTTATACCAACACTTGAGCATGCCGCCCATGCGCTCCCGCGTGAGGCCCTGCTGTCCCGCTCCTGCTGCCTGCTGCCCCTTCCCGCCCCAAGGCTTCTCCTGACCACCCTGGAGATGAGGAGACTGCTCAGACAGATCCTGGGCAGGCATCTCAGCTCAGGCCTGTGCTGGGGCAGCTGGTTCCTGGCTTTGGGCGCAATCTGGAAGCCAGCAAACTGACCCAAGTGTGCAGCCGGCATTTAGGACTGATGACCTTTTCACAGCCAGGCCGGGCGCAGACACCTGCTCAGGGAGCCAGGCTAGGAGGCTGCCCAGCACTGGCGCTGGCAACACTTGCAACACTTGCAGCCCGCCAAGGCTTCGCCCCCCACCCCAGGCCAGCGGGGCCTCAGGAGGGAGGGGGGCAGGGGCAGCGCAGAGAAGGGGCATTGCTAATTTCCAAAGCGGGAAGTGAGTTTGCTGAGGACTCAGGAGGGAGGGTCGGGGGCCAGGCCTGAGCAGCCCAGTGAAGGGGCTTTGCTAATTGCCAAGGCAGGATGTGAGCTCTGGGAGGACGCAGTGGAGAGTCTGGGAGGAGGTGGAGGGGCTGGTGGAGGAGGGGCGCTCAGCGCCAGGGTGCTGTGCTGCAGCCCAGTCTGGACTGCAGGACCCACCATACCGCCGCCCTCGCCGCCCCTGCGCTCCCTGCTCCAGCCTAGCCCCCGAGGCCCCGCTGTCCCGTTCCGCCGCCTGCTGCCCCTCCAGGCCCCATGGCTTCTCCGGAAGACCCTCTGCTCACAGGTAAAGTGACACCGCGCCGCGCCCTCACCTGGAGCAGAAAACGGGGGCCACGAGCTGGGGGGGGGCGGGGCCCAGCCTCCAGCAAACCCCATGGCACCGGGACCACCCTGGACGCGGCGCCGCACCCCGACCCCCAGGGGTCGGGCCAGGCATAGCGCTGCACGAGGTATTCCCGACCCGAAAAGGGGCGGGCTAGCCCCCATCGTTTGGCACCCCCACGCGCGGGTCAGAGCCTCCTGCCATTCCAGGCCAACCAGAACCCAGAGAGTGAGGCCTTGGGTGCTTTCTTGTGACAGATTCAAGGCAATTCTTCGACTTTGGGACTTCAGAGTTAACATAGTTTTCATTTGTGATTATTATTTTTGTGTGGGGGCCATAGCTTTTCTTTTGACCTATGGTTGTTTTCACTCCCGGTTCTGAAGAAGCCCCTAAATCCTAACCCTGTTGAGGACTCTGAAAACTCTCAGAGCAGCAGTGCTGGGCAACAGTGTGGGCACATGGTTTGGTTTCTCCTCTGGCCTGATTCTGTGGCAGCCCCGCTCTGTCCTCCTCAGACTTCAGAGCAATATCTGAACAAGTGGAGAAGGGACCAGGGGTCAGGAAGTTGGCTACCAAAGAGTGACTTCTCTGGAGGGTGACTGAGCTAGCAAGTGAGCATGTTAGTCCAGCTCTGCCTGCAGTCGGGATGGAGCTGAACAGGGCCCAGGGAAGGGGAGGAGGAGCAGAGAGCAAGGACAAAGGGAACAAAGAGGAGATTCAGATGAAGGGAAGTAATGGGGAGGAAAGAGAAGAAACTCTACAAGTCAGGCATGTAGAAAGGAAAAGGGATGAAGTGGGCATTGGGAAAGGGCACCACCAGGGAAGGAGAGAGGGGAAGGGAAGAGGGAGGAAGAGAGGAAAGGGGAAAGGGAGAAGGGAGGAGTCAGCATGCCAGGGTTCCCTCTGCATCTGAAGAAGAGGTGGCTGGTCCAGCTTGTCAAACAGGGTGCTCACTCTTTGGTCCCAGTTTCTGCTCCCAGTGCTACTGGGCTTTTCAAGGAAGGCAGGCTGTCCCCTGGGACCTACTGGAGCCCACTGGAGCCCACAGGAGTGTGAGAGAGGTAAGATGCCACCGGGTCCTGTCCTGAGCTGCTCCCAGCCACCAGCCTCACCACATGGTGCAAGAGGGACCCCAGAACAAAGGAAGGACACAGGCCCGCATGTCTGCCCCTAGCCCTGGGCACTTAGCTCATCGCAGTGAACCAAACCGCCTCCTCAACCCAGGCTTTCAAAGCCTCCTTCTTCGTTCCTGGCTTTCATGTCTGTAAGAACATGAGCCAGATCTAACTCATCTCCAACAGACAATTCTGACTCACCCCGTGTCAGATTTTTATGAGTGGCTGTGATAGAGTAAGATAGCAATGCTCCAACAAACGGACTGTTTTCTCCCACTTGACCTCAACAGTCTTATACATTTTCTTAGCGAAAACATCTTGTCTCCTTCCATTAAGCTCATAACGTGGTCTAATAGTATACATGTGCCTTCGTTAGATGCGAAGCGATACAGAGGTCCTTTTTTTTTAAATTTTACAAGGTAAAGTCAGTGAACACATCCAACTTGACGAATACATCTCTAAAATGTCAATCCAGGCAAAGCTTTTTCTGCCTACAGTTTGGAGCCTACGTGGTGACCTATTTAAAATGCTTTCAGTCCCTCAGTGAGGCTCTTAGAAGCTAGCCAGGGCTTACTACGTGCCAGGCACTCTGTCAGGTGTTGGAGCTAAAGGGAAGGAGAGCTTGGAGGCTGGCTGGGGAGGGACATCCATGACACAACCACAGCTAGAAACAGAGGCCAGTGCTAGAAAAGAGAGAGCAGGCTGCATGGAGAGTGTGTACCATGGGGCTAGTTAGCTCACGAATAAGTGGGAGTAACTGGAGTGGGGAGATGGGGGAGAGGAAGAGGGTCTTCCCATCAATGGGAATCACCTGTGCTTGGAGGCAGGCACCATGAGGGGTCTCCACAGGAAGAGGGAGGCAGTGTGGTTGAAGGGCAGAGAGATGGGGGCAGAACAGGCATCAGTCAGTTGGAGGGGTATGAAGAGACTGATGGGAGGATTATGGGTGCCTTTGGAGGACTGGGAATTTGTTAGAAGATCAGTGCAGATTTCCATGGAGACAAATGCCAGGAACTGATAGGTCTTTGAAAGGTCACTCTGGCTGCCTTTTGGCAAAGGGGTTGGTAAAAGGCACTTGCAGGTGTGAACACACCAGGTGGGAGGTGAGTGCAGGAAATCAGGTGAGGGAGCATGGGAACTTTGTCAGGGGGTATATAATGGAGAATAGCCTTTAAGGAGTTCCACAAATTGGCACCAGCTGTGGCTTCATTACAGAGCTGGAAGGGGGAGGTGGGTGTGTCCTGGAGGTTACAGAAATTACATGAGAAAGGGACGTCATTTTAGATCTTTTTTTCAACTAGAGGAACTCTCACCTTATTGATAGAATTCCAGAGTGGGAACCGATGGACATGAGGACATCTTTGAAATGTCTGAATATGTTCTTCGACATCTTTGCAAGTGACGAGGAGACCTTGACCTTAGGAGGCCTCGGCCCTCTTTGTAGCCAAAAAGATTTCACCTACAGATTTGGGTTCTCCCTTTTAAAGTCAAGGAGACAGTCCTTCCAAAGGACACCTCCTATCATTTTACCCTCTCATCATACCTCACGTGCTGGGATCTCCAAGACCCTCTGTTCCAGGTTGTGAGTATCCACTTTGGCCGGGCTGGTCTTGCCACCACAGGAAATCTAGAGCCTGTAGTGCTATTAATAACATCATCTAAGACTGTATTTGCTGCCCTCATGGCCTCTTCCCACCATGACTCACTGAAGCTTTTTACACATTGTATCCATTAAGCTATAGTTCCCAAAGCTCATCTTCTCTAGTGCCATTAATTTTTAGGGGACCAGGCAAACCTTAAACTTGTCCCCCTTAATTGGATCCCTGTGCCCCCACAATCTCTTTGAATGCCTTTCACCATGACCCTTGAATGAGATCTGAGACCACTGCTGGTACCTAACACTTCTTGGCACCTTGTCTGTTAGGTTCTTGGAAGAGGAGGTGGCTATGGAGGTGAGTGGGGATGGGAGTGGGAGGATTTCTCCCTTCACTTCCCCTTTTGTTTTTTCAAATAATGGGTTTTGAGGGGGAGGGAAAGGTTAACCAGACCATTTATTTTCAATCTCCCATCCATAAAATGTTTACCACTCCCCACTGGAAGAATTTAGATCTTTCGTTTGAATCTCCAGGAGAATCTCCCAAACCCAGACCACCACCATGTGGATTCAGCCATCTTCTGATTCGCCTCCAGATTGTCTCCTCCTAACTGCTCAAGCCACAGGTTAAGGGCGAAATGTTCAATGCCCAAGCAATTAAGTGGGGAACACGTTTAAGTAATTGCATGCAGCTCTGTATCTGCATACAGGGGGTCTCTGGCAAGCCTTTCCAACCTCAGCAAAACAAGACAAAGCCCCAGCGATCTGGGGTATATATCATTCATTCATTCCTGGGTTCAACACTCATGGCGGATCCCCACCAAGACAGAGGGAGAGCAAGGACTGGAGAAATCCTGGAAGCTGAAGTCTGAGGAGGATTTCAAATTCAAGTCAGAGATGAAAGAAACATCTGGACTCGGTCCTCAGATACATGCAGTATTCTGAACTGAGGCTAGAACCAGAGACCATTCTAATGAAAGGCCTCTACAGGTGGGCTCTCACAGGTGGGTTCCGAATAATGGGGGCTAGCGCGCCCACTGGCGGGGGGCACCTCGCAAGGCGCTGTCCCCAGCCCGACCCCATGCGGACCCGGATTCTGCCCAGCGTCCGGGGTGGTCCCGGTGCCCTGGTGTTCCCGAGAGGCTGGGTTACAACAACCCCCCTCCCCGCCCCCAGGTCGCGTCCCCCGCTTTCTGCTCCAGGTGAGGGTGAGGCGCGGTGTCACTTTACCTGTGCACAGAGGGTGGTCAGGAGAAGCCTTGGGGCGGGAAGGGGCAGCAGGCAGCAGGAGCGGGACAGCAGGACCTCACGCGGGAGCGCATGGGCGGCAAGTCCGGTGGGTCCTGCAGTCCCAACTTGGCCGCAGCACAGCACCGGGGCGCTGCGCGCCCCTCCTCCTCCAGCCGCTCCACCTCTTCCCAGACTCTCCGCCACATCCTTCTTGAGCTCACTTCCCACTTCAGCAATTAGCAAAGTCCCTTCTCCTGGCCGCCCTCGACCCGCCCCCGCCCCCATCCCTCCTGAGTCCTCAGCGAGCTCACTTCCCGTTTTGGCAATTAGCAAAGCCCCTTCTCTGCGCCGCCCCGCCTCCCTCCCTCCTGAGGCCAGGCCGGTGCTGGGGCACGGGGCGAAGCCCCAGGGGGCTTGTAAGCATTGCCAGCTCAGGCGCTGGGCAGCCTCCTAGCCTGGATCCCTGAGCGGGTGTCCGCGCGTGGCCTGGCTGCTAAAAGATCATCAGTCCTGTTCACCGTGGCTGCACTCTCCGGTCAGTTTGCTGGCTTCCTGATTGCGCCCAAAGCCAGCTCCAGCTTCCCCAGCACAGGCCTGGGCTGAGATGCCTGCCCAAGGTCTGTTGAGCAGTTTACTCATCTCCAGTCAGGGATGGCACTTCGACCTGGATGTTTGGGTTTTTTGTTCATTGGTTATTACATGACCTCCAGGGTAGGTGCTCCACAAAGGGAGTGAAAACAGGACACCTGATATATAGGCATATGGCCATTCTTCCTTCTATTTATGGAATACCAACTTATAAGCTTTCCTCCATATGAAAAATGCCAAATACCAGAATAAAGGGTCATCTAATACAAATAAAGGATAGAATTAAAGAATTCTGGTAAGCCATTTAATTTTGAAAAATGGTGCTATATTGTTGCTGAGTTGTGGTTTTCAGTTACATAATATCTGATAAGTGTAGAAGTAACATGAGTGTTACGTGAGATGGAAATGGTTTATAATTAAGATAATTTTAAAAGTACAGATAAATACAAATTTGTAAACATAGCATTATGGAGGAATAAAAATAAATGATAGCTACACACTCTAAAGTGAATAAATCTTGGAAAGTTAATAGAGAAGTAAAACAAGGGCAGTGCAAAAAGTATGGTACATTTTTATGAAGTTCAAACAAATTCTGTGAAACCATAGATGGACTTAAAGATACTATTATGTATCAAATATTGTAAAAATTAATCAAGGAAATAGCAAACATAAAATAACCAAAGCATACAAACTTGGGTAGATACAATAGGTGTGATCATGTTCTACTTCAAAAAGAGATGAGTTAATAGATAAATAGAAGTAACTAGACTTTTTAGAAGTTAATAAAACTTTGCCTGTTATTTCTTAGTAATATAAAATATATGGTTTTCTAACAAAAACGTTTATCTTAAAAATATTTAAAAATAAATTTCAGGCTACTCATAAGGTTATATTTACTTTTCCACTGAAGGAAAAGCTGGTTGTTGTAGTTGTAGTTGTTTGTTTGTTTTAGTCTCCTCCTAGTTTTTATTATTATAATGTGGAATAAGGAATGTTAGATTGAAAAGTGAATTATTTTATAGACAAAAATCATTACTTGATTCACCTCCTGGTACAGCAGATGGAACTCCTGAAAATATGCCCTTTTGCCTTACAGAAGAGTAACAGTTATGCTTACTTCTGAAACATACTTGGTGGTGGCCCTAAATAGTGACACCATAGTAAACATTTTGAATATTTGCAATTAATTTTTATAGTCATAGGGCTCCAAAAGGCACTGCTGGTATATTAGCAGGTATTTCAATAAAGCTAAAAGTTGCCTGACTGTTTAAAAATATTAACAAGGCACAAAACGGCAGAAGTATTGTCCTCAGATATTATTTTTTTCCATATGCTCCTGATTCCAGACATGACAAGTTATTTTTTTAAATTTTTTTATAAAAGATTTTATTTATTTATTTGACAGAGATCACAAGTAGGCAGAGTCAGGCAGAGAGAGAGGAAGAAGCAGGAATGCTGCGGAGCTGAGAGCTCAATGTGGGACTCGATCCAAGGATCCTGGGATCATGACCTGAGCCGAAAGCAGAGGCTTTAACCCACTGGGCCACCCAGGCGCCCCCATGACAAGTTATTTTTGATAGATATATACACAATGTATTTTCCAGTTATAAGAAAAATGGTTCTGCTATTTTTAACCTTTTTTAAAAATTACATAATTTTTTAAATTAAAATTTTATTTTTTAATGTTTTAATTTTCTTTTCTTTTTTTTTAAAAGATTTTATTTATTTATTTGAAAGACGGAGATCACAAGTAGGCAGAGAGGCAGGCAGAGAGAGAGAGAGAGGGAAGCAGGCTTCCTGCAGAGCAGGGAGCCCGATGCGGGGCTCGATCCCAGGACCCTGAGATCATGACCCGAGCCAAAGGCAGCAGCCCAAACCACTGAGCCACCCAGGCGCCCCAATGTTTTACTGTTCAATATACTACTTAGAATATAAAACCTATTCCATTTGGTAAGATATTTACCATTTAAAAAATGGTAATTTTCTCATAGTGTGTTCCCCTCACATTGCTTTATTTTGAATAAAAAAATTTCACAATAAACATAACTGATGCTTTCCTTTTGATTGTCCCTCTGTTGGTCATACTGTATATGAGCCATGACAATTAGTTTTACAAAATGTATTCATGTTTGTTGATATGTTTTTCATCACTAATTTTCCCTCCCTTATCTAGATTCCCGAGCTTTCAGACAGGTGGACACTTCAATAAACCATACCCAAGGGATGTATCAAGTACTTCTTAGACATCTCCCAGATCCCTGAGGTCTCATTTTACCTAGGGATTTGCAAAAGGCTCTGCCAGAGGCACCACTGTGACAACTGATGACCATGGTCTATCTCCTGCTAAGCTCAAGAGGTCACTGGTTTCCAAGTTTATCTATACGATTAATGCATTCCAGCAAGTTCTTTGTTTTTTAATATTAACAAACTTACTTTAAAGTTTATATGAAGAGGCAAAGACTCACAATAGTCAACATAGTGTTGAAGGAGAACAAAGACTGAGGACTGACTTCAAAGTTTACCATAACGATGGGGCGGCTGGGTGGCTCAGTGGGTTAAGCCTCTACCTTTGGCTCAGGTCATGATCCCAGGGGCCTGGGATCGAGTCCTGCATTGGGCTCTCTGCTCAGCAGGGAGCCTGATTCTCCTCATCTCTCTCTCTGTCTGTCTCTCTGCCTATTTGTGATCCCTCTCTGTCAAATAAATAAATAAAATCTTTTAAAAAAAGTTGACCATAACGATAATTGTAAGCAAGATATTGTAATACCACAGAAAGACTAGATTAAAGGAACAGAATATATATTATCAACTATATTTTATATTTAATATAAAAGCAAAAGCAATACAAGAGAGCAAAATACAATCTTTTAAACAAATGGTTCTGGAGTAATGGTGAAGCTAAATGTAAAAATATAAAATTAAAATCAAATAAAATAACAAAATAAAATAAATTCAGGCAGATATCATACACTCTTCACAAAAATTAACTCAGATTGGATTATAAACCTAAACATGAAACATGTAGAAGGTAATATAGAAGAAAATTTAAATGACCTTGGTTTTGGCAATAACTTTAGCTACAAAAGCACAAGCACTGAATTTTAAAATGTCTACTCTGTGAAACACAATGCCAAGAGAATGAAAAGGCAAAGCACAGACTATGAGAAAAAATTTGCAAAATACACATCTGGCAAAGGACTGTTAATCAAAAATACACAAAGACCCCTTAAACCTCAACAATGGGGGAAAAACCTGATTAAAAATGAGCCAAAGACCTTAGCAGATACCTCACAAAAGAAAATATTACAGAAGGCAAATAAGCATATAAAAAGATGCTTCTCATCATAGGTCATCAGGAAAATGCAAATTAAAACAAAAAAGAGACTCCCGTACATACCCAGAATTCAGAACACTGAAAACAGAACATGAAATGTTGGTGAGGATGTGGAGCAACAGGAATGTTCTTCCATGTCTATTGAGAATAAAGAATGGAAAACAACTTGGCAGTTTCCTATAAAACTAAACATATTCTTGCCAGATGATTCAGCAGTAGCAGTTCTTGGTATTTATCCAAAGAAGATGAAATCTATACCCACAAAGAGATCTATAGTAGTTTTATTCATAACTGACAAAGCTTGGAAGCAACCAGGATATCATTCCACAGGTGAAAGGTCAAATAAAGTATAGTACATGCAAACAATGGAATATTATTTAATGCTAGAGAAATGAATTACCAAGCCATGAAAAGATATGGATATAAATATTTAATAAATATTTGATTTTAGGCTTCTAACAGTCTATCAATAGTATTAGTATATTTTAACAGTGAATGCTCAGCATTCATGAATTTACCTAATAAAATATTTTGGGTTCAGTATTTTAAATACTTCAACCTCTATGATTATATTCCTAATAATTTTGAATTGGGGTAAATAAACCTTAACTTTTTGTAACTTGTTTCAATATGCAAAAGAGCTCAATGAAATTTTAGAAAATAAAAATTTACAAAAAAAGAGTTTAGTTTACTATTGCCAAATAATTTAAAACTTTATCTTATATTCAAATACATATATTTTTCTAAATTGATTTATATGCTACTAAAACCAAAAACTTTTAGTTATACTAGATTTCATATCATGCAATCAATGCCAGAAAGCCATCTGTTGATGACTTGTCTTAAATAGAGTTAAGATGGGCGTTATAACAATGCAAGATGGAAACAAAGATAGTATAACAATTGGTGTTACATAACTTTTCTGTTTTGATCAAGTTACTAATCTACAAAAGGCTTTTATCAGTGACAGACTTGGGAATTTAACAAAACTTTTAAACTAGCATGTGCGACTCATTCCTAGAAAACAACACAACCAATAACACTTTATTTAGATTAAATCATGACTATTTCTCCATTTGAATAAAAAAGGTAGCAACCCCAATAAGTTTATTGAACGTGAAAAGTTGAAATGCTGTAATGCTCCTAAGGAATCAAATGATCCAGTCATGAAATACAAAAAAATGATATAAATACCAAAGTGTTTGTATAATTGTAATGTACAACTGCCCATTATCGTTCAAGAGTGTAGGCTTGTACAAGAACTCTATAAAAGAACTCCACTTCTAAACTGTGGAAAATATGTTCCCTTTCTCCCTATATACAACTATTAAGCCATTCATTTAGCTTTTAAAATATCCACTTAATACAGGCTTTTTACTCATTTGAACCTGGCAGCAGGGTTGTATTCTTATTGCTTACATCTGAAGGATAGACTTCTAGCGTAAGAGGTAAAGCCCATAAAGGAGCCCAATAATAACAACAAAATACAGTTTAGTGATCCCTTACAATCTGCCAGCTACCTTTCTGAGAATACTTCAATTAATAAAACATATAAAATAGCTGACCAGAAAGAGCTTACATTCTTTTGAAATATAATAGTGAAATAAACCAATAATAGAGGGGCGCTTCGGTGGCTCAGTCCATTGAGTGACTGCCTCTGGCTTGGGTCATGATCTCAGGGTCCTGGGATGTAACTCCCCAGCAGGCTTTCTAGGCAGTGGGGTGTTTTCTTCTTCCTCTGCGCACCCTCCCAATTCTCTCTCTCTCTGTCTCAAATAAGGTAATAAACCAGTAATAGAATAATGATTGATGGTTGATGGTGATAAGTGTTACAAAGAAATACAAGAAAGGTAAAAGCCATTGGAGAATGCTGGGATGAAAGTTAATTTTATTTTGTGTTGGGTGGTTATATCTCATTTAGGAGATGTTATTTGCACAAAGACCCAGGAAGTGAAGGAGGGTGTTATACAAATATTAAAGGAAAAGATTGCTCTAGGCAGAGCAAGTAAGTATATAGACTTTGTGTGAACAGCTTATCTGTTACTTTTGAGGAAAAGCAAGGAGGCCAATGAGGAGTTCATAGTGGTGGAGAGAGGAAGAACGTATTGATGTATGACCTTCTAGTACATTGAAACGCCCTCAGTTTTTATTTAATATGAAAGTGGAAGATACCAAAAGACTTTCAAAAGCAGGATAAAATCATCTGACTTGATTTTTAGGTAAAGTTGCTGTACCAAAATAAATTTGCAAGGAAAAAGGAGTGCAGCATGTGTGGAAGTGGGGTTATCAATCAAGTCAATAATTCAGGAACATATATGATGGTGTTTTTAGCATGCTGGGTGGTAATAGAAGTGGTGAGGTATGGTTTTTATTTTGTATATATTTTGATGGTGAATATTCCGGTGAACAGGCTGGGGTATGTGCAGGACAGACAATATCAACATTTATTTTACCTGCACAAACAGAAGGGTGGAGTCTTCATTCCCTGATATGGAAAGAACTCTGAGTTCCAATGTTATTTCTCATTAAATGGCATAGTGATAATGAGGATTTAGTCAGACAGTGAAAGAGAACAGTAAGCATAGTGTTAAGCGGTAAGACATTATAATACATTTGAACATCAAAAAACGTTGTTTTGGATCATGTGTTTATGTGAGTAAATAAATAAATAAAGCTTCCTGGGTTTCTGATAGAGGTAAAGAAGACTAGTATATAATCCAAAGGGGCATGTGCACCAAATGTTTATAGCAGCAATATCCACAATAGCCAAACTATGGAAAGAACCTAGATGTCCATCAACAAATGAATGGTATATATATATACGATGGAATACTATGCAGCCATCAAAAGAAATGAAATCTTGCCATTTGCGATGACATGGATGGAACTAGAGGGTATTATGCTTAGCAAAATAAGTCAACCAGAGAAAGTCACTATCATATGATCTCTCTGATATGAGGAAATAGAGGTGCAATGTGGGTGCTTGGGGGACAGGAAAAGAGTAAATGAAACAAGATGGGATCAGGAGGGAGACAAACCATAGGAGACTCTGAATCTCACAAAACAAACTGAGAGTTGCCGGGGGGTGGGGAGGGTAGGGAGGGAGAGGGTGGTGGGGTGCATGAACATTGGGGAGGGTAGGTGCTGTGGTGAGTGCTGTGAAGTGTGTAAACCTGGCGATTCACAGACCTGTACCCCTGGGGCTAATAATGCATTATATGTTAATTTTAAAAAAAAGAGGAAGAAGAAGACTACTATAAATCAAATGCTATGGTTTTCAGCAAAGAGTGTGTAATCAGGCATATTTTATTAAAGTAACCATGTAAAATGATGGTTGAAAATTGGAATAACAGAAAACATAAAAATTAGAGATTTTAAAAAGAGATCTGGGACAGTGTAGAGAATATAATCAATGATATTATAATAGTGTTATATGGTGACAGATGGTGGCTATATTTATAGTGATCATAGAATAATGTATGGAGATATTGAAAACCTGAAACCAATGTAACACTGAATATCACTATACTCAAATAAAAAAATAGTAAATATAAAACATTTTATTTTAAAAAGATAAAAAGAGGGACAAGAATTTGTAAAGTGAATTTCAAAAAGCTTAAAGATGAGGCAAAGACATACTCTGAACCTTGAGGAAAACACCATTTTGAAAATTCTTCCCATTTTGAGAAAACTCAAATGAATCAATACCATAAAAGAACCCATTTTAACTGAGAGATATAATGAATGCTCAAGAAATAATTTTATGACAGGATAATTCTTCCCTATGAAACAGCATCCAGAAACCCGGGGAAACACCTGGAAGCAAAATAAACTATACTGAAAATAAGAATTAGGAAAAAGATAAATGATGAACGATAGGAAAATTAGACCTGCGACAGAGACCTAGTGAAGAGAATTTTTAGCTTGTGGTTTAAAGTTTTTGAGGATAATCTAGAGTTTATAATTGCCTTGAGGCAGGCTGGTTGTAGGCAGTTTAGGCAGACCCCTAAGACAGGCCTACTTTGGGCAGGTGGTGTTGGAGGAAGCCATTGGGCTGGACAAAGACAAATCCAACCATTTGACTAAAGTGTCTGTGAAGATGTTGAAGTCAGATGCAACAGAGAAAGACCTGTTAAACCTAATCTCAGAAATGGAGATGATGAAGATGATTGGACAGCACAAGGACACCATCAACCTGCTGGGTTCTGCACACAGGATGGTCCTTCGTACACTCTCATGGAATATGCCTCCAAAGACAACATACAGGAGTACCTGCAGGCCCAGAGGCCTCCTGACCTGGAGTACTGTTACAATATCAGCCACAATGCAGCAGAGCAACTCTCCTCCAAGGACCTGGTATCCTGTGCCTATCAGGTAGCCTGAGGCATGGAGTACCTTGCCTCCAAGAAGTGCATACACCAAGACCTGGCACTAGGGAAGTGCTGGTGACAAAGGACAACATGATGAGGATCTCAGACTTCAGCCTTGCCAGAGATATAACCACATCAGTAACTATAAAAAGACAACCAACAGTGGACTGCCTGTGAAGTGGATGGTCCCTAAGGCCATGTTTGACCAGAGCTACATCCACCAGAGTGACTTCTGGTCTTTTGGGGTGATCCTGTGCAAAATCTTCAATCTGGAAGCCTCCCATATCCTGGAGTGCCTGTGGAGGTGGTTTTCAAGCTGCTGAAGGAGTCATTTGATGGACAAGCCAATAAGTGCACCAGAGAGTTATACACAATAATGAGGAGTGGCTGGCATGTGGTTCCTTCAAGCTGCTGGTAGAAGACCTGGATCATACTGTGGCCTTGACCTCTAACCAGAAGTACCTGGACCTGTCCTTGGACCTGGAACAATACTGTCTATGCTTTCCCAACACCTGAAGCTCAACCTGCTCCTCAGAGAAGAATTCCACCTTCTCTCATGTGCCATTGCCCAGGGAGGCCTATCTGCCTTGACACCCAGCCCAGCTTGCCAATGGTGGACTCAAATGACTAGTATCCCTATTACTCCTGTCCAGATTCCGTCATAAGCTGTAACCCTTACCCCCCACCCTCCCTGCAAGACTCACTGCCTTCTCCTTTGTCCCTTTCCTACTGGCAGGAGCCAGCTGCCTACCTGAGGCCTTCACCCCTTGAAATTCACCTCTCTTCGCCTTCCTCTTCCTCCTCCTTACAACCTGCTCATGAAAGAAAGGCACAGAGAAGCAGGTACTTGCTCGTGGCTACTTCCTTCCCGCCCATATGTTGGACCAAGACCCCTCCCTGGCATCTGGTACTGCCTGGACGTCGTTGGGAGTGGGAGATGAGGCATGCCATTGAAAGCTGTTGAGGCTTTCCTGTTTTGGTTTTGTCTGCTTAGCATAACATGTAAGACTGAGTTCTGGTGGCAGGGACCTAGTCCTTGGGGCTATAGCACTAGCGAGGGGAGGTCAACTGCTCTGGGCCTTGGCTAAGAGCAACCCCTGCTCCAGAGATATGGTGCCAAGGGCTTATTAATTTTGATACTAATTTGCTTTGCTGACCAAATACCTGGTATCAAAAGATGGGAAGGCAAAGGCTGAAAGCAGTGTTGTCACCATGGGGTCCAGCCCCAAACTATGAAGAAAAAACAAAGTGTATAAATCTGAGTAAGTATATATTTACACACCTTTTTAAATAGGATGTTATCAAAGATTTAATCAATGGGTAATATGCTCCTCGTGGCTGGGAAGCATCAGTTGCCATATATTAAAAACAAAGAAAAGAGGTGTCTGGGTGGCTTCCTCCATAAGTGTCCCTTCTTTTCAGGTCATGATCCCAGGGTCCTGGGATGGAGCCCCACATCAGGCTCTCTGCTCAGTGGGAAACCTGCTTCTCCTTTTCCCTCTGCCCTGCTTATAGTTCCTCTTCCTATCTCTCTGTCTGTCAAATAAATAAAATATTAAAAAAAATACAAGAAAGAAACAAAATGTTTTTAAAAGGTCTTTTTTTTTAATTTTCTAGGGGTGCCTGGATGACTCAGTTGTTTAAGCAGATGTTTGCCTTTGGCTGAGGTCATGATTCCAGTGTACAGGGCTCCAGCCCTGCATGGGACTACTTGCACCCCAAGGAGCTTGCTTCTTCCTAACCCTTTGCACGTGATTCCCCCCGCTTGTGCGCTTCCACTCTCTCTCTCTCTCTTTCTCTCTCTTGCTGTCAATAAACAAAATAAAATCTTTTCCTAAATAAATAAATAAATAAATTTCTAAACCTACTTTCAGATTAGGTCCCTTAACAAAAATTGCTACTGCTTCATTAAAAAAAAAAAAAAGATAATTTAGAAATGTGCTTCCAGAGCTAAAAAGCTGTTTTGTTTTTTTGTCAGGATTAAATATAGAAGTGCTTTAAAAAGTAAAAGAAAAAATATGCTATATTAACACTAATCACACTATAACTTTGGTGGTTATATCAAGATAATGAAAAGTGATTTTAAAGCAAATTTCATTATCAGACATAAAGATCAAGTCAAAAACACAGAAGAGTAAAAGGATGAATTCCTCAGGGAGTATAATAATTCTTGACTTTTAATACTTAATAACAGATTTGGGGATATATAGGGAAAAACTAAGAACAAAAATCATAACTTCTACCTTAGAAGAGAAATGGAAAAAAATTTCAACACCTTTATTTTAAGATTATATAGACAAATGGTCATCAAATTGGTAAGATATGTAAGACTTGAACAAAATTATCAACTAACTAGATATGCTTGATATTACAAAACACTCCCAACAACCGCAGACTACATATATCTTAAGCCATGATTTTCTTTGCAGAGGCCAACATTGATAATGTTCTAGTCATTCCTCCGTGTACCAGGAAAGAAGTAGCACTTTCTTGAAAGACACAGCTATCAAAGCTCCATTGAGAAACCGTAAAGATGGAGAAGGGATTTGCAAATTATATATCTGATAATGGACATCTACTCTGATTATTAAATATGAATAAAAATAAAAAACCTTACTAATAACCAGAGTATCCAATTGTACATGTGAAGGAAATAATGGAAGAGACATGTCACCAAAGTATATGGATGGCTTATAAGCACATGACAAATTTCTCAACATTTAGACATTAAAGAAATACAAATTAAAATCATAATGAGGCATGCTTACATATCTATTAGAATGGCTAAAATTATAAAGGCTAATTGTACTTCGTCTGAGCTAGATTGAGAAGCAACAAAAAATCTAAACTGTTGTTGGCATATATCATGATACCACCACTTTGGAAAATATCTGCCATATAATAGGTTCAGTAGACAATTTGTAAATTTCAGAAAAAAATAATGTTGAGAGTATACTGAATTTCATAAGTCATTTCAATATTTTTTTCCAAAAAATAAACTATGTAAAACATACCTTAAATTTACTTTCAAAATATTTTATAGCATATAATGGACAATATACATAAGCCTTAAAGAAACAATCATATAAATAACCATTTCATACCTACTTAAAAATTGCATAATACCACACTCCTAGATCCTCTCTGAATGCTCTAAAATAACCCTTCAAAGGAAATACATTTTTAAAAATAACAGATTTTTTTGGCAAATAATTTAATAAATAAAAATTTCATTCATCTACGTAGATCATAATAAATGTTTTAATAAGCATGAAATTATAACTCTGAAGTGTGCTAAAATGAAACCACCTGCTAAGGGTGAGAGAACAAATATAAACATCATTTTTCCAAAAAAGAGGAATTTATTACCTTTGAATCAAAGCATGTGGATTTGTTCAAACTGGCAATAAAGGAATATGGAAACACAAACCATAGAAAGTCATATTTTAGATTTCTAAAAGACTTCAAAGTGAAGAGTATACATTTTTTAAATGTTACATAATGCTACATAATGACAAGATGACAGGTTGTGACAAATAGCATTTTAAAAGCTCTACTCATAATGGAACGGAAGGTGTCATTTCCCTATAATTTTATATATGTCATTAATTTACTATATCTGGATACAACATATTACCAAACAGATGTTCATCAAAGACTAAATCATTTTTAATGGAACATAATAATTTGAACCTACATCTATTAATCATTTTTTTCAATCAAACATTTATAGTCTCGCTAAACATTTTATCAGTTGTCGACAAAATTAAAAAAAAATAGGATAAAAAGTCGTGTTTGGAAAAGTAGATTTTCTTTGAAATTTGCATTTAAATGAAAATATTTGCTGATATTTTTAAAACTTTAAATGTAATTTTATATATATCTGACCTATCAAATGATATAAAATTTTTGGAGACAATATAGTTTGGGGCACATGGTAAGCAATAATCAATTTTTTTGTTGATCCAAGTGTTCTTGTATTATTTTTCTTAATTATTCTAGTACCACAATTTATAGTTCTAAGATTTTTCCACCCCCCCCCCATTTTAATATCTCTTAAGGTGGCACTCACCTTGCACTTGATGACATATCCTAGTTTAACTGACAGCATTTCACTTTCTTAGTCGAACATAAACTATAGTGCATCTTACCCTTGATGAAAGCTAGGATGCAATTAAATACTCTATTATGGTTACAATTCTGATATGTGAAATCCTCCGGTAGCTCCCTGTGCCCCCACAGTGTAGTACCTCACCTCCTCGCCAAGTATACAAACCTTCTCACCCCCAGTGTTAACCCCGGGGCTCAACCTCCATCCCCAGGTGATGCTGCCAGATCAGCTGTCCGTTGTCATGAACTTGCTGTAGTTTCCCGAATGCCCTGTGCTGCCTCCTGACACTTTAAAACTTCACACACTCATCCTCATTCTTCGCTTTGCCCTTGTCTATCACCTCCCCTGAAAATCTGTTCCTAAGTGCCTTTTCCCAGCTCCCACCTACCCTTGGCAGTATTTTATCTCCCTGTGGTAAAGCCTGTCACACTGCACCATGGACATGCCCGTTGTCCCCCTGAGAAGAGAAAAGGGACAGTGAGGGCCCCCAGCATTTGCAGCTCTAGTGCAGAGCCCCATGCCTGGCTTGCAGGAAATGCCAGATCATGAAGACAAACAGAGATCATCCTCTGACTAAAACCAGCCTTCTTTGCCTACCGCAGGATCTGGATCAATAAAGAGCAGCCAGTTATTATTGCTGTTTGTCTAGGGATTTTTTCCCCATATATTTCCCAGGTCTTTACTCTTTTATAGCACTTTAATTCAGGCTTCAACCACTTCCTAGTCAGATCAGGTGAAATCATTTTCCTTCCCATACCCTCGATGTATTTCCCATCTAGTAATTCTTTTTTTAAACATCTTATTTACCCATTTGACAGACAGATCACAAGTAGGTAGAGAGGCAGGCAGAGAGAGAGGGGGGAAGCAGGCTCCGCACTCAGCAGAGAACCCCATGTGGGGCTCCATCCCAGGACCCTGAAATCATGACCTGAGCCAAAGGCAGAGGCCTAAACCACTGAGCCACGCAGGAGACCCCATATCTGGTAATTTTTAATCAAGGTGGACTTGCTGCATCAAATACTTCCTTCTTCAAATATAAATATATAAATATATTGATCAAGTCACTCGCATGTCTTAGGAGAATGTCATGCCTTTAGTAGCAAACTTGAAATCTTGGCCATTGGTTTTGATTTTTGATTTTTGTTTTGGTTAGATTTGGTTCGGTTTTTGTAATTTAAAAATGCCTCCAGCCCTTGGCTCTGTCTGACCTGATTGCTTTCAGCTGTTTCTGCAAAAAAATCGTCCAGGCAGTGAAAACTCTCATTGTTTACAGTGGCGCCCCCTTCTGAACACTTTGTTAATAAAAAGATTTTTTTTTTTTTTTTTTGGCTATGATAAATGTGCAACAACAATGCGGTATTTCAAAGAGGTGAACCACAGATAAATTTCTCTAAGGGTGGGTGAGGGTTACTCTGCAGAATGGGTCTTTCTACATTCCAGGTCCTTTCGACCCCAATAAATAATGCGGCGATTCTCTCAGTGAGTTGTACTTTTGGTTTAAACAGCCAACTGTCTCTTAAAAAGGACTTTTGTTTAAATTCCTTTAAAAAAAAAGTCTTTTTAAAAAAATCTTTTTTTTAATTTTTATTTTTTAATCCCATATGTTTACTCTGATCGTGGAACTTTGTCATTATGACCTTCTCGGCTGATTAAATTATTCGTCATCAGCACCTACTGCTCTCCTCTCCTGGTGGTCTCTCCGGAAGGGGACTTCTCTAGCTCTTCTAGCAGGAGATGGGCACTTCCCCTCTACCCCTATTGCCGGACCAGCCTTACCAATCCTGCAGGGTCAAGTCCTTCTGGCCTTTTACCTGTTGTTCTCTTCTGAGTGGTTAGTTTTTCATAGATACCATGCTTTCCTTTTCTCTGGATTTACCCTGGACTATCAAAACCCTTTTCTTGTGCCAGTGAAGCCTAAGAAACAGTTCTGATGAGAGAACCAGGAACTCGAACAGATCATATTTATCCTGAATGTTCTGTCCAAAATGAAAAATACATTTCCGAGGAGCCTCAAGATCTCTGAGAAGGGAAGTTTCACCAACTCTGTCATGTAGGGGCATCAATTCCGATTCTGTGTCAATTTTCCTACTTTCCCAGCTAATAATTCTCTACCTCATAAAGCCCAATCTCAACCGTTTCCTCTCTCAAAGGAAGTTGCTCTTAGAGTCTTCACATGGCACCTGGGGCCTGCTGGTCGTTGGCTACTGCGCTCTGTACTTTGGGTCTAACAGCTGCGCGGCATCAGATGAGCACGTCTCTTGTTCTAAGACTTAATATAGTTTGGGGCACATGGTAAGCAATAATCACTTTTTTAATTGATCCAAGTGTTCGAACTTTTCTTAATTATTCTAATACCACAATTTACTTTTCTAAGATTTGCCCCCCCCCGTTTTAATATTTCTTAAGGTGGCACTCACCTCTCACTTGATGACATATCCTAGTTTAACTGACAGCATTTCTCTTTCTTAGTTGAACATAAACTATAGTGCATCTTACCCTTGATGAAAGCTAGGATGCAATTAAATACTCTATTATGGTTACGATTCTGATATTTATGTTTAGGTTCTGTTTTATGAGTAGGTTCAGGATCAGGGTTAGCTTTAGGGTTACGATTCTGTTCAGGATCACGGTTTGCGTCAGAGTTAGGTTTACAGTCTGGGTTAGGGTCAGTGTTAAGGTCAAGGCCAGAGTCAGGTTTAAGTTTAAGAAATGACAAAGGCAAATTTCAGAGTTAGGGTTATGATCATGGTCAGGGAGAGGTTCGGGATTATGGTTAAAGTGTGGTTAGGGTTAGGGTAGAGGTAGGTTGAGGGTTAGGGTTAGACCAGGTTAGGGTCAGTGTCAGGGATAATGTTAGGGGTTAGTATTAGGGTTAGGTTCAGTGTTAGGTTTCGGGGCAGGGCCCGTGTTAGTGTCAGGGAGGGTTAGGTTTAGGGTTAGAGTTAGGGTCAGGCTCACATTCAGTGTCAGGGTTAGTGTTAGGGTCAGGTCAGGGTCACTTTTAGGTTCATGGTTAGGTTTCCGGTGTTTGCCTGAGTCAGGGTCAGGGTGAAGTCTAGGGCCAGTGTCAGGTTTACGGTCAGGATCAGGTATTGGTTTAAAGTCCACATTAGTGTCAACGACAGGGTAATGTAGTAGTCAGTGTTAGAGTAATGGATTGGATTAGGATCGTAACCATAATAGAGTATTTAATTGCATCCTAGCTTTCATCAAGGGTAAGATGCACTATAGTTTATGTTCGACTAAGAAAGAGAAATGCTGTTTGTTAAACTAGGATATGTCATCAAGTGCAAGGTGAGTGCCACCTTAAGAGATATTAAAATGGGGGGGGGGACAACTCTTAGAACAAGTCAATTGTGGTAGTAGAATAAATAAGAAAGGTCCCACACTTGGATCAACTAAAGAAGTAATTATTGCTTACCATGTTCCCCAAACTATATTAAGTCCTAGAACAAGAGACGTGCTCATCTTGATGCCCCGCAGCTGTTAGACCCAAGGTACAGAGGGCAGTAGCCAATGACCAGCAGGCCCCAATTGCCATGTGCAGACTCTAAGAGCAACTGCCTTTGAGAGAGGAAACGGTTGAGAGTGGGCTTTCTGAGGTAGAGAATTACTAGCTGGGAAAGTAGGACAATTGGCAAGAATCGGAATTGATGCCCCTACATGACAGAGTTGGTGAAACTTCCCTTCTCAGAGAAACTTGAGGCTCCTCAGAAATGAATTTTTCATTTTGGACAGAACATTCAAGATAAATATGATCTGTTCGAGTTCCTGGTTCTCTCATCCGTACTGTTTCTTAAGCTTCACTAGCACAAGAAAAGTGTTTTGATAGTCCAGGGAAAATCCTGACGAAAGCAAAGCAAGGTATCTATGAAAAACTAACCACTCAGTGGAGAACAACAGATAAAGGACCAGGCCGACCTGACCCTGCAGGATAGGTAAGGTTAGTCTGGCAACAGGGGTAGAGGGGAAGTGCCCATCTCCTGCTAGAAGAGCTAGAGAAGACCCCTTCCGGAGAGACCATCAGGAGAGGAGAGTAGGAGGTGCTAATGATGAAGAATATTTTAATCAGCAGAGATGGTCAAAATGACAAAGTTCCATGATCAGAGTAAACATATGGGATTTAAAAATAAAAAATAAAAAAAAATTTTTTGGAAGGACTTTTTTTATAAAGGAATTTGACCAAAAGACCTTTTTAAGAGACAGTTGTCTGTTTAAACCAAAAGTACAACTCACTGAGAGAATCGCCGAATTATTTGTTGGGGTAGAAAGGACCTGGAATGTAGAAAGACCCATTCTGCAGAGGAAAAAATAGAATCACTAACAGGCCTCATGCCTTGCACAGCCAGTGGCTAGAATACCTGCCCCATCATTCCCTGTGCTATAAGGACACAAGAAGCATTTCAACTATGTTAGTTTTTCTTTGAAGCCAACAAGTGTTTGCCCAGTTAAGCGCTTGGTAACAATCAGTCATGTTATGTTATAATGATTGTCGATATCTTTAAAAGCCTTGTCAAGTTCATTTTGAGTAACCCTCACCCCACCCTTAGAGAAATTTATCTGTGGTTCACCTCTTTGAAATACGTCATTGTTGTTCCACATTTACCATAGCCGAAAAACAAACAAAAAAAAAACAAACAAACAAAAAAGCTTTTTATTAACAAAGTGTTCAGAAGGGGGCGCCACTGTAAAAAATGAGAGTTTTTGCTGCTGGGATAATTTTGTTGCAGAAACAGCTGAAAGCAATCAGGTCAGACAGAGCCAAGGGCTGGAGGGATTTTTTAAATTACAAAAACCGAACCAAATCTAACCATAACAAAAATCAAAACCAATGGCCAAAATTTCAAGTTTGCTACTAATGGTATGACATTCTAGTAAGACATGAAAGTGACTTGATCAATATATTTATATATTTATATTTGAAGAAGAAGGAACTATTTGATGCAGCAAATCCACGTTGGTTAAAAATTACCAGATATGGGGTCTCCTGGGTGGCTCAGTGGTTTAGTCTCAGGTCATGATTTCAGTGTCCTGGGATGGAGCCCCACATCGGGCTCTCTGCTGAGCGGAGAGCCTGCTTACACCCTCTCTCTCTGCCTCCCTCTCTACCTACTTGTGATCTGTCTGTCAAATGGGTAAATAAGATGTTTACAAAAAGAATTACTGGATGTGAAATACATCGAGTGTATGGGAAGGAAAATGATTTCACCTGATCTGACTAGGAAGTGGTTGAAGCCTGAATTAAGTGTTATAAAAAGAGTAAAGACCTGGGAAATATATGGGGTAAAAATCCCTAGAAAAACAGCAATAATAACTGGCTGCTCTTTATTGATCCAGATCCTGCGGTAGGCAAAGAAGAGCTGGTTTTAGTCAGAGGATGATCTCCGTTTGTCTTCATGATCTGGCATTTCCTGCAAGCCAGGCATGGGGCTCTCCACTAGAGCTGCAAATGCTTGGGGCCTTCATTGTCCCTTTTCTCTTCTCAGGGGGACAACGGGCATGTCCATGGTGCAGTGTGACAGGTTTTACCACAGGGAGATAATACACTGCCAAGGGTAGGTTGGACCTGGGAAAAGCCACTTAGGAACAGATTTTCAGGGGAGGTGATAGACAAGGGCAAAGCGAAGAATGAGGATGAGTTTGTCAAGTTTCAAAGTGCCAGGAGGCAGCACAGTGCATTCAGGAAACTACAGCAAGTTCATGACAACCGACAGGTGATCTGGAAGCATCACCTGGGGATGGAGGCTGAGATCTGGGGTTAACACTGGGGGTGAGAAGGTTTGTATCCTATGGCGAGGAGGTGAGGTACTACACTGTGGGGGTATAGGGAGCTACCGGAGTATTTCAAATATCAGAATCATAACCATAAAAGAGTATTTAATTGCATCCTAGCTTTCATCAAGGGTAAGATGCACTATAGTTTATGTTCGACTAAGAAAGAGAAATGCTGTCAATTAAACAAGGATATGTCATCAAGTGCAACGTGAGTGCCACCTTAAGAGTTATTAAAAGGGGGGGGATTCTTAGAACAAGTAAATTGTGGTAGTAGAATAAATAAGAAAGATCCAACACTTGGTTCAACTAAAGAAGTGATTACTGCTTACCATGTGCCCCAAACTATATTAAGTCCTAGAACAAGAGATGTGCTCATCTTGATGCCCCGCAGCTGTTAGACCCAAGGTATAGAGGGCAGTAGCCAACGACCAGCAGGTCCCAAGTGCCATGTGCAGACTCTAAGAGCAACTGCCTTTGAGAGAGGAAATGGTAGAGAGTGGGCTTTCTGAGGTAGAGAATTACTAGCTGGGAAAGTAGGACAATTGACACAGAATCGGAATTGATGCCCCTACATAACAGAGTTGGTGAAACTTCCCTTCTCAGAGGTCTTGAGGCACCTCAGAAATGAATTTTTCATTTTGTACAGAACATTCAGGATAAATATGATCTGTTCGAGTTCCTGGTTCTCTCATCACGACTGTTTCTTAGGATTCACTGGCACCAGAAAAGGATTTTGATAGTCCAGGGTAAGTCCTGACAAATGCAAAGCGCGGTATCTATAAAAAAGTAACGACTCAGAAGGGAACAACAGATAAAAAGCCAGGCCGACCTGACCCTGCAGGATAGGTAGGGCTGGTCTGGAAACATGGGTAGAGGGGAAGTGCCCATCTCCTGCTAGAAGACCTAGAGAAGACCCCTTCCGGAGAGACCACCAGGAGAGGAGAGCAGAAGGTGCTGATGATGAGAATAATCAGCAGAGAAGGTCAAAATGACAAAGTTCCACGATCAGAGTAAACATATGATAATAAAAATAAAAAATAAAAAAAAAATTTTTTTTGAAAGGACTTTTTCTTAAAGGAATTTAAACCAAAGTCCTTTTAAAGAGACAGTTGGCTGTTTAAACCAATAGTACAACTCATTGATAGAGTCGCTGCTTTATTTATTGGGGTAGAAAGGACCTGGAAGGTAGAAAGAGCCATTCTGCAGAGGAAAAAATAGAATCACTAAAAGGCCTCATGCCTTGCAAAGCCAGTGGCTAGAATCCCTGCCTCATGAGAACCTGTGCTAGAAGGCCGCTAGAACCATCTCAACGTTGTTAGTCTATCTTGGAAGCCAACAATTGTTGGCCCAGTTAAGGGCACGGTAACAATCAGTCACGTTATGTTATAATGATTGTCAATATTTTAAAAGCCTTGTCAAGTTCCTTTTTGAGTAACCCTCACCCCAACCTTAGAGAAATTTATCTGTGGTTCACCTCTTTGAAATACCTCATTGTTGTTCCACATTTACCTTAACCGAAAAACAAACAACAAAAAAAAGCTTTTTATTAACAAAGTGTTCAGAAGGGGGCGCCACTGTAAACAATGAGAGTTTTCCCTGCCAGGACATCATTGTTGCAGAAACAGCTGAAAGCAATCAGGTCAGACAGAGCCAAGGGCTGGAGGGATTTTTAAAATTACAAAAACCGATTCAAATCTAACCAAAACAAAAATCAAAACCAATGGCCATGATTTCAAGTTTGCTTCTAATGGTATGACATTCGCCTAAGACATGTGAGTGACTTGATCAATATATTTATATATTTATATTTGAAGAAGAAGGAACTATTTGATGCAGCAAATCCACGTTGGTTAAAAATTACCAGATATGGGGGCTCCTGGGTGGCTCAGTGGTTTAGGCCTCTGCCTTCGGCTCAGGTCATGATAACAGGGTCCTGGGATGGAGCCCCACATCGGGCTCTCTGCTCAACGTGGAGCCTGCTTTCCCCCTCTCTCTCTGCCTCCCTCTCTACCTACTTGTGGTCTGTCTGTCAAATGGGTAAATAAGATCTTTAAAAAAAGTATTACTAGGTGTGAAATACATCGAGGGTATAGGAAGGAAATGATTTCACCTGATCTGACTAGGAAATGGTTGAAGCCTGAATTAAAGTGCTATAAAAAGAGTAAACACCTGGGAAATATATGGGGAAAATTCCTAGAAAAACAGCAATAATAACTGGCTGCTCTTTATTGATCCAGATCCTGCGGTAGGCATAGAATAGCTGGTTTTAGCCAGAGGATGATCTCTGTTTGTCTTCATGTTCCGGCATTTCCTGCAAGCCAGGCATGGGGCTCTGCACTAGAGCTGCAAATGCTGGGGGCCCTCATTGTCCCTTTTCTCTTCTCAGGGGGACAACGGGCATGTCCATGGTGCAGTGTGACAGGATTTACCACAGGGAGATAATACACTGCCAAGGGTAGGTAGGACCTGGGAAAAGCCACTTAGGAACAGATTTTCAGGGGAGGTGATAGACAAGGGCAAAGCGAAGAATGAGGATGAGTGTGTCAAGTTTCAAAGTGCCAGGAGGCAGCACAGTGCATTCAGAAAACTACAGCAAGTTCATGACAACCGACAGCTGATCTGGCAGCATCACCTTGGGATGGAGGCTGAGGCCCGGGGTTAACACTGGGGGTGAAAAGGTTTGTATACTATGGCGAGGAGGTGAGGTACTACACTGTGGGGGTACAGGGAGCTACCGGAGGATTTCAAATATCAGAATCGTAACCATAATAGAGTATTTAATTGCATCCTAGCTTTCATCAAGGGTAAGATGCACTATACTTTATGTTCGACTAAGAAACAGAAATGCTGTCAGTTAAACTAGGATAAGTCATCAAGTGCAAAGTGAGAGCCACCTTAAGAGATATTAAAATGGTGGGGGGGACAAATCTTAGAACAAGTAAATTGTGGTAGTAGAATATATAAGAAAGATCCAACACTTGGATGAACTAAAGAGGTGATTATTGCTTACCATGTGCCCCAAACTATATTAAGTCCTGGAATAAGAGACGTGCTCATCTTGATGCCCCGCAGCTGTTAGACCCAAAATACAGACGGCAGTAGCCCACGACCAGCAGGCCCCAAGTGTCATGTGCAGACTCTAAGAGCAACTGCCTTTGAGAGAGGAAACGGTTGAGAGTGGGCTTTCAGAGGTAGAGAATTACTAGCTGGGAGGGTAGGACAATTGACACAGAATCGGAATTGATGCCCCTACATGACAGAGTGGTGAAATTTCCCTTCTCAGAGATCTTGAGGCTCCTCAGAATTAAATTTTTCATTTTGGACAGAACATTCAGGACAAATATGATCTCTTCGAGTTCCTGGTTCTCTCATCACGACTGTTTCTTAGGATTCACTGGCACAAGAAAAGGGTTTTGATAGTCCAGGGTAAGTCCTGACAAATGCAAAGCACGGTATCTATGAAAAAGTAACGACTCAGAAGAGAACAACAGATAAAGAGCCAGGCCGACCTGACCCTGCAGGATAGGTAAGGCTGGTCTGGAAACATGGGTAGAGGGGAAGTGCCCAACTCCTGCTAGAAGACCTAGAGAAGACCCCTTCCGGAGAGACCACCAGGAGAGGAGAGCAGTAGGTGCTGATGATGAAGAATATTTTAATCAGCAGAGAAGGTCAAAATGACAAAGTTCCACGATCAGAGTAAACATATGGGATTTAAAAATAAAAAATAGAAAAAAAAAGATTTTTTTGAAAGGACTTTTATTTAAAGAATTTAAACAAAAGTCCTTTTAAAGAGACAGTTGGCTGTTTAAACCAATAGTCCAACTCACTGAGAGAATCGCTGCTTTATTTATTGGGGTAGAAAGGACCTGGAATGTAGAAAGACCCTTTCTGCAGTGGAAAAAATAGAGTCACTAACAGGCCTCATGCCTTGCACAGCCAGTGGCTAGAATCCCTGCCTCATAAGACCCTGTGCTAGAAGGCCGCTAGAACCATCTCAACTATGTTAGTTTATTTTGGAAGCCAACAAGTGTTGGCCCAGTTAAGCACACAGTAACAATCAGTCACGTTATGTTATAATGATTGTCGATATCTTTAAAAGCCTTGTCAAGTTCCTTTTTGAGTAAACCTCACCCCACCCTTAGAGAAATTTATCTGTGGTTCACCTCTTTGAAATACCTCATTGTTGTTCCACATTTACCATAGCCCGGAAAAAAAAAAAAAAAAGCTTTTTATTAAAAAAGTGTTTAGAAGGGGACCACTGTAAACAATGAGAGTTTTCGCTGCCAGGACATTTTTGTTGCAGAAACAGCTGAAAGCAATCAGGTCAGACAGAGACAAGGGCTGGAGGGATTTTTAAAATTACAAAAACTGAACCTAATCTAACCAAAACAAAAATCAAAACCAATGGCCAAAATTTCAAGTTTGCTACTAATGGTATGACATTCCCCTAAGACATGCGAGTGACTTGATCAATATATTTATATATTTATATTTGAAGAACAAGGAACTATTTGATGCAGCAAATCCACGTTGGTTAAAAATTACCAGATATGGGGGCTCCTGGGTGGCTCAGTGGTTTAGGCCTCTACCTCCGCCTCATGTCATGATTTCAGGGTCCTGGGATGGAGCCCCACATCGGGCTCTCTGCACAGCGTGGAGCCTACTTTTACCCTGTCTCTCTGCCTCCCTCTCTACCTACTAGTGATCTCATCTGTAAAATGGGTAAATAAGATCTTTAAAAAAAGAATTACTAGGTGTGAAATACATCGAGAGTATAGGAAGGAAATGATTTCACCTGATCTGACTAGGAAATGGTTGAAGCCTGAATTAAAGTGCTATAAAAAGAGTAAACACCTGGGAAATATATGGGGAAAAAACCCCTAGAAAAACAGCAATAATAACTGGCTGCCCTTTATTGATCCAGATCCTGCGGTAGGCATAGAAGAGCTGGTTTTAGCCAGAGGATGATCTCCGTTTGTCTTCGTGATCTGGCATTTCCTGCCAGCCAGGCATGGGGCTCTGCACTAGAGCTGCAAATGCTGGGGGCCCCCATTTTCCCTTTTATCTTCTCAGGGGGACAACGGGCATGTCCATGGTGCAGTGTGACAGGATTTACCACAGGGATATAATAGACTGCCAAGAGTAGGTTGGACCTGGGAAAAGCCACTTAGGAACAGATTTTCAGGGGAGGTGATAGACAAGGGCAAAGCGAAGAATGAGGATGAGTGTGTCAAGTTTCAAAGTGCCAGGAGGCAGCACATGCATTCGGGATACTACAGCAAGTTCATGATAACTGACAGCTGATCTGGCAGCATCACCTGGGGATGGAGGCTGAGCCCCGGGGTTAACACTGGGGGTGAGATGGTTTGTATACTATGGCGAGGAAGTGAGGTACTACACTGTGGGGGCACAGGGAGCTACCGGAGGATTTCATATATCAGAATCGTAACCATAATAGAGTATTTAATTGCATCCTAGCTTTCATCAAGGGTAAGATGCACTATAGTTTGTGTTCGACTAAGAAACAGAAATGCTGTCAGTTAAACTAGGATAAGTCATCAAGTGCAAGGTGAGAGCCACCTTAAGTGATATTAAAATGGTGGTGGGGGGGGGACAAATCTTAGAACAAGTAAATTGTGGTAGTAGAATAAATAAGAAAGGTCCAACACTTGGATCAACTACAGAGGTGATTATTGCTTGCCATTTGCCCCAAACTATATTAAGTCCTAGAACAAGAGATGTGCTCATCTTGATGCCCCGCAGCTATTAGACCCAAGGTAGAGAGGGCAGTAGCCTACGACCAGCAGGCCCCAAGTGCCATGTGCAGACTGTAAGAGCAACTGCCTTTGAGAGAGGAAACGGTTGAGAGTGGGCTTTCAGAGGTACAGAATTACTAGCTGGGAGGGTAGGACAATTGACACAGAATCGGAATTGATGCCCCTACATGACAGAGTTGGTGAAATTTCCCTTCTCAGAGATCTTGAGGCTCCTCAGAAATGTATTTTTCATTTTAGACAGAACATTCAGGAAAAATATGATCTGTTCGAGGTCCTGGTTCTCTCATCACGATTGTTTCTTAGGATTCACTGGCACCAGAAAAGGGTTTTGATAGTCCAGGGTAAGTCCTGACAAATGCAAAGCACGGTATCTATGAAACACTAACGACTCAGAAGAGAATAACAGACCAAAAGCCAGGCCGACCTGACCCTGCAGGATAGGTAAGGCTGGTCTGGAAACATGGGTAGAGGGGAAGTGCCCATCTCCTGCTAGAAGACCTAGAGAAGACCCCTTCCGGAGAGACCACCAGGAGAGGAGAGCAGTAGGTGCTGATGATGAAGAATATTTTAATCAGCAGAGAAGGTCAAAATGACAAAGTTCCACGATCAGAGTAAACATATGGGATTTAAAAATAAAAAATAGAAAAAAAAAGATTTTTTGGAAAGGACTTTTTTTTAAAGGAATTTAATCAAAAGTCCTTTTAAAGAGACAGTTGGCTGTTTAAACCAATAGTCAAACTCACTGAGAGAATCGCTGCTTTATTTATTGGGGAAGAAAGGACCTGGAATGTAGAAAGACCCATTCTGCAGAGGAAAAATAAAATCACTAACAGGCCTCATGCCTTGCACAGCCAGTAGCTAGAATCCCTGCCTCATGAGACCCTGTGCTAGAAGGCCGCTAGAACCATCTCAACTATGTTAGTTTATCTTGGAAGCCAACAAGTGTTGGCCCACTTAAGCACACAGTAACAATCAGTCACGTTATGTTATAATGATTGTCGATATCTTTAAAAGCCTTGTCAAGTTCCTTTTTGAGTAAACCTCACCCCACCTTTAGAGAAATTTATCTGTGGTTCACCTCTTTGAAATACCTCATTGTTGTTCCACATTTACCATAGCCCGGAAAAAAAAAAAAAAAAGCTTTTTATTAACAAAGTGTTCAGAAGGGGGCGCCACTGTAAACAATGAGAGTTTTCGCTGCCAGGACATTTTTGTTGCAGAAACAGCTGAAAGCCTTCAGGTCAGACAGAGCCAAGTGCTGGAGGGATTTTTAAAATTACAAAAACCGATTCAAATCTACCAAAACAAAAATCAAAACCAATGGCCAGTTTTCAAGTTTGCTACTAATGGTATGACATTCTCCTAAGACATGCGAGTGACTTGATCAATATATTTATATATTTATATTTGAAGAAGAAGGAACTATTTGTTGCAGCAAATCCACGTTGGTTAAAAATTACCAGATATGGGGTCTCCTGGGTGGCTCAGTGGTTTAGGCCTCTGCCTTCGGCTCAGGTCATGATTTCAGGGTCCTGGGATGGAGCCCCACATTGGGCTCTCTGCTCAGCATGGAGCCTGCTTTCCCCCTCTCTCTCTGCCTCCCTCTCTACCTACTTATGATCTGTCTGTCAAATGGGTAAATAAGATCTTTAAAAAAAGAATTACTAGGTGTGAAATACATCGAGGGTATAGGAAGGAAATGATTTCACCTGATCTGACTAGGAAATGGTTGAAGCCTGAATTAAAGTGCTATAAAAAGAGTAAAGACCTGGGAAATATATGGGGAAAAAATCCCTAGAAAAACAGCAATAATAACTGGCTGCTCTTTATTGATCCAGATCCTGCGGTAGGCATAGAAGAGCTGGTTTTAGCCAGAGGATGATCTCCGTTTGTCTTCGTGAATGGCATTTCCTGTAAGCCAGGCATGGGGCTATCCACTAGAGCTGCAAATGCTGGGGGCCCTCATTGTCCCTTTTCTCTTCTCAGGGGGGACAACGGGCATGTCCATGGTGCAGTGTGACAGGATTTACCACAGGGATATAATAGACTGCCAAGGGTAGGTTGGACCTGGGAAAAGTCACTTAGGAACAGATTTTCAGGGGAGGTGATAGACAAGGGCAAAGTGAAGAATGAGGATGAGTGTGTCAAGTTTCAAAGAGCCAGGAGGCAGCACAGTGCATTCGGGAAACTACAGCAAGTTCATGACAACCGACAGCTGATCTGGCAGCATCACCTGGGGATGGAGGCTGAGATCTGGGGTTAACACTGGGGTGAGATGGTTTGTATACTATGCCGAGGAAGTGAGGTACTACACTGTGGCGGCAGAGGGTGTTACCGGAAGATTTCAAATATCAGAATCGTAACCATAATAGAGTATTTAATTGCATCCTAGCTTTTGTCAAGGGTAAGATGCAATATAGTTTATGTCCGACTAAGAAAGAGAAATGCTGTCAGTTATACTAGTATATGTCATCAAGTGCAAGGTGAGTTCCACTTTAAGAGATATTAACATGGGGGTGGAGTACAAATCTTAGAACAAGTAAACTGTGGTACTAAAATAATTAAGAAAGTTTGGACACTTGGATCAACAACAAAAGTGATTATTGCTTCCCATGTGTCCCAAACTCTATTAAGTCTTAGAACAAGAGACTTTCTCATCTTGATGCCCCGCAGCTGTTAGACCAAGGTAGAGAGGGCAGTAGCCAACGACCAGCAGGCCCCAAGTGGCATGTGCAGACTGTAAGAGCAACTGCCTTTGAGAGAGGAAACGGTAGAGAGTGGGCTATATGAGGTAGAGAATTACTAGCTGGGAAAGTAGGAAAATTGACACAGAATCGGAATTGATGCCCCTACATGACAGAGTTGGTGAAACTTCCCTTCTCAGAGATCTTGAGGCTCCTCAGAAATGTATTTTTCATTTTGGACAGAACATTCAGGACAAATATGATCTGTTGGAGTTCCTGGTTCTCTCATCACGACTGTTTCTTAGGATTCACTGGCACCAGAAAAGGGTTTTGATAGTCCAGGGTAAGTCCTGACAAATGCAAAGCACGGTATCTATGAAAAACTAACGACTCAGAAGAGAACAACAGACCAAAAGCCAGGCCGACCTGACCCTGCAGGATAGGTAAGGCTGGTCTGGAAACATGGGTAGAGGGGAAGTGCCCATCTCCTGCTAGAAGACCTAGAGAAGACCCCTTCCGGAGAGACCACCAGGAGAGGAGAGCAGTAGGTGCTGATGATGAAGAATATTTTAATCAGCAGAGAAGGTCAAAATGACAAAGTTCCACGATCAGAGTAAACATTTGGGATTTAAAAATAAAAAATAGAAAAAAAAAGATTTTTTGAAAGGACTTTTTTTAAAGGAATTTAATCAAAAGTCCTTTTAAAGAGACAGTTGGCTGTTTAAACCAATAGTACAACTCATTGAGAGAATCGCTGCTTTATTTATTGGGGTAGAAAGGACCTGGAATGTAGAAAGACCCATTCTGCAGAGGAAAAAATAAAATCACTAACAGGCCTCATGCCTTGCACAGCCAGTGGCTAGAATCCCTGCCTCATGAGACCCTGTGCTAGAAGGCCGCTAGAACCATCTCAACTATGTTAGTTTATCTTGGAAGCCAACAAGTGTTGGCCCATTTAAGCACACAGTAACAATCAGTCACGTTATGTTATAATGATTGTCGATATCTTTAAAAGCCTTGTCAAGTTCCTTTTTGAGTAAACCTCACCCCACCTTTAGAGAAATTTATCTGTGGTTCACCTCTTTGAAATACCTCATTGTTGTTCCACATTTACCATAGCCCGGAAAAAAAAAAAAAAAAAGCTTTTTATTAACAAAGTGTTCAGAAGGGGGCGCCACTGTAAACAATGAGAGTTTTCGCTGCCAGGACATTTTTGTTGCAGAAACAGCTGAAAGCCTTCAGGTCAGACAGAGCCAAGTGCTGGAGGGATTTTTAAAATTACAAAAACCGATTCAAATCTACCAAAACAAAAATCAAAACCAATGGCCAGTTTTCAAGTTTGCTACTAATGGTATGACATTCTCCTAAGACATGCGAGTGACTTGATCAATATATTTATATATTTATATTTGAAGAAGAAGGAACTATTTGTTGCAGCAAATCCACGTTGGTTAAAAATTACCAGATATGGGGTCTCCTGGGTGGCTCAGTGGTTTAGGCCTCTGCCTTCGGCTCAGGTCATGATTTCAGGGTCCTGGGATGGAGCCCCACATTGGGCTCTCTGCTCAGCATGGAGCCTGCTTTCCCCCTCTCTCTCTGCCTCCCTCTCTACCTACTTGTGATCTGTCTGTCAAATGGGTAAATAAGATCTTTAAAAAAAGAATTACTAGGTGTGAAATACAACGAGGGTATAGGAAGGAAATGATTTCACCTGATCTGACTAGGAAATGGTTGAAGCCTGAATTAAAGTGCTATAAAAAGAGTAAAGACCTGGGAAATATATGGGGAAAAAATCCCTAGAAAAACAGCAATAATAACTGGCTGCTCTTTATTGATCCAGATCCTGCGGTAGGCATAGAAGAGCTGGTTTTAGCCAGAGGATGATCTCCGTTTGTCTTCGTGATTGGCATTTCCTGTAAGCCAGGCATGGGGCTATCCACTAGAGCTGCAAATGCTGGGGGCCCTCATTGTCCCTTTTCTCTTCTCAGGGGGGACAACGGGCATGTCCATGGTGCAGTGTGACAGGATTTACCACAGGGATATAATAGACTGCCAAGGGTAGGTTGGACCTGGGAAAAGCCACTTAGGAACAGATTTTCAGGGGAGGTGATAGACAAGGGCAAAGCGAAGAATGAGGATGAGTGTGTCAAGTTTCAAAGTGCCAGGAGGCAGCACAGTGCATTCGGGAAACTACAGCAAGTTCATGACAACCGACAGCTGATCTGGCAGCATCACCTGGGGATGGAGGCTGAGATCTGGGGTTAACACTGGGGTGAGATGGTTTGTATACTATGCCGAGGAAGTGAGGTACTACACTGTGGCGGCAGAGGGTGTTACCGGAGGATTTCAAATATCAGAATCGTAACCATAATAGAGTATTTAATTGCATCCTAGCTTTTGTCAAGGGTAAGATGCAATATAGTTTATGTACGACTAAGAAAGAGAAATGCTGTCAGTTATACTAGTATATGTCATCAAGTGCAAGGTGAGTTCCACTTTAAGAGATATTAACATGGGGGTGGAGTACAAATCTTAGAACAAGTAAACTGTGGTACTAAAATAATTAAGAAAGTTTGGACACTTGGATCAACAACAAAAGTGATTATTGCTTCCCATGTGTCCCAAACTCTATTAAGTCTTAGAACAAGAGACTTTCTCATCTTGATGCCCCGCAGCTGTTAGACCCAAGGTAGAGAGGGCAGTAGCCAACGACCAGCAGGCCCCAAGTGCCATGTGCAGACTGTAAGAGCAACTGCCTTTGAGAGAGGAAACGGTAGAGAGTGGGCTATCTGAGGTAGAGAATTACTAGCTGGGAAAGTAGGAAAATTGACACAGAATCGGAATTGATGCCCCTACATGACAGAGTTGGTGAAACTTCCCTTCTCAGAGGTCTTGAGGCTCCTCAGAAATGTATTTTTCATTTTGGACAGAACATTCAGGACAAATATGATCTGTTGGAGTTCCTGGTTCTCTCATCACGACTGTTTCTTAGGATTCACTGGCACCAGAAAAGGGTTTTGATAGTCCAGGGTAAGTCCTGACAAATGCAAAGCACGGTATCTATGAAAAACTAACCACTCAGAAGAGAACAACAGACCAAAAGCCAGGCCGACCTGACCCTGCAGGATAGGTAAGGCTGGTCTGGAAACATGGGTAGAGGGGAAGTGCCCATCTCCTGCTAGAAGACCTAGAGAAGACCCCTTCCGGAGAGACCACCAGGAGAGGAGAGCAGTAGGTGCTGATGATGAAGAATATTTTAATCAGCAGAGAAGGTCAAAATGACAAAGTTCCACGATCAGAGTAAACATATGGGATTTAAAAATAAAAAATAGAAAAAAAAAGATTTTTTGGAAAGGACTTTTTTTTAAAGGAATTTAATCAAAAGTCCTTTTAAAGAGACAGTTGGCTGTTTAAACCAATAGTCAAACTCACTGAGAGAATCGCTGCTTTATTTATTGGGGAAGAAAGGACCTGGAATGTAGAAAGACCCATTCTGCAGAGAAAAAAATAAAATCACTAACAGGCCTCATGCCTTGCACAGCCAGTAGCTAGAATCCCTGCCTCATGAGACCCTGTGCTAGAAGGCCGCTAGAACCATCTCAACTATGTTAGTTTATCTTGGAAGCCAACAAGTGTTGGCCCACTTAAGCACACAGTAACAATCAGTCACGTTATGTTATAATGATTGTCGATATCTTTAAAAGCCTTGTCAAGTTCCTTTTTGAGTAAACCTCACCCCACCTTTAGAGAAATTTATCTGTGGTTCACCTCTTTGAAATACCTCATTGTTGTTCCACATTTACCATAGCCCGGAAAAAAAAAAAAAAAAAGCTTTTTATTAACAAAGTGTTCAGAAGGGGGCGCCACTGTAAACAATGAGAGTTTTCGCTGCCAGGACATTTTTGTTGCAGAAACAGCTGAAAGCCTTCAGGTCAGACAGAGCCAAGTGCTGGAGGGATTTTTAAAATTACAAAAACCGATTCAAATCTACCAAAACAAAAATCAAAACCAATGGCCAGTTTTCAAGTTTGCTACTAATGGTATGACATTCTCCTAAGACATGCGAGTGACTTGATCAATATATTTATATATTTATATTTGAAGAAGAAGGAACTATTTGTTGCAGCAAATCCACGTTGGTTAAAAATTACCAGATATGGGGTCTCCTGGGTGGCTCAGTGGTTTAGGCCTCTGCCTTCGGCTCAGGTCATGATTTCAGGGTCCTGGGATGGAGCCCCACATTGGGCTCTCTGCTCAGCATGGAGCCTGCTTTCCCCCTCTCTCTCTGCCTCCCTCTCTACCTACTTGTGATCTGTCTGTCAAATGGGTAAATAAGATCTTTAAAAAAAGAATTACTAGGTGTGAAATACATCGAGGGTATAGGAAGGAAATGATTTCACCTGATCTGACTAGGAAATGGTTGAAGCCTGAATTAAAGTGCTATAAAAAGAGTAAAGACCTGGGAAATATATGGGGAAAAAATCCCTAGAAAAACAGCAATAATAACTGGCTGCTCTTTATTGATCCAGATCCTGCGGTAGGCATAGAAGAGCTGGTTTTAGCCAGAGGATGATCTCCGTTTGTCTTCGTGAATGGCATTTCCTGTAAGCCAGGCATGGGGCTATCCACTAGAGCTGCAAATGCTGGGGGCCCTCATTGTCCCTTTTCTCTTCTCAGGGGGGACAACGGGCATGTCCATGGTGCAGTGTGACAGGATTTACCACAGGGATATAATAGACTGCCAAGGGTAGGTTGGACCTGGGAAAAGTCACTTAGGAACAGATTTTCAGGGGAGGTGATAGACAAGGGCAAAGTGAAGAATGAGGATGAGTGTGTCAAGTTTCAAAGTGCCAGGAGGCAGCACAGTGCATTCGGGAAACTACAGCAAGTTCATGACAACCGACAGCTGATCTGGCAGCATCACCTGGGGATGGAGGCTGAGATCTGGGGTTAACACTGGGGTGAGATGGTTTGTATACTATGCCGAGGAAGTGAGGTACTACACTGTGGCGGCAGAGGGTGTTACCGGAAGATTTCAAATATCAGAATCGTAACCATAATAGAGTATTTAATTGCATCCTAGCTTTTGTCAAGGGTAAGATGCAATATAGTTTATGTCCGACTAAGAAAGAGAAATGCTGTCAGTTATACTAGTATATGTCATCAAGTGCAAGGTGAGTTCCACTTTAAGAGATATTAACATGGGGGTGGAGTACAAATCTTAGAACAAGTAAACTGTGGTACTAAAATAATTAAGAAAGTTTGGACACTTGGATCAACAACAAAAGTGATTATTGCTTCCCATGTGTCCCAAACTCTATTAAGTCTTAGAACAAGAGACTTTCTCATCTTGATGCCCCGCAGCTGTTAGACCCAAGGTAGAGAGGGCAGTAGCCAACGACCAGCAGGCCCCAAGTGCCATGTGCAGACTGTAAGAGCAACTGCCTTTGAGAGAGGAAACGGTAGAGAGTGGGCTATCTGAGGTAGAGAATTACTAGCTGGGAAAGTAGGAAAATTGACACAGAATCGGAATTGATGCCCCTACATGACAGAGTTGGTGAAACTTCCCTTCTCAGAGATCTTGAGGCTCCTCAGAAATGTATTTTTCATTTTGGACAGAACATTCAGGACAAATATGATCTGTTGGAGTTCCTGGTTCTCTCATCACGACTGTTTCTTAGGATTCACTGGCACCAGAAAAGGGTTTTGATAGTCCAGGGTAAGTCCTGACAAATGCAAAGCACGGTATCTATGAAAAACTAACGACTCAGAAGAGAACAACAGACCAAAAGCCAGGCCGACCTGACCCTGCAGGATAGGTAAGGCTGGTCTGGAAACATGGGTAGAGGGGAAGTGCCCATCTCCTGCTAGAAGACCTAGAGAAGACCCCTTCCGGAGAGACCACCAGGAGAGGAGAGCAGTAGGTGCTGATGATGAAGAATATTTTAATCAGCAGAGAAGGTCAAAATGACAAAGTTCCACGATCAGAGTAAACATTTGGGATTTAAAAATAAAAAATAGAAAAAAAAAGATTTTTTGAAAGGACTTTTTTTAAAGGAATTTAATCAAAAGTCCTTTTAAAGAGACAGTTGGCTGTTTAAACCAATAGTACAACTCATTGAGAGAATCGCTGCTTTATTTATTGGGGTAGAAAGGACCTGGAATGTAGAAAGACCCATTCTGCAGAGGAAAAAATAAAATCACTAACAGGCCTCATGCCTTGCACAGCCAGTGGCTAGAATCCCTGCCTCATGAGACCCTGTGCTAGAAGGCCGCTAGAACCATCTCAACTATGTTAGTTTATCTTGGAAGCCAACAAGTGTTGGCCCATTTAAGCACACAGTAACAATCAGTCACGTTATGTTATAATGATTGTCGATATCTTTAAAAGCCTTGTCAAGTTCCTTTTTGAGTAAACCTCACCCCACCTTTAGAGAAATTTATCTGTGGTTCACCTCTTTGAAATACCTCATTGTTGTTCCACATTTACCATAGCCCGGAAAAAAAAAAAAAAAAAGCTTTTTATTAACAAAGTGTTCAGAAGGGGGCGCCACTGTAAACAATGAGAGTTTTCGCTGCCAGGACATTTTTGTTGCAGAAACAGCTGAAAGCCTTCAGGTCAGACAGAGCCAAGTGCTGGAGGGATTTTTAAAATTACAAAAACCGATTCAAATCTACCAAAACAAAAATCAAAACCAATGGCCAGTTTTCAAGTTTGCTACTAATGGTATGACATTCTCCTAAGACATGCGAGTGACTTGATCAATATATTTATATATTTATATTTGAAGAAGAAGGAACTATTTGTTGCAGCAAATCCACGTTGGTTAAAAATTACCAGATATGGGGTCTCCTGGGTGGCTCAGTGGTTTAGGCCTCTGCCTTCGGCTCAGGTCATGATTTCAGGGTCCTGGGATGGAGCCCAACATTGGGCTCTCTGCTCAGCATGGAGCCTGCTTTCCCCCTCTCTCTCTGCCTCCCTCTCTACCTACTTGTGATCTGTCTGTCAAATGGGTAAATAAGATCTTTAAAAAAAGAATTACTAGGTGTGAAATACAACGAGGGTATAGGAAGGAAATGATTTCACCTGATCTGACTAGGAAATGGTTGAAGCCTGAATTAAAGTGCTATAAAAAGAGTAAAGACCTGGGAAATATATGGGGAAAAAATCCCTAGAAAAACAGCAATAATAACTGGCTGCTCTTTATTGATCCAGATCCTGCGGTAGGCATAGAAGAGCTGGTTTTAGCCAGAGGATGATCTCCGTTTGTCTTCGTGATTGGCATTTCCTGTAAGCCAGGCATGGGGCTATCCACTAGAGCTGCAAATGCTGGGGGCCCTCATTGTCCCTTTTCTCTTCTCAGGGGGGACAACGGGCATGTCCATGGTGCAGTGTGACAGGATTTACCACAGGGATATAATAGACTGCCAAGGGTAGGTTGGACCTGGGAAAAGCCACTTAGGAACAGATTTTCAGGGGAGGTGATAGACAAGGGCAAAGCGAAGAATGAGGATGAGTGTGTCAAGTTTCAAAGTGCCAGGAGGCAGCACAGTGCATTCGGGAAACTACAGCAAGTTCATGACAACCGACAGCTGATCTGGCAGCATCACCTGGGGATGGAGGCTGAGATCTGGGGTTAACACTGGGGTGAGATGGTTTGTATACTATGCCGAGGAAGTGAGGTACTACACTGTGGCGGCAGAGGGTGTTACCGGAGGATTTCAAATATCAGAATCGTAACCATAATAGAGTATTTAATTGCATCCTAGCTTTTGTCAAGGGTAAGATGCAATATAGTTTATGTCTGACTAAGAAAGAGAAATGCTGTCAGTTATACTAGTATATGTCATCAAGTGCAAGGTGAGTTCCACTTTAAGAGATATTAACATGGGGGTGGAGTACAAATCTTAGAACAAGTAAACTGTGGTACTAAAATAATTAAGAAAGTTTGGACACTTGGATCAACAACAAAAGTGATTATTGCTTCCCATGTGTCCCAAACTCTATTAAGTCTTAGAACAAGAGACTTTCTCATCTTGATGCCCCGCAGCTGTTAGACCCAAGGTAGAGAGGGCAGTAGCCAACGACCAGCAGGCCCCAAGTGCCATGTGCAGACTGTAAGAGCAACTGCCTTTGAGAGAGGAAACGGTAGAGAGTGGGCTATCTGAGGTAGAGAATTACTAGCTGGGAAAGTAGGAAAATTGACACAGAATCGGAATTGATGCCCCTACATGACAGAGTTGGTGAAACTTCCCTTCTCAGAGGTCTTGAGGCTCCTCAGAAATGTATTTTTCATTTTGGACAGAACATTCAGGACAAATATGATCTGTTGGAGTTCCTGGTTCTCTCATCACGACTGTTTCTTAGGATTCACTGGCACCAGAAAAGGGTTTTGATAGTCCAGGGTAAGTCCTGACAAATGCAAAGCACGGTATCTATGAAAAACTAACCACTCAGAAGAGAACAACAGACCAAAAGCCAGGCCGACCTGACCCTGCAGGATAGGTAAGGCTGGTCTGGAAACATGGGTAGAGGGGAAGTGCCCATCTCCTGCTAGAAGACCTAGAGAAGACCCCTTCCGGAGAGACCACCAGGAGAGGAGAGCAGTAGGTGCTGATGATGAAGAATATTTTAATCAGCAGAGAAGGTCAAAATGACAAAGTTCCACGATCAGAGTAAACATATGGGATTTAAAAATAAAAAATAGAAAAAAAAAGATTTTTTTGAAAGGACTTTTTTTAAAGGAATTTAATCAAAAGTCCTTTTAAAGAGACAGTTGGCTGTTTAAACCAATAGTACAAATCATTGAGAGAATCGCTGCTTTATTTATTGGGGTAGAAAGGACCTGGAATGTAGAAAGACCCATTCTGCAGAGGAAAAAATAAAATCACTAACAGGCCTCATGCCTTGCAAAGCCAGTGGCTAGAATCCCTGCCTCATGAGACCCTGTGCTGGAAGGCCGCTAGAACCATCTCAACTATGTTAGTTTATCTTGGAAGCCAACAAGTGTTGGCCCACTTAAGCACACAGTAACAATCAGTCACGTTATGTTATAATGATTGTCGATATCTTTAAAAGCCTTGTCAAGTTCCTTTTTGAGTAAACCTCACCCCACCTTTAGAGAAATTTATCTGTGGTTCACCTCTTTGAAATACCTCATTGTTGTTCCACATTTACCATAGCCCGAAAAAAAAAAAAAAAAAAAAAAAAAAGCTTTTTATTAACAAAGTGTTCAGAAGGGGGCGCCACTGTAAACAATGAGAGTTTTCCCTGCCGGGACATTTTTGTTGCAGAAACAGCTGAAAGCAATCAGGTCAGACAGAACCAAGGGCTGGAGGAATTTTTAAAATTACAAAAACCTAACCATATCTAATCAAAACCAATGGCCAAGATTTCAAGTTTGCTACTAATGGTATGACATTCTCCTAAGACATGCGAGTGACTTGATCAATATATTTATATATCTATATTTGAAGAAGAAGGAACTATTTGATGCAGCAAATCCACGTTGGTTAAAAATTACCAGATATGGGGTCTCCTGGGTGGCTCAGTGGTTTAGGCCTCTGCCTTCGGCTCAGGTCATGATTTCAGGGTCCTGGGATGGAGCCCCACATCGGGCTCTCTGCTCAGCGGGGAGCCTGCTTTCCCCCTCTCTCTCTGCCTCCCTCTCTACCTACTTGTGATCTGTCTGTCAAATGGGTAAATAAGATCTTTAAAAAAAGAATTACTAGGTGTGAAATACATCGAGGGTATGGGAAGGAAATGATTTCACCTGATCTGATTAGGAAGTGGTTGAAGCCTGAATTAAAGTGCTATAAAAAAAAAAAAAGTAAAGACCTGGGAAATATATGGGGAAAAATTCCCTAGAAAAACAGCAATAATAACTGGCTGCTCTTTATTGATCCAGATCCTGCGGTAGGCAAAGAAGAGCTGGTTTTAGCCAGAGCATGATCTCCAATTGTCTTCGTGATCTGGCATTTCCTGCAAGCCAGGCATGGGGCTCTGCACTAGAGCTGCAAATGCTGGGGGACCTCACTGTCCCTTTTATCTTCTACAGGGGACAATGGGCATGTCCATGGTGCAATGTGACAGGCTTTACCACAGGGAGATAAAAGACTGCCAAGGGTAGGTTGGACCTGGGAAAAGCCACTTAGGAACAGATTTTCAGGGGAGGTGATAGACAATGGCAAAGTGAAGAATGAGGATGAGTGTGTCAAGTTTCAAAGTGCCAGGAGGCAGCACAGTGCATTCGGGAAACTACAGCAAGTTCATGACAACCGACAGCTGATCTGGCAGCATCACCTGGGGATGGAGGCTGAGATCTGGGGTTAACACTGGGGTGAGATGGTTTGTATACTATGCCGAGGAAGTGAGGTACTACACTGTGGCGGCAGAGGGTGTTACCGGAGGATTTCAAATATCAGAATCGTAACCATAATAGAGTATTTAATTGCATCCTAGCTTTTATCAAGGGTAAGATGCAATATAGTTTATGTACGACTAAGAAAGAGAAATGCTGTCAGTTAAACTAGGATATGTCATCAAGTGCAAGGTGAGTTCCACTTTAAGAGATATTAACATGGGGGTGGAGGACAAATCTCAGAACAAGTAAACTGTGGTACTAAAATAATTAAGAATGTTTGAACACTTGGATCAACAACAAAAGTGATTATTGCTTCCCATGTGTCCCAAACTCTATTAAGTCTTAGAACAAGAGACGTTCTCATCTTGATGCCCCGCAGCTGTTAGACCCAAGGTAGAGAGGGCAGTAGCCAACGACCAGCAGGCCCCAAGTGCCATGTGCAGACTGTAAGAGCAACTGCCTTTGAGAGAGGAAACGGTAGAGAGTGGGCTATCTGAGGTAGAGAATTACTAGCTGGGAAAGTAAAAAAATTGACACAGAATCGGAATTGATGCCCCTACATGACAGAGTTGGTGAAACTTCCCTTCTCAGAGGTCTTGAGGCTCCTCAGAAATGTATTTTTCATTTTGGACAGAACATTCAGGATAAATATGATCTGTTCGAGTTCCTGGTTCTCTCATCACGACTGTTTTTTAGGATTCACTGGCACCAGAAAAGGGTTTTGATAGTCCAGGGTAAGTCCTGACAAATGCAAAGCACGGTATCTATGAAAAACTAACGACTCAGAAGAGAACAACAGACCAAAAGCCAGGCCGACCTGACCCTGCAGGATAGGTAAGGCTGGTCTGGAAACATGGGTAGAGGGGAAGTGCCCATCTCCTGCTAGAAGACCTAGAGAAGACCCCTTCCGGAGAGACCACCAGGAGAGGAGAGCAGTAGGTGCTGATGATGAAGAATATTTTAATCAGCAGAGAAGGTCAAAATGACAAAGTTCCACGATCAGAGTAAACATTTGGGATTTAAAAATAAAAAATAGAAAAAAAAAGATTTTTTTGAAAGGACTTTTTTTAAAGGAATTTAATCAAAAGTCCTTTTAAAGAGACAGTTGGCTGTTTAAACCAATAGTACAACTCATTGAGAGAATCGCTGCTTTATTTATTGGGGTAGAAAGGACCTGGAATGTAGAAAGACCCATTCTGCAGAGGAAAAAATAAAATCACTAACAGGCCTCATGCCTTGCACAGCCAGTGGCTAGAATCCCTGCCTCATGAGACCCTGTGCTAGAAGGCCGCTAGAACCATCTCAACTATGTTAGTTTATCTTGGAAGCCAACAAGTGTTGGCCCATTTAAGCACACAGTAACAATCAGTCACGTTATGTTATAATGATTGTCGATATCTTTAAAAGCCTTGTCAAGTTCCTTTTTGAGTAAACCTCACCCCACCTTTAGAGAAATTTATCTGTGGTTCACCTCTTTGAAATACCTCATTGTTGTTCCACATTTACCATAGCCCGGAAAAAAAAAAAAAAAAGCTTTTTATTAACAAAGTGTTCAGAAGGGGGCGCCACTGTAAACAATGAGAGTTTTCGCTGCCAGGACATTTTTGTTGCAGAAACAGCTGAATGCCTTCAGGTCAGACAGAGCCAAGTGCTGGAGGGATTTTTAAAATTACAAAAACCGATTCAAATCTACCAAAACAAAAATCAAAACCAATGGCCAGTTTTCAAGTTTGCTACTAATGGTATGACATTCTCCTAAGACATGCGAGTGACTTGATCAATATATTTATATATTTATATTTGAAGAAGAAGGAACTATTTGTTGCAGCAAATCCACGTTGGTTAAAAATTACCAGATATGGGGTCTCCTGGGTGGCTCAGTGTTTTAGGCCTCTGCCTTCGGCTCAGGTCATGATTTCAGGGTCCTGGGATGGAGCCCCACATTGGGCTCTCTGCTCAGCATGGAGCCTGCTTTCCCCCTCTCTCTCTGCCTCCCATTCTACCTACTTGTGATCTGTCTGTCAAATGGGTAAATAAGATCTTTAAAAAAAGAATTACTAGGTGTGAAATACATCGAGGGTATAGGAAGGAAATGATTTCACCTGATCTGACTAGGAAATGGTTGAAGCCTGAATTAAAGTGCTATAAAAAGAGTAAAGACCTGGGAAATATATGGGGAAAAAATCCCTAGAAAAACAGCAATAATAACTGGCTGCTCTTTATTGATCCAGATCCTGCGGTAGGCATAGAAGAGCTGGTTTTAGCCAGAGGATGATCTCCGTTTGTCTTCGTGATTGGCATTTCCTGTAAGCCAGGCATGGGGCTATCCACTAGAGCTGCAAATGCTGGGGGCCCTCATTGTCCCTTTTCTCTTCTCAGGGGGGACAACGGGCATGTCCATGGTGCAGTGTGACAGGATTTACCACAGGGATATAATAGACTGCCAAGGGTAGGTTGGACCTGGGAAAAGCCACTTAGGAACAGATTTTCAGGGGAGGTGATAGACAATGGCAAAGTGAAGAATGAGGATGAGTGTGTCAAGTTTCAAAGTGCCAGGAGGCAGCACAGTGCATTCGGGAAACTACAGCAAGTTCATGACAACCGACAGCTGATCTGGCAGCATCACCTGGGGATGGAGGCTGAGATCTGGGGTTAACACTGGGGTGAGATGGTTTGTATACTATGCCGAGGAAGTGAGGTACTACACTGTGGCGGCAGAGGGTGTTACCGGAGGATTTCAAATATCAGAATCGTAACCATAATAGAGTATTTAATTGCATCCTAGCTTTTATCAAGGGTAAGATGCAATATAGTTTATGTACGACTAAGAAAGAGAAATGCTGTCAGTTAAACTAGGATATGTCATCAAGTGCAAGGTGAGTTCCACTTTAAGAGATATTAACATGGGGGTGGAGGACAAATCTTAGAACAAGTAAACTGTGGTACTAAAATAATTAAGAATGTTTGAACACTTGGATCAACAACAAAAGTGATTATTGCTTCCCATGTGTCCCAAACTCTATTAAGTCTTAGAACAAGAGACGTTCTCATCTTGATGCCCCGCAGCTGTTAGACCCAAGGTAGAGAGGGCAGTAGCCAACGACCAGCAGGCCCCAAGTGCCATGTGCAGACTGTAAGAGCAACTGCCTTTGAGAGAGGAAACGGTAGAGAGTGGGCTATCTGAGGTAGAGAATTACTAGCTGGGAAAGTAAAAAAATTGACACAGAATCGGAATTGATGCCCCTACATAACAGAGTTGGTGAAACTTCCCTTCTCAGAGGTCTTGAGGCTCCTCAGAAATGTATTTTTCATTTTGGACAGAACATTCAGGATAAATATGATCTGTTCGAGTTCCTGGTTCTCTCATCACGACTGTTTTTTAGGATTCACTGGCACCAGAAAAGGGTTTTGATAGTCCAGGGTAAGTCCTGACAAATGCAAAGCACGGTATCTATGAAAAACTAACGACTCAGAAGAGAACAACAGACCAAAAGCCAGGCCGACCTGACCCTGCAGGATAGGTAAGGCTGGTCTGGAAACATGGGTAGAGGGGAAGTGCCCATCTCCTGCTAGAAGACCTAGAGAAGACCCCTTCCGGAGAGACCACCAGGAGAGGAGAGCAGTAGGTGCTGATGATGAAGAATATTTTAATCAGCAGAGAAGGTCAAAATGACAAAGTTCCACGATCAGAGTAAACATTTGGGATTTAAAAATAAAAAATAGAAAAAAAAAGATTTTTTTGAAAGGACTTTTTTTAAAGGAATTTAATCAAAAGTCCTTTTAAAGAGACAGTTGGCTGTTTAAACCAATAGTCAAACTCACTGAGAGAATCGCTGCTTTATTTATTGGGGTAGAAAGGACCTGGAATGTAGAAAGACCATTTCTGCAGAGGAAAAAATAAAATCACTAACAGGCCTCATGCCTTGCACAGCCAGTGGCTAGAATCCCTGCCTCATGAGACCCTGTGCTAGAAGGCCGCTAGAACCATCTCAACTATGTTAGTTTATCTTGGAAGCCAACAAGTGTTGGCCCATTTAGGCACACAGTAACAATCAGTCACGTTATGTTATAATGATTGTCGATATCTTTAAAAGCCTTGTCAAGTTCCTTTTTGAGTAAACCTCACCCCACCTTTAGAGAAATTTATCTGTGGTTCACCTCTTTGAAATACCTCATTGTTGTTCCACATTTACCATAGCCCGAAAAAAAAAAAAAAAAAAAAAAAAAAGCTTTTTATTAACAAAGTGTTCAGAAGGGGGCGCCACTGTAAACAATGAGAGTTTTCCCTGCCGGGACATTTTTGTTGCAGAAACAGCTGAAAGCAATCAGGTCAGACAGAACCAAGGGCTGGAGGGATTTTTAAAATTACAAAAACCTAACCATATCTAATCAAAACCAATGGCCAAGATTTCAAGTTTGCTACTAATGGTATGACATTCTCCTAAGACATGCGAGTGACTTGATCAATATATTTATATATCTATATTTGAAGAAGAAGGAACTATTTGATGCAGCAAATCCACGTTGGTTAAAAATTACCAGATATGGGGTCTCCTGGGTGGCTCAGTGGTTTAGGCCTCTGCCTTCAGCTCAGGTCATGATTTCAGGGTCCTGGGATGGAGCCCCACATCGGGCTCTCTGCTCAGCGGGGAGCCTGCTTTCCCCCTCTCTCTCTGCCTCCCTCTCTACCTACTTGTGATCTGTCTGTCAAATGGGTAAATAAGATCTTTAAAAAAAGAATTACTAGGTGTGAAATACATCGAGGGTATGGGAAGGAAATGATTTCACCTGATCTGATTAGGAAGTGGTTGAAGCCTGAATTAAAGTGCTATAAAAAAAAAAAAAAAGTAAAGACCTGGGAAATATATGGGGAAAAATTCCCTAGAAAAACAGCAATAATAACTGGCTGCTCTTTATTGATCCAGATCCTGCGGTAGGCAAAGAAGAGCTGGTTTTAGCCAGAGCATGATCTCCAATTGTCTTCGTGATCTGGCATTTCCTGCAAGCCAGGCATGGGGCTCTGCACTAGAGCTGCAAATGCTGGGGGACCTCACTGTCCCTTTTATCTTCTACAGGGGACAATGGGCATGTCCATGGTGCAATGTGACAGGCTTTACCACAGGGAGATAAAAGACTGCCAAGGGTAGGTTGGACCTGGGAAAAGCCACTTAGGAACAGATTTTCAGGGGAGGTGATAGACAATGGCAAAGTGAAGAATGAGGATGAGTGTGTCAAGTTTCAAAGTGCCAGGAGGCAGCACAGTGCATTCGGGAAACTACAGCAAGTTCATGACAACCGACAGCTGATCTGGCAGCATCACCTGGGGATGGAGGCTGAGATCTGGGGTTAACACTGGGGTGAGATGGTTTGTATACTATGCCGAGGAAGTGAGGTACTACACTGTGGCGGCAGAGGGTGTTACCGGAGGATTTCAAATATCAGAATCGTAACCATAATAGAGTATTTAATTGCATCCTAGCTTTTATCAAGGGTAAGATGCAATATAGTTTATGTACGACTAAGAAAGAGAAATGCTGTCAGTTAAACTAGGATATGTCATCAAGTGCAAGGTGAGTTCCACTTTAAGAGATATTAACATGGGGGTGGAGGACAAATCTTAGAACAAGTAAACTGTGGTACTAAAATAATTAAGAATGTTTGAACACTTGGATCAACAACAAAAGTGATTATTGCTTCCCATGTGTCCCAAACTCTATTAAGTCTTAGAACAAGAGACGTTCTCATCTTGATGCCCCGCAGCTGTTAGACCCAAGGTAGAGAGGGCAGTAGCCAACGACCAGCAGGCCCCAAGTGCCATGTGCAGACTGTAAGAGCAACTGCCTTTGAGAGAGGAAACGGTAGAGAGTGGGCTATCTGAGGTAGAGAATTACTAGCTGGGAAAGTAAAAAAATTGACACAGAATCGGAATTGATGCCCCTACATGACAGAGTTGGTGAAACTTCCCTTCTCAGAGGTCTTGAGGCTCCTCAGAAATGTATTTTTCATTTTGGACAGAACATTCAGGATAAATATGATCTGTTCGAGTTCCTGGTTCTCTCATCACGACTGTTTTTTAGGATTCACTGGCACCAGAAAAGGGTTTTGATAGTCCAGGGTAAGTCCTGACAAATGCAAAGCACGGTATCTATGAAAAACTAACGACTCAGAAGAGAACAACAGACCAAAAGCCAGGCCGACCTGACCCTGCAGGATAGGTAAGGCTGGTCTGGAAACATGGGTAGAGGGGAAGTGCCCATCTCCTGCTAGAAGACCTAGAGAAGACCCCTTCCGGAGAGACCACCAGGAGAGGAGAGCAGTAGGTGATGATGATGAAGAATATTTTAATCAGCAGAGAAGGTCAAAATGACAAAGTTCCACGATCAGAGTAAACATTTGGGATTTAAAAATAAAAAATAGAAAAAAAAAGATTTTTTTGAAAGGACTTTTTTTAAAGGAATTTAATCAAAAGTCCTTTTAAAGAGACAGTTGGCTGTTTAAACCAATAGTACAACTCATTGAGAGAATCGCTGCTTTATTTATTGGGGTAGAAAGGACCTGGAATGTAGAAAGACCCATTCTGCAGAGGAAAAAATAAAATCACTAACAGGCCTCATGCCTTGCACAGCCAGTGGCTAGAATCCCTGCCTCATGAGACCCTGTGCTAGAAGGCCGCTAGAACCATCTCAACTATGTTAGTTTATCTTGGAAGCCAACAAGTGTTGGCCCACTTAAGCACACAGTAACAATCAGTCACGTTATGTTATAATGATTGTCGATATCTTTAAAAGCCTTGTCAAGTTCCTTTTTGAGTAAACCTCACCCCACCTTTAGAGAAATTTATCTGTGGTTCACCTCTTTGAAATACCTCATTGTTGTTCCACATTTACCATAGCCCGAAAAAAAAAAAAAAAAAAAAAAGCTTTTTATTAACAAAGTGTTCAGAAGGGGGCGCCACTGTAAACAATGAGAGTTTTCCCTGCCGGGACATTTTTGTTGCAGAAACAGCTGAAAGCAATCAGGTCAGACAGAACCAAGGGCTGGAGGGATTTTTAAAATTACAAAAACCTAACCATATCTAATCAAAACCAATGGCCAAGATTTCAAGTTTGCTACTAATGGTATGACATTCTCCTAAGACATGCGAGTGACTTGATCAATATATTTATATATTTATATTTGAAGAAGAAGGAACTATTTGATGCAGCAAATCCACGTTGGTTAAAAATTACCAGATATGGGGTCTCCTGGGTGGCTCAGTGGTTTAGGCCTCTGCCTTTGGCTCAGGTCATGATTTCAGGGTCCTGGGATGGAGCCCCACATCGGGCTCTCTGCTCAGCGGGGAGCCTGCTTTCCCCCTCTCTCTCTGCCTCCCTCTCTACCTACTTGTGATCTGTCTGTCAAATGGGTAAATAAGATCTTTAAAAAAAGAATTACTAGGTGTGAAATACATCGAGGGTATGGGAAGGAAATGATTTCACCTGATCTGATTAGGAAGTGGTTGAAGCCTGAATTAAAGTGCTATAAAAAAAAAAAAAAAAGTAAAGACCTGGGAAATATATGGGGAAAAATTCCCTAGAAAAACAGCAATAATAACTGGCTGCTCTTTATTGATCCAGATCCTGCGGTAGGCAAAGAAGAGCTGGTTTTAGCCAGAGCATGATCTCCAATTGTCTTCGTGATCTGGCATTTCCTGCAAGCCAGGCATGGGGCTCTGCACTAGAGCTGCAAATGCTGGGGGACCTCACTGTCCCTTTTATCTTCTACAGGGGACAATGGGCATGTCCATGGTGCAATGTGACAGGCTTTACCACAGGGAGATAAAAGACTGCCAAGGGTAGGTTGGACCTGGGAAAAGCCACTTAGGAACAGATTTTCAGGGGAGGTGATAGACAATGGCAAAGTGAAGAATGAGGATGAGTGTGTCAAGTTTCAAAGTGCCAGGAGGCAGCACAGTGCATTCGGGAAACTACAGCAAGTTCATGACAACCGACAGCTGATCTGGCAGCATCACCTGGGGATGGAGGCTGAGATCTGGGGTTAACACTGGGGTGAGATGGTTTGTATACTATGCCGAGGAAGTGAGGTACTACACTGTGGCGGCAGAGGGTGTTACCGGAGGATTTCAAATATCAGAATCGTAACCATAATAGAGTATTTAATTGCATCCTAGCTTTTATCAAGGGTAAGATGCAATATAGTTTATGTACGACTAAGAAAGAGAAATGCTGTCAGTTAAACTAGGATATGTCATCAAGTGCAAGGTGAGTTCCACTTTAAGAGATATTAACATGGGGGTGGAGGACAAATCTTAGAACAAGTAAACTGTGGTACTAAAATAATTAAGAATGTTTGAACACTTGGATCAACAACAAAAGTGATTATTGCTTCCCATGTGTCCCAAACTCTATTAAGTCTTAGAACAAGAGACGTTCTCATCTTGATGCCCCGCAGCTGTTAGACCCAAGGTAGAGAGGGCAGTAGCCAACGACCAGCAGGCCCCAAGTGCCATGTGCAGACTGTAAGAGCAACTGCCTTTGAGAGAGGAAACGGTAGAGAGTGGGCTATCTGAGGTAGAGAATTACTAGCTGGGAAAGTAAAAAAATTGACACAGAATCGGAATTGATGCCCCTACATAACAGAGTTGGTGAAACTTCCCTTCTCAGAGGTCTTGAGGCTCCTCAGAAATGTATTTTTCATTTTGGACAGAACATTCAGGATAAATATGATCTGTTCGAGTTCCTGGTTCTCTCATCACGACTGTTTTTTAGGATTCACTGGCACCAGAAAAGGGTTTTGATAGTCCAGGGTAAGTCCTGACAAATGCAAAGCACGGTATCTATGAAAAACTAACGACTCAGAAGAGAACAACAGACCAAAAGCCAGGCCGACCTGACCCTGCAGGATAGGTAAGGCTGGTCTGGAAACATGGGTAGAGGGGAAGTGCCCATCTCCTGCTAGAAGACCTAGAGAAGACCCCTTCCGGAGAGACCACCAGGAGAGGATAGCAGTAGGTGCTGATGATGAAGAATATTTTAATCAGCAGAGAAGGTCAAAATGACAAAGTTCCACGATCAGAGTAAACATTTGGGATTTAAAAATAAAAAATAGAAAAAAAAAGATTTTTTTGAAAGGACTTTTTTTAAAGGAATTTAATCAAAAGTCCTTTTAAAGAGACAGTTGGCTGTTTAAACCAAAAGTACAACTCATTGAGAGAATCGCTGCTTTATTTATTGGGGTAGAAAGGACCTGGAATGTAGAAAGACCCATTCTGCAGAGGAAAAAATAAAATCACTAACAGGCCTCATGCCTTGCACAGCCAGTGGCTAGAATTCCTGCCTCATGAGACCCTGTGCTAGAAGGCCGCTAGAACCATCTCAACTATGTTAGTTTATCTTGGAAGCCAACAAGTGTTGGCCCATTTAAGCACACAGTAACAATCAGTCACGTTATGTTATAATGATTGTCGATATCTTTAAAAGCCTTGTCAAGTTCCTTTTTGAGTAAACCTCACCCCACCTTTAGAGAAATTTATCTGTGGTTCACCTCTTTGAAATACCTCATTGTTGTTCCACATTTACCATAGCCCGAAAAAAAAAAAAAAAAAAAAAAGCTTTTTATTAACAAAGTGTTCAGAAGGGGGCGCCACTGTAAACAATGAGAGTTTTCCCTGCCGGGACATTTTTGTTGCAGAAACAGCTGAAAGCAATCAGGTCAGACAGAACCAAGGGCTGGAGGGATTTTTAAAATTACAAAAACCTAACCATATCTAATCAAAACCAATGGCCAAGATTTCAAGTTTGCTACTAATGGTATGACATTCTCCTAAGACATGCGAGTGACTTGATCAATATATTTATTTATTTATATTTGAAGAAGAAGGAACTATTTGATGCAGCAAATCCACGTTGGTTAAAAATTACCAGATATGGGGTCTCCTGGGTGGCTCAGTGGTTTAGGCCTCTGCCTTCGGCTCAGGTCATGATTTCAGGGTCCTGGGATGGAGCCCCACATCGGGCTCTCTGCTCAGCGGGGAGCCTGCTTTCCCCCTCTCTCTCTGCCTCCCTCTCTACCTACTTGTGATCTGTCTGTCAAATGGGTAAATAAGATCTTTAAAAAAAGAATTACTAGGTGTGAAATACATCGAGGGTATGGGAAGGAAATGATTTCACCTGATCTGATTAGGAAGTGGTTGAAGCCTGAATTAAAGTGCTATAAAAAAAAAAAAAAAGTAAAGACCTGGGAAATATATGGGGAAAAATTCCCTAGAAAAACAGCAATAATAACTGGCTGCTCTTTATTGATCCAGATCCTGCGGTAGGCAAAGAAGAGCTGGTTTTAGCCAGAGCATGATCTCCAATTGTCTTCGTGATCTGGCATTTCCTGCAAGCCAGGCATGGGGCTCTGCACTAGAGCTGCAAATGCTGGGGGACCTCACTGTCCCTTTTATCTTCTACAGGGGACAATGGGCATGTCCATGGTGCAGTGTGACAGGCTTTACCACAGGGAGATAAAAGACTGCCAAGGGTAGGTTGGACCTGGGAAAAGCCACTTAGGAACAGATTTTCAGGGGAGGTGATAGACAATGGCAAAGTGAAGAATGAGGATGAGTGTGTCAAGTTTCAAAGTGCCAGGAGGCAGCACAGTGCATTCGGGAAACAGCAAGTTCATGACAACCGACAGCTGATCTGGCAGCATCACCTGGGGATGGAGGCTGAGATCTGGGGTTAACACTGGGGTGAGATGGTTTGTATACTATGCCGAGGAAGTGAGGTACTACACTGTGGCGGCAGAGGGTGTTACCGGAGGATTTCAAATATCAGAATCGTAACCATAATAGAGTATTTAATTGCATCCTAGCTTTTATCAAGGGTAAGATGCAATATAGTTTATGTACGACTAAGAAAGAGAAATGCTGTCAGTTAAACTAGGATATGTCATCAAGTGCAAGGTGAGTTCCACTTTAAGAGATATTAACATGGGGGTGGAGGACAAATCTTAGAACAAGTAAACTGTGGTACTAAAATAATTAAGAATGTTTGAACACTTGGATCAACAACAAAAGTGATTATTGCTTCCCATGTGTCCCAAACTCTATTAAGTCTTAGAACAAGAGACGTTCTCATCTTGATGCCCCGCAGCTGTTAGACCCAAGGTAGAGAGGGCAGTAGCCAACGACCAGCAGGCCCCAAGTGCCATGTGCAGACTGTAAGAGCAACTGCCTTTGAGAGAGGAAACGGTAGAGAGTGGGCTATCTGAGGTAGAGAATTACTAGCTGGGAAAGTAAAAAAATTGACACAGAATCGGAATTGATGCCCCTACATAACAGAGTTGGTGAAACTTCCCTTCTCAGAGGTCTTGAGGCTCCTCAGAAATGTATTTTTCATTTTGGACAGAACATTCAGTGTCGGAGGCAGGCCCCTGGCCAGGGCGGCCTCCGCCATTTAAAGATGGCGCCTGGCTAGTTGCCAGGTTAGGATTGCCTCATGAGACTAAGCGGAACGCCCAAAGAGGAAGTAAACAGCCGTGGTTGCTAGCGAAGTTGTTCGTTTAGGTGCACAGCCTGATTCGCTACCTCCTGTACCCTGCTCGCTGATTGGTCATGTAAGCATATATAAGTGTGTAGACTTGCGGAGAGGAGAGAGAGAAGATGCATCCGAACCAGGGTTCTTGTCGTCCTTGCGGGGCGAGGGGGATAAATGGTGCCGAGACCCGGGAACTAAATAAAGGAATCTTGCAAGGTAATCAGCAGGAAAGCGGGGAGTAAAGGTCCGCAGGTAAGTGGGGACATTAGCCAAGTTCAAAAGTGGGAATTCCGCGGTAAAGCGGGAGTAAAAATAGAAAAACCTTGCAAGGGAGAAGTCCGCAGGTAAGCGGGGTAAAACCACGACAAAGGTGGTGGAAAACTTGTACAAGACCGCAACAAGAAGCGGGGCGGCCATAGAGCCGGGATTTTCTTATCGAAAATGCAGGTAAGCGGGGAAGGGACCAAGATCAAAGTGGTGGGAATCTTGTACAAGTCCGCAATAAGAAGCGGGGCGGCCTTAGAGCCGGGCTTTAGCAAGTCCGCAATAAGAAGCGGGGCGGCCTTAGAGCCGGGATTTAGCAAGACCGCAATAAGAAGCGGGGCGGCCTTAGAGCCGGAATTTAGCGGCGAGTCTTTAACGTCTGCGTCTGTTGTATCTGAAGTATCTAAAGTGCGGTTGGAAGGGTCTTTAGAAGACCTGCTGAAAGCCAATGGAACTCCACTAAAAGCAAAAACTGCTCGGGCCTTTTTGAATACAGTGGAAAAGGCGGCTCCATGTTTCCTAGATGAAGGCTTGCTAAACATACCTCAATGGGACCACTTAGGGGAGGATTTGAAGAAACAGGATGCTTTAACTCTTCGCCTCAAATTTAACATAACAAAAGCACAGGCAGGGGACATAGTAGTCTCCTGCAGAAATTGCATGCTCTTACTAACTGCACTGACCTTGGGGGTTAATCCTAAGGGTTTGTTACCTAATCATATATGGCATATGGATGTCACACATGTTTCAGAATTTGGAAAGTTAAGATATGTTCATGTCTCTGTAGATACCTGCTCTGGAATAATTTTCGCCTCAGTGCATGGGGCAGGGGGGAAATCCAGAGATGTTATTGCCCATTGCCTACAGGCTTTTGTGGCATGGGGAAAGCCATGCCAATTAAAGACAGATAATGGTCCAGCCTACACCTCACAACCCTTTAAAGCCTTCCTACAACAACCTGACATTGACTCGATACATGGAATACCCTATAACCCACAAGGACAAGGTGTTGTGGAGCGCGTGCATCTTACAATAAAAAATGCGCTTTATAAACAAAAAGGGGGAATAGGGGACACCATTCTCTTTATTTTGAATTTTTTAACGTTGGACAAAACGGGTAAATCAGCTGCAGACAGACATGCAAGTGATGCTGCTGCTTCCCCTAAGCCTTTAGTACTTTGGAAGAACATCCTCACAGGAAAGTGGAATGGACCAGATCTATTGTTAGTATGGAGTAGGGGGTCTGTATGTGTTTTTCCACAGGAAAAGGAGGCTCCAATTTGTATCCCAGAGCGGCTGGTGCGTGCAGCCTTGCCTCCGAACACAAGTCATGATGCTGAAGATGCTGATGATAACTCTGGGGATGCTACACCTCCTGCGGCAGACTCAAGCCAGAGAGCTGTGAGCAGTGGTTAAAGCATGGCTATATCCTTTACCAGTGACTAACTCTTCTCTCATATTCCCTCCTCTCCCTTTGATGCATGGCAGGTCTGTAACTTGCTAGGAGCATGTACTGATATCTCAGCAGTGTCCATGTTAAATGGTGGCAAATTACTCAACTGTTCTTATAAACAAAATGACTCTAGTACCTTTGAGACAGCAGTTAATGTGTCTTGTCCCAATAATACTACTTACCAGCCCACTCCCATATGCGTCTGGCCACCATTCCTTTTCCTCCTAACAAATGCTAGCGAGCTGAATGGTACGTTGAATTGCACTAAGAATTGCTATCTTTCCCAGTGCTGGAATGTCACGGCCTTCAAGCTGGCTGTGATTATGCGTATCCCTACCCATGTTCCTATCCCAGTTTCCATTCCAGAGGACAAGTTACCGGTGATGCTATCCAGAAAGAAGAGAGATTTTGGTATCACAGCCACCGTTGTGACAGCGGCTGCCCTTCAAACATACTCAGATCAATGCACATCTGCAAGCAGGAATCCTGATAGTCAACCAGAGAGTGGGATTTGGTTCAAGAAAAAGTGGACATATGGGGGGCCCTATTGGGACTGGGATGTATAGTATCCTTCCCGGCAATTTGTGTAACTCCCATAGCCTATACTAATATGAGTAACTTACAGAATGTCTCCCGACAGCTCTCCCAATACTTGCGGGGGAATTAGTCCGCAGAATTCCAAAACTATACTCAGCACCTGCTACTAGGCATAACAAGGATAAATAACACCAGAGGTGAGCTTGCAACCCTCCCAGAGATAATCAAAACATTGCAAGATGTGTTCACCTTTACGAAAAAATGGGCTAGCGTAATTGGTGTGATGATAATCCTCGTAGTGGGCTTGATTCTGCTAGTAAGGAAACTGCAAATTTGGAGGCGACAGCAACATAGGCAACAGCAAGCCATGGTGCAGGCCTTGTTAGCCATCGAGGCTGGAACATCCCCCCAGGTGTGGCTAAGTATGCTGGATCGGTAGTCAACGACGGGTAAGATTGGTGGGGGAAATATACCAACCTAAGACAGGACGCAGATCATTGATATCTGCCGTCTGATGACGGGTAAGGATATTCCCCGCCACTGACAACCTAAGACAGGCACGATCCCTGCCATAAAAGAAAAAAGGGGGAGATGTCGGAGGCAGGCCCCTGGCCAGGGCGGCCTCCGCCATTTAAAGATGGCGCCTGGCTAGTTGCCAGGTTAGGATTGCCTCATGAGACTAAGCGGAACGCCCAAAGAGGAAGTAAACAGCCGTGGTTGCTAGCGAAGTTGTTCGTTTAGGTGCACAGCCTGATTCGCTACCTCCTGTACCCTGCTCGCTGATTGGTCATGTAAGCATATATAAGTGTGTAGACTTGCGGAGAGGAGAGAGAGAAGATGCATCCGAACCAGGGTTCTTGTCGTCCTTGCGGGGCGAGGGCGATAATTCAGGATAAATATGATCTGTTCGAGTTCCTGGTTCTCTCATCACGACTGTTTTTTAGGATTCACTGGCACAAGAAAAGGGTTTTGATAGTCCAGGGTAAGTCCTGACAAATGCAAAGCACGGTATCTATGAAAAACTAACGACTCAGAAGAGAACAACAGACCAAAAGACAGGCCGACCTGACCCTGCAGGATAGGTAAGGCTGGTCTGGAAACATGGGTAGAGGGGAAGTGCCCATCTCCTGCTAGAAGACCTAGAGAAGACCCCTTCCGGAGAGACCACCAGGAGAGGAGAGCAGTAGGTGCTGATGATGAAGAATATTTTAATCAGCAGAGAAAGTCAAAATGACAAAGTTCCACGATCAGAGTAAACATATGGGATTTAAAAATAAAACATAGAAAAAAAAAGATTTTTTTGAAAGGACTTTTTTTAAAGGAATTTAATCAAAAGTCCTTTTAAAGAGACAGTTGGCTGTTTAAACCAATAGTACAACTCATTGAGAGAATCGCTGCTTTATTTATTGGGGTAGAAAGGACCTGGAATGTAGAAAGACCCATTCTGCAGAGGAAAAAATAAAATCACTAACAGGCCTCATGCCTTGCACAGCCAGTGGCTAGAATCCCTGCCTCATGAGACCCTGTGCTAGAAGGCCGCTAGAACCATCTCAACTATGTTAGTTTATCTTGGAAGCCAACAAGTGTTGGCCCACTTAAGCACACAGTAACAATCAGTCACGTTATGTTATAATGATTGTCGATATCTTTAAAAGCCTTGTCAAGTTCCTTTTTGAGTAAACCTCACCCCACCTTTAGAGAAATTTATCTGTGGTTCACCTCTTTGAAATACCTCATTGTTGTTCCACATTTACCATAGCCCGGAAAAAAAAAAAAAAAAAAAAAAAAAAAGCTTTTTATTAACAAAGTGTTCAGAAGGGGGCGCCACTGTAAACAATGAGAGTTTTCCCTGCCGGGACATTTTTGTTGCAGAAACAGCTGAAAGCAATCAGGTCAGACAGAACCAAGGGCTGGAGGGATTTTTAAAATTACAAAAACCTAACCATATCTAATCAAAACCAATGGCCAAGATTTCAAGTTTGCTACTAATGGTATGACATTCTCCTAAGACATGCGAGTGACTTGATCAATATATTTATATATTTATATTTGAAGAAGAAGGAACTATTTGATGCAGCAAATCCACGTTGGTTAAAAATTACCAGATATGGGGTCTCCTGGGTGGCTCAGTGGTTTAGGCCTCTGCCTTCGGCTCAGGTCATGATTTCAGGGTCCTGGGATGGAGCCCCACATCGGGCTCTCTGCTCAGCGGGGAGCCTGCTTTCCCCCTCTCTCTCTGCCTCCCTCTCTACCTACTTGTGATCTGTCTGTCAAATGGGTAAATAAGATCTTTAAAAAAAGAATTACTAGGTGTGAAATACATCGAGGGTATGGGAAGGAAATGATTTCACCTGATCTGATTAGGAAGTGGTTGAAGCCTGAATTAAAGTGCTATAAAAAAAAAAAAAAAAGTAAAGACCTGGGAAATATATGGGGAAAAATTCCCTAGAAAAACAGCAATAATAACTGGCTGCTCTTTATTGATCCAGATCCTGCGGTAGGCAAAGAAGAGCTGGTTTTAGCCAGAGCATGATCTCCAATTGTCTTCGTGATCTGGCATTTCCTGCAAGCCAGGCATGGGGCTCTGCACTAGAGCTGCAAATGCTGGGGGACCTCACTGTCCCTTTTATCTTCTACAGGGGACAATGGGCATGTCCATGGTGCAATGTGACAGGCTTTACCACAGGGAGATAAAAGACTGCCAAGGGTAGGTTGGACCTGGGAAAAGCCACTTAGGAACAGATTTTCAGGGGAGGTGATAGACAATGGCAAAGTGAAGAATGAGGATGAGTGTGTCAAGTTTCAAAGTGCCAGGAGGCAGCACAGTGCATTCGGGAAACTACAGCAAGTTCATGACAACCGACAGCTGATCTGGCAGCATCACCTGGGGATGGAGGCTGAGATCTGGGGTTAACACTGGGGTGAGATGGTTTGTATACTATGCCGAGGAAGTGAGGTACTACACTGTGGCGGCAGAGGGTGTTACCGGAGGATTTCAAATATCAGAATCGTAACCATAATAGAGTATTTAATTGCATCCTAGCTTTTATCAAGGGTAAGATGCAATATAGTTTATGTACGACTAAGAAAGAGAAATGCTGTCAGTTAAACTAGGATATGTCATCAAGTGCAAGGTGAGTTCCACTTTAAGAGATATTAACATGGGGGTGGAGGACAAATCTTAGAACAAGTAAACTGTGGTACTAAAATAATTAAGAATGTTTGAACACTTGGATCAACAACAAAAGTGATTATTGCTTCCCATGTGTCCCAAACTCTATTAAGTCTTAGAACAAGAGACGTTCTCATCTTGATGCCCCGCAGCTGTTAGACCCAAGGTAGAGAGGGCAGTAGCCAACGACCAGCAGGCCCCAAGTGCCATGTGCAGACTGTAAGAGCAACTGCCTTTGAGAGAGGAAACGGTAGAGAGTGGGCTATCTGAGGTAGAGAATTACTAGCTGGGAAAGTAAAAAAATTGACACAGAATCGGAATTGATGCCCCTACATAACAGAGTTGGTGAAACTTCCCTTCTCAGAGGTCTTGAGGCTCCTCAGAAATGTATTTTTCATTTTGGACAGAACATTCAGTGTCGGAGGCAGGCCCCTGGCCAGGGCGGCCTCCGCCATTTAAAGATGGCGCCTGGCTAGTTGCCAGGTTAGGATTGCCTCATGAGACTAAGCGGAACGCCCAAAGAGGAAGTAAACAGCCGTGGTTGCTAGCGAAGTTGTTCGTTTAGGTGCACAGCCTGATTCGCTACCTCCTGTACCCTGCTCGCTGATTGGTCATGTAAGCATATATAAGTGTGTAGACTTGCGGAGAGGAGAGAGAGAAGATGCATCCGAACCAGGGTTCTTGTCGTCCTTGCGGGGCGAGGGGGATAAATGGTGCCGAGACCCGGGAACTAAATAAAGGAATCTTGCAAGGTAATCAGCAGGAAAGCGGGGAGTAAAGGTCCGCAGGTAAGTGGGGACATTAGCCAAGTTCAAAAGTGGGAATTCCGCGGTAAAGCGGGAGTAAAAATAGAAAAACCTTGCAAGGGAGAAGTCCGCAGGTAAGCGGGGTAAAACCACGACAAAGGTGGTGGAAAACTTGTACAAGACCGCAACAAGAAGCGGGGCGGCCATAGAGCCGGGATTTTCTTATCGAAAATGCAGGTAAGCGGGGAAGGGACCAAGATCAAAGTGGTGGGAATCTTGTACAAGTCCGCAATAAGAAGCGGGGCGGCCTTAGAGCCGGGCTTTAGCAAGTCCGCAATAAGAAGCGGGGCGGCCTTAGAGCCGGGATTTAGCAAGACCGCAATAAGAAGCGGGGCGGCCTTAGAGCCGGAATTTAGCGGCGAGTCTTTAACGTCTGCGTCTGTTGTATCTGAAGTATCTAAAGTGCGGTTGGAAGGGTCTTTAGAAGACCTGCTGAAAGCCAATGGAACTCCACTAAAAGCAAAAACTGCTCGGGCCTTTTTGAATACAGTGGAAAAGGCGGCTCCATGTTTCCTAGATGAAGGCTTGCTAAACATACCTCAATGGGACCACTTAGGGGAGGATTTGAAGAAACAGGATGCTTTAACTCTTCGCCTCAAATTTAACATAACAAAAGCACAGGCAGGGGACATAGTAGTCTCCTGCAGAAATTGCATGCTCTTACTAACTGCACTGACCTTGGGGGTTAATCCTAAGGGTTTGTTACCTAATCATATATGGCATATGGATGTCACACATGTTTCAGAATTTGGAAAGTTAAGATATGTTCATGTCTCTGTAGATACCTGCTCTGGAATAATTTTCGCCTCAGTGCATGGGGCAGGGGGGAAATCCAGAGATGTTATTGCCCATTGCCTACAGGCTTTTGTGGCATGGGGAAAGCCATGCCAATTAAAGACAGATAATGGTCCAGCCTACACCTCACAACCCTTTAAAGCCTTCCTACAACAACCTGACATTGACTCGATACATGGAATACCCTATAACCCACAAGGACAAGGTGTTGTGGAGCGCGTGCATCTTACAATAAAAAATGCGCTTTATAAACAAAAAGGGGGAATAGGGGACACCATTCTCTTTATTTTGAATTTTTTAACGTTGGACAAAACGGGTAAATCAGCTGCAGACAGACATGCAAGTGATGCTGCTGCTTCCCCTAAGCCTTTAGTACTTTGGAAGAACATCCTCACAGGAAAGTGGAATGGACCAGATCTATTGTTAGTATGGAGTAGGGGGTCTGTATGTGTTTTTCCACAGGAAAAGGAGGCTCCAATTTGTATCCCAGAGCGGCTGGTGCGTGCAGCCTTGCCTCCGAACACAAGTCATGATGCTGAAGATGCTGATGATAACTCTGGGGATGCTACACCTCCTGCGGCAGACTCAAGCCAGAGAGCTGTGAGCAGTGGTTAAAGCATGGCTATATCCTTTACCAGTGACTAACTCTTCTCTCATATTCCCTCCTCTCCCTTTGATGCATGGCAGGTCTGTAACTTGCTAGGAGCATGTACTGATATCTCAGCAGTGTCCATGTTAAATGGTGGCAAATTACTCAACTGTTCTTATAAACAAAATGACTCTAGTACCTTTGAGACAGCAGTTAATGTGTCTTGTCCCAATAATACTACTTACCAGCCCACTCCCATATGCGTCTGGCCACCATTCCTTTTCCTCCTAACAAATGCTAGCGAGCTGAATGGTACGTTGAATTGCACTAAGAATTGCTATCTTTCCCAGTGCTGGAATGTCACGGCCTTCAAGCTGGCTGTGATTATGCGTATCCCTACCCATGTTCCTATCCCAGTTTCCATTCCAGAGGACAAGTTACCGGTGATGCTATCCAGAAAGAAGAGAGATTTTGGTATCACAGCCACCGTTGTGACAGCGGCTGCCCTTCAAACATACTCAGATCAATGCACATCTGCAAGCAGGAATCCTGATAGTCAACCAGAGAGTGGGATTTGGTTCAAGAAAAAGTGGACATATGGGGGGCCCTATTGGGACTGGGATGTATAGTATCCTTCCCGGCAATTTGTGTAACTCCCATAGCCTATACTAATATGAGTAACTTACAGAATGTCTCCCGACAGCTCTCCCAATACTTGCGGGGGAATTAGTCCACAGAATTCCAAAACTATACTCAGCACCTGCTACTAGGCATAACAAGGATAAATAACACCAGAGGTGAGCTTGCAACCCTCCCAGAGATAATCAAAACATTGCAAGATGTGTTCACCTTTACGAAAAAATGGGCTAGCGTAATTGGTGTGATGATAATCCTCGTAGTGGGCTTGATTCTGCTAGTAAGGAAACTGCAAATTTGGAGGCGACAGCAACATAGGCAACAGCAAGCCATGGTGCAGGCCTTGTTAGCCATCGAGGCTGGAACATCCCCCCAGGTGTGGCTAAGTATGCTGGATCGGTAGTCAACGACGGGTAAGATTGGTGGGGGAAATATACCAACCTAAGACAGGACGCAGATCATTGATATCTGCCGTCTGATGACGGGTAAGGATATTCCCCGCCACTGACAACCTAAGACAGGCACGATCCCTGCCATAAAAGAAAAAAGGGGGAGATGTCGGAGGCAGGCCCCTGGCCAGGGCGGCCTCCGCCATTTAAAGATGGCGCCTGGCTAGTTGCCAGGTTAGGATTGCCTCATGAGACTAAGCGGAACGCCCAAAGAGGAAGTAAACAGCCGTGGTTGCTAGCGAAGTTGTTCGTTTAGGTGCACAGCCTGATTCGCTACCTCCTGTACCCTGCTCGCTGATTGGTCATGTAAGCATATATAAGTGTGTAGACTTGCGGAGAGGAGAGAGAGAAGATGCATCCGAACCAGGGTTCTTGTCGTCCTTGCGGGGCGAGGGCGATAATTCAGGATAAATATGATCTGTTCGAGTTCCTGGTTCTCTCATCACGACTGTTTTTTAGGATTCACTGGCACAAGAAAAGGGTTTTGATAGTCCAGGGTAAGTCCTGACAAATGCAAAGCACGGTATCTATGAAAAACTAACGACTCAGAAGAGAACAACAGACCAAAAGACAGGCCGACCTGACCCTGCAGGATAGGTAAGGCTGGTCTGGAAACATGGGTAGAGGGGAAGTGCCCATCTCCTGCTAGAAGACCTAGAGAAGACCCCTTCCGGAGAGACCACCAGGAGAGGAGAGCAGTAGGTGCTGATGATGAAGAATATTTTAATCAGCAGAGAAAGTCAAAATGACAAAGTTCCACGATCAGAGTAAACATATGGGATTTAAAAATAAAACATAGAAAAAAAAAGATTTTTTTGAAAGGACTTTTTTTAAAGGAATTTAATCAAAAGTCCTTTTAAAGAGACAGTTGGCTGTTTAAACCAATAGTACAACTCATTGAGAGAATCGCTGCTTTATTTATTGGGGTAGAAAGGACCTGGAATGTAGAAAGACCCATTCTGCAGAGGAAAAAATAAAATCACTAACAGGCCTCATGCCTTGCACAGCCAGTGGCTAGAATCCCTGCCTCATGAGACCCTGTGCTAGAAGGCCGCTAGAACCATCTCAACTATGTTAGTTTATCTTGGAAGCCAACAAGTGTTGGCCCACTTAAGCACACAGTAACAATCAGTCACGTTATGTTATAATGATTGTCGATATCTTTAAAAGCCTTGTCAAGTTCCTTTTTGAGTAAACCTCACCCCACCTTTAGAGAAATTTATCTGTGGTTCACCTCTTTGAAATACCTCATTGTTGTTCCACATTTACCATAGCCCGGAAAAAAAAAAAAAAAAAAAAAAAAAAAGCTTTTTATTAACAAAGTGTTCAGAAGGGGGCGCCACTGTAAACAATGAGAGTTTTCCCTGCCGGGACATTTTTGTTGCAGAAACAGCTGAAAGCAATCAGGTCAGACAGAACCAAGGGCTGGAGGGATTTTTAAAATTACAAAAACCTAACCATATCTAATCAAAACCAATGGCCAAGATTTCAAGTTTGCTACTAATGGTATGACATTCTCCTAAGACATGCGAGTGACTTGATCAATATATTTATATATTTATATTTGAAGAAGAAGGAACTATTTGATGCAGCAAATCCACGTTGGTTAAAAATTACCAGATATGGGGTCTCCTGGGTGGCTCAGTGGTTTAGGCCTCTGCCTTCGGCTCAGGTCATGATTTCAGGGTCCTGGGATGGAGCCCCACATCGGGCTCTCTGCTCAGCGGGGAGCCTGCTTTCCCCCTCTCTCTCTGCCTCCCTCTCTACCTACTTGTGATCTGTCTGTCAAATGGGTAAATAAGATCTTTAAAAAAAGAATTACTAGGTGTGAAATACATCGAGGGTATGGGAAGGAAATGATTTCACCTGATCTGATTAGGAAGTGGTTGAAGCCTGAATTAAAGTGCTATAAAAAAAAAAAAAAAGTAAAGACCTGGGAAATATATGGGGAAAAATTCCCTAGAAAAACAGCAATAATAACTGGCTGCTCTTTATTGATCCAGATCCTGCGGTAGGCAAAGAAGAGCTGGTTTTAGCCAGAGCATGATCTCCAATTGTCTTCGTGATCTGGCATTTCCTGCAAGCCAGGCATGGGGCTCTGCACTAGAGCTGCAAATGCTGGGGGACCTCACTGTCCCTTTTATCTTCTACAGGGGACAATGGGCATGTCCATGGTGCAATGTGACAGGCTTTACCACAGGGAGATAAAAGACTGCCAAGGGTAGGTTGGACCTGGGAAAAGCCACTTAGGAACAGATTTTCAGGGGAGGTGATAGACAATGGCAAAGTGAAGAATGAGGATGAGTGTGTCAAGTTTCAAAGTGCCAGGAGGCAGCACAGTGCATTCGGGAAACTACAGCAAGTTCATGACAACCGACAGCTGATCTGGCAGCATCACCTGGGGATGGAGGCTGAGATCTGGGGTTAACACTGGGGTGAGATGGTTTGTATACTATGCCGAGGAAGTGAGGTACTACACTGTGGCGGCAGAGGGTGTTACCGGAGGATTTCAAATATCAGAATCGTAACCATAATAGAGTATTTAATTGCATCCTAGCTTTTATCAAGGGTAAGATGCAATATAGTTTATGTACGACTAAGAAAGAGAAATGCTGTCAGTTAAACTAGGATATGTCATCAAGTGCAAGGTGAGTTCCACTTTAAGAGATATTAACATGGGGGTGGAGGACAAATCTTAGAACAAGTAAACTGTGGTACTAAAATAATTAAGAATGTTTGAACACTTGGATCAACAACAAAAGTGATTATTGCTTCCCATGTGTCCCAAACTCTATTAAGTCTTAGAACAAGAGACGTTCTCATCTTGATGCCCCGCAGCTGTTAGACCCAAGGTAGAGAGGGCAGTAGCCAACGACCAGCAGGCCCCAAGTGCCATGTGCAGACTGTAAGAGCAACTGCCTTTGAGAGAGGAAACGGTAGAGAGTGGGCTATCTGAGGTAGAGAATTACTAGCTGGGAAAGTAAAAAAATTGACACAGAATCGGAATTGATGCCCCTACATAACAGAGTTGGTGAAACTTCCCTTCTCAGAGGTCTTGAGGCTCCTCAGAAATGTATTTTTCATTTTGGACAGAACATTCAGGATAAATATGATCTGTTCGAGTTCCTGGTTCTCTCATCACGACTGTTTTTTAGGATTCACTGGCACCAGAAAAGGGTTTTGATAGTCCAGGGTAAGTCCTGACAAATGCAAAGCACGGTATCTATGAAAAACTAACGACTCAGAAGAGAACAACAGACCAAAAGCCAGGCCGACCTGACCCTGCAGGATAGGTAAGGCTGGTCTGGAAACATGGGTAGAGGGGAAGTGCCCATCTCCTGCTAGAAGACCTAGAGAAGACCCCTTCCGGAGAGACCACCAGGAGAGGAGAGCAGTAGGTGCTGATGATGAAGAATATTTTAATCAGCAGAGAAAGTCAAAATGACAAAGTTCCACGATCAGAGTAAACATATGGGATTTAAAAATAAAACATAGAAAAAAAAAGATTTTTTTGAAAGGACTTTTTTTAAAGGAATTTAATCAAAAGTCCTTTTAAAGAGACAGTTGGCTGTTTAAACCAATAGTACAACTCATTGAGAGAATCGCTGCTTTATTTATTGGGGTAGAAAGGACCTGGAATGTAGAAAGACCCATTCTGCAGAGGAAAAAATAAAATCACTAACAGGCCTCATGCCTTGCACAGCCAGTGGCTAGAATCCCTGCCTCATGAGACCCTGTGCTAGAAGGCCGCTAGAACCATCTCAACTATGTTAGTTTATCTTGGAAGCCAACAAGTGTTGGCCCACTTAAGCACACAGTAACAATCAGTCACGTTATGTTATAATGATTGTCGATATCTTTAAAAGCCTTGTCAAGTTCCTTTTTGAGTAAACCTCACCCCACCTTTAGAGAAATTTATCTGTGGTTCACCTCTTTGAAATACCTCATTGTTGTTCCACATTTACCATAGCCCGGAAAAAAAAAAAAAAAAAAAAAAAAAAAGCTTTTTATTAACAAAGTGTTCAGAAGGGGGCGCCACTGTAAACAATGAGAGTTTTCCCTGCCGGGACATTTTTGTTGCAGAAACAGCTGAAAGCAATCAGGTCAGACAGAACCAAGGGCTGGAGGGATTTTTAAAATTACAAAAACCTAACCATATCTAATCAAAACCAATGGCCAAGATTTCAAGTTTGCTACTAATGGTATGACATTCTCCTAAGACATGCGAGTGACTTGATCAATATATTTATATATTTATATTTGAAGAAGAAGGAACTATTTGATGCAGCAAATCCACGTTGGTTAAAAATTACCAGATATGGGGTCTCCTGGGTGGCTCAGTGGTTTAGGCCTCTGCCTTCGGCTCAGGTCATGATTTCAGGGTCCTGGGATGGAGCCCCACATCGGGCTCTCTGCTCAGCGGGGAGCCTGCTTTCCCCCTCTCTCTCTGCCTCCCTCTCTACCTACTTGTGATCTGTCTGTCAAATGGGTAAATAAGATCTTTAAAAAAAGAATTACTAGGTGTGAAATACATCGAGGGTATGGGAAGGAAATGATTTCACCTGATCTGATTAGGAAGTGGTTGAAGCCTGAATTAAAGTGCTATAAAAAAAAAAAAAAAAGTAAAGACCTGGGAAATATATGGGGAAAAATTCCCTAGAAAAACAGCAATAATAACTGGCTGCTCTTTATTGATCCAGATCCTGCGGTAGGCAAAGAAGAGCTGGTTTTAGCCAGAGCATGATCTCCAATTGTCTTCGTGATCTGGCATTTCCTGCAAGCCAGGCATGGGGCTCTGCACTAGAGCTGCAAATGCTGGGGGACCTCACTGTCCCTTTTATCTTCTACAGGGGACAATGGGCATGTCCATGGTGCAATGTGACAGGCTTTACCACAGGGAGATAAAAGACTGCCAAGGGTAGGTTGGACCTGGGAAAAGCCACTTAGGAACAGATTTTCAGGGGAGGTGATAGACAATGGCAAAGTGAAGAATGAGGATGAGTGTGTCAAGTTTCAAAGTGCCAGGAGGCAGCACAGTGCATTCGGGAAACTACAGCAAGTTCATGACAACCGACAGCTGATCTGGCAGCATCACCTGGGGATGGAGGCTGAGATCTGGGGTTAACACTGGGGTGAGATGGTTTGTATACTATGCCGAGGAAGTGAGGTACTACACTGTGGCGGCAGAGGGTGTTACCGGAGGATTTCAAATATCAGAATCGTAACCATAATAGAGTATTTAATTGCATCCTAGCTTTTATCAAGGGTAAGATGCAATATAGTTTATGTACGACTAAGAAAGAGAAATGCTGTCAGTTAAACTAGGATATGTCATCAAGTGCAAGGTGAGTTCCACTTTAAGAGATATTAACATGGGGGTGGAGGACAAATCTTAGAACAAGTAAACTGTGGTACTAAAATAATTAAGAATGTTTGAACACTTGGATCAACAACAAAAGTGATTATTGCTTCCCATGTGTCCCAAACTCTATTAAGTCTTAGAACAAGAGACGTTCTCATCTTGATGCCCCGCAGCTGTTAGACCCAAGGTAGAGAGGGCAGTAGCCAACGACCAGCAGGCCCCAAGTGCCATGTGCAGACTGTAAGAGCAACTGCCTTTGAGAGAGGAAACGGTAGAGAGTGGGCTATCTGAGGTAGAGAATTACTAGCTGGGAAAGTAAAAAAATTGACACAGAATCGGAATTGATGCCCCTACATAACAGAGTTGGTGAAACTTCCCTTCTCAGAGGTCTTGAGGCTCCTCAGAAATGTATTTTTCATTTTGGACAGAACATTCAGGATAAATATGATCTGTTCGAGTTCCTGGTTCTCTCATCACGACTGTTTTTTAGGATTCACTGGCACCAGAAAAGGGTTTTGATAGTCCAGGGTAAGTCCTGACAAATGCAAAGCACAGTATCTATGAAAAACTAACGACTCAGAAGAGAACAACAGACCAAAAGCCAGGCCGACCTGACCCTGCAGGATAGGTAAGGCTGGTCTGGAAACATGGGTAGAGGGGAAGTGCCCATCTCCTGCTAGAAGACCTAGAGAAGACCCCTTCCGGAGAGACCACCAGGAGAGGAGAGCAGTAGGTGCTGATGATGAAGAATATTTTAATCAGCAGAGAAAGTCAAAATGACAAAGTTCCACGATCAGAGTAAACATATGGGATTTAAAAATAAAACATAGGAAAAAAAAGATTTTTTTGAAAGGACTTTTTTTAAAGGAATTTAATCAAAAGTCCTTTTAAAGAGACAGTTGGCTGTTTAAACCAATAGTACAACTCATTGAGAGAATCGCTGCTTTATTTATTGGGGTAGAAAGGACCTGGAATGTAGAAAGACCCATTCTGCAGAGGAAAAAATAAAATCACTAACAGGCCTCATGCCTTGCACAGCCAGTGGCTAGAATCCCTGCCTCATGAGACCCTGTGCTAGAAGGCCGCTAGAACCATCTCAACTATGTTAGTTTATCTTGGAAGCCAACAAGTGTTGGCCCACTTAAGCACACAGTAACAATCAGTCACGTTATGTTATAATGATTGTCGATATCTTTAAAAGCCTTGTCAAGTTCCTTTTTGAGTAAACCTCACCCCACCTTTAGAGAAATTTATCTGTGGTTCACCTCTTTGAAATACCTCATTGTTGTTCCACATTTACCATAGCCCGGAAAAAAAAAAAAAAAAAAAAAAAAAAAGCTTTTTATTAACAAAGTGTTCAGAAGGGGGCGCCACTGTAAACAATGAGAGTTTTCCCTGCCGGGACATTTTTGTTGCAGAAACAGCTGAAAGCAATCAGGTCAGACAGAACCAAGGGCTGGAGGGATTTTTAAAATTACAAAAACCTAACCATATCTAATCAAAACCAATGGCCAAGATTTCAAGTTTGCTACTAATGGTATGACATTCTCCTAAGACATGCGAGTGACTTGATCAATATATTTATATATTTATATTTGAAGAAGAAGGAACTATTTGATGCAGCAAATCCACGTTGGTTAAAAATTACCAGATATGGGGTCTCCTGGGTGGCTCAGTGGTTTAGGCCTCTGCCTTCGGCTCAGGTCATGATTTCAGGGTCCTGGGATGGAGCCCCACATCGGGCTCTCTGCTCAGCGGGGAGCCTGCTTTCCCCCTCTCTCTCTGCCTCCCTCTCTACCTACTTGTGATCTGTCTGTCAAATGGGTAAATAAGATCTTTAAAAAAAGAATTACTAGGTGTGAAATACATCGAGGGTATGGGAAGGAAATGATTTCACCTGATCTGATTAGGAAGTGGTTGAAGCCTGAATTAAAGTGCTATAAAAAAAAAAAAAAAGTAAAGACCTGGGAAATATATGGGGAAAAATTCCCTAGAAAAACAGCAATAATAACTGGCTGCTCTTTATTGATCCAGATCCTGCGGTAGGCAAAGAAGAGCTGGTTTTAGCCAGAGCATGATCTCCAATTGTCTTCGTGATCTGGCATTTCCTGCAAGCCAGGCATGGGGCTCTGCACTAGAGCTGCAAATGCTGGGGGACCTCACTGTCCCTTTTATCTTCTACAGGGGACAATGGGCATGTCCATGGTGCAATGTGACAGGCTTTACCACAGGGAGATAAAAGACTGCCAAGGGTAGGTTGGACCTGGGAAAAGCCACTTAGGAACAGATTTTCAGGGGAGGTGATAGACAATGGCAAAGTGAAGAATGAGGATGAGTGTGTCAAGTTTCAAAGTGCCAGGAGGCAGCACAGTGCATTCGGGAAACTACAGCAAGTTCATGACAACCGACAGCTGATCTGGCAGCATCACCTGGGGATGGAGGCTGAGATCTGGGGTTAACACTGGGGTGAGATGGTTTGTATACTATGCCGAGGAAGTGAGGTACTACACTGTGGCGGCAGAGGGTGTTACCGGAGGATTTCAAATATCAGAATCGTAACCATAATAGAGTATTTAATTGCATCCTAGCTTTTATCAAGGGTAAGATGCAATATAGTTTATGTACGACTAAGAAAGAGAAATGCTGTCAGTTAAACTAGGATATGTCATCAAGTGCAAGGTGAGTTCCACTTTAAGAGATATTAACATGGGGGTGGAGGACAAATCTTAGAACAAGTAAACTGTGGTACTAAAATAATTAAGAATGTTTGAACACTTGGATCAACAACAAAAGTGATTATTGCTTCCCATGTGTCCCAAACTCTATTAAGTCTTAGAACAAGAGACGTTCTCATCTTGATGCCCCGCAGCTGTTAGACCCAAGGTAGAGAGGGCAGTAGCCAACGACCAGCAGGCCCCAAGTGCCATGTGCAGACTGTAAGAGCAACTGCCTTTGAGAGAGGAAACGGTAGAGAGTGGGCTATCTGAGGTAGAGAATTACTAGCTGGGAAAGTAAAAAAATTGACACAGAATCGGAATTGATGCCCCTACATAACAGAGTTGGTGAAACTTCCCTTCTCAGAGGTCTTGAGGCTCCTCAGAAATGTATTTTTCATTTTGGACAGAACATTCAGGATAAATATGATCTGTTCGAGTTCCTGGTTCTCTCATCACGACTGTTTTTTAGGATTCACTGGCACCAGAAAAGGGTTTTGATAGTCCAGGGTAAGTCCTGACAAATGCAAAGCACGGTATCTATGAAAAACTAACGACTCAGAAGAGAACAACAGACCAAAAGACAGGCCGACCTGACCCTGCAGGATAGGTAAGGCTGGTCTGGAAACATGGGTAGAGGGGAAGTGCCCATCTCCTGCTAGAAGACCTAGAGAAGACCCCTTCCGGAGAGACCACCAGGAGAGGAGAGCAGTAGGTGCTGATGATGAAGAATATTTTAATCAGCAGAGAAAGTCAAAATGACAAAGTTCCACGATCAGAGTAAACATATGGGATTTAAAAATAAAACATAGAAAAAAAAAGATTTTTTTGAAAGGACTTTTTTTAAAGGAATTTAATCAAAAGTCCTTTTAAAGAGACAGTTGGCTGTTTAAACCAATAGTACAACTCATTGAGAGAATCGCTGCTTTATTTATTGGGGTAGAAAGGACCTGGAATGTAGAAAGACCCATTCTGCAGAGGAAAAAATAAAATCACTAACAGGCCTCATGCCTTGCACAGCCAGTGGCTAGAATCCCTGCCTCATGAGACCCTGTGCTAGAAGGCCGCTAGAACCATCTCAACTATGTTAGTTTATCTTGGAAGCCAACAAGTGTTGGCCCACTTAAGCACACAGTAACAATCAGTCACGTTATGTTATAATGATTGTCGATATCTTTAAAAGCCTTGTCAAGTTCCTTTTTGAGTAAACCTCACCCCACCTTTAGAGAAATTTATCTGTGGTTCACCTCTTTGAAATACCTCATTGTTGTTCCACATTTACCATAGCCTGGAAAAAAAAAAAAAAAAAAAAAAAAAGCTTTTTATTAACAAAGTGTTCAGAAGGGGGCGCCACTGTAAACAATGAGAGTTTTCCCTGCCGGGACATTTTTGTTGCAGAAACAGCTGAAAGCAATCAGGTCAGACAGAACCAAGGGCTGGAGGGATTTTTCAAATTACAAAAACCTAACCATATCTAATCAAAACCAATGGCCAAGATTTCAAGTTTGCTACTAATGGTATGACATTCTCCTAAGACATGCGAGTGACTTGATCAATATATTTATATATTTATATTTGAAGAAGAAGGAACTATTTGATGCAGCAAATCCACGTTGGTTAAAAATTACCAGATATGGGGTCTCCTGGGTGGCTCAGTGGTTTAGGCCTCTGCCTTCGGCTCAGGTCATGATTTCAGGGTCCTGGGATGGAGCCCCACATCGGGCTCTGTGCTCAGCGGGGAGCCTGCTTTCCCCCTCTCTCTCTGCCTCCCTCTCTACCTACTTGTGATCTGTCTGTCAAATGGGTAAATAAGATCTTTAAAAAAAGAATTACTAGGTGTGAAATACATCGAGGGTATGGGAAGGAAATGATTTCACCTGATCTGATTAGGAAGTGGTTGAAGCCTGAATTAAAGTGCTATAAAAAAAAAAAAAAAGTAAAGACCTGGGAAATATATGGGGAAAAATTCCCTAGAAAAACAGCAATAATAACTGGCTGCTCTTTATTGATCCAGATCCTGCGGTAGGCAAAGAAGAGCTGGTTTTAGCCAGAGCATGATCTCCAATTGTCTTCGTGATCTGGCATTTCCTGCAAGCCAGGCATGGGGCTCTGCACTAGAGCTGCAAATGCTGGGGGACCTCACTGTCCCTTTTATCTTCTACAGGGGACAATGGGCATGTCCATGGTGCAATGTGACAGGCTTTACCACAGGGAGATAAAAGACTGCCAAGGGTAGGTTGGACCTGGGAAAAGCCACTTAGGAACAGATTTTCAGGGGAGGTGATAGACAATGGCAAAGTGAAGAATGAGGATGAGTGTGTCAAGTTTCAAAGTGCCAGGAGGCAGCACAGTGCATTCGGGAAACTACAGCAAGTTCATGACAACCGACAGCTGATCTGGCAGCATCACCTGGGGATGGAGGCTGAGATCTGGGGTTAACACTGGGGTGAGATGGTTTGTATACTATGCCGAGGAAGTGAGGTACTACACTGTGGCGGCAGAGGGTGTTACCGGAGGATTTCAAATATCAGAATCGTAACCATAATAGAGTATTTAATTGCATCCTAGCTTTTATCAAGGGTAAGATGCAATATAGTTTATGTACGACTAAGAAAGAGAAATGCTGTCAGTTAAACTAGGATATGTCATCAAGTGCAAGGTGAGTTCCACTTTAAGAGATATTAACATGGGGGTGGAGGACAAATCTTAGAACAAGTAAACTGTGGTACTAAAATAATTAAGAATGTTTGAACACTTGGATCAACAACAAAAGTGATTATTGCTTCCCATGTGTCCCAAACTCTATTAAGTCTTAGAACAAGAGACGTTCTCATCTTGATGCCCCGCAGCTGTTAGACCCAAGGTAGAGAGGGCAGTAGCCAACGACCAGCAGGCCCCAAGTGCCATGTGCAGACTGTAAGAGCAACTGCCTTTGAGAGAGGAAACGGTAGAGAGTGGGCTATCTGAGGTAGAGAATTACTAGCTGGGAAAGTAAAAAAATTGACACAGAATCGGAATTGATGCCCCTACATAACAGAGTTGGTGAAACTTCCCTTCTCAGAGGTCTTGAGGCTCCTCAGAAATGTATTTTTCATTTTGGACAGAACATTCAGGATAAATATGATCTGTTCGAGTTCCTGGTTCTCTCATCACGACTGTTTTTTAGGATTCACTGGCACCAGAAAAGGGTTTTGATAGTCCAGGGTAAGTCCTGACAAATGCAAAGCACGGTATCTATGAAAAACTAACGACTCAGAAGAGAACAACAGACCAAAAGACAGGCCGACCTGACCCTGCAGGATAGGTAAGGCTGGTCTGGAAACATGGGTAGAGGGGAAGTGCCCATCTCCTGCTAGAAGACCTAGAGAAGACCCCTTCCGGAGAGACCACCAGGAGAGGAGAGCAGTAGGTGCTGATGATGAAGAATATTTTAATCAGCAGAGAAAGTCAAAATGACAAAGTTCCACGATCAGAGTAAACATATGGGATTTAAAAATAAAACATAGAAAAAAAAAGATTTTTTTGAAAGGACTTTTTTTAAAGGAATTTAATCAAAAGTCCTTTTAAAGAGACAGTTGGCTGTTTAAACCAATAGTACAACTCATTGAGAGAATCGCTGCTTTATTTATTGGGGTAGAAAGGACCTGGAATGTAGAAAGACCCATTCTGCAGAGGAAAAAATAAAATCACTAACAGGCCTCATGCCTTGCACAGCCAGTGGCTAGAATCCCTGCCTCATGAGACCCTGTGCTAGAAGGCCGCTAGAACCATCTCAACTATGTTAGTTTATCTTGGAAGCCAACAAGTGTTGGCCCACTTAAGCACACAGTAACAATCAGTCACGTTATGTTATAATGATTGTCGATATCTTTAAAAGCCTTGTCAAGTTCCTTTTTGAGTAAACCTCACCCCACCTTTAGAGAAATTTATCTGTGGTTCACCTCTTTGAAATACCTCATTGTTGTTCCACATTTACCATAGCCCGGAAAAAAAAAAAAAAAAAAAAAAAAAAAAGCTTTTTATTAACAAAGTGTTCAGAAGGGGGCGCCACTGTAAACAATGAGAGTTTTCCCTGCCGGGACATTTTTGTTGCAGAAACAGCTGAAAGCAATCAGGTCAGACAGAACCAAGGGCTGGAGGGATTTTTAAAATTACAAAAACCTAACCATATCTAATCAAAACCAATGGCCAAGATTTCAAGTTTGCTACTAATGGTATGACATTCTCCTAAGACATGCGAGTGACTTGATCAATATATTTATATATTTATATTTGAAGAAGAAGGAACTATTTGATGCAGCAAATCCACGTTGGTTAAAAATTACCAGATATGGGGTCTCCTGGGTGGCTCAGTGGTTTAGGCCTCTGCCTTCGGCTCAGGTCATGATTTCAGGGTCCTGGGATGGAGCCCCACATCGGGCTCTGTGCTCAGCGGGGAGCCTGCTTTCCCCCTCTCTCTCTGCCTCCCTCTCTACCTACTTGTGATCTGTCTGTCAAATGGGTAAATAAGATCTTTAAAAAAAGAATTACTAGGTGTGAAATACATCGAGGGTATGGGAAGGAAATGATTTCACCTGATCTGATTAGGAAGTGGTTGAAGCCTGAATTAAAGTGCTATAAAAAAAAAAAAAAGTAAAGACCTGGGAAATATATGGGGAAAAATTCCCTAGAAAAACAGCAATAATAACTGGCTGCTCTTTATTGATCCAGATCCTGTGGTAGGCAAAGAAGAGCTGGTTTTAGCCAGAGCATGATCTCCAATTGTCTTCGTGATCTGGCATTTCCTGCAAGCCAGGCATGGGGCTCTGCACTAGAGCTGCAAATGCTGGGGGACCTCACTGTCCCTTTTATCTTCTACAGGGGACAATGGGCATGTCCATGGTGCAATGTGACAGGCTTTACCACAGGGAGATAAAAGACTGCCAAGGGTAGGTTGGACCTGGGAAAAGCCACTTAGGAACAGATTTTCAGGGGAGGTGATAGACAATGGCAAAGTGAAGAATGAGGATGAGTGTGTCAAGTTTCAAAGTGCCAGGAGGCAGCACAGTGCATTCGGGAAACTACAGCAAGTTCATGACAACCGACAGCTGATCTGGCAGCATCACCTGGGGATGGAGGCTGAGATCTGGGGTTAACACTGGGGTGAGATGGTTTGTATACTATGCCGAGGAAGTGAGGTACTACACTGTGGCGGCAGAGGGTGTTACCGGAGGATTTCAAATATCAGAATCGTAACCATAATAGAGTATTTAATTGCATCCTAGCTTTTATCAAGGGTAAGATGCAATATAGTTTATGTACGACTAAGAAAGAGAAATGCTGTCAGTTAAACTAGGATATGTCATCAAGTGCAAGGTGAGTTCCACTTTAAGAGATATTAACATGGGGGTGGAGGACAAATCTTAGAACAAGTAAACTGTGGTACTAAAATAATTAAGAATGTTTGAACACTTGGATCAACAACAAAAGTGATTATTGCTTCCCATGTGTCCCAAACTCTATTAAGTCTTAGAACAAGAGACGTTCTCATCTTGATGCCCCGCAGCTGTTAGACCCAAGGTAGAGAGGGCAGTAGCCAACGACCAGCAGGCCCCAAGTGCCATGTGCAGACTGTAAGAGCAACTGCCTTTGAGAGAGGAAACGGTAGAGAGTGGGCTATCTGAGGTAGAGAATTACTAGCTGGGAAAGTAAAAAAATTGACACAGAATCGGAATTGATGCCCCTACATAACAGAGTTGGTGAAACTTCCCTTCTCAGAGGTCTTGAGGCTCCTCAGAAATGTATTTTTCATTTTGGACAGAACATTCAGGATAAATATGATCTGTTCGAGTTCCTGGTTCTCTCATCACGACTGTTTTTTAGGATTCACTGGCACCAGAAAAGGGTTTTGATAGTCCAGGGTAAGTCCTGACAAATGCAAAGCACGGTATCTATGAAAAACTAACGACTCAGAAGAGAACAACAGACCAAAAGACAGGCCGACCTGACCCTGCAGGATAGGTAAGGCTGGTCTGGAAACATGGGTAGAGGGGAAGTGCCCATCTCCTGCTAGAAGACCTAGAGAAGACCCCTTCCGGAGAGACCACCAGGAGAGGAGAGCAGTAGGTGCTGATGATGAAGAATATTTTAATCAGCAGAGAAAGTCAAAATGACAAAGTTCCACGATCAGAGTAAACATATGGGATTTAAAAATAAAACATAGAAAAAAAAAGATTTTTTTGAAAGGACTTTTTTTAAAGGAATTTAATCAAAAGTCCTTTTAAAGAGACAGTTGGCTGTTTAAACCAATAGTACAACTCATTGAGAGAATCGCTGCTTTATTTATTGGGGTAGAAAGGACCTGGAATGTAGAAAGACCCATTCTGCAGAGGAAAAAATAAAATCACTAACAGGCCTCATGCCTTGCACAGCCAGTGGCTAGAATCCCTGCCTCATGAGACCCTGTGCTAGAAGGCCGCTAGAACCATCTCAACTATGTTAGTTTATCTTGGAAGCCAACAAGTGTTGGCCCACTTAAGCACACAGTAACAATCAGTCACGTTATGTTATAATGATTGTCGATATCTTTAAAAGCCTTGTCAAGTTCCTTTTTGAGTAAACCTCACCCCACCTTTAGAGAAATTTATCTGTGGTTCACCTCTTTGAAATACCTCATTGTTGTTCCACATTTACCATAGCCCGGAAAAAAAAAAAAAAAAAAAAAAAAAAAGCTTTTTATTAACAAAGTGTTCAGAAGGGGGCGCCACTGTAAACAATGAGAGTTTTCCCTGCCGGGACATTTTTGTTGCAGAAACAGCTGAAAGCAATCAGGTCAGACAGAACCAAGGGCTGGAGGGATTTTTCAAATTACAAAAACCTAACCATATCTAATCAAAACCAATGGCCAAGATTTCAAGTTTGCTACTAATGGTATGACATTCTCCTAAGACATGCGAGTGACTTGATCAATATATTTATATATTTATATTTGAAGAAGAAGGAACTATTTGATGCAGCAAATCCACGTTGGTTAAAAATTACCAGATATGGGGTCTCCTGGGTGGCTCAGTGGTTTAGGCCTCTGCCTTCGGCTCAGGTCATGATTTCAGGGTCCTGGGATGGAGCCCCACATCGGGCTCTCTGCTCAGCGGGGAGCCTGCTTTCCCCCTCTCTCTCTGCCTCCCTCTCTACCTACTTGTGATCTGTCTGTCAAATGGGTAAATAAGATCTTTAAAAAAAGAATTACTAGGTGTGAAATACATCGAGGGTATGGGAAGGAAATGATTTCACCTGATCTGATTAGGAAGTGGTTGAAGCCTGAATTAAAGTGCTATAAAAAAAAAAAAAAGTAAAGACCTGGGAAATATATGGGGAAAAATTCCCTAGAAAAACAGCAATAATAACTGGCTGCTCTTTATTGATCCAGATCCTGCGGTAGGCAAAGAAGAGCTGGTTTTAGCCAGAGCATGATCTCCAATTGTCTTCGTGATCTGGCATTTCCTGCAAGCCAGGCATGGGGCTCTGCACTAGAGCTGCAAATGCTGGGGGACCTCACTGTCCCTTTTATCTTCTACAGGGGACAATGGGCATGTCCATGGTGCAATGTGACAGGCTTTACCACAGGGAGATAAAAGACTGCCAAGGGTAGGTTGGACCTGGGAAAAGCCACTTAGGAACAGATTTTCAGGGGAGGTGATAGACAATGGCAAAGTGAAGAATGAGGATGAGTGTGTCAAGTTTCAAAGTGCCAGGAGGCAGCACAGTGCATTCGGGAAACTACAGCAAGTTCATGACAACCGACAGCTGATCTGGCAGCATCACCTGGGGATGGAGGCTGAGATCTGGGGTTAACACTGGGGTGAGATGGTTTGTATACTATGCCGAGGAAGTGAGGTACTACACTGTGGCGGCAGAGGGTGTTACCGGAGGATTTCAAATATCAGAATCGTAACCATAATAGAGTATTTAATTGCATCCTAGCTTTTATCAAGGGTAAGATGCAATATAGTTTATGTACGACTAAGAAAGAGAAATGCTGTCAGTTAAACTAGGATATGTCATCAAGTGCAAGGTGAGTTCCACTTTAAGAGATATTAACATGGGGGTGGAGGACAAATCTTAGAACAAGTAAACTGTGGTACTAAAATAATTAAGAATGTTTGAACACTTGGATCAACAACAAAAGTGATTATTGCTTCCCATGTGTCCCAAACTCTATTAAGTCTTAGAACAAGAGACGTTCTCATCTTGATGCCCCGCAGCTGTTAGACCCAAGGTAGAGAGGGCAGTAGCCAATGACCAGCAATCCCCAAGTGCCATGTGCAGACTGTAAGAGCAACTGCCTTTGAGAGAGGAAACGGTAGAGAGTGGGCTATCTGAGGTAGAGAATTACTAGCTGGGAAAGTAAAAAAATTGACACAGAATCGGAATTGATGCCCCTACATAACAGAGTTGGTGAAACTTCCCTTCTCAGAGGTCTTGAGGCTCCTCAGAAATGTATTTTTCATTTTGGACAGAACATTCAGGATAAATATGATCTGTTCGAGTTCCTGGTTCTCTCATCACGACTGTTTTTTAGGATTCACTGGCACCAGAAAAGGGTTTTGATAGTCCAGGGTAAGTCCTGACAAATGCAAAGCACGGTATCTATGAAAAACTAACGACTCAGAAGAGAACAACAGACCAAAAGACAGGCCGACCTGACCCTGCAGGATAGGTAAGGCTGGTCTGGAAACATGGGTAGAGGGGAAGTGCCCATCTCCTGCTAGAAGACCTAGAGAAGACCCCGTCCGGAGAGACCACCAGGAGAGGAGAGCAGTAGGTGCTGATGATGAAGAATATTTTAATCAGCAGAGAAAGTCAAAATGACAAAGTTCCACGATCAGAGTAAACATATGGGATTTAAAAATAAAACATAGAAAAAAAAAGATTTTTTTGAAAGGACTTTTTTTAAAGGAATTTAATCAAAAGTCCTTTTAAAGAGACAGTTGGCTGTTTAAACCAATAGTACAACTCATTGAGAGAATCGCTGCTTTATTTATTGGGGTAGAAAGGACCTGGAATGTAGAAAGACCCATTCTGCAGAGGAAAAAATAAAATCACTAACAGGCCTCATGCCTTGCACAGCCAGTGGCTAGAATCCCTGCCTCATGAGACCCTGTGCTAGAAGGCCGCTAGAACCATCTCAACTATGTTAGTTTATCTTGGAAGCCAACAAGTGTTGGCCCACTTAAGCACACAGTAACAATCAGTCACGTTATGTTATAATGATTGTCGATATCTTTAAAAGCCTTGTCAAGTTCCTTTTTGAGTAAACCTCACCCCACCTTTAGAGAAATTTATCTGTGGTTCACCTCTTTGAAATACCTCATTGTTGTTCCACATTTACCATAGCCCGGAAAAAAAAAAAAAAAAAAAAAAAAAAAGCTTTTTATTAACAAAGTGTTCAGAAGGGGGCGCCACTGTAAACAATGAGAGTTTTCCCTGCCGGGACATTTTTGTTGCAGAAACAGCTGAAAGCAATCAGGTCAGACAGAACCAAGGGCTGGAGGGATTTTTCAAATTACAAAAACCTAACCATATCTAATCAAAACCAATGGCCAAGATTTCAAGTTTGCTACTAATGGTATGACATTCTCCTAAGACATGCGAGTGACTTGATCAATATATTTATATATTTATATTTGAAGAAGAAGGAACTATTTGATGCAGCAAATCCACGTTGGTTAAAAATTACCAGATATGGGGTCTCCTGGGTGGCTCAGTGGTTTAGGCCTCTGCCTTCGGCTCAGGTCATGATTTCAGGGTCCTGGGATGGAGCCCCACATCGGGCTCTCTGCTCAGCGGGGAGCCTGCTTTCCCCCTCTCTCTCTGCCTCCCTCTCTACCTACTTGTGATCTGTCTGTCAAATGGGTAAATAAGATCTTTAAAAAAAGAATTACTAGGTGTGAAATACATCGAGGGTATGGGAAGGAAATGATTTCACCTGATCTGATTAGGAAGTGGTTGAAGCCTGAATTAAAGTGCTATAAAAAAAAAAAAAAGTAAAGACCTGGGAAATATATGGGGAAAAATTCCCTAGAAAAACAGCAATAATAACTGGCTGCTCTTTATTGATCCAGATCCTGCGGTAGGCAAAGAAGAGCTGGTTTTAGCCAGAGCATGATCTCCAATTGTCTTCGTGATCTGGCATTTCCTGCAAGCCAGGCATGGGGCTCTGCACTAGAGCTGCAAATGCTGGGGGACCTCACTGTCCCTTTTATCTTCTACAGGGGACAATGGGCATGTCCATGGTGCAATGTGACAGGCTTTACCACAGGGAGATAAAAGACTGCCAAGGGTAGGTTGGACCTGGGAAAAGCCACTTAGGAACAGATTTTCAGGGGAGGTGATAGACAATGGCAAAGTGAAGAATGAGGATGAGTGTGTCAAGTTTCAAAGTGCCAGGAGGCAGCACAGTGCATTCGGGAAACTACAGCAAGTTCATGACAACCGACAGCTGATCTGGCAGCATCACCTGGGGATGGAGGCTGAGATCTGGGGTTAACACTGGGGTGAGATGGTTTGTATACTATGCCGAGGAAGTGAGGTACTACACTGTGGCGGCAGAGGGTGTTACCGGAGGATTTCAAATATCAGAATCGTAACCATAATAGAGTATTTAATTGCATCCTAGCTTTTATCAAGGGTAAGATGCAATATAGTTTATGTACGACTAAGAAAGAGAAATGCTGTCAGTTAAACTAGGATATGTCATCAAGTGCAAGGTGAGTTCCACTTTAAGAGATATTAACATGGGGGTGGAGGACAAATCTTAGAACAAGTAAACTGTGGTACTAAAATAATTAAGAATGTTTGAACACTTGGATCAACAACAAAAGTGATTATTGCTTCCCATGTGTCCCAAACTCTATTAAGTCTTAGAACAAGAGACGTTCTCATCTTGATGCCCCGCAGCTGTTAGACCCAAGGTAGAGAGGGCAGTAGCCAATGACCAGCAATCCCCAAGTGCCATGTGCAGACTGTAAGAGCAACTGCCTTTGAGAGAGGAAACGGTAGAGAGTGGGCTATCTGAGGTAGAGAATTACTAGCTGGGAAAGTAAAAAAATTGACACAGAATCGGAATTGATGCCCCTACATAACAGAGTTGGTGAAACTTCCCTTCTCAGAGGTCTTGAGGCTCCTCAGAAATGTATTTTTCATTTTGGACAGAACATTCAGGATAAATATGATCTGTTCGAGTTCCTGGTTCTCTCATCACGACTGTTTTTTAGGATTCACTGGCACCAGAAAAGGGTTTTGATAGTCCAGGGTAAGTCCTGACAAATGCAAAGCACGGTATCTATGAAAAACTAACGACTCAGAAGAGAACAACAGACCAAAAGACAGGCCGACCTGACCCTGCAGGATAGGTAAGGCTGGTCTGGAAACATGGGTAGAGGGGAAGTGCCCATCTCCTGCTAGAAGACCTAGAGAAGACCCCGTCCGGAGAGACCACCAGGAGAGGAGAGCAGTAGGTGCTGATGATGAAGAATATTTTAATCAGCAGAGAAAGTCAAAATGACAAAGTTCCACGATCAGAGTAAACATATGGGATTTAAAAATAAAACATAGAAAAAAAAAGATTTTTTTGAAAGGACTTTTTTTAAAGGAATTTAATCAAAAGTCCTTTTAAAGAGACAGTTGGCTGTTTAAACCAATAGTACAACTCATTGAGAGAATCGCTGCTTTATTTATTGGGGTAGAAAGGACCTGGAATGTAGAAAGACCCATTCTGCAGAGGAAAAAATAAAATCACTAACAGGCCTCATGCCTTGCACAGCCAGTGGCTAGAATCCCTGCCTCATGAGACCCTGTGCTAGAAGGCCGCTAGAACCATCTCAACTATGTTAGTTTATCTTGGAAGCCAACAAGTGTTGGCCCACTTAAGCACACAGTAACAATCAGTCACGTTATGTGATAATGATTGTCGATATCTTTAAAAGCCTTGTCAAGTTCCTTTTTGAGTAAACCTCACCCCACCTTTAGAGAAATTTATCTGTGGTTCACCTCTTTGAAATACCTCATTGTTGTTCCACATTTACCATAGCCCGAAAAAAAAAAAAAAAAAAAAAGCTTTTTATTAACAAAGTGTTCAGAAGGGGGCGCTACCGTAAACAATGAGAGTTTTCCCTGCCGGGACATTTTTTTTTTTTTTTTAAAGATTTTATTTATTTATTTGAAAGACGGAGATCACAAGTAGGCAGAGAGGCAGGCAGAGAGAGAGAGAGAGGGAAGCAGGCTTCCCGCGGAGCAGGGAGCCCGATGCGGGGCTCGATCCCAGGACCCTGAGATCACGACCCGAGCCACAGGCAGCAGCCCAAACCACTGAGCCACCCAGGCGCCCCTGCCGGGACATTTTTGTTGCAGAAACAGCTGAAAGCAATCAGGTCAGACAGAACCAAGGGCTAGAGGGATTTTTAAAATTACAAAAACCTAACCATATCTAATCAAAACCAATGGCCAAGATTTCAAGTTTGCTACTAATGGTATGACATTCTCCTAAGACATGCGAGTGACTTGATCAATATATTTATATATTTATATTTGAAGAAGAAGGAACTATTTGATGCAGCAAATCCACGTTGGTTAAAAATTACCAGATATGGGGTCTCCTGGGTGGCTCAGTGGTTTAGGCCTCTGCCTTCGGCTCAGGTCATGATTTCAGGGTCCTGGGATGGAGCCCCACATCGGGCTCTCTGCTCAGCGGGGAGCCTGCTTTCCCCCTCTCTCTCTGCCTCCCTCTCTACCTACTTGTGATCTGTCTGTCAAATGGGTAAATAAGATCTTTAAAAAAAGAATTACTAGGTGTGAAATACATCGAGGGTATGGGAAGGAAATGATTTCACCTGATCTGATTAGGAAGTGGTTGAAGCCTGAATTAAAGTGCTATAAAAAAAAAAAAAAAGTAAAGACCTGGGAAATATATGGGGAAAAATTCCCTAGAAAAACAGCAATAATAACTGGCTGCTCTTTATTGATCCAGATCCTGCGGTAGGCAAAGAAGAGCTGGTTTTAGCCAGAGCATGATCTCCAATTGTCTTCGTGATCTGGCATTTCCTGCAAGCCAGGCATGGGGCTCTGCACTAGAGCTGCAAATGCTGGGGGACCTCACTGTCCCTTTTATCTTCTACAGGGGACAATGGGCATGTCCATGGTGCAATGTGACAGGCTTTACCACAGGGAGATAAAAGACTGCCAAGGGTAGGTTGGACCTGGGAAAAGCCACTTAGGAACAGATTTTCAGGGGAGGTGATAGACAATGGCAAAGTGAAGAATGAGGATGAGTGTGTCAAGTTTCAAAGTGCCAGGAGGCAGCACAGTGCATTCGGGAAACTACAGCAAGTTCATGACAACCGACAGCTGATCTGGCAGCATCACCTGGGGATGGAGGCTGAGATCTGGGGTTAACACTGGGGTGAGATGGTTTGTATACTATGCCGAGGAAGTGAGGTACTACACTGTGGCGGCAGAGGGTGTTACCGGAGGATTTCAAATATCAGAATCGTAACCATAATAGAGTATTTAATTGCATCCTAGCTTTTATCAAGGGTAAGATGCAATATAGTTTATGTACGACTAAGAAAGAGAAATGCTGTCAGTTAAACTAGGATATGTCATCAAGTGCAAGGTGAGTTCCACTTTAAGAGATATTAACATGGGGGTGGAGGACAAATCTTAGAACAAGTAAACTGTGGTACTAAAATAATTAAGAATGTTTGAACACTTGGATCAACAACAAAAGTGATTATTGCTTCCCATGTGTCCCAAACTCTATTAAGTCTTAGAACAAGAGACGTTCTCATCTTGATGCCCCGCAGCTGTTAGACCCAAGGTAGAGAGGGCAGTAGCCAACGACCAGCAGGCCCCAAGTGCCATGTGCAGACTGTAAGAGCAACTGCCTTTGAGAGAGGAAACGGTAGAGAGTGGGCTATCTGAGGTAGAGAATTACTAGCTGGGAAAGTAAAAAAATTGACACAGAATCGGAATTGATGCCCCTACATAACAGAGTTGGTGAAACTTCCCTTCTCAGAGGTCTTGAGGCTCCTCAGAAATGTATTTTTCATTTTGGACAGAACATTCAGGATAAATATGATCTGTTCGAGTTCCTGGTTCTCTCATCACGACTGTTTTTTAGGATTCACTGGCACCAGAAAAGGGTTTTGATAGTCCAGGGTAAGTCCTGACAAATGCAAAGCACGGTATCTATGAAAAACTAACGACTCAGAAGAGAACAACAGACCAAAAGACAGGCCGACCTGACCCTGCAGGATAGGTAAGGCTGGTCTGGAAACATGGGTAGAGGGGAAGTGCCCATCTCCTGCTAGAAGACCTAGAGAAGACCCCGTCCGGAGAGACCACCAGGAGAGGAGAGCAGTAGGTGCTGATGATGAAGAATATTTTAATCAGCAGAGAAAGTCAAAATGACAAAGTTCCACGATCAGAGTAAACATATGGGATTTAAAAATAAAACATAGAAAAAAAAAGATTTTTTTGAAAGGACTTTTTTTAAAGGAATTTAATCAAAAGTCCTTTTAAAGAGACAGTTGGCTGTTTAAACCAATAGTACAACTCATTGAGAGAATCGCTGCTTTATTTATTGGGGTAGAAAGGACCTGGAATGTAGAAAGACCCATTCTGCAGAGGAAAAAATAAAATCACTAACAGGCCTCATGCCTTGCACAGCCAGTGGCTAGAATCCCTGCCTCATGAGACCCTGTGCTAGAAGGCCGCTAGAACCATCTCAACTATGTTAGTTTATCTTGGAAGCCAACAAGTGTTGGCCCACTTAAGCACACAGTAACAATCAGTCACGTTATGTGATAATGATTGTCGATATCTTTAAAAGCCTTGTCAAGTTCCTTTTTGAGTAAACCTCACCCCACCTTTAGAGAAATTTATCTGTGGTTCACCTCTTTGAAATACCTCATTGTTGTTCCACATTTACCATAGCCCGAAAAAAAAAAAAAAAAAAAAAGCTTTTTATTAACAAAGTGTTCAGAAGGGGGCGCTACCGTAAACAATGAGAGTTTTCCCTGCCGGGACATTTTTTTTTTTTTTTAAAGATTTTATTTATTTATTTGAAAGACGGAGATCACAAGTAGGCAGAGAGGCAGGCAGAGAGAGAGAGAGAGGGAAGCAGGCTTCCCGCGGAGCAGGGAGCCCGATGCGGGGCTCGATCCCAGGACCCTGAGATCACGACCCGAGCCACAGGCAGCAGCCCAAACCACTGAGCCACCCAGGCGCCCCTGCCGGGACATTTTTGTTGCAGAAACAGCTGAAAGCAATCAGGTCAGACAGAACCAAGGGCTAGAGGGATTTTTAAAATTACAAAAACCTAACCATATCTAATCAAAACCAATGGCCAAGATTTCAAGTTTGCTACTAATGGTATGACATTCTCCTAAGACATGCGAGTGACTTGATCAATATATTTATATATTTATATTTGAAGAAGAAGGAACTATTTGATGCAGCAAATCCACGTTGGTTAAAAATTACCAGATATGGGGTCTCCTGGGTGGCTCAGTGGTTTAGGCCTCTGCCTTCGGCTCAGGTCATGATTTCAGGGTCCTGGGATGGAGCCCCACATCGGGCTCTCTGCTCAGCGGGGAGCCTGCTTTCCCCCTCTCTCTCTGCCTCCCTCTCTACCTACTTGTGATCTGTCTGTCAAATGGGTAAATAAGATCTTTAAAAAAAGAATTACTAGGTGTGAAATACATCGAGGGTATGGGAAGGAAATGATTTCACCTGATCTGATTAGGAAGTGGTTGAAGCCTGAATTAAAGTGCTATAAAAAAAAAAAAAAAGTAAAGACCTGGGAAATATATGGGGAAAAATTCCCTAGAAAAACAGCAATAATAACTGGCTGCTCTTTATTGATCCAGATCCTGCGGTAGGCAAAGAAGAGCTGGTTTTAGCCAGAGCATGATCTCCAATTGTCTTCGTGATCTGGCATTTCCTGCAAGCCAGGCATGGGGCTCTGCACTAGAGCTGCAAATGCTGGGGGACCTCACTGTCCCTTTTATCTTCTACAGGGGACAATGGGCATGTCCATGGTGCAATGTGACAGGCTTTACCACAGGGAGATAAAAGACTGCCAAGGGTAGGTTGGACCTGGGAAAAGCCACTTAGGAACAGATTTTCAGGGGAGGTGATAGACAATGGCAAAGTGAAGAATGAGGATGAGTGTGTCAAGTTTCAAAGTGCCAGGAGGCAGCACAGTGCATTCGGGAAACTACAGCAAGTTCATGACAACCGACAGCTGATCTGGCAGCATCACCTGGGGATGGAGGCTGAGATCTGGGGTTAACACTGGGGTGAGATGGTTTGTATACTATGCCGAGGAAGTGAGGTACTACACTGTGGCGGCAGAGGGTGTTACCGGAGGATTTCAAATATCAGAATCGTAACCATAATAGAGTATTTAATTGCATCCTAGCTTTTATCAAGGGTAAGATGCAATATAGTTTATGTACGACTAAGAAAGAGAAATGCTGTCAGTTAAACTAGGATATGTCATCAAGTGCAAGGTGAGTTCCACTTTAAGAGATATTAACATGGGGGTGGAGGACAAATCTTAGAACAAGTAAACTGTGGTACTAAAATAATTAAGAATGTTTGAACACTTGGATCAACAACAAAAGTGATTATTGCTTCCCATGTGTCCCAAACTCTATTAAGTCTTAGAACAAGAGACGTTCTCATCTTGATGCCCCGCAGCTGTTAGACCCAAGGTAGAGAGGGCAGTAGCCAACGACCAGCAGGCCCCAAGTGCCATGTGCAGACTGTAAGAGCAACTGCCTTTGAGAGAGGAAACGGTAGAGAGTGGGCTATCTGAATTAGAGAATTACTAGCTGGGAAAGTAAAAAAATTGACACAGAATCGGAATTGATGCCCCTACATAACAGAGTTGGTGAAACTTCCCTTCTCAGAGGTCTTGAGGCTCCTCAGAAATGTATTTTTCATTTTGGACAGAACATTCAGGATAAATATGATCTGTTCGAGTTCCTGGTTCTCTCATCACGACTGTTTTTTAGGATTCACTGGCACCAGAAAAGGGTTTTGATAGTCCAGGGTAAGTCCTGACAAATGCAAAGCACGGTATCTATGAAAAACTAACGACTCAGAAGAGAACAACAGACCAAAAGACAGGCCGACCTGACCCTGCAGGATAGGTAAGGCTGGTCTGGAAACATGGGTAGAGGGGAAGTGCCCATCTCCTGCTAGAAGACCTAGAGAAGACCCCTTCCGGAGAGACCACCAGGAGAGGAGAGCAGTAGGTGCTGATGATGAAGAATATTTTAATCAGCAGAGAAAGTCAAAATGACAAAGTTCCACGATCAGAGTAAACATATGGGATTTAAAAATAAAACATAGAAAAAAAAAGATTTTTTTGAAAGGACTTTTTTTAAAGGAATTTAATCAAAAGTCCTTTTAAAGAGACAGTTGGCTGTTTAAACCAATAGTACAACTCATTGAGAGAATCGCTGCTTTATTTATTGGGGTCGAAAGGACCTGGAATGTAGAAAGACCCATTCTGCAGAGGAAAAAATAAAATCACTAACAGGCCTCATGCCTTGCACAGCCAGTGGCTAGAATCCCTGCCTCATGAGACCCTGTGCTAGAAGGCCGCTACAACCATCTCAACTATGTTAGTTTATCTTGGAAGCCAACAAGTGTTGGCCCACTTAAGCACACAGTAACAATCAGTCACGTTATGTTATAATGATTGTCGATATCTTTAAAAGCCTTGTCAAGTTCCTTTTTGAGTAAACCTCACCCCACCTTTAGAGAAATTTATCTGTGGTTCACCTCTTTGAAATACCTCATTGTTGTTCCACATTTACCATAGCCCGAAAAAAAAAAAAAAAAAAAAAAAAAAGCTTTTTATTAACAAAGTGTTCAGAAGGGGGCGCCACTGTAAACAATGAGAGTTTTCCCTGCCGGGACATTTTTGTTGCAGAAACAGCTGAAAGCAATCAGGTCAGACAGAACCAAGGGCTGGAGGGATTTTTAAAATTACAAAAACCTAACCATATCTAATCAAAACCAATGGCCAAGATTTCAAGTTTGCTACTAATGGTATGACATTCTCCTAAGACATGCGAGTGACTTGATCAATATATTTATATATTTATATTTGAAGAAGAAGGAACTATTTGATGCAGCAAATCCACGTTGGTTAAAAATTACCAGATATGGGGTCTCCTGGGTGGCTCAGTGGTTTAGGCCTCTGCCTTCGGCTCAGGTCATGATTTCAGGGTCCTGGGATGGAGCCCCACATCGGGCTCTCTGCTCAGCGGGGAGCCTGCTTTCCCCCTCTCTCTCTGCTTCCCTCTCTACCTACTTGTGATCTGTCTGTCAAATGGGTAAATAAGATCTTTAAAAAAAGAATTACTAGGTGTGAAATACATCGAGGGTATGGGAAGGAAATGATTTCACCTGATCTGATTAGGAAGTGGTTGAAGCCTGAATTAAAGTGCTATAAAAAAAAAAAAAAAGTAAAGACCTGGGAAATATATGGGGAAAAATTCCCTAGAAAAACAGCAATAATAACTGGCTGCTCTTTATTGATCCAGATCCTGCGGTAGGCAAAGAAGAGCTGGTTTTAGCCAGAGCATGATCTCCAATTGTCTTCGTGATCTGGCATTTCCTGCAAGCCAAGCATGGGGCTCTGCACTAGAGCTGCAAATGCTGGGGGACCTCACTGTCCCTTTTATCTTCTACAGGGGACAATGGGCATGTCCATGGTGCAATGTGACAGGCTTTACCACAGGGAGATAAAAGACTGCCAAGGGTAGGTTGGACCTGGGAAAAGCCACTTAGGAACAGATTTTCAGGGGAGGTGATAGACAATGGCAAAGTGAAGAATGAGGATGAGTGTGTCAAGTTTCAAAGTGCCAGGAGGCAGCACAGTGCATTCGGGAAACTACAGCAAGTTCATGACAACCGACAGCTGATCTGGCAGCATCACCTGGGGATGGAGGCTGAGATCTGGGGTTAACACTGGGGTGAGATGGTTTGTATACTATGCCGAGGAAGTGAGGTACTACACTGTGGCGGCAGAGGGTGTTACCGGAGGATTTCAAATATCAGAATCGTAACCATAATAGAGTATTTAATTGCATCCTAGCTTTTATCAAGGGTAAGATGCAATATAGTTTATGTACGACTAAGAAAGAGAAATGCTGTCAGTTAAACTAGGATATGTCATCAAGTGCAAGGTGAGTTCCACTTTAAGAGATATTAACATGGGGGTGGAGGACAAATCTTAGAACAAGTAAACTGTGGTACTAAAATAATTAAGAATGTTTGAACACTTGGATCAACAACAAAAGTGATTATTGCTTCCCATGTGTCCCAAACTCTATTAAGTCTTAGAACAAGAGACGTTCTCATCTTGATGCCCCGCAGCTGTTAGACCCAAGGTAGAGAGGGCAGTAGCCAACGACCAGCAGGCCCCAAGTGCCATGTGCAGACTGTAAGAGCAACTGCCTTTGAGAGAGGAAACGGTAGAGAGTGGGCTATCTGAGGTAGAGAATTACTAGCTGGGAAAGTAAAAAAATTGACACAGAATCGGAATTGATGCCCCTACATAACAGAGTTGGTGAAACTTCCCTTCTCAGAGGTCTTGAGGCTCCTCAGAAATGTATTTTTCATTTTGGACAGAACATTCAGGATAAATATGATCTGTTCGAGTTCCTGGTTCTCTCATCACGACTGTTTTTTAGGATTCACTGGCACCAGAAAAGGGTTTTGATAGTCCAGGGTAAGTCCTGACAAATGCAAAGCACGGTATCTATGAAAAACTAACGACTCAGAAGAGAACAACAGACCAAAAGACAGGCCGACCTGACCCTGCAGGATAGGTAAGGCTGGTCTGGAAACATGGGTAGAGGGGAAGTGCCCATCTCCTGCTAGAAGACCTAGAGAAGACCCCTTCCGGAGAGACCACCAGGAGAGGAGAGCAGTAGGTGCTGATGATGAAGAATATTTTAATCAGCAGAGAAAGTCAAAATGACAAAGTTCCACGATCAGAGTAAACATATGGGATTTAAAAATAAAACATAGAAAAAAAAAGATTTTTTTGAAAGGACTTTTTTTAAAGGAATTTAATCAAAAGTCCTTTTAAAGAGACAGTTGGCTGTTTAAACCAATAGTACAACTCATTGAGAGAATCGCTGCTTTATTTATTGGGGTCGAAAGGACCTGGAATGTAGAAAGACCCATTCTGCAGAGGAAAAAATAAAATCACTAACAGGCCTCATGCCTTGCACAGCCAGTGGCTAGAATCCCTGCCTCATGAGACCCTGTGCTAGAAGGCCGCTAGAACCATCTCAACTATGTTAGTTTATCTTGGAAGCCAACAAGTGTTGGCCCACTTAAGCACACAGTAACAATCAGTCACGTTATGTTATAATGATTGTCGATATCTTTAAAAGCCTTGTCAAGTTCCTTTTTGAGTAAACCTCACCCCACCTTTAGAGAAATTTATCTGTGGTTCACCTCTTTGAAATACCTCATTGTTGTTCCACATTTACCATAGCCCGAAAAAAAAAAAAAAAAAAAAAAAAAAGCTTTTTATTAACAAAGTGTTCAGAAGGGGGCGCCACTGTAAACAATGAGAGTTTTCCCTGCCGGGACATTTTTGTTGCAGAAACAGCTGAAAGCAATCAGGTCAGACAGAACCAAGGGCTGGAGGGATTTTTAAAATTACAAAAACCTAACCATATCTAATCAAAACCAATGGCCAAGATTTCAAGTTTGCTACTAATGGTATGACATTCTCCTAAGACATGCGAGTGACTTGATCAATATATTTATATATTTATATTTGAAGAAGAAGGAACTATTTGATGCAGCAAATCCACGTTGGTTAAAAATTACCAGATATGGGGTCTCCTGGGTGGCTCAGTGGTTTAGGCCTCTGCCTTCGGCTCAGGTCATGATTTCAGGGTCCTGGGATGGAGCCCCACATCGGGCTCTCTGCTCAGCGGGGAGCCTGCTTTCCCCCTCTCTCTCTGCCTCCCTCTCTACCTACTTGTGATCTGTCTGTCAAATGGGTAAATAAGATCTTTAAAAAAAGAATTACTAGGTGTGAAATACATCGAGGGTATGGGAAGGAAATGATTTCACCTGATCTGATTAGGAAGTGGTTGAAGCCTGAATTAAAGTGCTATAAAAAAAAAAAAAAAGTAAAGACCTGGGAAATATATGGGGAAAAATTCCCTAGAAAAACAGCAATAATAACTGGCTGCTCTTTATTGATCCAGATCCTGCGGTAGGCAAAGAAGAGCTGGTTTTAGCCAGAGCATGATCTCCAATTGTCTTCGTGATCTGGCATTTCCTGCAAGCCAGGCATGGGGCTCTGCACTAGAGCTGCAAATGCTGGGGGACCTCACTGTCCCTTTTATCTTCTACAGGGGACAATGGGCATGTCCATGGTGCAATGTGACAGGCTTTACCACAGGGAGATAAAAGACTGCCAAGGGTAGGTTGGACCTGGGAAAAGCCACTTAGGAACAGATTTTCAGGGGAGGTGATAGACAATGGCAAAGTGAAGAATGAGGATGAGTGTGTCAAGTTTCAAAGTGCCAGGAGGCAGCACAGTGCATTCGGGAAACTACAGCAAGTTCATGACAACCGACAGCTGATCTGGCAGCATCACCTGGGGATGGAGGCTGAGATCTGGGGTTAACACTGGGGTGAGATGGTTTGTATACTATGCCGAGGAAGTGAGGTACTACACTGTGGCGGCAGAGGGTGTTACCGGAGGATTTCAAATATCAGAATCGTAACCATAATAGAGTATTTAATTGCATCCTAGCTTTTATCAAGGGTAAGATGCAATATAGTTTATGTACGACTAAGAAAGAGAAATGCTGTCAGTTAAACTAGGATATGTCATCAAGTGCAAGGTGAGTTCCACTTTAAGAGATATTAACATGGGGGTGGAGGACAAATCTTAGAACAAGTAAACTGTGGTACTAAAATAATTAAGAATGTTTGAACACTTGGATCAACAACAAAAGTGATTATTGCTTCCCATGTGTCCCAAACTCTATTAAGTCTTAGAACAAGAGACGTTCTCATCTTGATGCCCCGCAGCTGTTAGACCCAAGGTAGAGAGGGCAGTAGCCAACGACCAGCAGGCCCCAAGTGCCATGTGCAGACTGTAAGAGCAACTGCCTTTGAGAGAGGAAACGGTAGAGAGTGGGCTATCTGAGGTAGAGAATTACTAGCTGGGAAAGTAAAAAAATTGACACAGAATCGGAATTGATGCCCCTACATAACAGAGTTGGTGAAACTTCCCTTCTCAGAGGTCTTGAGGCTCCTCAGAAATGTATTTTTCATTTTGGACAGAACATTCAGGATAAATATGATCTGTTCGAGTTCCTGGTTCTCTCATCACGACTGTTTTTTAGGATTCACTGGCACCAGAAAAGGGTTTTGATAGTCCAGGGTAAGTCCTGACAAATGCAAAGCACGGTATCTATGAAAAACTAACGACTCAGAAGAGAACAACAGACCAAAAGACAGGCCGACCTGACCCTGCAGGATAGGTAAGGCTGGTCTGGAAACATGGGTAGAGGGGAAGTGCCCATCTCCTGCTAGAAGACCTAGAGAAGACCCCTTCCGGAGAGACCACCAGGAGAGGAGAGCAGTAGGTGCTGATGATGAAGAATATTTTAATCAGCAGAGAAAGTCAAAATGACAAAGTTCCACGATCAGAGTAAACATATGGGATTTAAAAATAAAAAATAGAAAAAAAAAAAGATTTTTTTGAAAGGACTTTTTTTAAAGGAATTTAATCAAAAGTCCTTTTAAAGAGACAGTTGGCTGTTTAAACCAATAGTACAACTCATTGAGAGAATCGCTGCTTTATTTATTGGGGTAGAAAGGACCTGGAATGTAGAAAGACCCATTCTGCAGAGGAAAAAATAAAATCACTAACAGGCCTCATGCCTTGCACAGCCAGTGGCTAGAATCCCTGCCTCATGAGACCCTGTGCTAGAAGGCCGCTAGAACCATCTCAACTATGTTAGTTTATCTTGGAAGCCAACAAGTGTTGGCCCACTTAAGCACACAGTAACAATCAGTCACGTTATGTTATAATGATTGTCGATATCTTTAAAAGCCTTGTCAAGTTCCTTTTTGAGTAAACCTCACCCCACCTTTAGAGAAATTTATCTGTGGTTCACCTCTTTGAAATACCTCATTGTTGTTCCACATTTACCATAGCCCGAAAAAAAAAAAAAAAAAAAAAAAAAAAGCTTTTTATTAACAAAGTGTTCAGAAGGGGGCGCCACTGTAAACAATGAGAGTTTTCCCTGCCGGGACATTTTTGTTGCAGAAACAGCTGAAAGCAATCAGGTCAGACAGAACCAAGGGCTGGAGGGATTTTTAAAATTACAAAAACCTAACCATATCTAATCAAAACCAATGGCCAAGATTTCAAGTTTGCTACTAATGGTATGACATTCTCCTAAGACATGCGAGTGACTTGATCAATATATTTATATATTTATATTTGAAGAAGAAGGAACTATTTGATGCAGCAAATCCACGTTGGTTAAAAATTACCAGATATGGGGTCTCCTGGGTGGCTCAGTGGTTTAGGCCTCTGCCTTCGGCTCAGGTCATGATTTCAGGGTCCTGGGATGGAGCCCCACATCGGGCTCTCTGCTCAGCGGGGAGCCTGCTTTCCCCCTCTCTCTCTGCCTCCCTCTCTACCTACTTGTGATCTGTCTGTCAAATGGGTAAATAAGATCTTTAAAAAAAGAATTACTAGGTGTGAAATACATCGAGGGTATGGGAAGGAAATGATTTCACCTGATCTGATTAGGAAGTGGTTGAAGCCTGAATTAAAGTGCTATAAAAAAAAAAAAAAAGTAAAGACCTGGGAAATATATGGGGAAAAATTCCCTAGAAAAACAGCAATAATAACTGGCTGCTCTTTATTGATCCAGATCCTGCGGTAGGCAAAGAAGAGCTGGTTTTAGCCAGAGCATGATCTCCAATTGTCTTCGTGATCTGGCATTTCCTGCAAGCCAGGCATGGGGCTCTGCACTAGAGCTGCAAATGCTGGGGGACCTCACTGTCCCTTTTATCTTCTACAGGGGACAATGGGCATGTCCATGGTGCAATGTGACAGGCTTTACCACAGGGAGATAAAAGACTGCCAAGGGTAGGTTGGACCTGGGAAAAGCCACTTAGGAACAGATTTTCAGGGGAGGTGATAGACAATGGCAAAGTGAAGAATGAGGATGAGTGTGTCAAGTTTCAAAGTGCCAGGAGGCAGCACAGTGCATTCGGGAAACTACAGCAAGTTCATGACAACCGACAGCTGATCTGGCAGCATCACCTGGGGATGGAGGCTGAGATCTGGGGTTAACACTGGGGTGAGATGGTTTGTATACTATGCCGAGGAAGTGAGGTACTACACTGTGGCGGCAGAGGGTGTTACCGGAGGATTTCAAATATCAGAATCGTAACCATAATAGAGTATTTAATTGCATCCTAGCTTTTATCAAGGGTAAGATGCAATATAGTTTATGTACGACTAAGAAAGAGAAATGCTGTCAGTTAAACTAGGATATGTCATCAAGTGCAAGGTGAGTTCCACTTTAAGAGATATTAACATGGGGGTGGAGGACAAATCTTAGAACAAGTAAACTGTGGTACTAAAATAATTAAGAATGTTTGAACACTTGGATCAACAACAAAAGTGATTATTGCTTCCCATGTGTCCCAAACTCTATTAAGTCTTAGAACAAGAGACGTTCTCATCTTGATGCCCCGCAGCTGTTAGACCCAAGGTAGAGAGGGCAGTAGCCAACGACCAGCAGGCCCCAAGTGCCATGTGCAGACTGTAAGAGCAACTGCCTTTGAGAGAGGAAACGGTAGAGAGTGGGCTATCTGAGGTAGAGAATTACTAGCTGGGAAAGTAAAAAAATTGACACAGAATCGGAATTGATGCCCCTACATAACAGAGTTGGTGAAACTTCCCTTCTCAGAGGTCTTGAGGCTCCTCAGAAATGTATTTTTCATTTTGGACAGAACATTCAGGATAAATATGATCTGTTCGAGTTCCTGGTTCTCTCATCACGACTGTTTTTTAGGATTCACTGGCACCAGAAAAGGGTTTTGATAGTCCAGGGTAAGTCCTGACAAATGCAAAGCACGGTATCTATGAAAAACTAACGACTCAGAAGAGAACAACAGACCAAAAGACAGGCCGACCTGACCCTGCAGGATAGGTAAGGCTGGTCTGGAAACATGGGTAGAGGGGAAGTGCCCATCTCCTGCTAGAAGACCTAGAGAAGACCCCTTCCGGAGAGACCACCAGGAGAGGAGAGCAGTAGGTGCTGATGATGAAGAATATTTTAATCAGCAGAGAAAGTCAAAATGACAAAGTTCCACGATCAGAGTAAACATATGGGATTTAAAAATAAAAAATAGGAAAAAAAAAAGATTTTTTTGAAAGGACTTTTTTTAAAGGAATTTAATCAAAAGTCCTTTTAAAGAGACAGTTGGCTGTTTAAACCAATAGTACAACTCATTGAGAGAATCGCTGCTTTATTTATTGGGGTAGAAAGGACCTGGAATGTAGAAAGACCCATTCTGCAGAGGAAAAAATAAAATCACTAACAGGCCTCATGCCTTGCACAGCCAGTGGCTAGAATCCCTGCCTCATGAGACCCTGTGCTAGAAGGCCGCTAGAACCATCTCAACTATGTTAGTTTATCTTGGAAGCCAACAAGTGTTGGCCCACTTAAGCACACAGTAACAATCAGTCACGTTATGTTATAATGATTGTCGATATCTTTAAAAGCCTTGTCAAGTTCCTTTTTGAGTAAACCTCACCCCACCTTTAGAGAAATTTATCTGTGGTTCACCTCTTTGAAATACCTCATTGTTGTTCCACATTTACCATAGCCCGAAAAAAAAAAAAAAAAAAAAAAAAAAAAAAAGCTTTTTATTAACAAAGTGTTCAGAAGGGGGCGCCACTGTAAACAATGAGAGTTTTCCCTGCCGGGACATTTTTGTTGCAGAAACAGCTGAAAGCAATCAGGTCAGACAGAACCAAGGGCTGGAGGGATTTTTAAAATTACAAAAACCTAACCATATCTAATCAAAACCAATGGCCAAGATTTCAAGTTTGCTACTAATGGTATGACATTCTCCTAAGACATGCGAGTGACTTGATCAATATATTTATATATTTATATTTGAAGAAGAAGGAACTATTTGATGCAGCAAATCCACGTTGGTTAAAAATTACCAGATATGGGGTCTCCTGGGTGGCTCAGTGGTTTAGGCCTCTGCCTTCGGCTCAGGTCATGATTTCAGGGTCCTGGGATGGAGCCCCACATCGGGCTCTCTGCTCAGCGGGGAGCCTGCTTTCCCCCTCTCTCTCTGCCTCCCTCTCTACCTACTTGTGATCTGTCTGTCAAATGGGTAAATAAGATCTTTAAAAAAAGAATTACTAGGTGTGAAATACATCGAGGGTATGGGAAGGAAATGATTTCACCTGATCTGATTAGGAAGTGGTTGAAGCCTGAATTAAAGTGCTATAAAAAAAAAAAAAGTAAAGACCTGGGAAATATATGGGGAAAAATTCCCTAGAAAAACAGCAATAATAACTGGCTGCTCTTTATTGATCCAGATCCTGCGGTAGGCAAAGAAGAGCTGGTTTTAGCCAGAGCATGATCTTCAATTGTCTTCGTGATCTGGCATTTCCTGCAAGCCAAGCATGGGGCTCTGCACTAGAGCTGCAAATGCTGGGGGACCTCACTGTCCCTTTTATCTTCTACAGGGGACAATGGGCATGTCCATGGTGCAATGTGACAGGCTTTACCACAGGGAGATAAAAGACTGCCAAGGGTAGGTTGGACCTGGGAAAAGCCACTTAGGAACAGATTTTCAGGGGAGGTGATAGACAATGGCAAAGTGAAGAATGAGGATGAGTGTGTCAAGTTTCAAAGTGCCAGGAGGCAGCACAGTGCATTCGGGAAACTACAGCAAGTTCATGACAACCGACAGCTGATCTGGCAGCATCACCTGGGGATGGAGGCTGAGATCTGGGGTTAACACTGGGGTGAGATGGTTTGTATACTATGCCGAGGAAGTGAGGTACTACACTGTGGCGGCAGAGGGTGTTACCGGAGGATTTCAAATATCAGAATCGTAACCATAATAGAGTATTTAATTGCATCCTAGCTTTTATCAAGGGTAAGATGCAATATAGTTTATGTACGACTAAGAAAGAGAAATGCTGTCAGTTAAACTAGGATATGTCATCAAGTGCAAGGTGAGTTCCACTTTAAGAGATATTAACATGGGGGTGGAGGACAAATCTTAGAACAAGTAAACTGTGGTACTAAAATAATTAAGAATGTTTGAACACTTGGATCAACAACAAAAGTGATTATTGCTTCCCATGTGTCCCAAACTCTATTAAGTCTTAGAACAAGAGACGTTCTCATCTTGATGCCCCGCAGCTGTTAGACCCAAGGTAGAGAGGGCAGTAGCCAACGACCAGCAGGCCCCAAGTGCCATGTGCAGACTGTAAGAGCAACTGCCTTTGAGAGAGGAAACGGTAGAGAGTGGGCTATCTGAGGTAGAGAATTACTAGCTGGGAAAGTAAAAAAATTGACACAGAATCGGAATTGATGCCCCTACATAACAGAGTTGGAGAAACTTCCCTTCTCAGAGGTCTTGAGGCTCCTCAGAAATGTATTTTTCATTTTGGACAGAACATTCAGGATAAATATGATCTGTTCGAGTTCCTGGTTCTCTCATCACGACTGTTTTTTAGGATTCACTGGCACCAGAAAATGGTTTTGATAGTCCAGGGTAAGTCCTGACAAATGCAAAGCACGGTATCTATGAAAAACTAACGACTCAGAAGAGAACAACAGACCAAAAGCCAGGCCGACCTGACCCTGCAGGATAGGTAAGGCTGGTCTGGAAACATGGGTAGAGGGGAAGTGCCCATCTCCTGCTAGAAGACCTAGAGAAGACCCCTTCCGGAGAGACCACCAGGAGAGGAGTGCAGTAGGTGCTGATGATGAAGAATATTTTAATCAGCAGAGAAAGTCAAAATGACAAAGTTCCACGATCAGAGTAAACATATGGGATTTAAAAATAAAAAATAGAAAAAAAAAAGATTTTTTTGAAAGGACTTTTTTTAAAGGAATTTAATCAAAAGTCCTTTTAAAGAGACAGTTGGCTGTTTAAACCAATAGTACAACTCATTGAGAGAATCGCTGCTTTATTTATTGGGGTAGAAAGGACCTGGAATGTAGAAAGACCCATTCTGCAGAGGAAAAAATAAAATCACTAACAGGCCTCATGCCTTGCACAGCCAGTGGCTAGAATCCCTGCCTCATGAGACCCTGTGCTAGAAGGCCGCTAGAACCATCTCAACTATGTTAGTTTATCTTGGAAGCCAACAAGTGTTGGCCCATTTAAGCACACAGTAACAATCAGTCACGTTATGTTATAATGATTGTCGATATCTTTAAAAGCCTTGTCAAGTTCCTTTTTGAGTAAACCTCACCCCACCTTTAGAGAAATTTATCTGTGGTTCACCTCTTTGAAATACCTCATTGTTGTTCCACATTTACCATAGCCCGAAAAAAAAAAAAAAAAAAAAAAAAGCTTTTTATTAACAAAGTGTTCAGAAGGGGGCGCCACTGTAAACAATGAGAGTTTTCCCTGCCGGGACATTTTTGTTGCAGAAACAGCTTAAAGCAATCAGGTCAGACAGAACCAAGGGCTGGAGGGATTTTTAAAATTACAAAAACCTAACCATATCTAATCAAAACCATTGGCCAAGATTTCAAGTTTGCTACTAATGGTATGACATTCTCCTAAGACATGCGAGTGACTTGATCAATATATTTATATATTTATATTTGAAGAAGAAGGAACTATTTGATGCAGCAAATCCACGTTGGTTAAAAATTACCAGATATGGGGTCTCCTGGGTGGCTCAGTGGTTTAGGCCTCTGCCTTCGGCTCAGGTCATGATTTCAGGGTCCTGGGATGGAGCCCCACATCGGGCTCTGTGCTCAGCGGGGAGCCTGCTTTCCCCTTCTCTCTCTGCCTCCCTCTCTACCGACTTGTGATCTGTCTGTCAAATGGGTAAATAAGATCTTTAAAAAAAGAATTACTAGGTGTGAAATACATCGAGGGTATGGGAAGGAAATGATTTCACCTGATCTGATTAGGAAGTGGTTGAAGCCTGAATTAAAGTGCTATAAAAAAAAAAAAAAGTAAAGACCTGGGAAATATATGGGGAAAAATTCCCTAGAAAAACAGCAATAATAACTGGCTGCTCTTTATTGATCCAGATCCTGCGGTAGGCAAAGAAGAGCTGGTTTTAGCCAGAGCATGATCTCCAATTGTCTTCGTGATCTGGCATTTCCTGCAAGCCAGGCATGGGGCTCTGCACTAGAGCTGCAAATGCTGGGGGACCTCACTGTCCCTTTTATCTTCTACAGGGGACAATGGGCATGTCCATGGTGCAATGTGACAGGCTTTACCACAGGGAGATAAAAGACTGCCAAGGGTAGGTTGGACCTGGGAAAAGCCACTTAGGAACAGATTTTCAGGGGAGGTGATAGACAATGGCAAAGTGAAGAATGAGGATGAGTGTGTCAAGTTTCAAAGTGCCAGGAGGCAGCACAGTGCATTCGGGAAACTACAGCAAGTTCATGACAACCGACAGCTGATCTGGCAGCATCACCTGGGGATGGAGGCTGAGATCTGGGGTTAACACTGGGGTGAGATGGTTTGTATACTATGCCGAGGAAGTGAGGTACTACACTGTGGCGGCAGAGGGTGTTACCAGAGGATTTCAAATATCAGAATCGTAACCATAATAGAGTATTTAATTGCATCCTAGCTTTTATCAAGGGTAAGATGCAATATAGTTTATGTACGACTAAGAAAGAGAAATGCTGTCAGTTAAACTAGGATATGTCATCAAGTGCAAGGTGAGTTCCACTTTAAGAGATATTAACATGGGGGTGGAGGACAAATCTTAGAACAAGTAAACTGTGGTACTAAAATAATTAAGAATGTTTGAACACTTGGATCAACAACAAAAGTGAATATTGCTTCCCATGTGTCCCAAACTCTATTAAGTCTTAGAACAAGAGACGTTCTCATCTTGATGCCCCGCAGCTGTTAGACTCAAGGTAGAGAGGGCAGTAGCCAACGACCAGCAGGCCCCAAGTGCCATGTGCAGACTGTAAGAGCAACTGCCTTTGAGAGAGGAAACGGTAGAGAGTGGGCTATCTGAGGTAGAGAATTACTAGCTGGGAAAGTAAAAAAATTGACACAGAATCGGAATTGATGCCCCTACATAACAGAGTTGGTGAAACTTCCCTTCTCAGAGGTCTTGAGGCTCCTCAGAAATGTATTTTTCATTTTGGACAGAACATTCAGTGTCGGAGGCAGGCCCCTGGCCAGGGCGGCCTCCGCCATTTAAAGATGGCGCCTGGCTAGTTGCCAGGTTAGGATTGCCTCATGAGACTAAGCGGAACGCCCAAAGAGGAAGTAAACAGCCGTGGTTGCTAGCGAAGTTGTTCGTTTAGGTGCACAGCCTGATTCGCTACCTCCTGTACCCTGCTCGCTGATTGGTCATGTAAGCATATATAAGTGTGTAGACTTGCGGAGAGGAGAGAGAGAAGATGCATCCGAACCAGGGTTCTTGTCGTCCTTGCGGGGCGAGGGGGATAAATGGTGCCGAGACCCGGGAACTAAATAAAGGAATCTTGCAAGGTAATCAGCAGGAAAGCGGGGAGTAAAGGTCCGCAGGTAAGTGGGGACATTAGCCAAGTTCAAAAGTGGGAATTCCGCGGTAAAGCGGGAGTAAAAATAGAAAAACCTTGCAAGGGAGAAGTCCGCAGGTAAGCGGGGTAAAACCACGACAAAGGTGGTGGAAAACTTGTACAAGACCGCAACAAGAAGCGGGGCGGCCATAGAGCCGGGATTTTCTTATCGAAAATGCAGGTAAGCGGGGAAGGGACCAAGATCAAAGTGGTGGGAATCTTGTACAAGTCCGCAATAAGAAGCGGGGCGGCCTTAGAGCCGGGATTTAGCAAGACCGCAATAAGAAGCGGGGCGGCCTTAGAGCCGGGCTTTAGCAAGTCCGCAATAAGAAGCGGGGCGGCCTTAGAGCCGGGATTTAGCAAGACCGCAATAAGAAGCGGGGCGGCCTTAGAGCCGGAATTTAGCGGCGAGTCTTTAACGTCTGCGTCTGTTGTATCTGAAGTATCTAAAGTGCGGTTGGAAGGGTCTTTAGAAGACCTGCTGAAAGCCAATGGAACTCCACTAAAAGCAAAAACTGCTCGGGCCTTTTTGAATACAGTGGAAAAGGCGGCTCCATGTTTCCTAGATGAAGGCTTGCTAAACATACCTCAATGGGACCACTTAGGGGAGGATTTGAAGAAACAGGATGCTTTAACTCTTCGCCTCAAATTTAACATAACAAAAGCACAGGCAGGGGACATAGTAGTCTCCTGCAGAAATTGCATGCTCTTACTAACTGCACTGACCTTGGGGGTTAATCCTAAGGGTTTGTTACCTAATCATATATGGCATATGGATGTCACACATGTTTCAGAATTTGGAAAGTTAAGATATGTTCATGTCTCTGTAGATACCTGCTCTGGAATAATTTTCGCCTCAGTGCATGGGGCAGGGGGGAAATCCAGAGATGTTATTGCCCATTGCCTACAGGCTTTTGTGGCATGGGGAAAGCCATGCCAATTAAAGACAGATAATGGTCCAGCCTACACCTCACAACCCTTTAAAGCCTTCCTACAACAACCTGACATTGACTCGATACATGGAATACCCTATAACCCACAAGGACAAGGTGTTGTGGAGCGCGTGCATCTTACAATAAAAAATGCGCTTTATAAACAAAAAGGGGGAATAGGGGACACCTTCAGGTCCCCTAAAGATAAGCTCAACACCATTCTCTTTATTTTGAATTTTTTAACGCTGGACAAAACGGGTAAATCAGCTGCAGACAGACATGCAAGTGATGCTGCTGCTTCCCCTAAGCCTTTAGTACTTTGGAAGAACATCCTCACAGGAAAGTGGAATGGACCAGATCCATTGTTAGTATGGAGTAGGGGGTCTGTATGTGTTTTTCCACAGGAAAAGGAGGCTCCAATTTGTATCCCAGAGCGGCTGGTGCGTGCAGCCTTGCCTCCGAACACAAGTCATGATGCTGAAGATGCTGATGATAACTCTGGGGATGCTACACCTCCTGCGGCAGACTCAAGCCAGAGAGCTGTGAGCAGTGGTTAAAGCATGGCTATATCCTTTACCAGTGACTAACTCTTCTCTCATATTCCCTCCTCTCCCTTTGATGCATGGCAGGTCTGTAACTTGCTAGGAGCATGTACTGATATCTCAGCAGTGTCCATGTTAAATGGTGGCAAATTACTCAACTGTTCTTATAAACAAAATGACTCTAGTACCTTTGAGACAGCAGTTAATGTGTCTTGTCCCAATAATACTACTTACCAGCCCACTCCCATATGCGTCTGGCCACCATTCCTTTTCCTCCTAACAAATGCTAGCGAGCTGAATGGTACGTTGAATTGCACTAAGAATTGCTATCTTTCCCAGTGCTGGAATGTCACGGCCTTCAAGCTGGCTGTGATTATGCGTGTCCCTACCCATGTTCCTATCCCAGTTTCCATTCCAGAGGACAAGTTACCGGTGATGCTATCCAGAAAGAAGAGAGATTTTGGTATCACAGCCACCGTTGTGACAGCGGCTGCCCTTCAAACATACTCAGATCAATGCACATCTGCAAGCAGGAATCCTGATAGTCAACCAGAGAGTGGGATTTGGTTCAAGAAAAAGTGGACATATGGGGGGCCCTATTGGGACTGGGATGTATAGTATCCTTCCCGGCAATTTGTGTAACTCCCATAGCCTATACTAATATGAGTAACTTACAGAATGTCTCCCGACAGCTCTCCCAATACTTGCGGGGGAATTAGTCCACAGAATTCCAAAACTATACTCAGCACCTGCTACTAGGCATAACAAGGATAAATAACACCAGAGGTGAGCTTGCAACCCTCCCAGAGATAATCAAAACATTGCAAGATGTGTTCACCTTTACGAAACAATGGGCTAGCGTAATTGGTGTGATGATAATCCTCGTAGTGGGCTTGATTCTGCTAGTAAGGAAACTGCAAATTTGGAGGCGACAGCAACATAGGCAACAGCAAGCCATGGTGCAGGCCTTGTTAGCCATCGAGGCTGGAACATCCCCCCAGGTGTGGCTAAGTATGCTGGATCGGTAGTCAACGACGGGTAAGATTGGTGGGGGAAATATACCAACCTAAGACAGGACGCAGATCATTGATATCTGCCGTCTGATGACGGGTAAGGATATTCCCCGCCACTGACAACCTAAGACAGGCACGATCCCTGCCATAAAAGAAAAAAGGGGGAGATGTCGGAGGCAGACCCCTGGCCAGGGCGGCCTCCGCCATTTAAAGATGGCGCCTGGCTAGTTGCCAGGTTAGGATTGCCTCATGAGACTAAGCGGAACGCCCAAAGAGGAAGTAAACAGCCGTGGTTGCTAGCGAAGTTGTTCGTTTAGGTGCACAGCCTGATTCGCTACCTCCTGTACCCTGCTCGCTGATTGGTCATGTAAGCATATATAAGTGTGTAGACTTGCGGAGAGGAGAGAGAGAAGATGCACCCGAACCAGGGTTCTTGTCGTCCTTGCGGGGCGAGGGCGATAATTCAGGATAAATATGATCTGTTCGAGTTCCTGGTTCTCTCATCACGACTGTTTTTTAGGATTCACTGGCACCAGAAAAGGGTTTTGATAGTCCAGGGTAAGTCCTGACAAATGCAAAGCACGGTATCTATGAAAAACTAACGACTCAGAAGAGAACAACAGACCAAAAGCCAGGCCGACCTGACCCTGCAGGATAGGTAAGGCTGGTCTGGAAACATGGGTAGAGGGGAAGTGCCCATCTCCTGCTAGAAGACCTAGAGAAGACCCCTTCCGGAGAAACCACCAGGAGAGGAGAGCAGTAGGTGCTGATGATGAAGAATATTTTAATCAGCAGAGAAAGTCAAAATGACAAAGTTCCACGATCAGAGTAAACATATGGGATTTAAAAATAAAAAATAGAAAAAAAAAAGATTTTTTTGAAAGGACTTTTTTTAAAGGAATTTAATCAAAAGTCCTTTTAAAGAGACAGTTGGCTGTTTAAACCAATAGTACAACTCATTGAGAGAATCGCTGCTTTATTTATTGGGGTAGAAAGGACCTGGAATGTAGAAAGACCCATTCTGCAGAGGAAAAAATAGAATCACTAACAGGCCTCATGCCTTGCACAGCCAGTGGCTAGAATCCCTGCCTCATGAGACCCTGTGCTAGAAGGCCGCTAGAACCATCTCAACTATGTTAGTTTATCTTGGAAGCCAACAAGTGTTGGCCCACTTAAGCACACAGTAACAATCAGTCACGTTATGTTATAATGATTGTCGATATCTTTAAAAGCCTTGTCAAGTTCCTTTTTGAGTAAACCTCACCCCACCTTTAGAGAAATTTATCTGTGGTTCACCTCTTTGAAATACCTCATTGTTGTTCCACATTTACCATAGCCCGAAAAAAAAAAAAAAAAAAAAAAAAAAAAAAAGCTTTTTATTAACAAAGTGTTCAGAAGGGGGCGCCACTGTAAACAATGAGAGTTTTCCCTGCCGGGACATTTTTGTTGCAGAAACAGCTGAAAGCAATCAGGTCAGACAGAACCAAGGGCTGGAGGGATTTTTAAAATTACAAAAACCTAACCATATCTAATCAAAACCAATGGCCAAGATTTCAAGTTTGCTACTAATGGTATGACATTCTCCTAAGACATGCGAGTGACTTGATCAATATATTTATATATTTATATTTGAAGAAGAAGGAACTATTTGATGCAGCAAATCCACGTTGGTTAAAAATTACCAGATATGGGGTCTCCTGGGTGGCTCAGTGGTTTAGGCCTCTGCCTTCGGCTCAGGTCATGATTTCAGGGTCCTGGGATGGAGCCCCACATCGGGCTCTCTGCTCAGCGGGGAGCCTGCTTTCCCCCTCTCTCTCTGCCTCCCTCTCTACCTACTTGTGATCTGTCTGTCAAATGGGTAAATAAGATCTTTAAAAAAAGAATTACTAGGTGTGAAATACATCGAGGGTATGGGAAGGAAGTGATTTCACCTGATCTGATTAGGAAGTGGTTGAAGCCTGAATTAAAGTGCTATAAAAAAAAAAAAGTAAAGACCTGGGAAATATATGGGGAAAAATTCCCTAGAAAAACAGCAATAATAACTGGCTGCTCTTTATTGATCCAGATCCTGTGGTAGGCAAAGAAGAGCTGGTTTTAGCCAGAGCATGATCTCCAATTGTCTTCGTGATCTGGCATTTCCTGCAAGCCAGGCATGGGGCTCTGCACTAGAGCTGCAAATGCTGGGGGACCTCACTGTCCCTTTTATCTTCTACAGGGGACAATGGGCATGTCCATGGTGCAATGTGACAGGCTTTACCACAGGGAGATAAAAGACTGCCAAGGGTAGGTTGGACCTGGGAAAAGCCACTTAGGAACAGATTTTCAGGGGAGGTGATAGACAATGGCAAAGTGAAGAATGAGGATGAGTGTGTCAAGTTTCAAAGTGCCAGGAGGCAGCACAGTGCATTCGGGAAACTACAGCAAGTTCATGACAACCGACAGCTGATCTGGCAGCATCACCTGGGGATGGAGGCTGAGATCTGGGGTTAACACTGGGGTGAGATGGTTTGTATACTATGCCGAGGAAGTGAGGTACTACACTGTGGCGGCAGAGGGTGTTACCGGAGGATTTCAAATATCAGAATCGTAACCATAATAGAGTATTTAATTGCATCCTAGCTTTTATCAAGGGTAAGATGCAATATAGTTTATGTACGACTAAGAAAGAGAAATGCTGTCAGTTAAACTAGGATATGTCATCAAGTGCAAGGTGAGTTCCACTTTAAGAGATATTAACATGGGGGTGGAGGACAAATCTTAGAACAAGTAAACTGTGGTACTAAAATAATTAAGAATGTTTGAACACTTGGATCAACAACAAAAGTGATTATTGCTTCCCATGTGTCCCAAACTCTATTAAGTCTTAGAACAAGAGACGTTCTCATCTTGATGCCCCGCAGCTGTTAGACCCAAGGTAGAGAGGGCAGTAGCCAACGACCAGCAGGCCCCAAGTGCCATGTGCAGACTGTAAGAGCAACTGCCTTTGAGAGAGGAAACGGTAGAGAGTGGGCTATCTGAGGTAGAGAATTACTAGCTGGGAAAGTAAAAAAATTGACACAGAATCGGAATTGATGCCCCTACATAACAGAGTTGGTGAAACTTCCCTTCTCAGAGGTCTTGAGGCTCCTCAGAAATGTATTTTTCATTTTGGACAGAACATTCAGGATAAATATGATCTGTTCGAGTTCCTGGTTCTCTCATCACGACTGTTTTTTAGGATTCACTGGCACCAGAAAAGGGTTTTGATAGTCCAGGGTAAGTCCTGACAAATGCAAAGCACGGTATCTATGAAAAACTAACGACTCAGAAGAGAACAACAGACCAAAAGCCAGGCCGACCTGACCCTGCAGGATAGGTAAGGCTGGTCTGGAAACATGGGTAGAGGGGAAGTGCCCATCTCCTGCTAGAAGACCTAGAGAAGACCCCTTCCGGAGAGACCACCAGGAGAGGAGAGCAGTAGGTGCTGATGATGAAGAATATTTTAATCAGCAGAGAAAGTCAAAATGACAAAGTTCCACGATCAGAGTAAACATATGGGATTTAAAAATAAAAAATAGAAAAAAAAAAAGATTTTTTTGAAAGGACTTTTTTTAAAGGAATTTAATCAAAAGTCCTTTTAAAGAGACAGTTGGCTGTTTAAACCAATAGTACAACTCATTGAGAGAATCGCTGCTTTATTTATTGGGGTAGAAAGGACCTGGAATGTAGAAAGACCCATTCTGCAGAGGAAAAAATAAAATCACTAACAGGCCTCATGCCTTGCACAGCCAGTGGCTAGAATCCCTGCCTCATGAGACCCTGTGCTAGAAGGCCGCTAGAACCATCTCAACTATGTTAGTTTATCTTGGAAGCCAACAAGTGTTGGCCCACTTAAGCACACAGTAACAATAAGTCACGTTATGTTATAATGATTGTCGATATCTTTAAAAGCCTTGTCAAGTTCCTTTTTGAGTAAACCTCACCCCACCTTTAGAGAAATTTATCTGTGGTTCACCTCTTTGAAATACCTCATTGTTGTTCCACATTTACCATAGCCCGAAAAAAAAAAAAAAAAAAAAAAAAAAAAAAAGCTTTTTATTAACAAAGTGTTCAGAAGGGGGCGCCACTGTAAACAATGAGAGTTTTCCCTGCCGGGACATTTTTGTTGCAGAAACAGCTGAAAGCAATCAGGTCAGACAGATCCAAGGGCTGGAGGGATTTTAAAATTACAAAAACCTAACCATATCTAATCAAAACCAATGGCCAAGATTTCAAGTTTGCTACTAATGGTATGACATTCTCCTAAGACATGCGAGTGACTTGATCAATATATTTATATATTTATATTTGAAGAAGAAGGAACTATTTGATGCAGCAAATCCACGTTGGTTAAAAATTACCAGATATGGGGTCTCCTGGGTGGCTCAGTGGTTTAGGCCTCTGCCTTCGGCTCAGGTCATGATTTCAGGGTCCTGGGATGGAGCCCCACATCAGGCTCTCTGCTCAGCGGGGAGCCTGCTTTCCCCCTCTCTCTCTGCCTCCCTCTCTACCTACTTGTGATCTGTCTGTCAAATGGGTAAATAAGATCTTTAAAAAAAGAATTACTAGGTGTGAAATACATCGAGGGTATGGGAAGGAAATGATTTCACCTGATCTGATTAGGAAGTGGTTGAAGCCTGAATTAAAGTGCTATTAAAAAAAAAAAAGTAAAGACCTGGGAAATATATGGGGAAAAATTCCCTAGAAAAACAGCAATAATAACTGGCTGCTCTTTATTGATCCAGATCCTGCGGTAGGCAAGGAAGAGCTGGTTTTAGCCAGAGCATGATCTCCAATTGTCTTCGTGATCTGGCATTTCCTGCAAGCCAGGCATGGGGCTCTGCACTAGAGCTGCAAATGCTGGGGGACCTCACTGTCCCTTTTATCTTCTACAGGGGACAATGGGCATGTCCATGGTGCAATGTGACAGGCTTTACCACAGGGAGATAAAAGACTGCCAAGGGTAGGTTGGACCTGGGAAAAGCCACTTAGGAACAGATTTTCAGGGGAGGTGATAGACAATGGCAAAGTGAAGAATGAGGATGAGTGTGTCAAGTTTCAAAGTGCCAGGAGGCAGCACAGTGCATTCGGGAAACTACAGCAAGTTCATGACAACCGACAGCTGATCTGGCAGCATCACCTGGGGATGGAGGCTGAGATCTGGGGTTAACACTGGGGTGAGATGGTTTGTATACTATGCCGAGGAAGTGAGGTACTACACTGTGGCGGCAGAGGGTGTTACCGGAGGATTTCAAATATCAGAATCGTAACCATAATAGAGTATTTAATTGCATCCTAGCTTTTATCAAGGGTAAGATGCAATATAGTTTATGTACGACTAAGAAAGAGAAATGCTGTCAGTTAAACTAGGATATGTCATCAAGTGCAAGGTGAGTTCCACTTTAAGAGATATTAACATGGGGGTGGAGGACAAATCTTAGAACAAGTAAACTGTGGTACTAAAATAATTAAGAATGTTTGAACACTTGGATCAACAACAAAAGTGATTATTGCTTCCCATGTGTCCCAAACTCTATTAAGTCTTAGAACAAGAGACGTTCTCATCTTGATGCCCCGCAGCTGTTAGACCCAAGGTAGAGAGGGCAGTAGCCAACGACCAGCAGGCCCCAAGTGCCATGTGCAGACTGTAAGAGCAACTGCCTTTGAGAGATGAAACGGTAGAGAGTGGACTATTTGAGGTAGAGCATTACTAGCTGGGAAAGTAGGAAAATTGACACAGAATCGGAATTGATGCCCCTACATGACAGAGTTGGTGAAACTTCCCTTCTCAGAGGTCTTGAGGCTCCTCAGAAATGTATTTTTCATTTTGGACAGAACATTCAGGACAAATATGATCTGTTGGAGTTCCTGGTTCTCTCATCACGACTGTTTTTTAGGATTCACTGGCACCAGAAAAGGGTTTTGATAGTCCAGGGTAAGTCCTGACAAATGCAAAGCACGGTATCTATGAAAAACTAACGACTCAGAAGAGAACAACAGACAAAAAGCCAGGCCGACCTGACCCTGCAGGATAGGTAAGGCTGGTCTGGAAACATGGGTAGAGGGGAAGTGCCCATCTCCTGCTAGAAGACCTAGAGAAGACCCCTTCCGGAGAGACCACCAGGAGAGGAGAGCAGTAGGTCCTGATGATGAAGAATATTTTAATCAGCAGAGAAAGTCAAAATGACAAAGTTCCACGATCAGAGTAAACATATGGGATTAAAAAAAAAAAAATAGAAAAAAAAGATTTTTTTGAAAGGACTTTTTTTAAAGGAATTTAATCAAAAGTCCTTTTTAAGAGACAGTTGGCTGTTTAAACCAATAGTACAACTCACTGAGAGAATCGCTGCTTTATTTACTGGGGTAGAAAGGACCTGGAATGTAGAAAGACCCATTCTGCAGAGGAAAAAATAAAATCACTAACAGGCCTCATGCCTTGCACAGCCAGTGGCTAGAATCCCTGCCTCATGAGACCCTGTGCTAGAAAGTCCCTAGAACCATCTGAACTATGTTAGTCTATCTTGGAAGCCAACAAGTGTTGGCCCAGTTAAGGGCACGGTAACAATCAGTCACGTTATGTTATAATGATTGTCGATATCTTTAAAAGCCTTGTCAAGTTCCTTTTTGAGTAACCCTCACCCCACCCTTAGAGAAATTTATCTGTGGTTCACCTCTTTGAAATACCTCATTGTTGTTCCACATTTACCATAGCCTGAAAAAAAAAAAAAAAAAGCTTTTTATTAACAAAGTGTTCAGAAGGGGGCGCCACTGTAAACAATGAGAGTTTTCCCTGCGGGGACATTTTTGTTGCAGAAACAGCTGAAAGCAATCAGGTCAGACAGAACCAAGGGCTGGAGGGATTTTTAAAATTACAAAAACCTAACCATATCTAATCAAAACCAATGGCCAAGATTTCAAGTTTAGAAGATGAGTTCCAAGATAGACAGGTTTGCAGCTGGATAACTCTCATTCTACTGTTAAATGGCAACAGGCAATTAAACAATAATAAGTCAATTCACTTCATGAAGCTGAGCACAATTTTAATACCCAAACCTGAGAGGGAGGAACGGGGAAGCTATTAACAAACCTGGCTTAGGACAGATTAGTTAACAGAAACTGAACTAATGTTAGCAAATAACAGAAGTCAGGCCTCTATCAAAGGACTATATCCTGAGACCAACTTGGATTCATTCCAGGAAAATAAAGGGAGCTCAAGACCAGAAAGTCAATAAGATTTACCTCATCACTAAATTAACTGTGAAAAACTCTTAAGACCATAGCAACAAATGCATTTGATAAAAAAATAAAGGCACCTGATAAAAGGTGAGCAGCCATTCTTTATAAAAATGAAGATAAAAACAGAAGGACGTTATGCAGGAGGGATTATTAACTGGGAAGCACTAGATCAAGAGGTAGATAAAATGAGCCCATATTTGTTAAACAGTGACAGAGCCCCATGCGTGCGTGGATAGAGGCGAATGAGCTCATGGATGAGCACCAGGCTGTCAACAGGTATTATAGGGACAAAGGCAGCGGTGAGGAGAGGAGAGTCTTAACAACAGGGAAGAAGGTAAAAGGAGGATTGCAGTTAAAAATTGTGCATGATACAAACACATGCAAATAAGACCGGATATTTTCCGGTATATAGTTTTTTAAAACCCTGCACACATTACTGGAACTACCAACTCTTGCTTTCAGCTCCACAGCCCTCGCGTGCTTTCCCAGTACCAGGATGCAGGGGTAGATCCTCCGTTGGTGACATCCTATGTCATTGTACTCCTAAAGGGACAGGTGAAACAGCACAGGGTCTTGAGGTCAGAACTTAGGCATCGCTGCGCCCACCCCAGCTCCCTGCTCGCCCAGCCCCCACTCTGAAGCAGCGGGCACTTGGAGCTGTTAAGAAGCAGGGATCGGCACTTCAGAGAATAAAGCTGCTGTAAATATCCGTGTGCAAGTTTTTGTGTGGACACTAGTTTTAAGCTCTTTTGGGTAAATACAAAGGAGCACAATTACTGATCTTATAGTGAGAATGTGTTTAGTTCTGTGAGAAACTGCCAAGCTGTCTCACACAGTGCCTCCCATTTTGCATTCTGACCAAACAGTGAATGAGAGTTTGGTTGTCCCACATTCTTGCTAGCATTTGGTATTACTAGTGCTTTGGATTTTTTATATTCTACGTGATATGTAATAGTACCTTGTTTAAATTTGCAATTTCTTAATGACATACAAAGTTGAGCATCTTTTCAAATCCTTTTTTTTTTTTTCGTTTTTAAAGATTCTATTTATTTATTAACAGCACAAGCATACGGAGAGGTAGCAGCAGGCAGCAGGAGAGGGAAAAAAGCAGGCTCCTCGCTGAGCCGGGAGCCCAGTGTGGATTTCAGTCCCAGGACCTGAGCTAAAGGCAGATGCTTAACTGACTGGGGTTCCCAGCCACCGCTCTTTTCACATTTTTAAATTAGGTTTGATTTCTTGTTGCTACTAAGACATCTTTATATTATATTTCTTATTTTAAGTCCTTTACCATGGCTGTGTTTTGCAGATATTTTCTCTACTCTGTGACTGGTCTTTTCATCTCTCTCTCTCTTTTTTTTAAAGATTTTATTTATTTATTTGTCAGAGAAAGAGCGAGCGAGAGTGAGCACAGGCAGACAGAGTGGAAGGCAGAGTCAGAGGGTGAAGCAGGATCCCTGCGGAGCAAGGATCCCAATGTGGGACTCGATCCCAGGACGCTGGGATCATGACCTGAACCAAAGGCAGCTGCTTAACCAACTGAGCCACCCAGTTGTCCCGTCTTTTCATTCTCTTAACAGTGTCTTTTACAGAGAAGTTTAATTTTAACAAAGTCCCTCTCATCAATTTTTTTCTTTCGTAGATCATGCTTTTGGTTTTATATCTGAAAAGTCATTGCCAAATCCAAGGATCCCTACATTTTTTCTTATGTCATCTTTAAGAAGTTTTGCATTTTACGTTTAGGTTTTGTGAAAGGTGTGAAAAGTTTGTTTTTATTCTTTTCATTTGTTTGTTTTTTCTTATCAATGTCCCATTGTTCGGTTCCATTTGTTGAAGACTGTCCTTGCCATTGAGTTGCCTTTGCCTGTGTGTGTGGATGTTGTTCTGGGCTCTCCACTCTGTTCCAAGCACCTGTCTCTTTTGCCAGGCACCTTCTGTCTTAATCACTATAGCTTTAATAGTAAGTCTTGAGATTGGGTGGTGGCAATCCTCAATTTCCTTTTTTTCCCCGCTATTTAATATTTTGTTGACTACTCTGGGACTCTTGGTTTTCCAGTTTTCCATCCAAATTTTAGAGTCAACATGTTGGTATCCACAGAATAACTTCCTGGCATTTTGATTGGGATTGCATTGAGTCTGTCGATCAGTTTGGGAAGAACTGACCTCTTAACAGTATTGAGTGTTCTTACCCAAGATTGTGGACTTTCTTTCCACTTCACATCTTACCTTGCTTGTTATCTTTCATCAGAATTTTATACTTTTTCTCATATAGATCTTGTGCATATTTTGTTAGATTTGCACCTAAGTATTAATTTTTTTGGTATGCTAATGTAAATGGTCTTGTGTTTTTAACTTCAAATTCCACTTGTACATTGCTGGTATATACGAAAGCAATTGACTTTTTAAATTTTTTAATTAAAATTCAATCTCGTTAACATACAGTGTACTTTTAGTTTCATGGTTAGAATTTCGTGATTCATTGGTTGCATACAACACCCAGAGCTCATCCCAACAAGTGCCCTCCTTAATACCCCTCACGCAGTTACCCTAACTTTCCCCTCTCCAGTAACCCTCAGTTTGTTTCCTGTAGTTAAGTCTCTTCTGATTTGCCTCCCTGTCTGTTTCTATTTTTCCTTCCCTTCTCCTGTTGTTTCTTAAGTTCCACATGTGACTGAAACTATATGGTATTTGTCTTCCTCTAGTTCCATCCATGTCCTTGCAAATGGCAAGATTTTGTTCTTTTTGATGGCTGAGTAATGTGTGTGTGTGTGTGTGTGTGTATGTATACCACATCTTCTTTATCCATTCATCTGTTGATGGACATCTGGGCTCTTTCAATAGTTTGACTATAAACATCTGGGTGCTTTTGCCCCTTCAAATCACTTTGTGTACTTTGGATAAACATCTAATAGGGCAATTGCTAAGTCGTTGGGTTGTTACATTTTTAACTTTTTGAGGAGCCTCCATACTGTTTTCCAGAGTTGCATTCCCACCAACAGTGTAGGAGGATTCCCCTTTCTCCACATCTTCGCCAACATCTGTTGTTTCCTGACTTGTTAATTTTAGCCATTTTGACTGATGTAAGGTGGTGTCTCATTGTGGTTTTGATTTGTATTTCCCTGATGCTGAGTGATGTGGAGCCCTTTTTCATGTGTCTGTTGGCCATTTGGATGTCTTCTTTGGTCTGTTCATGTCTTCTGTCCATTTCTTGACTGGATTTTTTTGTTTTTTGGATGTTGAGTTTGATAAATTCTTTATAAATTTTGAATACTGGCCCTTTGTCTGATACATCATTGGAAAGCAATTGACTTCTGTATTTTAACTGTGTATTGTGCAGACTTGCTATAATCACTTGACTAGTTTCAGGAGGGTGTGGGGTGTGAAGTCTTTGTATTTTCTGTAGACAGTCATGTCATCTGTGAACAAAGTTTTATTCTTTCCCAGGTTGTATACCTTTTGTTTCCTTTTCTTACCTTATTTCATTAGTTTGGCCTTCCAGTATAGTATTGAATAGTAGTAGTAGGAGGGACATCCTTGCCTTGATTCCCTGTCTTCTATTTTCTCAGTATTAATATCATGTTAGCTGTGGATTTTTGGAAACATTCTTTATCAAGTTGAGGAAGTCCTCCTATTCTTAGTTTCCTGAGGGTTAATAATGAAGAGGTGTGGATTTTGTTAAATGTTTTTTTCCTCCCTTCATTGATATGATCATGTGATTTTCTTTCTGTTGATATGATGGATCACATTGATTTTCTAATGTTGAACATTTTCTAATGTTGCATACCTGGAATAAATCCTACATGACCCTGGTGTATAATTTTTTAATATAGTGTTTGCTTTTATTTGCTAATTTTTGTTGAAGATTTTTATGTCTGTGTTCATGAGAGATACTAGTTTATAGTTTCTTTTCTTGTAGTATTGGTTTTGGTGTCAGGGTAATAATGATCTCCTAGAATGATTTAGG